>NC_052636.1:26596635-27208699 GCF_016161935.1 Mauremys reevesii | reverse complement strand
CAGTCCTCAAAGAGAGACCTGGAGAAGGAGACTTGCTGAAGCAAAGCCACAGGGGATCTCTGAGGTTTCCCTGGCCCCTCGCCCCTGTCCTGCCTGGCTGATGTCAGCATCTCTCTGTGAGGTCACCACCTCCCCCCCACCTTGGACCAATAGTCTGAGGTCCTGCCAAAGGCCTTTGTGATGTCACTGCCACACCCCTCCCTCGCTGTGCTAATGTCCTGCCCCTGGCCAGGCACTTTGGAGGTTTGAGCTACTCCCTGTGGATCATCCCACTCAAGGAGCGTTCGTTCTAGGCAGAACTGACACCAACTTGTCCGGGGTGTTCCCCAGAAGCATATCACAAGTTTGAAATACGGGCAGCATAGAGCCTATATTCATAATGTCAACTACAAAAATGATACACATCTAGAGATAGCATCATTATAATCAGCCAATCAGAACCTCTCCATAGACCCCCTTACACGACAACCTTTCGACAATATTGGCTGCAAATATAGAACCGTGGTCGCAGCAGTGATCTATACAGTTACAGATTATGTCAATAACATCACAGGAGGTGACACGGCATCAGTGAGACTGATACTGGAATACTGCCTCCAATTTTGGTGTCCTCATGTGAAAAAGATGTTGTGAAATTGGAGCTGGGGCAGCAAAGAGCCACCTAATGTTCTGAGGGCCGGAGAAAAATGCCTTCTAGTGAGCTATTGAAAGAGCTCAACCTGTTTAGCTTATCAAAAGAATATTGAAAGGTGACTTCACTGAAGTCTTGAAGTGCCTTAATGGAGAGAAAAGATTGGGTATTAATATTAATATGAAAAGAGACAAATTCATATTACAACAAAGGCACAAATATTCAACAGCGAGGATGATTCACCACAGGAACAAGCTACCAAGGAAAGTGGTGGATTTGCCATCTCTTGATGTCGTTTAATGAAGACTAGATGCCTTTCTGGAATGTGTTTGCCCCAAAACTAGCTCTTGTGTCATAAAGGAGGCCTGTGATATGCAGGGGGTCAGATTAGATGCTCTAATGGTCTCTTCTGGCCATGAAGTCAACTAATTTCTGAAAAACTGAGTGTAGCATTGGGAGCAGCGTCTGATGTTTCCCTGTCTAGCCGGCTTGCTGCCTAGAACGAACGCTCCTTGAGTGGGGTGATCCCCAGGGAGTAGCTCAAACCTCCAAAGTGCCTGGCCAGGGGCAGGACATTGGCACAGCAGGGGAGGGGTGTGGCAGTGACATCACAAAGGCCTTTTGCAGGACCTCAGACTATTGGTCCAAGGTGGTGGGGAGGTGGTGACCTCACAGAGAGATGCTGACATCAGCCAGGCAGGACAGGGGTGAGGGGCCAGGGAAACCTCAGAGACCCCTGTGGCTTTGCTTCAGCAAGTCTCCTTCTCCAGGTCTCTCTCTGAGGACTGAGAGAGTATTCGGGTTCACGGACGTGAGCGCCAGGAGGAACCTCTTTCGAGTTTTCTCCTTCCCTTTCAGTGATTTTACTAGAAAACAGCCGTCCCTGTTTAGAAGGTAAGAGCCTCCACGAGGATTGAAACCTGTTCAGTCTGATCCATCTGGTGAGAGTTGAATTCTAGGCATGGAAAACACGAGCTTAAGGAGGCAGAATTTTATTCTGCACCTGGGATTTTGTCCCTTAGAATCACTGGGGACATTAGGGTTTGTTCTTTTTGCTTCCCCTCTTCCTCCCTCCCTCCCTCCTTTCTCTTCTTCTCTTGCTTCTTTTGTTCTTTTTCCTGTTCACCTCCCAACACCAGGATGGAGGGGTGTGTGTGTGTGTGTTGTGGGGGAGTGCTCTGCAGCTCCCACTGTGGGAGGTCCACCCAAAACTGTGGGGCTGAAATAGTGCTCGGGCAGTGATCCCCACCAGTGACCTGGGCCTTCCTTTGGGCTCTCTGGTGAGAACCCTCAGCCTCCCGTCCTCAGTCTCTACCCTGATTGGCTGAGCAGGGGGTTATTGACAGGGAGGAGACTCAGGGCCTTGTTGTTCTCTTTCAAGACCAAGTAAATAAGTCAGAACCAGTTCTGTGTTTGATAAATTTTGCTGTTCTCTGCATTAATGGTCTCTGAGCAGTTCATGATTCTCTCTAACCTTGCAGTTCTCCTCAAATACTTGCTGAATAATTCCTGTGCACTGTTGTTGGTCTGGAGCTCATCTGAGAGCACTTTATTCAGGTCATTCAATGTCTGAAATTCAAGATCCGACAGTTAGTTTGAAAATCAGGGCTCTGGTGTCCTATTCCCAACTCTGCCCCTGACTGGCTGTGTGACCTAAGACAAGGTTGGGGGGAGGAGAAGCTCCAGTGTTATATCCTTGGGGCAGCCGGTAGGAAGCAATCACTTGAGGCCAGAGAGCAGGCAGCTAACCAAAACCTCCATTTTATTTACAGATATACAGAGAGCTCACTCAGCCGGTTGAAACCGGCTGAGCTATCCCTTAATAGTCTAACTCAGTTGCCATAGTAACAAAACCCATGACAACCAAATACACAACACCAGGTACCGGCAGGAGTGGGGCGGGAAGAGGAGCCGAGCTGGGGGTGGAGGAGAAGCCCTGGGCCCCTGCAGGAGCTGCACTGGGTGGGGAGGGGAGAGGAGCCAACCTGGGGCAGGCAGGAGAAGCCCGGACCCTGGCAGAAGATGTGGGGCTGAAGTCCCGACTGGAGCCCTAGCCACCTTAGTGGCAGAAGTTGCAGGGCTGAAGCCCTGACCCCCCTCTGTGTGGAGCTGGCCTGAGCCCCTCTCGCTCCCATCCCCCCTGTGGAGCTGGCTTTCACTCTCCTGCTGTGGAGAAATTCAGCCCAAATCTCCCCATGTTGGTATCTCCATTTCCCCCCAATCACCCAGCGATGGATGGATTTAGCCCAGGAGGCAGGGTCAGTGTTGGCCCCATTGGGCAGGTGGGATCTAGGGCACAAGGAGGTGAAGTGACTTTCCCAAGGCTAAGCAGGGAGTCTGTGGCAGAGCAGAGACTCAAACCCAGAATGCCTGAGCCTGAGTCCTGTGCCTTAACCACTAGGCAACCTTCCCCCCGAGGGAGAGGGAACCTGCTCTGCCCCTTTGAATGTGGGGTGGGAGCAGGCAGTAGACAGAGCTGCCAGGAGGTGGGGAGGGGGGTTGGACAGTTGTGGGGGTGATTAGAGGGTGGTGGGGTCTCTGGAGGGGGCGGTTAGGACAAGGAGCGGGGTTGCATGGGTTGAGGGTCTGGGGTGCCTGGGGGTGGGCGGGGTTGGGGCAGGCAGGAGCAGAGGTAGTTGGATGGGTCGGGAGTTCTGGGGTCCTGTCAGGGGCGGTGTTACCAGAGTTGCCCCTTACTTTGGAGTACGCTCATTTATTCGGGTTACATTTCTGGGGAGGGGATTCTGTGATTCTATCAATGTGCTGCTTGTCTCACGTGTGTCTTCATAGGGAGCTCTGCTCCTCCCTTCTGCACGTCCCCTCTCAATGGAGCTCTGCTCCTCCCTTCTGCACGTCCCCTCCCATTGGAGCTCTGCTCCTCCCTTCTGCACGTCCCCTCCCAATGGAGCTCTGCTCCTCCCTTCTGCACGTCCCCTCCCATTGGAGCTCTGCTCCTCCCTTCTGCACGTCCCCTCCCAATGGAGCTCTGCTCCTCCCTTCTGCACGTCCCCTCCCATTGGAGCTCTGCTCCTCCCTTCTGCACGTCCCCTCCCATTGGAGCTCTCCTGCAGGACCTGGGTTCCCTAGGGCTGGGTTTTTCCAGCCCCAAACCAGATGAGCCCCACCCACCCATCGGCTCCTACAGTAACAGAGCAAGTCTGAGCGGACCGGGTCAATCAGCACTGCCACGCTGACCCCGTATCTGCCCCTGGACTCACTGGGCTGGATGAAGCAGCACTGTCAAGCTGTTACCCTTATGTGTCCCAGATTCAGCACGGCCCTGTCCCCGCTCTCACATCACAATTGTACTGGCAGGAACCGCCTTGATGAGCAAACCCCACAGGATTCTGGGCGCTGCAGGGATCTGTAGCTTAGGTAAGAGACGCGTTGCTGCAGAGTGACTGGGGGAAGCTAAAAACACAAAAGAGTGAGGTTCAGCAAGAGAGAGAAGCAGCCAGCTGAACCATGCAGGTTATGTATTGAATACTGGTGATCACTGCACAAGGAGCCTAAACCAACCTAACATCCACTATTAAAGGTTAATAGCTACGGTAGAAAGGAAAACAGAGCGAGAGAGAAAGTGTGTGGGGGGGTCTCAGCCACTCCATGAGGCTTGAACTGGTCGGGGTTCCCAGGTGATGGTGGTAGCTGAGGGTCCTGAGGGCTGGAGACAGGCAGAGCCCCCAGCATGATCAGCCAGGAGAAGATGGAGTCCCAGTGGAACTGATGCCTAGTTTGAATCTAAGCATCAGCACCCTGACTGGAGGGTGAGTAGGGATTTTTGTAGAGAAAATACAGTGGTTCAAGGGAGAACAATGCATTTGTTTATAGGTAAGGCTGATGACTCAAGGGTTTTCAGTAGACTAGACAATAGGAGCTGATCACTCTTGGCTATGGGTGGTGTTTTCTTCCAGGGAGCTCACAATGCAACTAGGCGGCTTCACTATTTGGGCATCAGTTAAGGATCCATTGCTAGAATTGGTCTGATAATTGCTGAGCTGGGTGTGCGCAGGCGTAGGTTCATTAGCATCTGGAGCAGAGATTCCCATGATGCAGTGCTTCCCTGCTTTTTCTGGTCCCAGAATTCAGTGCGGTTCTCTGTTATCCATTCTGTATGTAAATTGAGATGGCTTCCTGTCCCATCTTTCATGCAGATGAGGCTAGGGGAGTTGTCTCCGCTCTCCATTCTGTATGCTAATGGAGATGTCTTAATCTTGTCACCCTTGTCAGGAGGGGTCTAGGTGTGTCTCCCAAGGCCCTTCACTGCTCTCTGCAAGTTTTTTTCTCTGATGGGTTTTGGTTTAAGCAGAGGCTGGGGGTTGGGGTGTCTTTCATGAGTCAGGCTGGATACTGCACCCTGCTTCCCCAAGAACACAGAGGTGTCTGGTATCAGCGGGAGCGGTTGGATGGGGCGTGGAGTCCCAGGGTCTGTCTGGGGTGGGGGTGTGGATAAGGGTCAGGAGGACAGGTAGGGGTAGAGTCCTAGGGAGGCAGTTATAGTGGGGGTCCCAGGAGGGGGCAGTCAGGGGACAAGGAGCAGGGGGGGTTAGGCGTTCTGAGGGGGGCAGCCAGGGGGCAGGAAGTGGGAGGCAGTGGATGGGGTGGGGCTAGGGCGGGGGCTCCCTGGGTGCGCACCCTAATGAAATGTGCTGCACACGCCTATGGTCACGGGGGTGAGCTACTCGCATCCTTTTCCTGTTTGTGCCATTTCTTTCCGTCTCAAAACCTGAGAACAATTCTCTCTAGTTCTTCCCCTTCTCTCTCCCCTCCCCACATGGGGCTAGAAAATCCAAGGAGATTCCCTCGTTTTCCCTAAAATTATTGACTCTCTAGTCTCTCATTTTCCCTATTTTCTCCATAATTCTTAAATTCTCCTCATCTTTGGGATGTGAACCCAGTCCTTGGGTAGGTGGGAATTTGCTGCCCTGTGTCACTCCCCCAACGTGGGTGGGGGTTAGTAGGTGCTGGCTGGGGGAGCCCGCAGACACGGCTGCCTCTGGGGGGGAGATGGGGGGGCCGGTCTCTGCCAGCGACAGGACATGGCCGCACAGGAGGGGAAGGGAGGAGCCAGTGTCCCTATGGAGCCTGCCCAGCCCCTTTGGTTCTGCTCCTTTCCAGCATTTTGTTCAGGGACTTTATTACTGGGGAGGCTGAAAAATCTCCCTGTGGGCTTAGCCTGGCAGGAGGGGCCAGGTCTCCCCTGCAATAAAGAGCTGGAGCATGTTCCCAGCATGGCAGAGCCTAGGCTGTGTCTCTGCAGGGAAAGATCCTGGGGGAATTGTGATGTGACATGAACTAAAGCCTGTTCTGAAACCTCCACAACTGCCCTTCTCGCCCTGCCAGGCTGCAGGATGTCGTCCATGTTTCGCTCCAGCTCGTCCCATCCTCCCATGGGACAGGGAAGGGAAATGGCTGCAGAGGATCCCATCCAGGTAGGGGTTATGGGGGGTTTGCAGGTGGGTTCCTGCTGGAGGGAGAGGGACACCAAATGCACCGGAGGAGGGAGGCTTGGGCAGTCTGGTTTGGGGGTTGGAGTTTGCCAAAAAATTCCCAGGGTGGAGAATGGGAGGAGGCCAGGGTGTAGCAAACCTGTTGGGACTTGTTCAATATGTGGCTTCCATTCTAGGAACAGACCCATGAGGTTAGAGGGCGGAAATGCTCTAAGTTGTGGAACACGAAACAACCCCCATAGGTGGGGCTAGGAAAATGGGCCAGACTCCCAGGGCTGGAGCCTGACCTGATTAACCAGCGGCTGCTGTGAGATGTGAGGGGCACCCACCAGGGAGGCTGGGGGGGTTCTTAACCTTTTCTTTCTAAGGCCCCCAATGTGCTATAAAAACTCCACGGCCCTGCATGTGCCTGGTTCTCTGTGTATAAAAGCCAGGGCTGGCGTTAGGGGGCGGCAACCAGGGCAGTTGCCTGGGGCCCCATGTGACAACCCCCCCCCCCCCAAAGCTAATTGCTCAAGCTTTGGCTTCAGCCCCTGGTGGCAGGGCTCATGGCCCCAGGCAGGGAGGTTTGGGCTTTCTGCCCTGGGCCCAAGCGAGTCTGACACGGGCCCTGCTTGGAGGCCCCCCTGAAACCTGCTCGCAGCCCCCCAGAGGTCCAGGGACCCCTAGCTGAGAACCACGTCCTTAGGGGATGTGCCCCTCCCCCATACCCAGCTCCAGGGCTGGCCTTAGAGAAAATGGGGCCCTGGGTGAACTTGTATTTTGGTGCCCCCCATCCCCCCTGGCCCTCATGGGCTCCCCACCATCACGTCCAGACCCTGGTGCCTCCCTCTAGGGCTTAATTTGTATTGAAAGAGGCACCAGAGCTCAGCCCTGGCACAAATTCAGCACTGGCAGGGCGGCCTCACAGCAGCGGCTGCTGGCCGAGCGCCCAGCTCTGAAGGCCATGCCACCGCCAGCAGCAGCGCAGAAGTGGAGGGTGGCCTGGTGTGTGGTTTATTGTGCAGCCTTTTATTTTATGTAAAGTGCAGTTTGTAATGTGGCATTTCACCCCCGCGGGGTCGGCTCTGGTGGCGGCAGTTTCAAGCTTAACAGAGTGAAAGTCGCCTCTGCTACTTGCTTCAAATGTACAGTCTCTAGGAACACACACAGACCAAGGGAAGTGACCACACAGACATTCACAAGCACAAGGTCTAGTCGGTTTTACAAGTTTTATTAAAGTTACAGTTAGGTTATGACGACCCAAGCACATAGAAATTCTATAAAGACCTGTGCAAAAGTAACACCTCTAGTTCTATTCACATCCTGACAATAGTATTAGGGTCTGATGTGTCTCTCATGGATTGATCATCAGTAGAGGGATGGTTCCTGCTGGAATTTCCCACAGGGAGCTCAATTTTCCTGCTGTGGGCACCCCCTTTTTATAACGTGATTCTGATTATACCTCATTAGCATTGACGCACAACCTGTGTCCTGTGGTTAAGGCACATTTGGAAACAGAGGTGCCTTTCCAGAAATTTTTTTTATTTAAAATTAATCTTCTGGCTAATTGTTCACCCTGTTACCACTTGGTACCTCTTTTCCCATCATCTTAGGGCATCGGGTTTTTCCTCGGCCATTTACTTCTGTCAGCATTTCTTAGCTCCAAGGCCTAAAATAGCGAAGCTAAAATCTTGCAGGTCTCAGCCTACAGGCCTTGCGTGTCAGCCCTATTTACGTAGATACCTAATACGTGATTATTCTCGCTACAGACCGAACAATCGATTCTCTATTTAGCATACAGTGATTCCATATGACATAACTTGTTAGTTATTTATAACACCACACAATAAATGAACGGTAAGCTAAAATCATTGGCTGCCATTCCCACCCATACTCCTCACTTTTGCTGTGGCTTGTGGTGCCAGGCGCTCTGCCTGCTGCTCAAGCTGGGCTTTGCGCTCTCACATGGGGGCTGCATCTTGCTGGAGCCCCAGATACCCTGCAGCCCTGTGGCCGCTCCTGGCTCATCAGGGGCCATTTCAGATTTTGGGGAGGGGGCAACTTTAACTGTGATCCCAGGGGCTACTGAGGCACCTGGAAACTGTAGGTTTTTCTGCAGAAAATAACTTAGAAATGCTTCTGTCAGCAAATTTCTATCTAATTGTTATATAAAGAAAGATAAATATATATTGATTCCAATTACAGCCACGTATTAAATTTAAGAGTAAATTTAGAACAATCAGGAGATAATACAGCAAGATATTCCCTCTCCCAAGCCTTGAGGTATCAGTTCTGGAGCTTTGATGCAGGTGTCAGAAACACAAGTTTGATACTTTGCACCCTCTCTACTAAAGAGATAAAAACAGACACACTCTGTGTTACTGCCATTATCTCCTCTATTTTAGTCAATTTGATTTTCATTCTACTGATAACGTATTTACTTACTTTTATATACGTGATTATGGTTTTTTCTCCTTTATTAAGAACAGGAATTAATTTTTCTAGTTATTTTAGCATTTATGTTTACTGATCACAATCATGTATGTGACTCACTAACATTTGACTCCATCACTGCTATCAGTATCATACTTGGAACTGCATTTATTTTCATAGAAGTTTTAAGTTACTTTCCAGATGTAACTGTACCATGAAGTTTGGGGGAGACGGGGCCCTGCACCTCCCCCACTTTCTGCCATTCACCGTGACTCTCAGCAGGCCAGTAGAGCAGAAGGGTTGTTAGACGACAGGAACACAGTCCCAAACAGAGCTCATAGGTACAGACAACAGGACCCCTTGGTCAGGTCCATCTTGGGGGGTAGGGAGCCAGGACCGGTTCTGGCCTCCCTCCATTTCCCCAGCCAGCTCCAAACTGAACCCCCCGCCCCCCTCCAGCCATCTCCTCCAGCCACCCCCCGGCTCCTCCTCCAGCCTTTGTCTAGTTTCCCGGGCATAAGGTGTCACCTGGGCCCATTCCCCCCCCCCCCCCCCCCGGGCTCAGGTCACATGCTCAGCTATCGCCCCTCAAGTGAAGTCACACCCTGATATCCCATCCCCAATGCTGACAGTCCCAGTAAAACTCCCCTGCAACATCCCCAGCTCAATCCTCCCCACTCCCTGCTTCGTCACACACACACAATCTGTGTAACGAATGACAAAGCACAATACGGCAATAACAGTAATAATGATAATTACTCCAGCCAGGCCAGGTGAGGCGTTTTAGAACTCGTTACTCAAAGAACTGAATTTAAGCATAAGACAGAAATAAAATGATGAAATGCCCAGACCCATTAAAAAGCTCAAATACCAGCACTGTCATCCTGACCGAATGTGAAGAATAAAATTACAGAGACTACATGTACTTTGCACATTTTGACAGGAAGTAAAAGGAAGTAACAACAGTAACTGACGTGTCTGTGGTGGGATGAATGTGTGTGTGGGGGGAGGGGGAGACCCAGCCCGCTGTCACTCCCAGCCCATCGGCACTCACTAGTCCGAAGGCTCGTTCACACGGCAGCAGGGCCCAGCAGCTCCCACTCCTGACCCAGAGGCAGCAGCACAGAATCTTGTCCCCCCAGCTCAGCTCAGCAGAGACTGGGCACAGAGGCAGGAGGGTGGGGCCACCCCGACATCAGCAAACCCCTCCCCCACCCCCCCACCCCCCCCGCACAGCACAGGAGGCTCCTGGGAGCAGCTTGGCCGGGGCAGCTCCAAGTGGGGGGTGGGGGCAGGGCTGCAGGAACAGGTGCAGGGGAGGCAGCTGAAGAGAAGTGGGGGGAGGAGAGACAGGACACCCCTGCTGGAGGAACCCCCTCAGCAAGGCCCCCCTGGACCGTCATGTCGTCTGCCCCCCACTAAGTCTGGCCCCGTCCAGCTCTTCACAATGAGAACAGCGCTGGGCTCCCTGCCAGCGAGCTCTCCCTGCACCTGCCAGGGCCTCCATCTTCTGTGTCCGTCTGTGGCTAGTAGAGGGGGGATGGATCTGCTGGGAGAGACAAGGGGCTCTCGCTTCGTCCCCTCCCCCTGGCGTTTCCTGGCTGCTCTGAGCGGGGTGGGGGTGGGACTCTGCCTGTGAGCCACCCAGAGCTTCCATTTGATTGGCTCCTCTGCCCCATGAGTGTGGGGCTGTGAGTGGGGCAGCAGGTACTGACTGTTGGTCTTGCTCTTTCAGGGGCCGGTGACCTTCGAGGAGGTGGCTGTGTATTTCACCAGGGGAGAGGGGGCTCTGCTGGACCCCGCTCAGAGAGTCCTCTACAGGGATGTCATGCAGGAGAACTATGAGAACGTGACCTTGCTGGGTAAGGAGTCCTGTCCCCTGGGTTATTAGAAGCTGTGGGGTCTCTAAAGAATCTGAGTAGTAATAACTTGATACCTTTATTCATCATACAAGTTTCCTTGCCCCCCCTTTTTTGCCTTATCTCCCACCCACTAGAATAATTTTTAGACATTTGTCATCAGTCATTTTGAAATTGCATTTAATGTATCCTTATTGGCTACATTAATAACTGTAGGTTTCATGCCTTTTCCTCATTTTAAGAGGAAAATATGCCTCCTGTAGAATTCTAAATTGAGTAAATAGGTGTGTGACCGATGCAGGGCTTGTGTGACAGTCAGATGAGCTCCTCTTTTGATAGAAGAGAATATAATGTTGTCATTCAGGAGCCCAAAGGAGAACAGAGCCATGTGAGAGGAGTAGAAGGGTGGGGAGTAGATAATTCTGGGGTGCCAGGACATGGGAAGGTGTGTGCAGGGTTAGAGTTAAGATGGAGAAAGGAGGGATGAGGTTGTGAGAGACGAGGAGGAACAGAAGATGCTCTCATGGCACCCGGTGGTGGTGAAAGCTGAGTGTATTGGGATGATGGGGTGGGGAGTGTGGGGTAAGGACACTCTGGAAGTGGGTTGGGTGGGTCTGTGGGAGGGAGGAGAGGTTTGGGGATCTAGAGCTGTGGGGGATCCCAGATCTTTAACCCGAATCCCTACCCAAGCCTTGTTCTAGAGTCTACACTCCAGTTTTCTTTCTGTTCAGTTTCACTTATTTACATGTTTTCCCCAAATATTATTATTTTAACTCTTGACCTCCCTCTCCCACTCATTACCCCCCTCCTCACATAACCTCCCCATCTCTATGCACAGAGACCCCGGCCACCGATCCTGAGTCCTTGCTGCATCCTCCCTCCCGTAGCAGGGCCCCTACCCAGGCACAAATGGGCACTTTGTTGATGATGTCACAGGGTGGTGGTGTAGCCTGTACAATTTTTACACCTATAAGATGACGTATTGGGGCACAACTCGCCGTTGTACATGGCTACTCAAAGTTAATTGAGAAGATGAAATTTGGTGAAACACACGGAAACTTGATTGAATGGAGACAGTTATAACTGAAATCATAGGCAAGGATCAATCTACATAATGTACCCATTGCCGAATTGCTGCCGAATCCACGGGACCGGCGGACCTCTCGCAGGCAAGCCGCTGAAGGCTGCCTCACTGCCGCCCTCACAGAGACCTCCAGGGCAGCCCCCGCGGCTTGCCATCCCGGGCACACGCTTGGATAGGCACTCACATGCCTCTCCTTTTCACCAGTATGTGAGGATTGCAGCTTGTCCTCCACTGTGTTTGCTGGACTAACGTCCAGTTCCTGGGCTTTGCTTTCTCTCCAGGGGCTGTGAGCAGTGTGTGTGTGTGTGTGTGTGTGAGAGAGAGGTGGGAATTTTGGTGATACTTGTATGATGCCAATACACACCTCAGTTTCCGTCTGTGGTTGGTATTGCTATGATTAGAACGAGCAGGAGACATGAGGTGTTTTATCACGTAGCTGTCATGGGGTGATATGAATGGGTCATTAAGGACAGGCTGGGACCAACCTACATCAATGGAATACCCGACAGAGACAAGGGAATGATTGTCACCTGTACATGGGAGGATCTCCGCTTGGTTGAGTGAAGCACACATGGACTCGTTACATTTTGGGAGCAGGAATAACTGGGCTCATAGATGCAGGGAGCTCTACTGGAGCAAAGACAAATGGACAGGTGCAGATAAAGGAAACCAAAGCGTTTTCTACAGCAGCCTGGCTCAAGGGCATTGGCCAATATGGACTATATTGTCGTCTTCGCTTCCTGTGCTAATCTAAGGACTCTCCGGTGCTGAGTTTCGGTTCACTAATGAACCCTGCTATGTTTTAACAGTCTGCCCAGTGCCACAGCAAAACTTGCTCTGTGCATTGACTGAGGAACAGTCACTGAACAGGAGTGTCGTTCAGCTGGACCTGCTGGCAGAGCTCACAGGTTGAAGTAGGAGTGTTGAAGCCAGAGGCTTTGCAAGGACTGTTTAAAAGCCCAGGCATTGCACAGATCCCATGGATCCATGACAGTGCCAGTGTGCCTAATGGGAAAGGATATAAAACAAGACAAGGATCTAAATGCAAATTTTGCATGGTCCCCCTCATCAGTGCTCATGGGAATCCCTGATCATTTCCAACGTGTATTAAAACCTTCCTTAAAAGCTCACCTCTTAGTTATCAGGTCATGTCAGTTGTTAGAGGCCTCCCTTCCCTGGTTCTTGTCACGCAGACAGCAAGCAGCAAAAGACCAGAAGTCTGAAGCGCAGACAATGCCATGTTTATTGGGGTTAGTTTCTAAGCAAACATATTCCAAGCCCTTCACACCAGTCGGGCTTATCTCTATACTCCCATAGAGTCTGTTCCCCAGTGTTTCCTTCCCAGCTCTGATGCCGCAGAGCCTGGCCTGTGTTCCTGTTCCACGTTCCCCTGTTAACAAGCATGATTCCAATTTCCCTTCCCCCTCCTGTTTATAGAGTAATATTCTCAGCTATACGTTAACCAATCATTGTACTGGGATATAATTCTTAGCCTAAGAACAAGGCCTCAGGCTGTCACAGTAGGAGAAGGCCCTTACAAATACAAACAGTGATTTTGATTCTCTCTTTTCATACTCCTGTAAGTAGCTAAGTGATAAAAATACACCTAAGTTCTTAAACTATAGGCTTTACAGGCAGCCCTGAATATCTCTATTCTAACAGTGGGGTCTATCCCTTCCCCCATTCTGTGTCTGTCTTGTCTATTCAGATTGTAAATTCTTCAGGGCATGGCCCAGCTACTATTCTCTGTTGTACTTTGCCTAGCACAATGGGGACCCACTGTTAGTTCGTTCTTAGGCACGAAGGTAATGCATATGATTAACGACTCTCCTGCCACTTTGAGCCAAGGAAGCTGGCCTTGGGATGGTACTGCTTAAAAATGAGCCGGGGGTAAAACCATGGACTATTCCTTGTGACAAGTATCCCACAAATTCCACTCACCTCCCTTGTTTTCTTTGCCTGGAGTAGGGCTTCCAGATTCCAAACCTGATGTGACCTTGCAGCTGGAACGAGAGGAAGAGCCGTGGGTCCCAGATCTCCAGGGCTCTGAGAAAGAAGTGCTCCCGAGAGCTGCCTTCACAGGTAGGGACTTGGTTAAACCAACTCAAAAACTGTGTGTGAATTCAGGAAACATTTGGGATGCCCTACAAAGACCTTGCATCTGAAGAAGTGGGTATTCACCCACGAAAGCTCATGCTGCAGAACGTCTGTTAGTCTATAAGGTGCCACAGGATTCTTTGTTGCTTTTACAGATCCAGACTAACACGGCTACCCCTCTGATACTACAAAGACCCTGTGAGCTCTCCAAGTTCAGGATTGTTCCCTGCAGATGTGGAATCATTAGGCAGATGTGACTCATGGCTTCCCACCTACATTCTAACAAATGGCAGCAGGTCCCTGCCCAATGTAGCTTTCCCCAGAGTGTTCTGGTGAGATGCGGACTAAAGCTGATCCTTTCCTCTCTCCTCTGGGGAAGGGTTTGGGGAAAACCAGCTCCTGATAGGTTTGATCTCTCCCACGTATATTTTGGTTTCTTCATCGCTTTTTCCATTCCTCTCTCTGACATTTCCTTTCTCTCCGGTGCAGGGAGTGACCTGTGTCTGGATTCGCTCAGTCTCCCATCGGGTGTTGGGATGGTGAGTGAGAATGAGGAGCAGAAACCCCATAAGGAAGATGCTGAGCAAGTAGAACCACATGGAACGTTGTCAGGAAGATCCAAAGGGAATGTTTCAGGGAGTTGTGCACTCCCAGAAAAAGAAACATCCTGTGAGACTCAGCAGAGGTCAGAAGAAAACTTAAGTAGCCTCTCAGACCTTATTCCACACGAGAGAATCAACTTTGAAGAGACACGCTACACGTGCCATGAGTGTGGGAAAAGCTTCAATGGGAGCTCAGACTTTCTCACTCATCACAGAATGCACATTCCTACATGTGCTCCGAATGCAGGAAAAGCTTCAGTCAGAGCTCTACCCTTATCACACACTGGAGAGAAACCCTACATGTGCTCTGAGTATGGGAAATGTTTCAATCAAAGCTCTGCCCTTATCACACATCGGAGAATCCACACAGGTGAGAAACCTTATGGATGCTCTGAGTGTGGGAAACAATTCATTGATAGTTCAACCCTCATCTCACATCAGCGAAGTCACACACGAGAGAGACCCTACACGTGCTGTGAGTGCGGGAAAAGCTTCAGTTGGAGCTCACACCTTATCAGGCATCAGAAAATACACGTAAGAGAGAACTGTAATAAATGCCTTGACTAGGGCTGAGCAAGGATTTTTTTTTTAATCACATTTGCTAATTCCCACATAGTGATCTTTGCACCATCTTCACTGTGGTCTCTCAGCTCCCCCAGATGAGTTGCCTGCTTCTGCCTTTTCCAGCTCACCCTTCTTTGGGGTCAGTCCTATGATCTTTTCTATTGAGCTGTAGGAGTGTATGTCATAGAACCATAGAATATCAGGGTTGGAAGGGACCTCAGGAGGTATCTAGTCCCTACTGAAAGCAGGACCAACCCCAACTAAATCAACCCAGCCAGGCTTTGTCAAGCCAGGCCTTAAAAATCTCTCAGGATGGAGATTCCACCACGTCCCTAGGTAACCCATTCCAGTGCTTCACCACCACCTTAGCAAAATTAGTTTCCTAATATCCAACCTAGATGGCTCCCACTGCAACTTGAGACCATTGCTCCTTGTTCTGTCATCTGCTACCACTGAGAACAGCCAAGCTCCATCAGCTCCAGGTGGGAGAGAGGTTTGATTCCCAACAAGCTACACTGAGGCAAAAACTACCTGTGTCTTCCATCCACAAGGGCGGTACATGGCGTTGGCTGCTCAGGTTAGTGATCTTGGTGTAAAAAGACAATTATAGTTGTAGTGCAGATGCAGCCCAGGTGCAATGGTTGGCATTAGCTTTCCCCTTGACCTGACCTAAACTCCATCACTTTCCCTAGTCTAAACAAACCCTGAGCATCACGGTTATACTGTTCCCCATTTCAAAGCCATTGTTAGTCATCGAGTTCTCCTTGGGGAACAAAGAGTTTCAGTCTCAGTTGCTCTGATGTTGCTTCACATTGTGCTGAAGAGCAGATATTTTTACTACCATTTTCCTCACTTAAAATATATTGAACTATAACAAAGAGCAGGAACAGGGCAGGGATAGGGCAAAACATCATTTCACCCTCTGTAACAACAGAAGAAGATAGTGTAAGTCAGAGGGATTCCCTTATTCCCCATCACCATTCCAATCCCCCCTGTTGTTCAATTGGTTAGGTCAATATTTTTTCTAAGGGGCTGGGAAGATTTATACCTTAGTAAATGAATTGTAAATAAGAAAAATACCCATGCATTGGGCTCCCAAAGCCATTGTGGCCCAGGCCCTGCAGGAGGTCGCGCCTGAAGATATCTCCTTCCTAATCAGGTGCATGTTGCCTATTGTTTGGGAAATGCAATCCCTAGCTAGGTAGAGATGGGGAAAAATGGAAGTGACTTTTCTCTTCAGCTCACCCCTGGGAGATGCTGCAAATGTGTAGAAAATGGGATCCGTGTTGAATGTGCTATAGCTGCAGAAAGATACCTATTTTTAATAGAGACCTTAGATTTGTTGTCTTACAGGGATTCTAAGCCGCACCTGAATTTAGTCCCTAATTTAAATCTGTGCCCCCAGATTAAAGAAATAAAAGGGCATAGTTGAGGGAGGTGTACCTCACTGTCGCTACTGATCTGTTGTGTGGTTGGTGAAGAATTCTATGCCAGAGAAGTGTCAAATTACTCCAAGTAAGGTCAAAGATTTGACAAGAACTCAGGTAGAAATTGCAGGTACTAGTGGTTGATCTTCACCCCTGAGATGGAAGCTATGGTGACCTGTGGCCCAGGTAAACTATTTTTAGAACCCGGCTCCCTAGTTAAGTGACATTGATCACACTCCTGGAGGCTGCCATGATTAAATTGGGCACACCTGTCAGTTAACATTTGTCTCCAAAGTTACATGAAGCACAAAGAGAAACAGCTGATTCCTTCAGAGCCATTCCATGCCTATGGGTCCCAATCTGGCTGCCTTGTTGGACAAGAAGCACTTCCCTGCTGGCCAAACAATGGTAGCCAATGGGGGAATATATCAGATGCGAAGTTCAGACTGCAGGATACTTGAATGCTGAGTCCAAAGTCTGTGGTTTCGTCTCTTAAGTCAGGTCTACACTATCCGTCGGATCAGCGGGTAGCGATTGATCTATCGGGGGTTGATTTATCGTGTCTAGTCTAGATGTGATAAATCAATCCCTGAGCGCTCTCCCGTCGA
This sequence comes from Mauremys reevesii, assembly GCF_016161935.1. Lineage (NCBI taxonomy): Eukaryota > Metazoa > Chordata > Testudines > Geoemydidae > Mauremys > Mauremys reevesii. The sequence goes on along the minus strand of NC_052636.1, from coordinate 27,191,962 downwards.
CTCTGGTACTCCAGCACCATGAGAGGCGCAAGCGAGTCGACAGGAGCAGCAGCAGTCGACTCAGCGCTGTGAAGATGCCGAGGTAAGTCGACCTACGTACGTCGACTTCAGCTCTGCTATTCCCGTAGCTGAAGTTGTGTATCTTCGATCGATCCCCTCTCCTAGTGTAGACCTGTCCTTAGTTTTTCTCTTGAGTCTAATACATTTGTATCACGTCTCTGCCTCCTGCTTCTTTGAAAGGTTAGAAAGTGTGAAAATAGAGCACAGGTGGTTCTACTTCCTCAGCATCTTCCTGCTGGTTTCCTCCTCATTCTCACTCATGGTCCCATCACCGGATGGGAGACAGAGAGAATGAGACATAGGTCACACCTTGCACTTGAGAGAGAGGAAATCTATGCCATTACCTGGTTCCTAAACTGCAGTTACAGTTCCTACTCTGGGTGAATCCAAAGCCCGAGAGGTGCAGAGATCCAACCCCTTATTATCTTAGAAATGTTTTGTTCCCTTTTCTATTTTTTGTCTTTCTTTTTATGAAGTTGGCAACCTCCCAGCCTTTCTATTAGATTGGGATGTAACAGTGTGGCTCGATGAGGGTGTGAACACCTCTGAAATCTACAAGGGGAAGATGCTAGGAAGAAGAGTTCCCCAAATCGTAATAGCCTTAAAACCCTGCCCTATGGAATGACTGAACGCATGCGCCTCACCTGTGCAAGCATCGCAAGGAATTGAGTGGTCAGATACGTATTGTTCAGCGAGAGCTGTTTGAATTCTTTTACTAATGTGTCTCTTAAGGTCTGTATGTGTTTTAGGGCGAGAGGGCGAGGAGAAGTATTAGCTACATAATAGTGAAATCTAAGGAGAAAACTGTAATTAGCTTTGAGGTTGTGGGCTAAATGTAAGCAATGATTAGGTTTCGGCATTGAAATATTCAGCTGGCTAAATCTGGGTTTCACTGCCTGGGTGAGAAATCTCTGGGGTTTCAGCATCACTGAATGCGCACCTGCCTTCTTGGGTTGCTCTTTCAGGATTTATAGGGGTTGGTTTTTCTGCTGTATTAATCTGATGGTTGGACTAAATTGACGACTTGATTCCAGCGCAATATCCTTGTTAACTCATTGATTTCCTGATTTGACCTGAACTTTATCACTGTGTTGTTTAACCCTTAGCTGAGTGGTGTCTATAGTCATTTAGCCTTAGTGACGTGCGCTCTGGGATTATTTGTTCATGTTAATAAAACCTGTAACTGGGAAATTGAGTCATTTCTTTCAATAAGCAACCGGGGCTGGAACTTTTCTTTGTATATTTCCCTTTAATTCAATCTCCATTTTCTTCATTTCACACTGTTCTAAGTTAAGGAACGTGGAGCAACAAAAACTGACACAAACCTGTTGCTGCCCCATTCGGTGTCCATCCAGCAGGAGCAGAGAACAAACCCCTCCTGGAGCCGGGATTGTCACACTGGACTGGAAATACAGACGCGTGTTCCCAAGCTTTGCTGTCTTTCTCCAATCATGGCATAAGGGTGACACCTACACCTGCTTGTAATCACGCCTGGCAGGAAGGAGATCCCCATGTGCATTGCCTTGGGAGCAGGGGGATCTGGGGGACACTGGGGGCTATCTACCCAGAGCTCAGGAGCAATCTGCTCAGGGGTGATGCAGTAGAAAAGAGCTGGGTGCTGCTTTCCTCACTTATTTCTCCTTATCCCCTTTCAGTCTCTCCTCTTTCCCTTTCTTCCCCCTCCCCCACCCTCTGGCAGGGAGACTTGGTCACTTCCCTGCTCCCAGGGGCGCTCACTCTCCCGTAGCTGGATTGGCCCCTGTGAGCGCTAATAGGAGCGAGAGCCTGGATGCGGGTCAGTCCCTGTAGCGGCCCTGGGACACACAGGGGCAGGAGGAGGAGCAGAGATGGGGCTAGTTCCCACCTCAGACAGTCCCTGGCCCGGTGAGTGCGGCAGCTGCAGGCTGGGTTGGGCTTGAAGGAGCCAGGAAGGGGCTGGAGCAGTGGGGGGGCTGGTAGGAAGGAAGCAGGAAAAACAAGGAAAAGAGCCGTGGGGCAGCTCCTGGTGGCCGGACTTTGTAAGGTACGAGTCACTGCTGATGCTGCTGCCTCCAGTGTGCGCTGGGAGCAGGGGCTGAGCTGAGGTGGGGACTTTCTCCAGCTGGACCCAATCCCAGGCTCTGCTGCCCCTGGCCAGGGGCCGCAGGCACCAGGGGCCAGAGGGCCCCCAGGGGCAGCCCTGGGTGGGCAGAAGAGAGACTCCACACATAGGTCCCAGAAGCTGAGGGTCTCGCAGCCCCTGGGGATCTGCTCTTGGGTGGGGTCTGGACAGCGATGGAGCCCCTGCCTCATGCTGCCTCAGGTGCAGTGTGAGAAACTGCTGTGTGTAGGAATTTGCTACTTATGGTGCATTGAGCAGGCTCATGTGAACTGAGCATGCTCAGTAAATCTGCTGAAGCCACTTCCCTTCACCCTGCCCTTTCTCAGAATCAGATTCTGCAGATTGCTATTTACAGGGTGTCATAAACGTATAGCTACAGGTAGCATAAAATACCCTGTAATGGGTTAAAAAGCTCAGATAACCTGGTTGGCACATGACCAAAAGGACCAATAAGGGAAGAAAATACTTTCACATCTGTGGGGGAAGGTTTTTGTTCTCGTGTTCCTTTGTTCTCTCTGGGTCAGCGAGGAACCAGGGCATGGAAAATACATCTCCCTAAGCACATGCAATAGAAAAACCTTAGAGTTCTGTCCATAGGCAGGTCCTTGCATAGCTTGCTGTGTCACAAGGTGTATCTGCCTTCTCTCAGTGGGTCGATTGTAGAGCTGATGGTCCGTAATGGGCCATCAAGCAGGCTAGGCAGAACTGACACCAACTTGTCTGGTTGGGGTGTTCCCTGGAAGCAGAGCACAAGTTTGAAATACGGGCAGCATAGAACCAATATTCATAACATCAACTACAAAAATGATACACAGTCAGAGAGAGCATAATTATAATCAGCCAGTCAGAACCTCTCCATAGACCCCTTACACAAGAGCCTTTCTACAATATTGGCTGCGAATATAGAACAGTGGTTGCAATGGTGATCTATACAGTTACAGATTATGTCAATAATGTCACAGGAGGTGACACGGCATCAATGAAATTGGAGCTGGGGCAGCAAAGAGCCACCAGATGTTCTGAGGGCTGGAGAAAAATGCCTTCTAGTGAGCATTTGAAAGAGCTCAACCTGTTTAGCTTATCAAAAGAAGATTGAAAGGTGACTTCATTGAAATGCTGAAGTGCCTTAATGGAGAGAAAGGACTGGGTATTAAAGGGCTCTTTAATCGAGCAGAGAAAGGCATAACAAGACCCAATGGCTGGAAGATGAAAAGAGACAAATTCATATTACAACTAAGGCACAAATATTCAACAGCGAGGATGATTCACCACAGGAACAAGTTACCAAGGAAAGTGATGGATTCTCCATCTCCTGATGTCATTTCATGAAGACTAGATGCCTTTCTGGAATGTGTTTGCCCCAAAAGTAGCTATGATTTCCTACAGGAGGCCTGTGATATGCAGGGGGTCAGATTAGATGCTCTAATGGTCTCATCTGGCCATAAAGTCAACTCATTTCTGAAAAACTGAGTGTAGCATTGGGAGCAGCGTCTGATGTTTCCCTGTCTAGCTGGCTTGCTGCCTAGAACGAACGCTCCTTGAGTGGGGTGATCCACAGGGAGTAGCTCAAACCTCCAAAGTGCCTGGTCAGGGGCAGGACATTAGCCCAGCAAGGGAGGGGTGTGGCAGTGACATCACAAAGGCCTTTTGCAGGACCTCAGCCTATTGGTCCAAGGCGGTGGGGAGGTGGTGACCTCACAGAGAGATGCTGACATCAGCCAGGCAGGACAGGGGCGAGGGGCCAGGGAAACCTCAGAGACCCCTGTGGCTTTGCTGCAGCAAGTCTCCTTCTCCAGGTCTCTCTCTGAGGACTGAGAGTATTCGGGTTCACGGACGTGAGCACCAGGAGGAACCTCTTTCGAGTTTTCTCCTTCCCTCTTAGTGATTTTACTAGAAAATAGCCATCCCTGTTTAGAAGGTAAGAGCCTCCTGGAGGTTTGAAACTAGTTCAGTCTGATCCATCTGGTGAGAGTTGAATTCTAGGCATGGAAAACACGAGCTTAAAGAGGCAGAATTTTGTCCTTTTTGTTTCACCTTTTCCTCCATCCCTCCCTTCCTCCTTTCTCTTCTTCTCTTGCTTATTTTGTCCTTTCTCCTGTTCTACTCCCAACACAGGGAAGAGAGGGGTGTGTGTGTGTGTGTGTGTGTGTGTGTGTGTGTGTGTGTTGCGGGGGAGGGCTCTGCAGCTCCCACTGTGGGAGGTCCACCCAAAAATGTGGGGCTGAAATAGTGCTCAGGCAGTCAGGGCCGGATTAACCTTCTGTGGGTCCTGGTACCAAACATATTTGTAGGCCCCTATATAGTCACTGTGGGCTCCGAGTGTGGGCCTGGTGGGGCAGTGCCATTGGTGCCATAGCAAACCCGGTACTGAACCTCAGAGACATTTTTCATTTTGATCACACACCTCTCCATGACTGTACGCATTGCTATACACAGCTCCCTCAGCCCCTGGGTTTTCTTATTGAGCTGTACACCCATGTGGGTTTACCAGTGTCCACAGTGAGCAGAACTTTCATAGTGATCAAGGAAACTCCCCACAGATTTATCTCCTTCCTCATTCAGACCTTCTCTAGCCATGTGTCCAGTACCCCCCATGTCACCAGTCACGGCATGTGGTCCTAGTCTCAGCTCAGTTCTAAAGCCGGCAGACACCTGATCAGTTCTGACAGATCCCTCCCTCAGCCCCCATCCTGCCATGTGAGCCAGCCACCTGCAAACACCATCTCCCCAAGGTCAGGACTTAGTCCTTGGGAATCTGAAGCCACCAGCCTCTCTCCCTCTGCTCCCATCTACATGCTAGTCTGCTACCTGGTCACCACCACCTCTCCCCACCCTTGTTTCCTTTCTACTTTGGACATGCTCCCACCCAGCTGGAAGCTCCCTCTGCCAGCCTGACCTGCTCCCTCTTTCCCTGCTCCCCCTGACATTCCTGTCCTACTGGTGACCTCTGTTCCTTGAGGTGAACTCCAGTGTCTTTAGCTGCTCTAGCTTAATGGCCCCAGTAGTCACAGAGCCACTTGTAGCTTCTCTGGCTACAGCCATGGGGCCAGTTCCCAGAGGCGAGCCTTAGCCAGCTGCAGCTACTAGCCGCAGGAGGGGTGGCAATGCCAGGGCTGAGCATGCTTGAACCTTGCAACGGCAGCACTAGGGACTCTAAATCCTCAGCCCTGGCCCTAGGCAGCTGCAGACTCTGGAGTTAGGCACTTCCCTCCTCTAGGCCATGGCTTTAAATACCTGCGATTCCCATCACCTGCAGCAGAGGCCACCAATTCCCACACCCCCCTCAGCCAGCACCTAGTCGTGCAGAAAGTGCAGCCTGAGTGATTGTGGAGGCTGGGGTGGCAGGAGGTTCCCGTCCCTGAGCAGCAGCTCTGCAACAAGCTCCCGTGCTTCCCAGTTGGGACATTAGCCGTTACTGACAAGGCTTGTCTGTGATCTTTTTTTTATCTCATTGTTAGGTGTGAGAAGTATAAACTGTTTAATAGGTTCCATTAGTTGGTTAATAAGATGTTTATGAAGTAAATCACTGGCTTTAAAATAAGATCCAATCTGGAGCATATGAACTATTGACCCCTGGACTCCATCTCTCAGAGGGGACTTGTTTACCATCAGGGGACAGGCTCAAACCAGTCCAAACCGGTTTTTCCCGCCAAAACCAGCCCTCAGTGTTCCATCTCCTCAGCACTTTTCCCGCCACAGAAGTGATATAAGGACGTGCTCAGCGCCTGCGCGGGGCCGCCCCCCCCCCCCAGCGACGGCCCCTCCACGGTCGGGTCTTCCCAGTGCTCCCGAGCCGAGAGCGACGAGCCCCTGGGTCCCGCCGTGAGACTGAGGAACAGGAGGCCTGTCACCCCATTCCTGCCGTCCTGCATCCCTGGTGTCCAGCCTCCCACGGAGCCCCGGGAGTGAGACCGGGGGGGCACTGGGGCTGGGCAGGAAAGTGACTCTGCCCGGGAACCTGGGAGAAGCCTCAGAGCTGCCTCAGCCCCAGTGGGATTTGGGGGCAGAGACTGGGGCCTGGCGGGGATCCCCTGTGGTGGGGAGAGATGGGGTGTCAGGCAGGAGGGGAGAAGCTGGAGTTGTAGGAGGGGAAGGTCAGTGGGACGCGGGGTTGAACTGTCTATGGGCAGCCAGGAAATTCCTGGGGGGGGGGAGTGGCGGGGGGGGGAAGGGGGGAGGGGGGTTAATTGGATCCGGTCCGTGGTTGTGCCCCTTGCCTCTCGCCCGATACAAATTCTCTCTAGTTCTGCCCCTTTCTCGCTCAGTGTCTCACACGGGCTATAAAATCTGGGCGATTCCCCCTTTCCTCCAATGATCAGCTCTCCCATCCCCGATTTCCCCCGTTCTCCCCATGAGTCTCAAACGTCAGTTTAAAATCTTCTCTAGTGAGGGGCATTTTCCCACCCGTTTGATCTGCAGCGATTTGTCCTTGTGTAGGTGGGAAATTGTTGCCCTGAGTCATTCCCCAGCCCATGGCTGCCCCTGGAGTGGGGGTGGGATGGCTCAGTGGTTGGAGCACTGGCCTGCTAAACCCAGGGCTGGGAGCTGACTCCTTGCGGGGGCCATTTGGGGATTTAGTTGGGGATTGGCCCTGCTTTGAGCAGGGGGTTGGACTAGACACCTCCTGAGGTCCCTTCCAGCCCTGATATTCTAGGAGGTGCCGGGTCTCTGCCAGGGCAGGGCAGGGGGAGCTGGAGCCGGGTCGCTTGGATGGGCTCTGCCCTTCCACCCCCATTGCACCCCCTGCCTGCAGCCCCCTGTCTGCACCCCCTGCCCTGCCACTCCCATTGCACCCCTGCCCTGCCCCAGCCCCTGTCTGCACCCCTGCCCTGCCACTCCCCATTGCACCCCTGCCCTGCCCCCAGCCCCTGTCTGCACCCCGGCCCTGCCCCCATTGCACCCCTCGCCGCAGCCAGCCCCTGTCACCTCCCCAGCCCCTGGCTGCACCCCTACCCCTATTGCACCCCTGCCCCCAGCCCCTGTCTGCACCCCTGCCCTGCCACCTCATTGCACCCCTGCACCCAGCCAGCCCCTGTCTGTACCCCCTGCCCTGCCACCCTCCCTGCCCCCAGCCCCTGTCTGCACCCCTGCCCTGCCACCCTCCCTTCCCCAGCCCCTGTCTGCACCCCTGCCCTGGTACCCCCATTGCACCCCTACCTGCAGCCAGCCCCTGCCACCGTGCCCCAGCCCCTGCCGCACCCCTGCCCTGCCACCCCTGCCCCCAGCCAGCCCCTTTCTGCACCCCTGCCCTGCCACCCCCATTGCACCCATTGCCCGCAGCCCCTGCCTACAGCCACCTCCTGCTCCCAGCTGCTCCCTTGTGTGAGTGTCTGCACCCCCACTCCTCCCTGCCCACAGCTGCCCCTGCCACCCTCCCCACCCGCAGCCTCTGCCGCCCCGCCTCCAGCCAGCCCCTGTCTGCACCCCCTGGCCTGAGCCAGCCCCTGCCATCCATCCTGCCACAGCCCCTGCCACCCCCCTTGCCTCCTGCCACAGTCCCTGCCCGCAGCCCCTGCCATCCCCCGACCCCTGACACAGCCCCTTTCCCCGCCACAGCCTGTCTGCACCACCTGCCCACAGTCAGCTCCTGTTGCAGCCAGCCCGTGTCACACTCCCTGCCTCCAGCTAGCCCTGCCCCACGCCCCTGTCTGCAGCCAGCCCCATGGCCACTGGTGCCCTGCAGTTCCCAGGGCACTAACCCTGCACACCTGCTTCAATGAGGGGGGCAGGGAGCAGCTGGGACCCACACCTGTGCACACCCGAGGGTGACCAGACAGCAAGTGTGAAAAATCAGGACAGAGGGTGAGGGGTAATAGGATCCTATATAAGAAAAAGACCTGAAAATTGAGACTGTCCCAATAAAATTGGGACATCTGGTCACCCTAGCACACCCCAGGGAGTGGCGGGGACCCACACATGGGAAATGGAGCTCAGTTCTAGTTCAGGCCCAGCTTTGTAAAAAAGAACTGTAGGTCGGGTTAACATACATCTGTATTTTCTCAGAGATGTCAGGCTTTTAGGTTCTTAAATCGCTGTCTGGGTGGTAAATTTTAAAAATTCCTCCCGGGAAAATACGGACGTATGGTAACCCTATTGGTACAAAAAATCCATCCTGTGGCACATCTCTTCAATCAGAACTTTTTATAGGGAACCGGTTGTTAAGATTTTAGCAGCTCATCGCTGGAAGGGAGGCGCACGTGTCCCCCGTGGGGACTGCCCAGACCCCGTTTCCCAATCCCAGTTGTTGCCCCCTAACTACCAACACAGTTGCCCCCAACCATCAGTTGCCAGTCACCCGCCCGTCCCCCACTGCTGCCCCCTTCCTTTATCCAGGGACCTTTCAGCTCCCCCTCCCTTGCCCTTTTAATCAGCTCCACACAGGGCTCCCTGCTGCCCATGGCAATGGTGGGGGTGGGGGGAACCATCACTTTGTGTTTATGTATTGGACAGTCGTATAAAATCCAGTCCAACAGTCCCCCTTTTCCACTAGTTCGTTAACAGCAATATAAAATCCCCTCAGATCTTGGTGTTTTTCTCTCATGTTACCAAATACGCAGTTTGTGACACATTTTCTGTGCAAATCTCAAAGGTTCATATAAAATAACCTAAACATTTGCCCCACTGCTCTCTAGTTGTCTATTTCTAATTGAATATGCCCTGAGATTTCCCCCCTGTCTCTAATTATAAAATACCAAGAAAATCTCAGATTTACACCTTTTCTCAGATTCTTGAACCTAGATATAAAATGTTTGCAAATGTTGCCCATTTCCTCTTTATTCATTTATCAAATATTGATGTGAAACACTCAGATTTTACCTCCTATCAACAACTGATATAAAATCCCTCTGATTTTCCACTTTCCTCTCTATAATTTGCAAAATGGATCCAAAATCTCTCAGATTGGGAACTCTTTCATTTCTGAACGTTGCTCTCAAAGCTCAGGTTTTGCCTCTTTCTATCTCATTATCAAATGTCAGTTAAAAATCCGCTCGGGTTTGGGGCTGTTCCCCGTGTTTCTAAATCCCAGCAACTTCTTCCTTCGAGGGAACCTGTTGCCCTGAGTTCTTCTCCATCCTGGATGTTGTAGGGGGTTAAATTGCCCAGAGATCATCTTTCCTGACTCCTTTGTGAATCATTTGTTCCCTCCTTTATCTCTGTTAAAATGTTTGCCGATGAAAGAGACCAGCCAGATATTTAATAGCCGTTAAAGCCAGAGGCCTCCCCATGTTTGGGGCTCAGTGGTTCCCAGCTGGTAACGGGAGAGTTGGCTGGACCCTTTTCTTTTCTCCAGCTGGCACGGGATGAGGAGGTCACTCTGAGTGCATTGTGAGTTGAGAAGTATCCCAAACCCCATGGCAAATGGCCTCTGTGAAGGGTTGCTTCCTCCAGTGCTAAGATGCAGCCACCTCTGGGGTGGATCCATGGTGGCCATTATTTGCTAGTGACAGGCCATGGACATTTCTTACCTATTTTGTCCCTCCAGGCCTTCCATTCTCCTGTTCAAGAGACATCCCCCAGGGCTCCCTCTGCCTGTGTGACTGGCCAGCAGGGGCCGGTGGTCACTTTCTATCCACTTCTCAGGCACTGTGAGGTAACAGTGTTGCTGGTTGGGGGTGGGGCTGTGTGGGGAGATAGCAGCTGAAGGGGGATTGTGGCGGGGGGGGGGGCTCTGGGTGGCTGGGCAGGGGTACCCTAGTGAGGTTGGTGGGTTCGGGAGTTTTGGAGTTTCAGGGGGTGGGTGTGATGTGCCCAGCCCTGAGGCTGTGGGTCCTGGAGGTGGGTATCACTGGGGGCCTGTTGGCTGCAGAACAGCCGGGGTGGGCGTCTCTTGGGGAGGCGGGACAGGGGGTTAGAGGGAGCCTGGTGCTGAGCCAGGGGCTCTGTCTGGGCTTCCCCCGCAGACTCCTGGGATCGCTGCCGTGCCCAGTGCACAGAGTGTGTGGGGGAGAATCCCCAGTGCTAGGCCAGGGGGTGCCCCTGTAAAGCACCAGGGGATCCCGCAGGGGGGAGGAGGGGGTGCCAGGCAAAGGGCAGGGCAGATCCTGTTGGAGGGCGGGGGGGGGGATCCTAGGCAGGCAGTGAGGGACTGAGTTCCCAGTGGGGGTCCCTTTTGGGGGGCCTCTGGCTGTTGGGGTCTCTTGGTGGGGGGAACCCTTTGGGATTCCCAACCTGGCAATGAAGATCTGGTGGGGGTTGTGTGGCCGGTGGGGCTCTGAGGGGTATCTGAGGTAACTGGCCAGGGACTCTGGGGGCTGGGTCCCAGGGAATATCTGGGTGGGGGATGGCTGGGGTTCTGGGGGCTGCGCCTCACTTCTTCTCCCTGATTAGCTTATGCCAGAATCCTGGCTCCAAGCACTGCCCGACATTCCCCGGCCAGGCCCAGTCACTGTGATAACTTTCTAGCCACTTATCAAACACTGTGAGGTGAAATCACAGATTTTTGCTCTTCTCCCCTCTTGAAAACTGCAGGAACTTCCAGTTCCATTCTCCTAGATTGTCCAGTCCTTGTCCTGGATCTGTGGGGTGAGGGAGGTGGGAGGGGGATCAGCACTGCCACACAATGGTCTCTTCCACAGCATTCTGGACTCATTCTTTCTGAACTCTGGTTTCATTGAGACCATTGTTAATCCAGAGTCACTGTATGGAAAGACAAGGAGTGACTCCGGATGGACAGTGGGGCAAATGAGATCAGCAATTCTCCCTGTGAGGAGGGGCTCTCATTAGCTGCTCTCCCTAGAGAGCTAAAGGAGGGAAGCTGCTCAGACGCTCTGTCCCTCTCTGCTCAGGATACTGGGGTTCAGCTTCCTGGGTCAGACACTGCAGCCTCCATTGTGATTGGGGAGACCAGGCTTAGCAGCTGCTGCTCCCCCAGCAGGGTTCTGTGCTGGGAAGTGACCTGAATTAAAGTTGCTTCTCTGCCTGGCCCAGGGGATGACTTTCTCCAGCTGGCCCTAGCCCCCTAGGGCAGCCCTGGGCCCTGTTAATACTAAATTCTGAGCCAAGTCTCCAGGTAACTGAAAGACCTCAGGGAAAGTGCTGGGGTCTGGCAAGAAAGTGACTCTGCACAAACAGCCCCTCCTCATTTCTCCTCCCAGTAGCAATTGCCAGGAGAAAATCCAGCCATGGGAGAGCAAAGCCCCCAGGAATGGGACTGTCCCAGCCAGAGGGGCAGGGAGAGAGGACAGGGGAAGGAGAGACTGAAAGGGGCAGTGGGAGAAATGAGCAGGGAGAGATTTCCAGCTCTCTAGTCCACCCAGATACATGTATTGCGGCATCCCAGGTCAGAACCACTTTCCAGTGAACAAAACAAGGATCAGACAGAGGGAAAGCCAGTTCCTGACTCCATATTCCCCCTGCTGGGGTGTAGCTGCCGTGGGGTCAGTGTCTGAGGGAATCCCCCACAGTGACTCCTTTGGTTCTGCTCTTTTCTAGCCTTGTGTTCAGAGACTTTGTTACGGGGTGAAGGGAGGGAGAAGGGAGGTTAAAAATGTGTCTGGGCTTAGCCTGGCAGGAGGGGCCAGATCTACATTGTAATAAACAGACTGAGCATTTCCCAGCATGGCAGACTCTAGGGTGTCTGTCTGCAGGGAGGGGGCCTGGGGGAATTTTGATGTGAAATTAACTAAAACCGGTTGTGAGACGCCCACAACTGCCCTTCTCCCCCAGACAGGCTGCAGAATGCCGTCCATGTTTTGCTCCAGCTCATCCCAGCCTGGCGTGGGACAGGGAAGAGAAATGGCTGCAGTGGAGCCAACTCAGGTAGAGATTATTGGGGGGTTGCTGGTGGGTTCCTGCTGGAGGAGAGGGAGATCAAATACACCGGAGATGGGAAGGTTTGCACAGTCTGGTTTGGAGGTTGGAGCGGGGCAGGAAATTCACAGCATGGGGAAAGGAGGAGGCCAGGGTGTAGCAAACCTGCTGGGAGTTATTTAATAAGTGCCCTAGATTCTAGGAACAGACCCAGGAGGTTGGGAGGTAGAAACACCCTAATTTATGAAGAAAGAAAATAGCCCACCTACATGGAGCTAGTCAAACTGACCAGACTCCCAGTGCTGGAGCCTGAGCTCACTAACCAGCGGCTGCTGTGAGATATGAAGGGGGCACCCATGAGTCAGGCTTATTGGAGCTGCCTCTCCCTTCATATCTCGCTCCTCACAATGAGGAGGTTATTGGGCTTCCTACCAGGGAGCTCTCCCTGGACCCTGCTAGGGGCTCCATCTCCTGTATCAGTCGGTGGCTAGTAGGTGTGTGATGGATCTCCTGGGAGAGACAAGGGGCTCTCGCTTCGTCCCCTCACCCTGGTATTTGCTGGATACACTGAGTGGGGTCAGGCTGGGACTCTGTTGACTGCGATCCACCCAGAGCTTCCATTTGATTGGCTCCTCTCTGCCACAAATAATGGGGCTCTGAGTGGGGAAAGAGGTCCTGAGTGTTGGACTCTTGCTCTTTCAGGGGCCGGTGACCTCCGAGGAGGTGGCTGTGCATTTCACCAGGGAAGAGTGGGCTCTGCTGGACCCTGCTCAGAGAGCCCTCTACTGGGATGTCATGGAGGAGAACTATGAGACTGTGACCTCGCTGGGTAAGGGTTCCTGTCCCCTCGGTTCTTGGAAGGGGAAATGAAGAGAGAAGGTTCACGCCAGCCCCACAATGCCACCTCTACTCTGTCCTGTTTCAGCATCACCCCAATATGCCAGTGACACACACACACTACCAGAGACCCTCCCCTGCTGCAGAACACTTTCGGAACAGAGCACAGGAGCCGTATCGCACAGTGTCAAATAGCTCCTCTTTGCTCAAGTGAAACTGGGGGTTAGGTCTGGCATAACTGTTCCATACCCCTAATCATTTGTGTTGCCCTTTTCTGAACCTTTTCCAATTCCAATATATCTTTTTTTGAGATGGGGCGACAACATCTGCATGCAGTATTCAAGATGTGGGTCTATCATTATATGCTGTTTCTACAATTATGATATATGATATATTCTGTCATATCTATCCCTTTCTTAATTATTTCCAACATTGCTCGCTTTTTTCATTGCTGCTGCACATTGAGTGGATGTTTTCAGAGAACAATCCACAGTGACTCCAAGATCCATCTCTTGAGTGGAAACAGCTAATTTAGACCCCATCATTCTGTATGTATAGTTGGGATTATGTTTTTCAGTGGGCTGCACTATGTGCTATCCTGTCATCTAGTACTGCTGAGATCCTGCATTCAGTGATATCCCTGCCCTTCCTGTTCCCTTTCTCCACTGAACCCCACCGGCCCATGCTTCCTGTTCCCAGCTTCCCCAGGACTCTCTCACTGTCTCTTAACCTCTCTGTCAGCAAGAAGCAGTGCCAGGGACACTTGCCCTCTGTCTGGAGTCTTCGATTTCTGGGACATGGATTTACTTTCTCTGTGTTGTAAGAGGCTCTGTCATAATGAGGGTCTGTGACATTACCTAGAGTACAATCTGGACTGTTAAATAACTGTGTTTCCTCAGTTCTCCAACCTGGGGTGCCTTTTCCACTGTTTTCCCACAATAACAGCCCCTCTTGGCCAATTAACACACAGTCTCCAGCATGTAACTCACTCCCAGCTACACAGTATTGAGTGCTGCTAGACAGCTACTCATGAATTACACCTCAGGAGAAAACCAGCAAATTCTCAAGTGCCCAACTTTCCCCCAGAAATGTGCGTCTTGCACTGTCCAGCACGCTATTGAACAACGCAAGCTCATATGAAGTCTGTCATTTCATCAGTGGAAAATGACATGCACCAGCTTGTTATCCCAAATGGAGTTTCCAACACACTTTAATCCAAACACACTGGTTAGATAAACAATAAACCAAGATTGTTAACTACCGAAATCTAAAACTAGGCCCAGCCCATGAAAGGGGCACTCCCAGGAGAGACTGTATAAAGGCCGGAACATCGAACAACTTTGTAAACCTGAGAGCTGCCTTGGGAACAATGACAGGGAGAATCCCCCAAAGTGACTCTTTGGACTCTACTCTTCTCTGGTCTCTGATTGTTCCTTCCAAAGTGGAGTACTTTGCACTTGTCCCTATTGAATTTCATCCTCTTTTCTTCAGCTCATTTCTCCAGTTTGTCCAGATCATTTTGAATTTTAATCCAATCCTCCAAAGCACTTACAACCCCATCCAGCTTGGTATTGTCCGCAAACTTGATAAGTGTAACAGAGAGACTGTTTATTGGGAGGGTTTCACCATGTGTCAGAGGGTCACACCCTGGTGGGAGGGCGCTAGATCTGTAGTGGGATAAGGTCACTCTGTGCTTCACAGTGTGGCAGAACCTAGAGTGTCCATTAGCAGGGGAAAACCTGGGGGGAATCGGCTTGTGGAGTGGACAAAAGCCCCATCTGAATTCTTACACCTTGCCCTTTTCACCCCAGCAGGCTACAGAATAACGTCCATGTTTTGCTCCAGATCATCCTGTCCTCCCTGAGGGAAGGAAATGGCTGCAATGGAGCTGACTCAGGTAAGGGATTACCAGGGAGCTGGTGGTGGGTTCTGTTTGGAGGGAGAGGAGCAGTAAATGCATAGGAGGGTGGGAATTGCTAGAGGTGGTGGGAGGCAGGAAATATCTCGGGTGGAGAAAGGGAGGGGACAGGATGTGACAAACCTGCTGACACTAGTGTAGTTTAGGGTGTGATGGGTTGTCACCCTCAGGGGGCAGTCTGGGAACCGCTGTGCCCTCTAACCCTCAAGCTGGGCTGACCCTTCTCACACTGATTTGCTGGAGATTCAGCCAGCCTCTCCAGGGCCTGTTATCACCCAACACGACAGCAGGTGGCGCCATACACCCAACTAAGCTACCTGAGTGCTTTACCTAAGCCACTCAAGGACAGATAAACGACAACAGCCAATTTCTCAGCTCCCCAACCTTGCACACCTGCTGTAGTATAAATTCAGAATTATCCCATCTTATAGTGCACAGGGATCTCTGTAATGTCAGCTCATTAATATAGTTTGCCTTCCCCTCGATATGGGAAAGATGTGCACAGCGAGCTTGTGCTAACCAAGCTGAGATTTTCCCCAGACACTTCACTCAAAATACGCTGGTTAAGATAAAGCATAAAACAAGTTTATTAGCTGCAGAAAGACATATTAAGTGATTATAAGTGATAACAAACAGATCAAAGCAGATTATTTAGCAAATACCGAAACTCAAACTAAGCCTAACATACTAGATGGATAGAATTTGAATTAGCAGTTTCTCACCCTGACTGATGATACAAGAAGTCCAGCAAGTTTCCATACACAAGCTAGAAAAGTCTTTACCCTGGGACCAGCACTTCCCCCACTTCAGTTTTTGTTTCTTAGGTGTTTCCAGGAGTTCTCTTGTGTGGGGAATGAGACCAAGAGATGATGTCACACCCCACCTTATGTAGCTTTTCCATATGGCGGGAACCCTTTGTTCCAAACTCAGTTCCCAGTCCAGTCTGTGGAAAAATAGAGGTACTAAAATGGAGTTTAGTGTCATGTGGTCTGGTCACAGGCCCTACTGCATCATAGTAGCCATGACTCATAGGCTGGCTGAAACATTCAGAGGAAGGCTAAGCTCTTCCACAGTCCATTGTCTTTGTTGATGAGCCATCAGCACTGTCTTGCTTCTTCATGTGTTGTACCTGAAAGGTTCGTTGTGGGTGTTACCCAGAGTAAGCACATTTGAAATACAGATACAGAGTCAATATCCATAACTTCAGATACGAACATGATCCATGCACACAAATAGGATAATCGTATTCAGCAAATCATAACTTTTCCAGTGAAACCACACATGATGCATCTTGTACAAAATACATCATAATTATGTCCTAATCATATTATAACCATACCACTATGATAAATATGGGGGTGTAGTGTCAGATAGGGCCTAATTTCAAGGCACAGGAGTTGGGAATGGAACTTCCCCTCTTTGTGGAACAGGAAATAACCCTCCAGCCAGGGCTGGGACAACTTCCCAGACTCCCAGTGCTGGAGCCTGAATCTACTGGCACTTCATTAGTTACCACCAACCCCAATCGTTGTGGCAACTGCAAACTTTATCAGTGATGATTTTATACTCTCTTCTAGGTCATGGATAAGAATGTTAAATAGCACAGGGCCAAGAACCAATCCCTGTGGGAACCTGCTAGAAAGAAATCCACTCGACCCTGGTTCCCCATTTACTATCACAGTTTTTAATCTATTTAATGTATGCCGTGTGTATTTTGTATCATTCTCGGTTTTTTAGTAAAAATATTGTGCTGATCAAGTCATATCCCTTACAGAAGTTTAGGTAAATTACATCAATACTATTAGCTGCAACCAAACTTTTGATCTCCTCCGGTAAGGATATCCCGTTAGTTTGATCGGCTTTATTTTCTCTAAACCTTTGTTAATGGGCACTAATCATATTACCCTTCTTTGATTCTTTATTAATGAATGAAATCCAGTATTGGCTGCTCCATTCTCTTGATGAGTATAGATGTCAGACTTCAGATCTTTTAGAAAGTCTTGGATACAAGTTATCCGGACCCGCTGATTTAAACATGCCTGACTTTAATAGCTGCTGTTTAATGTCCTCATGACTTCTTCTCAGAATGGAAAGAGTGTCGTAGTCAACCTCTTATGATACGAGTACATGATCTGTTTTTCTCCAAATCCCGGAGAGAAATATTTATTGAGGACTTTACCTCTTCTGCATTATTTTGATAATTCTGCCATTTCTATCTAGTAAAGTACCATTGTTAGGATTAAGTTTGCACTTAATATACTTTTAAAAACTTCCTTCTTATTGTCATTGATTGGTCATTGATTTCTGATAGCTTTCTTTACCAGTTTTCTACAATTCTGACCTTCTAACTTCTATTCTTTACTATTGACTTCCCCTTTCTTCCATATATTTAATTTGGAGAGTGTTGGGATTCCTACCAGGGAGCCACCAGTAGGGTCCAGAGACAGCCCCATCTCCTATATCAAGCTCTGGCTAGTAGGTATGTGATAAATGTGATGACCCTGCCTCCATCTGTCAGCTGGGAGACACAAAGGTTCTCTCTTTCTACCTTCTGATGCCGCCTGTCTGTTCTAAGCTAGGTGAGGTGGGACTCTGTCAACATGTGCCTCCCGGAGCTTCCATTTCCCTGGTGCTGCTGTTCCGTGAATAGTGGGGTTGTGAGTGGGGCAGCAGGTACTGAGTGTTGGACTCTCGCTCTTTCAGGGGCCGATGACCTTCAAGGAGGTGGCTTTGTACTTCACCATGGAGGAATGGGCTCTGCTGGACCCCGCTCAGAGAGTCCTCTACTGGGATGTCATGCAGCAGAACTATGAGAATGTGACCTCGCTGGGCAAGGAGTCCTGTCCCCTCTGTTCTTGGAAGGGGAAATGAAGAATGAAGGTTCATGCCACCCCACAATGCCACCTCTCCTCTGTCCTGTTGCAGCATCCAGGGCCAGCTCCAGGCACCAGCCTACCAAGCACCTGCTTGGGGCAGCACCGTGGGAGGGGGCGGTGATCGGGGGTTGTTTTTGGTTTGGCTAGGCAGCGCTGGGGGGTGGCGGGGACTTGGGCGGTGTGACGCAGCGCTGGGGGGGCGGGGACTTGGGTGGTGCGACGCTCAGGGAGGGGTCGGGCGGCGCTCACGGGGGTGGGGCGGCGCTTTTTTTTTTTTTTTTTCTTTGGGCGGCAAAACTGTTAGAGCCGGCCCTGGCAGCATCACCCCAATATGCCAGTGACACACACACTACCAGAGACCCTCCCCTGCTGCAGAACAGTTTGGGAACAGAGCACAGGAGCAGTATCACACAGTGTCAAATAGCTCCTGTTTGCTAAAGTAAAACTGGGGGTTAGGTCCAGCATAACGAACAGAAGCTTCCTACCCCCGGCCTTCTCTCAAACCCTGAGCCTTCTCTACCCAAACCAGAATGTGCTTGGGGTGTAACAAGCAGGCGGCTGGAGTCAGAGCTGCCGGTCCAGGGTTACTTATCACACAGACACTCGGTGCGTCCTTGAATGCTGGGTGGGGGTATCCAGACAGGGGAGCTCCAGCAGCAGAACACTGAATCTCACCCAGGATTACAGATGACACAACTCCTCACTGATCTGGATTGCACCCAGCATGTGAAAATGGCCTAGGTTGGTAGTGACATTTCTTGAGACATGCAGAGTCTTGCTCCCATATCACCAGGTGTAATAATAATAACAGGAAAGGCCGAATATGGAAAACTGATTGTTCAGCTCGCTTTTGACCTGCATCATATTTTGCAATATATTCCAAATAAGGTAATTAACGTGCAACGTATGTGTCGTTGTTTGGGGTTTTAAGCTTTAAAAGGCTTGTGTGATTTTTAGCTCAGGGGGACAGTGTTCCAATAGCTGTTGCCCCCTGCGCACTTTTAACCAAGAAAAGAACCTCAGGCTGAGCTGATTAAAAATCAATCGTGTGGTCGTTTTCCACAACAGCTTCAAGAGGTCCCTGTGATGGAATGTAAATGTCTTCTTCACACCTTCCCCCTGCAGGAGAATGGCTGTTTGACCAGCTGTTTGCCTTGCTGTCTCTGAGGAACTGGTCTGTGGGTGTTCCCCAGAATTGTAACTTTTTCAGTAATCTCATACTGTAAAATCTCATAACTTTACATACAGTGTTACTACACATTTTAACAGAAGGATAATATTCAGTAGGTTATGCGTTTTCAAAAGATACCTCACAAGCAGTACCGTGTACAAAATTGATCATAATTTTCTAGAAGAGTGAACACAGGGGTATAGACTGACACAGTGTCTGTGTGTGTGTTCCCAGCAGATATGTGGGTATTTCAATCCCTCATAAGCACAGTGTTCGGCATCTTCAAGGACCTGGGGAACTAGTCCTGGGAATTCACTGGTTTACCAAGTGTGACACTGGATGGGATTGGGAGACACTTTGGTATTAGTAATAAAATAATATTATAATCTGATAAAATTGCAATGAATCGTGCTAGATATGTCATGCCAAGTGTCAGTGAAAATGTTATGATTTTCCACGTATGATAATTTTGTTTCTATGTTTGTATCACCTTTGTATTGTGAGTTATAGATATGTAGGGTATATCTGTATTTCCAGACTTGTGCAGTGTTTCTGGGTGACACCCCCAGACATATTAGCATCAACACTGCCTAGCCTGTTTGATGGCCCATTGAGGGTCATCATCTGTACAATGAGCTCATGGAAAGGACCAAGGGGATACACCTATTGAGTCAGCAAGACATGCCCGGTATGCCTGTGTAATGAGAACTTCAAGGCTTTTCCATGCCACGTGCTGTGAAGCTTGTGTTTGGGACTCAGGAAGTACAGGCCACATGGCAAAAGGAATATAAAGGGCAGCTGCATCATCTCCATTTTGTCTTCAATCCACCTTCCTACCTCTGGAGCAACTCCTCTACAAACTGAACCCTGGAACAAAGGACTGAATGACCATCCAAGCTATGGATGTGTTCCAGATGGACTTTCAAGCCAGCAACTCACCAATACTGCTAAGAACCTGATATATCCATTTTGGAATGTATCTGACTGCGTTCCCATTTAACTTCTTTCTGTCTTTCTTTCATTTAAACCTTTAGTTTAGATGCTAAAGGATTGTCTGGAAGGATGGAATTTTGGGTAATATCCAAACCTATACTGACCTGGTGATGTGGCTGTGACCCTTTGGGGTCAGAGGAACACTTTGTTTATGTGAGCAGAGTTTTTAAATAACCTCTCACTGTACTGGACCTAGCTGCTGATTAGGAACCAGAGAACTGGGATGCAATAAAGGGGGCCGTGTGATTTCTTTTTTCAGCTTCTCGATTACCCGTGTGGGGGATCAGAAGCACAGTTTGTGACTGGTCGGTGAGTTTAACTTCAGTGTTAACCAGCAGTTTTGGGAGCATCTGCTCTCCCTTTTTCAGCCTGCCCTGATCTTGGCATTTTCAGTGAGAACTGCCCCTGGCCCACCAGGTCACACTAAGCACTGAAGTTAAATTAATAGAATGTTTGTTTTTTTATGACCAAGTCTTATGAAATCAACTGAATTCCTTTGTTTTCTTTCATCTGAGCAGGGTTTCTAGTTTTCCAGCATGATGTGATCTCCCAGCTGGAACAAGGGGAAGAGCCATGGGTCCCAGACCTCCAGGGTTCAGAGGAAAGAGAGATCCTGAGATCTCCCTGCACAGGTGAGGAAACATTAAACCACCTCAGAATCTGTAAGTCCTGAAGGAAACATCTGGGATGCCCAACAAAGCCCTTGGGGAGGTCTCTCAGTTCATTATTGTCCCTTGCAGGGGTCATATCCTCAGGGTAAATATAGTTCATGGCTTCCTATAGATCCTAGCAGACACCAGGCGGTAGCTTCCTCCCTTCCCCCTGCGTATTTGGATGGGATGTGAAGGCTGAATTCATCCCCCTCCTCTCTCCTATTTGGGGGAAGAGTTTGGGGGAGTTCAGCTCCTGATTTTTATTTGACCTGTCTTCAGCACTTGTTTTTGTTTGGTCTTCCCCTTTCCATCCCTGTTTGAGGTTTCTGTCTCTATCACAGCAGGTGATGCAATGGCATGTGAGAAAGAGGAGCAGAATTCTCAGCCTGAAAATGTTGAGCCAGTGGGTAAAAACAGAGCATTATCGCAAAGATCGAAAAGGAATGTGTCCAGGAGTCATGAGCAGGGAAAATCCTGGGAGATTCAGTACAGACCAAAAACAGATCAAGGAAACCAGCCAGGGAAGAAAGTGGATACATTTATTTCCTGTTGGGGAACTCAGAACGTCCTCATGGAAACCACAACACAGCAGGATATTCTCAGGCGAAAGAGAAAAAATACATGCAGTGAGTGTGGAAAAACCTTCTCTCACAGCTCAGCCCTTTCTGTACATCAGAGAATCCACACAGGGGACAGGCCCTATGAATGCACTGAGTGCGGGAAAACCTTCAATCGCAGTTCGCACCTTATTAGTCATCAAACAATCCACAGAGGAGAGAGGCTCTATGAATGCAGTGAGTGTGGGAAATGCTTCACTAGCAGTTCAAACCTTAGATTTAATTTACCCTGGTTCCTCAACTGTTGCTACAGCTCTACTACCCATCAGTCCAGAAACTGAGAGAAATGGAGAGTTCCAACCATTGTCCTTTTAGTATCTTATTGTTCCTCTCTCTGTTTTTTGTGCTGGCCTTTCTATTCTATCACTTTCTGCCTTTGTTTAGTTGGTAACAGTTGGTTTCCATCACTCACGTTTGTTTGTTTAAATCTCTATCCGTTGTGAAATAAATTTTTTGCTTGTTCGATAACTGTACTCAGGTGCTGTGTGAGATACAGTAGCAATGGTCCACAGTAAAACTAGTAACCTGGGATACTTGGGCAAGAGAGGATCTGGGATTTCACCAGGGATCTGGTGATCCGGGCTGGACCCCAGAGGGGGACACATTGAAGGAACTCAAGGGTTAAGGTGGCTGCTGTAGCTCAGAGGAGGGTCCCTGAGTTCCAGAAGGCTGGTGAGTTTGGTCACTAACATCCAGCTGCCAAATGCAAAACTCCCTCTTCCTTGTGGCAGGTGGCAACAAGGAGACTCACAGTCCTCAGCACCCTGAGAAGGGTCACAATGTGTCTCTGTGTTGATCCACCTGTCAAATCCACACAGGGAAAGCGCCCGATAGCACAAAACTCTGCCCTATGAAATCATGGAACATGTGCTCTTTGCTCTGTGAAAGCATGTAAAGAATCCAAGCGCTGGAGGACAGGGTTTGGGTCCAGAGTGACCTAGACAAATTGGAGGATTGGGCCAAAAGAAATCTGAGGAGGTTCAACAAGGAGAAGTGCAGAGTCCTGCACTTAGGACGGAAGAATCCCAGGCACTGCCACAGACTGGGGACTGACTGAGTGAGGGGGGTTTGATAGCAGCCTTCAACTACCTGAAAGAGCAGCAGTGTGGGCTTTCTCCTTGCCACTTTTGCTGGGCTGGGCAGGCAGCCTGGAGGCCTTTCTAGAAGAGAACTGGGAACGGAGTTAGAAAAACTAATGTGAAAACCAGAACCTCAGGTTTAGACTCATTTATTTATAATATTAAATCTTCAATTCTAGTGTCACAGTCAATACAATTGCTTCAGCCTGATAGTTGCCCAAAGGGAAACTTAACGTCTCTCCAAGGGGAGTGGAGAGAAAAAGCTTTTCAGAGTCCAAGAGAGACAAGGCGGGTGAGGGTAAGAGCTTGCAGAGGACCAACCTCTGTTGGTGAAAGAGACAAGCTGTGGAGCTAACCCAGCACCCTTCAGTTCTGTGTAGCCTGGAAGGTCGTCTCCTCCATAACCAGCAGTTAGAACATAAGAACAGCCACATTGAGTCAGACCAGTTCATCTAGCCCACTCTCCTGAAAGTGGCCAATGCCCGGCACCCCAGAGGACCCCTGGGACCAACATGGATACAACACCACCACAAACAAGGTTAAAAGTCAATGCACGTGGGAGAAGCATCTTGTGTTTCCATGGGCGGTAGGTTTGTAGAAATTTTGGTGGTGCCCAGAACCTGCCCAAACTCCGCCCCCCACCTGCCCAAGGTTCTGGGAGGGAGTTTGGGGTGTGGCTGGGGATGAGAGGTTTGGGGTGTGGGAGGGGGATCAGGGCTATAGCAGAGGGTTGGGGTGTGGGGTGATGGCTGTGTGGTGGGGCTGGAGATGAGGGGTTCATGATGCAGGAGGGGGCTCAGGGTTGGGGCAGATGGTTAGGGTGCAGGGGGATGAGGGCTGTGGCTGGGGGTGGGATTGTTGGGTTGGGGGTGTGGGAGTGGCTCTGTGCTTGAGCTGTGGGTTGGGGTGTGGGGGGTGAGGGCTCTGTCTGAGGCTGGGGGGTTTGGGGTGTTGGAGAGGCTCTGGGCTGGGGCAGAGGGTTCGGGTGCTGGGGGATGAGGCTGTGTCTGGGATGGGGATAAGGTGTTTGGGGTGTGGGAGGGCTCAGGACTAGGGCAGAGGGTTGGGGTGTCCGGGGGGATGAGGACTCTGGCTGGAACTGGGGATGGGAGGTTTGGAGTGTGGGAGGGGCTCAGGGCTCGGGCAGAGGGTTGAGGATGTGGTGGGGGGTGAAAGCTCTGACTGGGGGTGTGGGCTCTGGGGTGGGGCAGGGCTGGGGATGAGTTTGGGGTGCAGGCAGGCTGCTCCGGGACAAGGGCCAGAAAGGAGGACTCCCCCCAGCCCTTTCCCTGCTGGCAGCAGCAAGCTCTGGGGGAGGAACCCTCATTCCCCAGCAGCACACTCACTCCCACCACTGTCACTGCAGGTGCTCCTAGGGCCCTTCTCAGGTCCAGGAATCTCCTCGCCTCCCCATTATGGGTGCCGGGTGCTGCATGCACCTCCTCCTGCTGTTGCCCTGACTGTAGCCTCCCTGGGGGGGGGGGCGGGGGCGGTCTCCTTGCCCAGCCTGGGGCAGGAGTGGTGACTGCAGGGGTGGGGGGGCTGTGATGGTGGAGGGTCCCGCTGGAAAAGGGAAGGGTCTGAGGTGGAAGGGCAGGCTCAGAGTCAGTCTGCCCTGGCAGTGAGTTGGGAAGCGGGGGCACTAGGACCCTGTGGCAGCAGTTGCTGCAGGGAGGCAGCATGGAGCTGCATGGAAGAGGCAGGGACGCTCTGCTCCCTCTGGGGCCCAGGGACATGCATGGGGCCAGCAAGGGGGTCCGGGGGACACACGGGGGAAGCACGGGGGGTGGCAGGTGGGGCCAGAGGGGAGACCTGGCCCCAAACTTTGGTGGAGCTGGGCCCCAGGGCTCTGAATATTGCTGGTACCCGGGCACCACGTGGGTATATAACTCGAAAATGTGTGTTTCATTCCTTATGTCCTAGTCCCATCATGTGGCCATTTCCTTTTCTTCCTTTCTGTTAAAAGCTTTGGTGTTTTGCACAGAAACATTATTTCCCCAGGAGAGACCCAGGAGTGGGGGCTGCATTCCTGTACCAAACAGTCACTGGAAGGGGGCAGACAAAGGCCTTTAGGACGAGGCATCCGTCACTGTCAAAAGATCATCTCCCTCCCTCACTGGCAGTCTGAATTTGTTCCTTATCCTCCCAGAGTCTGGGAGCTGGAATCAGCACTACCCAGCCCCTCCGTATGTAGCAGGAATAAACACAAACCTGGTCTTTAAAACAAGCTGTCCCCTTCCTTCTCAGGGAAGATTTTTCTGTGATTGAAGTTGAGCTTCAGTTCCCCTCTCCTAGGGGCGGGGCTGGTGTGGGGCCAGTTCCCAATGAGATCTGTTTTCACCTTCGCTCCCTTTCAGTCACTCTGGGATGGTAACTCTGCTCTCAGCTGTCAGGCAGCTTCCAGCCCATCCACCCTACTCACTAACTCTGTGGTCATGTGTTACTCCCTCTGCCAGCACACAGAGCCTGCAGGAAAGCTACTCCTGCCAGATGCATTGGTGGTATAGTGGTGTGCATAGGTGCCTTCCAAGCAGTTGATCTGGGTTTGTTTCCCAGTCAATGCAATAATGGCTTTTCTCCTTCGTTATTTCCTCATCTGGAAGTGGTTTAATTTCAGTCACATTGTGTTACAATCACATTATCTAGAGAATGAGACAATAAATGTGTCGAAGTCCAGCAGGTCATACAGGATGGAGGCACACAAGGGGCTGGAATGTGTCATCTGAGAAAGACAGAACACTTGGAAACCTGCATCTCCCATCCCCTGGCCTTGCGTGTTATAATTCCAGCTGCGTGAGCTGTTTGTAGGATGTTCCGGCATGATGGGGAAATGAAGTTTTGAGTCAGTTTTTGCTCCTGCAGATTCCTTTGCTGTTACAATTATAATGACATGAACAAAAGGGAGGCACAATAAACATAACCCCCAAATTGCAATACAGGTGGGGAAAGAGACGATCACAGTTAAGCCAAACACATAAAAATAAAAATTAATACAAAAAAGGGGAGGGGGGAAGAGATCAGGTATGTGGAGATCCCCTTGATATTTCAACGCACATTGTTAGAATCAAAGTTCAGACTTGACACTGGAAAACCCGCAACTACCTGTCTCTGTGAACACCTGTGATGAGCAAGATGGAGTTGGGACACCTCTTCTGCTTCAATCATTTATTTTCTCTCTTCTCCCCCCCCAATTCCTCGTCTCCAATGTCTCTGCCTTTCTCCTCTTGCTCCCACCCCCCTGCCCTTTCCCAGGAACTCACACTCTACAGCATTTAGGACAAGCCAGAGCTCCCATGTTCTGCACATGATCCTGTGTCAGAGGAGGTGGGACCCAGGTCAGAACCAGGCTCACAACTGACCAGAGTTTGAGAACTCTCCCTGTTCCCATTGGGCAGATGGGGAGGAGCCTGAGGTACAGAGAAGGGAAGTGACCTGTCACCAGATGGATCAGACTGAACAGGTTTCACACCTCGAGGAGGCTCTTACCTTCTAAACAGGGACGGCTGTTTTCCAGTAAAATCACTAAAAGGGAAGGAGAAAACTCGAAAGAGGTTCCTCCTGGCGCTCACGTCCGTGAACCCGAATACTCTCTCAGTCCTCAAAGAGAGACCCAGAGAAGGAGACTTGCTGAAGCAAAGCCACAGGGGTCTCTGAGGTTTCCCTGGCCCCTCGCCCCTGTCCTGCCTGGCTGATGTCAGCATCTCTTTGTGAGGTCACCACCTCCCCACCAACTTGGACCAATAGTCTGAGGTCCTGCAAAAGGCCTTTGTGATGTCACTGCCACACCCCTCCCTTGCTGTGCCAATGTCCTGCACCTGGCCAGGCACTTTGGAGGTTTGAGCTACTCCCTGGGGATCACCCCACTGAAGGAGCGTTCGTTCTAGGCAGCAAGCCGGCTAGACAGGGAAACATCAGACGCTGCTCCCAATGCTACACTCAGTTTTTCAGAAATTAGTTGACTTTATGGCCAGAAGAGACCATTAGAGCATCTAATCTGACCCCCCCTGCATATCACAGGCCTCCTGTATGACACAAGAGCTACTTTGGGGCAAACACATTCCAGAAAGGCATCTAGTCTTCATGAAATGACATCAGGAAATGGAGAATCCACCACTTTCCTTGGTAGCTTGTTCCTGTGGTGAATCATCCTGACTGTTGAATATTTGTGCCTTAGTTGTAATATGAATTTGTCTCTTTTCACCTTCCAGCCATTGGGTCTTGTTATGCCTTTCTCTGCTAGATTCAAGAGCCCTTTAATACCCAATCCTTTCTCTCCATTAAGGCACTTCAGCACTTCAGTGAAGTCGCCTTTCAATCTTCTTTTGATAAGCTAAGCAGGTTGAGCTCTTTCAGTAGCTCACTAGAAGGCATTTTTCTGCAGCCCTCAGAACATTTGGTGGCTCTTTGCTGCCCCAGCTCCAATTTCACAACATCTTTTTCAAATGAGGACACCAAAACTGGAGGCAGTATTCCAGTATCAGTCTCACTGATGCCGTGTCACCTCCTGTGACGTTATTGACATAATCTGTAACTGTATAGATCACCATTGCGACCGCTGTTCTATTTGTAGCCAATATTGTAGAAAGGTTGTCGCATAAGGGGTCTATGGAGAGGTTCTGATTGGCTGATTATAATTATACTATTTCTAGATGTGTATCATTTTTATAGTTGACATTATGAATTCCTGCCCATTTCCCCACTGGCTGGAGCATGGCTAGAGTGTGTCTGTGGTTAATGATGTTGCTGTAGATTGTTCGTTTCCTGCCTTGGCAATTCAGACAGTCCCTTTTCCCAACATATCTCCAGCACATCATTAGTTCCAATAACAGGGACAGCTTTTCTCTGGGGCACTGAGATTTTTTGGGGAGTTGGTGGCTCCTTTCTTTCCTCACCCTGAAGTAAACTCAGCTATTTATTCCATGGTTCATGTTTTATGGAATAACAACATCAGCATGAAGAAAGAGGAGAGAGAATATCTCACTGCCAGGGCTGAAGGTGGCCACGTCCCCTCTGTTTGACCATTACCGTTGCAGGAGAGAAGGTGTCAATACAATTGAATGCCCTGGCTCAGACAAGAGACACAGGGAGGTTTTGCTGTTCATGGATCCATGCAAAGGAAATTGTGTCTGTGTGTGAAACTGAGAAGGGACATGAAATGCCCACAGGGTGGCGCAATGCCCTAAGCTAAGGCAGGAGGGTGAAGAAATCGGGCTGAGGAATGACTGAAGTGGACTCACCTGGGATTGAAATGACATTTGTTTCTGACAGGCAGTGAGAAATTGACATTAATTCAGATGCGGGGTTGAGGCTTCTTTAGCTCCTTGTAGAACTTGAACTTGATTTCCCAGAAGGGAGAAAGGGAAAGTCTGGGGCTGCCTTGAGTCCCTGGCTGGGTCTCCTGGGCAGTGGAAAACATCCCTTGTTTGGCCCTGCCAAGGGGATCGTGCAGAGCTGAGACGCCCCTTGGCTTGGATCAAAGGGGGAGTTGGATGGAATTTATAACACAACCCTCCCTGCTCCCCAGAGCCCCACGGGGAGAAGCTAGAGAAGGGGGGAGTCATTCCTTCCCTGCGCTCCCAGAAGAGCTGCTAGCAGGGCTGCCCAGAGGCGGGGGCAAGTGGGGCAATTTGCCCCAGGCCCTGGGTCTTGCAGGGGCTCCCACAAGCAGGAGCGTAGCTAGGGAGGAGCAGGGGGGGCTGCCGCTCCCCCACTGAGCACATTCCCCCAAAGTGGCGCCTTAGGAGGAATTTGGAAGAAGGTGGAAAGATCTGGAATTTCCCCCCCACACCTCCTGAGGTGGCAGGGGGTGCAGGTGGAGGGGGCAGAGCCCAGGTCTGGGGTGGCAGGGAGGTGCAGTGGGGAGCCCAGGGCTGGGGTGGGGGCAGCCAAAATTTTTTTTGCTTGGGACGGCAAAAACCTAGAGCAGCCCTGCCTCCACCCACCGTGAGGTAGGTAGGAGCAGATCATTATTATCCCTACTTGAAAGAGGGAGAAGCTAAGGCTGAGAAAGGAGAATTGACTTGTCTGAGGTCACACAACCAGTCAGTGGCAGAGTTGGGAATAGGACCCAAGAGCCCTGATTTTCAAACTAACCATCGGATCTTGAATTTCAGACACTGAATGACCTGAATAAAATGCTCTCAGATGAGCTCCAGACCAACAACAGTGACAGTAATTATTCAGCAAGAATTTGAGGAGAATCATGTTAGAGAGAATCATGAACTGCTCAGAGACCATTAATGCAGAGAAGCAGAAAAAATCCTTAAACATAGAACTGGTTCTGACTTATTTCCTTGGTCTTGAAAGAGAACAAGGACCTGAGTCTCCTCCCTGTCAATAACCCCCTGCTCAGCCAATCAGGGGTAGAGACTGAGGACGGGAGGCTGAGGGTTCTCACCAGAGAGCCCAAAGGATGGCCCAGGTCACTGGTGGGGATCAAATAAAATTCAGAATAAAATTCTGCCTCCTTAAGCTCATGTTTTCCATGCCTAGAATTCAACTGTCACCAGATGGATCAGACTGAACAGGTTTCAAACCTCAAGGAGGCTCTTACCTTCTAAACAAGGACGGCTGTTTTCTAGTAAAATCACTAAAAGGGAAAGAGAAAACTCAAAAGAGGTTCCTCCTGGCGTTCACGTCCGTGAACCCGAATACTCTCTCAGTCCTCAAAGAGAGACCTGGAGAAGGAGACTTGCTGAAGCAAAGCCACAGGGGTCTCTGAGGTTTCCCTGGCCCCTCGCCCCTGTCCTGCCTGGCTGATGTCAGCATCTCTCTGTGAGGTCACCACCTCCCCACCAATAGTTTGTGGTCCTGCAAAAAACCTTTGTGATGTGACTGCCACACCCCTCCCTTGCTGGCCTAATGTCCTGCCCCAGGCCAGGCACTTTGGAGGTTTGAGCTACTCCCTGTGGATCACCCCACTCAAGGAGCGTTTGTTCTAGGCAGCAAGCCGGCTAGACAGGGAAACAGCAGACGCTGCTCCCAATGCTACACTCAGTTTGCCAGAAATTAGTCGACTTTACGGCCAGAAGAGATCATTAGAGCATCTAATCTGACCCCCTGCACAGGCCTCCTGTATGACACAATAGCAGGTGAGGGAGGGGGGCTGAGGAGGCGAGTGGGTGGGCAGTGGCGAGGGGGCGGGTGAGCCGGCAGAAAGCCAATATTCATAACTTCAACTACAAAAATGAAACACATCTAGAGATGGCATCATTATAATCAGCCAATCAGAACCTCTCCATAGACCCCTTACACGACAACCTTTCTGCAATACTGGCTACAATATAGAACAGTTGTCGCAACGGTGATCTATACAGATACAGATTATGTCAATAACGTCACAGGAGGTGACACGGCATCAGTGAGACTGATACTGGAATACTGCCTCCAGTTTTGGTGTCCTCGTTTGAAAAAGATGTTGTGAAATTGGAGCTGGGGCAGCAAAGAGCCACCAAAGGTTCTGAGGGCTGGAGAAAACTGCCTTCTAGTGAGCTATTGAAAGAGCTCAACCTGATTAGCTGATCAAAAGAAGATTGAAAGGTGACTTCATTGAAGTGTTGAAGTGCTTCAGGGAGAGAAAAGATTTGGGAATTAAAGGGCTCTTGAATCAAGCAGAGAAAGGTATAACAAGACCCAATGGCTGGAAGATGAAAAGAGACAAATTCATATTACAACAAAGGCACAAATATTCAACAGCGAGAATGATTCACCACAGGAACAAGCTACCAAGGAAAATGGTGGATTCTCCATCTCTTGATGACATTTCATCTACACTAAATGCCTTTCTGGAATGTATTTGCCCCCAAAGTAGCTATTGTGCCATACAGGAGGCCTGTGATATGCAGGGGGTCAGATTAGATGCTCTAATGGTCTCTTCTGGCCATAAAGTCGACTAATTTCTGGCAAACTGAGTGTAGCATTGGGAGCAGTATCTGATGTTTCCCTGTCTAGCCGGCTTGCTGCCTAGAACGAACGCTCCTTGAGTGGGGTGATCCACAGGGAGTAGCTCAAACCTCCAAAGTGCCTGGCCAGGGGCAGGACATTAGCCCAGCAAGGGAGGGGTGCAGCAGTGACATCACAAAGGCCTTTTGCAGGACCTCAGCCTATTGGTCCAAGGTGGTGGGGAGGTGGTGACCTCACAGAGAGATGCTGACATCAGCCAGGCAGGACCAGGGCGAGGGGCCAGGGAAACCTCAGAGACCCCTGTGGCTTTGCTTCCGCAAGTCTCCTTCTCCAGGTCTCTCTTTGAGGACTGAGAGAGTATTCGGGTTCACGGACGTGAGCGCCAGGAGGAACCTCTTTCGAGTTTTCTCCTTCCCTTTTAGTGATTTTACTAGAAAACAGCCGTCCCTGTTTAGATGGTAAGAGCCTCCTGGAGGTTTGAAACCTGTTCAGTCTGATCCATCTGGTGACAGTTGAATTCTAGGCATGGAAAACACGAGCTTAAGGAGGCAGAATTTTATTCTGCACCTGTGATTTTGTCTCTTAGAATCACTGGGGACATAAGGGTTTGTCCTTTTTGTTTCACCTCTTGCTCCATCCACTGTCTGATCCCTCTTTTCTCTTCGTCTCTTCCTTCCTTTGTCCTTTCTCTGTTCCCCTCCCAAAATCAGGTTTTTTTCTCCTGCTGATAACAGCTCACGTTAACTGATCACTCTCGTTATGGTGTGTATGGCAACACCCATTTTTTTCACGTTCTCTGTGTATATATATATCTTCCTACTGAATTTTTAACTGCATGCATCCGATGAAGTGAGTTTTAGCCCACAAAAGCTTATGCTCAAATACATTTGTTAGTCTCTAAGGTGCCACATGTTCTCTTTGTTCTTTTTGCAGATAAATTAATGGAGGTTAAGTCCATTAATAGATATTAGCCAGGATGGGTAAGGAATGGTGTCCCTAGCCTCTGTTTGTCAGAGAGTGCAGATGGATGGCAGGAGAGAGATCACTTGATCATTTCCGGTTAGGTTCACTCCCTCTTGGGCACCTGGCATTGGCCATTGTTGGCAGATAGGATATAGGGTTGGATGGACCTTTGGTCTGACCCACTATGGCCATTCTTATGTTCTTATGAAGGGAAGGGCACAGCCCCATCACAGAGTTTCTGTAGTGTAGTGGTTATCAGGTTTGCCTAACACGCAAAAGGTCCCTGGTTCAAAGCCAGGCAGAAACAGGATGGCTTCCTTTTCTCAGCTCCTAGTGGCCTGTCCCTGCTGTTGTAGGAACAGCAGTGATTTCTATGCTCAAAATGTCTGTTATACTTCCTCTCCCTCTCTGAATGCCTGTGAAGTGGCTTTCCCCCTCCTCCTCCCGCTCTCTCCTGCAATGCTTGGGGGATGAATGGGCTGGTTGAAGATCAGAAGAGCTTCCAGGTAGACAAGGTGTCTGGGACTCTCATTAGGCAGCACTCGCACACCCAGAGCAGGAACCCTGCATGGACACTGGCTGAGGTGGAGTGTGACCCACCAGATGCAGCCAAGTCATCTCTAGTCGCAGGCCATGAGGTTCAGGTCCTTAAAAGGGGAAGGGGCCCTGTGCTCAGCTGTGCTTTCACAATGCTGCCTAATGAGAGCCCCAGACACCTTGTCTATCTAGGAGCTCTTCTGATCTTCCAGCTGTTCAACCAGCCCCTTCATCCCACAAGCATTGCAGGAGGGAGGGGAGGGGGAAAGCCACTTCACAGGCATTCAGAGAGGGAGAGGAGATGGGATGGGGCGGGGCGGCGGGGGGAGTGTAACCGACCTTTTGGGCATACAGGTTATATGCAGCACACAGATCACTGCTGCTCCTACAACAGGGTAAGTTCTCAAGCAGCATGTTTCTTACTTTGCCCATCTGCCAATTTTGATGATTATCGATGGAAATATTTTGCCATTGGGTTGTGTGTTTACACAGAAGTTGACATTTACCAACAAATATGTAATTCTTCCAGTCCTGCCTAGTCTGCAGTTGATGGGTTTAGAGGGACACATTCACTCTTCCAGGTCCCCAGGCCAGGCCTGTGCTCTCAACTTCCCACACTGCTGGGATCCTTCCCTGGTCTCCCCTCAGACCTCTGCCCCCGACCCCACTTCTGCGATCCTCCCCACACTGTCTAACTCCCTGCTGGCAGGATCCTTCCTGTTCCTTTCATTTCCTGTCTCCACCCTGGGCAAAAGCTCTGCACGGTTCCCACACCAGAAGTTGAACCCAGGCCCCATGGATGAAAACCAGGAATCCTGACCACTAGCCCATATGGGACTATTGGTGCATCTGATGAAGTGGGATTCACCCACGAAAGCTCCTGCTCCAATACGTCTGTTAGTCTATAAGGTGCCACAGGACTCTTTGCTGCTGTTATTACTACAACTCTCTAAGCCAACCCCTCATCAGAGCAGCAGGGACTAGCGTGACCAGATGTCCCGATATTTGGGCCTTTTTCTTATATAGGCTCCTATTACCCCACTCCCTGTCCCGATTGTTCACATTTGCTGTCTGGTCACCCTAGCAGGGGCTGCACACAGGGCTGCATTAACCCTTCAGGTGCTGAGGTTTCCCTCACTCCATCCCCAGTGCCTGTGATCAGGAAACAGACATTAGGGCTCCCAGGTGCTGCACAGACCATGATTGAGATCGGGACTCCATATTGCGCTAGGTGCTGTACAATCCCTGGCCAACACTGGGACACCCAGGGGGTTCCCCTCAATTTATCTGAGCCTCTGCTGCCCAACTTCTTCTGACTCCATCTGGATCACCCAGGAGCGGTGACAGGGTTTCCTTTCCACCTTTCCAAACAGTCCTTCTTTCCCTGCCCCCTAATTCTGCTTTCACACCCTGGGCTCATCTCCTCCCTTCGTTCCCTCTACCCCCGCCCCAGGTGATTAGAGATGGAGGCAATTTCAGCCACTGGAGACAGCCTCAGCGGCGCTGCAGCCCGCCCGGTGCGGGGGTGTTTGCAGACACAGGAAGGAGCAGCTGGGAGCGGTGGGTGCTGGGAAGAAGGAGGCGGGAGAACAAATCCCAGCGGTGGGGGGCAGCTCCTGGGGGCGGGGCTCTGGCACAGCCCGGGGGCGGGGCAGCTCCTGGGGGCGGGGCTCTGGCACATCCCGGGGGAGGGGCGGCTCCGGGGGGCGGGGCTCTGGCTCAGCGCGGGGCAGGGCAGCTCCTGGGGGCGGGGCTCTGGCACAACCCCGGGGTGGGGCAGCTCCTGGGGGCGGGGCTCTGGCACAGCCCGGGGGCGGGACAGCTCCTGGGGGCGGGGCTCTGGCACATTGTGACGCAGGAACCCGGGCCCAGCAGCTGCTCCCTGGTGGCCACGTGCTGCCAGCAGCGCTGGAGCCGCCCGGGCCGGAGCGGAGCCGCTGTTCTCAGCTGCAGCAGGAGCTGCCCCCGGCCCCGCTGGGCTCCAGGTGGGGACAGAGCCTGGGGCCCGGGGCTCCCCTGGGTGCGGCTGGCGGGAGGAGGAGAGGCCGGAGCTGCGGGCGGGGAAGGGCGGGGGGTTGATCGGTCTCTGGGCACCAGGGGAGCCCCGGGGCAGAGTGTGTGTGTGAGTGTCCCGGGCCCAGGCGTGCGCATGGGGGGGAGCCCCGGCACCCCAATGCCCTGAGCCCCGGCTGGGGAGGCTGCTCCCCCCCTCCTCCCGTGGTGGCGGGAGAGGAGCCGAGCTGGAGTGGGGGGAGGAGAAGCCCCGGGCCCCTGCAGGAGCTGCAGTGCGGGGGGTAGGGGAGAAGCGCCAGGCTGGGGCAGGGGAGGAGAATCCCCGCTGGGTTGGGAGGCGGGGGCGGAGCCCAGACCCCAGCAGGAGCTGCACGGGGGGGAGAGGAGCCCCCCTGGGGCAGGGGAGGAGAACCCCGGACCCTGGCAGAAGATGTGGGGCTGAAGTCCCCGGCTCGGGAGCCCCAGCCACCTTAGTGGCAGAAGTTGCAGGGCCGAAGCCCTGACCCCCCCCCTCTGTGTGGAGCTGGCCTGAGCCCCTCTCGCTCCCATCCCCCCTGTGGAGCTGGCTCCCACTCTCTGGCTGTGGAGAAATTCAGCCCAACTCTCCCCATGTTGGTATCTCCATTTCCCCCCCCCATCACCCAGCCATGGATGGATTTAGCCCAGGAGGCAGGGTCAGTGTTGGGCCCCACTGGGCAGGTCGGATCTAGGGCACAATGAGGTGAAGTGACTTTCCCAAGGCTGAGCAGGGAGTCTGTGGCAGAGCAGAGACTCAAACCCAGAACGCCTGAGTCCTGTGCCTTAACCACTAGGCAACCTTCCCCCCGGAGGAGAGGGAGCCTCCTCTGCCACTTTGAGTGTGTGGGTGGGACCAGGCACTAGACAACGCTGCCAGGAGTTGGGGAGGGGGGTTGGATAGTTGGAGGGTGATTAGCGGTTGGGGGGGGCCTGTGGAGGAGGCGGTCAGGGGAGAAGGAGCAGGAGGGTTGGATGGGTTGAGGGTTCGGGGGGGGGGTGCCTGTCAGGCGGTGGAGCGGGATTGGTGCAGGCAGGGAGCAGAGGGGGTTGGATGGATCGGGATTTCTGGGGGCCTGTTGGGGCGGGGAGTGGTTGGATGGGGCGTGGGAGTCCCTGGGGTCTGTCTGGGGACAGGGGTGTGGATAAGGGTCAGGGGAACAGGTAGGGGGTAGGGTCCTAGGGAGGCAGTTACATGGGGGGGTCTCAGGAGGGGGCAGTCAGGGGACAAGGAGCGGGGGGGTTGGGGGTTCTGAGGGGGGCGGCCAGGGGGCAGGAAGTGGGAGGCAGTGGATGGGGTGGGGCTAGGGCGGGGCTCCCTGGGTGCACACCCTAATGAAATGTGCTGCTCACACCTATGGTCACGGGGGTGAGCTACTCGCATCCTTTTCCTGTTTGTGCCATTTCTTTCCGTCTCAAAACCTGAGAACAATTCTCTCTAATTCTTCCCCTTCTCTCTCCCCTCCCCACATGTGGCTAGAAAATCCAAGGAGATTCCCTCATTTTCCCTAAAATTATTGACTCTCTAGTCTCTCATTTTTCCTATTTTCTCTGTAATTCTTAAATTCTCCTCAGCTTGTGGGATGTGAACCCAGCCCATTTATCTGCAGCAATTTGTCCTTGGGTAGGTGGAATTTGCTGTCCTGTGTCACTCCCCCAGCGTGGGTGGTGGTTAGTAGGTGCTGGCTGGGGGAGCCCGCAGACACGGCTGCCTCTGGGGAGGAGATGGGGGGGCCGATCTCTGCCAGCGACAGGACATGGCCGCACAGGAGGGGAAGGGAGGAGCCAGTGTCCCTATGGAGCCGGCCCAGCCCCTTTGGTTCTGCTCCTTTCCAGCATTTTGTTCAGAGACTTTATTACTGGGGAGGCTGAAAAATCTCCCTGTGGGCTTAGCCTGGCAGCAGGGGCCAGGTCTCCCCTGCAATAAAGAGCTGGAGCATGTTCCCAGCATGGCAGAGCCTAGGCTGTGTCTCTGCAGGGAAAGATCCTGGGGGAATCGTGATGTGACATGAACTAAAGCCTGTTCTGAAACCTCCACAACTGCCCTTCTCACCCTGCCAGGCTGCAGGATGTCGTCCATGTTTCGCTCCAGCTCGTCCCATCCTCCCATGGGACAGGGCAGGGAAATGGCTGCAGTGGAGCCAGCTCAGGTAGGGATTATTGGGGGGGGGGGTTCTGGTGGGTTCCTGCTGAAGGGACAGCAAATACACAGGAGGTGGGAGGCTTGGGCAGTCTGGCCTGGAGGTTGGAGTAGCCAAAACATTCACGGGTGGAGAATGGGAGGAGGCCAGGCTGTAGCAAACCTGTTGGGACTTGTTCAATATGCGGCTTCCATTCTAGGAACAGACCCAAGTAGCTCTTGTGTCATACAGGGGGCGTGTGATATGCAGGGGGTCAGATTAGATGCTCTAATGGTCTCTTCTGGCCATAAAGTCGACTAATTTCTGGCAAACTGAGTGTAGCATTGGGAGCAGCGTCCGATGTTTCCCTGTCTAGCCGGCTTGCTGCCTAGAACGAACCCTCCTTGAGTGGGGTGATCCCCAGGGAGTAGCTCAAACCTCCAAAGTGCCTGGCCAGGGGCAGGACATTGGCCCAGCAAGGGAGGGGTGTGGCAGTGACATCACAAAGGCCTTTTGCAGGACCTCAGCCTATTGGTCCAAGGTGGTGGGGAGGTGGTGACCTCACAGAGAGATGCTGACATCAGCCAGGCAGGACAGGGGCGAGGGGCCAGGGAAACCTCAGAGACCCCTGTGGCTTTGCTTCAGCAAGTCTCCTTCTCCAGGTCTCTCTCTGAGGACTGAGAGAGTATTTGGGTTCACGGATGTGAGCGCCAGGAGGAACCTCTTCCAAGTTTTCTCCTTCCCTTTCGGTGATTTTACTAGAAAACAGCCGTCCCTGTTTAGAAGGTAAGAGCCTCCTCGAGGTTTGAAACCTGTTCAGTCTGATCCATCTGGTGACAGTTGAATTCTAGGCATGGAAAACACGAGCTTAAGGAGGCAGAATTTTATTCCTCACCTGGGATTTTGTCCCTTAGAATCACTGGGGACATTGGGGTTTGTCCTTTTTGTTTTACCTTTTCCTCCATCCATCCCTCCCTCCTTTCTCTTTATCTCATGCTTCTTTTGTTCTTTTTCCTGTTTACCTCCCAACACCAGGAGGTGTGTGTGTGTT
Organism: Mauremys reevesii; assembly: GCF_016161935.1. Taxonomy (NCBI): domain Eukaryota; kingdom Metazoa; phylum Chordata; order Testudines; family Geoemydidae; genus Mauremys; species Mauremys reevesii. The sequence continues at coordinate 27,155,306 of NC_052636.1, read as the reverse complement.
GTGGGGGAGTGCTCTGCAGCTCCCACTGTGGGAGGTCCACCCAAAACTGTGGGCTGAAATAGTGCTCGGGCAGTGATCCCCACCAGTGACCTGGGCCATCCTTTGGGCTCTCTGGTGAGAACCCTCAGCCTCCCTTCCTCAGTCTCTACCCTGATTGGCTGAGCAGGGGGTTATTGACAGGGAGTAGACTCAGGTCCTTGTTGTTCTCTTTTAAGACCAAGGAAATAAGTCAGAACCAGTTCTGTGTTTGATAAATTTTGCTGCTTCTCTGCATTAATGGTCTCTGAGCAGTTCATGATTCTCTCTAACATTGCAGTTCTCCTCAAATACTTGCTGAATAATTCCTGTGCACTGTTGGTCTGGAGCTCATCTGAGACCACTTTATTCAGGTCATTCAATGTCTGAAATTCAAGATCCGATGGTTAGTTTGAAAAGCAGGGCTCTGGTGTCCTATTCCCAACTCTGCCCCTGACTGGCTGTGTGACCTAAGACAAGGTTGGGGGGAGGAGAAGCTCCAGTGTTATATCCTTGGGGCAGCCGGTGTAGGAAGCAATCACTTGAGGCCAGAGAGCAGGCAGCTAACCAAAACCTCCATTTTATTTACAGATATACAGAGAGCTCACTCAGCCGGTTGAAACCAGCTGAGCTATCCCTTAATAGTCTAACTCTGTTGCCATAGTACCAACACCCATGACAACCAAATCCCCAACCTCCCGGTCCCGGCAGGGCGGGGGGGGCGGGGAAGAGGAGCCGAGCTGTGGGGGGTGGAGGAGAAGCCCTGGGCCCCTGCAGGAGCTGCACTGGGTGGGGGGAGGGGGAGAGGAGCCACCCTGGGGCAGGCAGGAGAAGCCCGGACCCTGGCAGAAGATGTGGGGCTGAAGTCCCCGACTCGGGAGCCCCAGCCACCTTAGTGGCAGAAGTTGCAGGGCTGAAGCCCTGACCCCCCTCTGTGTGGAGCTGGCCTGAGCCCCTCTCGCTACCATCCCCCCTGTGGAGCTGGCTTTCACTCTCCTGCTGTGGAGAAATTCAGCCCAAATCTCCCCATGTTGGTATCTCCATTTCACCCCATCACCCAGCCATGGATGGATTTAGCCCAGGAGGCAGGGTCAGTGTTGGCCTCATTGGGCAGGTGGGATCTAGGGCACAAGGAGGTGAAGTGACTTTCCCAAGGCTAAGCAGGGAGTCTGTGGCAGAGCAGAGACTCAAACCCAGAATGCCTGAGCCTGAGTCCTGTGCCTTAACCACTAGGCAACCTTCCCCGAGGAGAGGAACCTGCTCTGCCCCTTTGAATGTGGGGTGGGAGCAGGGCAGTAGACAGAGCTGCCAGGAGGTGGGGAGGGGTTGGACAGTTGTGGGGTGATTAGAGGTGGTGGGGTCTCTGGAGGGGCGGTTAGGACAAGGAGCGGGGTTGCATGGGTTGAGGTTCGGGGTGCCTGGGGTGGAGCGGGGTCCGGGCAGGCAGGGAGCAGAGGTCGTTGGATGGGTCGGGAGTTCTGGGGGTCCTGTCAGGGGGCGGTGTTACCAGAGTTGCCCCTTACTTTGGAGTACGCTCATTTATTCGGGTTACATTTCTGGGGAGGGGATTCTGTAATTCTATCAATGTGCTGCTTGTGTCACGTGTGTGTTCATATGGAGCTCTGCTCCTCCCTTCTGCACGTCCCCTCCCAATGGAGCTCTGCTCCTCCCTTCTGCACGTCCCCTCCCAATGGAGCTCTCCTGCAGGACCTCGGTTCCCTAGGGCTGGGTTTTTCCAGCCCCAAAACCGGATGAGCCCCCACCCACCCGCCCCTATGGTAACAGAGCAAGTCTGAGCGGACCGGGTCAATCAGCACTGCCACGCTGACCCCGTATCTGCCCCTGGACTCACTGGGCTGGATGAAGCAGCACTTCCAAGCTGTTACCCTTATGTGTCCCAGATTCAGCACGGCCCTGTCCCCACCTTCACATCACAATTGTACTGGCAGGAACCTCCTTGATGAGCAAACCCCACAGGATTCTGGGCGCTGCAGGGATCTGTAGCTTAGGTAAGAGACGCGTTGCTGCAGAGTGACAGGGGGAAGCTAAAACACAAAAGAGTGAGGTTCAGCAAGAGAGAGAGAAGCAGCCAGCTGAACCATGCAGGTTATGTATTGAATACTGGTGATCACTGCACAAGGAGCCTAAACCAACCTAACATCCACTATTAAAGGTTAATAGCTACGGTAGAAAGGAAAACAGAGCAAGAGAGAGAAAGTGGAGGGGGGGTGTCTCAGCCACTCCATGAGGCTTGAAATGGTCGGGGTTCCCAGGTGACGCTGGTAGCTGAGGGTCCTGAGGGCTGGAGACAGGCAGAGCCCCCAGCACGATCAGCCAGGAGAAGATGGAGTCCAGTGGAACTGATGCCTAGTTTGGATCTAAGCATCAGCACCCTGACTGGAGGGTGAGTGGGGATTTTTGTAGAGAAAATACAATGGTTCAAGGGAGAACAATGCATTTGTTTATAGGTAAGGCTGATAACTCAAGGGTTTTCTGTAGACTAGACAATAGGAGCTGATCACTCTTGGCTATGGGTGGTGTTTTCTTCCAGGGAGCTCACAATGCCACTAGGCGGCTTCACTATTTGGGCATCAGTTAAGGATCCATTGCTACAATTGGTCTGATAATTGCTGAGCTGGGTGTGGGCAGGTGTAGGTTCATTAGCATCTGGAGCAGAGATTCCCATGATGCAGTGCTTCCCTGCTTTTTCTGGTCCCAGAATTCAGTGTGGTTCTCTGCTCTCCATTCTGTATGTAAATTGAGATGGCTTCCTGTCCCATCTCTCATGCAGATGAGGGTAGGGGAGTTGTCTCCGCTCTCCATTCTGTATGCTAATGGAGATGTCTTAATCTTGTCACCCTTGTCAGGAGGGGTCTGGGTGTGTCTCCCAACGCCCTTCACTGCTCTCTGCAAGTGTTTTTCTCTGATGAGTTTTGGTTTAAGCAGAGGATGGGGGGTGTCTTTCATGAGTCAGGCTGGATACTGCACCCTGCTTCCCCAAGAACACAGAGGTGTCTGGGATCAGCGGGGAGCAGTTGGATAGGCGTGGGAGTCCCCAGGGTCTGTCTGGGGGCGGGGGGGTGGATAAGGGTCAGGGGGACAGGTAGGGGGTTGGGTCCTAGGGAGGCAGTTGCAGTGGGGGGGTCCCAGGAGGGGGCAGTCAGGGGACAAGGAGCAGGGGGGGTTAGGCGTTCTGAGGGGCAGCCAGGGGCAGGAAGTGGGAGGCAGTGGATGGGGTGGGGCTAGGGCGGGGCTCCTGGGTGCACACCCTAATGAAATGTGCTGCATACGCCTATGGTCACGGGGGTGAGCCACTCGCATCCTTTTCCTGTTTGTGCCGTTTCTTTCCATCTCAAAACCTGAGAACAATTCTCTCTGGTTCTTCCCCTTCTCTCTCCCCTCCCCACATGTGGCTAGAAAATCCAAGGAGATTCCCTCGTTTTCCCTAAAATTATTGACTCTCTAGTCTCTCATTTTACCCTATTTTCTCTGTAATTCTTCAATTCTCCTCAGCTTTGGGATGTGAACCCAGCCCGTTTATCTGCAGCAATTTGTCCTTGGGTAGGTGGAATTTGCTGTCCTGTATCACTCCCCCAGCGTGGGTGGGGGTTAGTAGGTGCTGGCTGGGGGAACCCGCAGACACGGCTGCCTCTGGGGGGGAGATGGGGGGGCCGGTCTCTGCCAGCGACAGGACATGGCCGCACAGGAGGGGAAGGGAGGAGCCAGTGTCCCTATGGAGCCTGCCCAGCCCCTTTGGTTCTGCTCCTTTCCAGCATTTTGTTCAGAGACTTTATTACTGGGGAGGCTGAAAAATCTCCCTGTGGGCTTAGCCTGGCAGGAGGGGCCAGGTCTCCCCGGCAATAAAGAGCTGGAGCATGTTCCCAGCATGGCAGAGCCTAGGCTGTGTCTCTGCAGGGAAAGATCCTGGGGGAATCGTGATGTGACATGAACTAAAGCCTGTTCTGAAACCTCCGCAACTGCCCTTCTCGCCCTGCCAGGCTGCAGGATGTCGTCCATGTTTCGCTCCAGCTCATCCCATCCTCCCATGGGACAGGGAAGGGAAATGGCTGCAGAGGAGCCAGCTCAGGTAGGGGTTATGGGGGGGTTGTTGGTGGGTTCCTGCTGGAGGGAAGGGACAGCAAATGCACCGGAGGAGGGAGGCTTGGGCAGTCTGGTTTGGAGGTTGGAATAAGCCGAAAACTTCCCAGGGTGGAGAATGGGAGGAGGCCAGGGTGTAGCAAACCTGTTGGGACTTGTTCAAAATGTGGCTTCCATTCTAGGAACAGACCCACGGGGTTGGAAGGTGGAAATGCTCTAATTTGTGGGACAGGAAACAAGCCCCCTCGGTGGGGCTAGGAAAACGGACCAGACTCCCAGGGCTGGAGCCCGACCTGATTAACCAGCGGCTGCTGTGAGATGTGAGGGGGCACCCACCAGGGAGGCTTGGTGCGGGGGAGGTTCTTAACCTTTTTCTTTCTAAGGCCCCCAACGTGCTATAAAAACTCCACGGCCCTGCATGTGCCTGGTTCTCTGCATATCACTATCATGTATGTGACTCAGTAAGATTTGACTCCATCATTGCTATTAGTATCATACTTGGAGCTGCATTTATTTTCATAGAAATTTTGAGTTACTTTACAGACAGATTTAAAAATACAGTTTGAAGATAAATGATCTTCATCTGCACAGTGTCTAAAGTTTGAGTTTAGCTATTTTTTTTCTACCGAGCCCTGCTAAGGTAAGTACAAGCAAAATGTACAGTCTGTTATTTGCTAGTACCATTTAAATAACAAATGACAAAGCACAATACGGCAATAACAGTAATAATGATAATTACTCCAGCCAGGCCAGGTGAGGCATTTTAGAACTCGTTACTCAAAGAACTGAATTTAAGCATGAGACAGAAATAAAATGCACAGACCAGTTAAAGCTAAACTACCACCATTGTCATCCTGACCGAATGTGAGAGAATATAATTACAGAGACTATATGTACTTTGTGCATTTTGACAGGAAGTAAAAGGAAGTAATAACAGTAACTGACGTGTCTGTTGTGGGGTGTGTGTGTGTGGGGAGTATGAGACACACCCGCTGTCACTTCCAGCCCAGCGGCACTCACTAATCCGAAGGCTCGTTCACACGGCAGCAGGGGCCAGCAGACCCCACTCCTGACCCAGAGGCAGCAGCACAGAATCTTGTCCCCCCAGCTCAGCTCAGCAGAGACTGGGCACAGAGGCAGGAGGGTGGGGCCACTCTGACATCAGCAACCCCCCCCCCCCGCCCCACACAGCACAGGAGGCTCCTGGGAGCAGCTTGGCCGGGGGCAGCTCCAAGTGGGGTGGGGGCAGGGCTGCAGGAACAGTTGCAGGGGAGGCAGCTGAAGAGAAGTGGGGGGAGGAGAGACAGGACACCCCTGCTGGAGGAACCCCCTCAGCAAGGCCCCCCGGACCGTCATGTCGTCTGCCCCCCACTGAGTCTGGCCCCGTCCAGCTCTTCACAATGAGAACAGCGCTGGGCTCCCTGCCAGCGAGCTCTCCCTGCACCCTGCCAGGGCCTCCGTCTCCTGTGTGCGTCTGTGGCTAGTGGGGGCGGATGGATCTGCTGGGAGAGACAAGGGGCTCTCGCTTCGTCCCCTCCCCCTGGCGTTTCCTGGCTGCTCTGAGAGGGGTGGGGGTGGGACTCTGCCTGTGAGCCACCCAGAGCTCCCATTTGATTGGCTCCTCTCCCCCACGAGTGTGGGGCTGTGAGTGGGGCAGCAGGTACCGAGTGTTGGACTCTTGCTCTTTCAGGGGCCGGTGACCTTCGAGGAGGTGGCTGTGTATTTCACCAGGGGAGAGGGGGCTCTGCTGGACCCCACTCAGAGAGCCCTCTGCAGGGATGTCATGTAGGAGAACTATGAGACGGTGACCTCGCTGGGTAAGGAGTCCTGTTACCTTGGTCAGTACAAGCTGTGGGGTCTCTAAAGAACCTGAGCAGTAATAACTTTATACCTTTATTCCCTATACAAGTTTTGACAAGTTTCTTTGCCCCCCTTTTTTTGCCTTATCTCCCACCCACTAGAATAATTTTTAGACATTTGTCATCAGTCATTTTGAAATTGTATTGAATGTGTCCTTATTGGCTACATTAATAACTGTCGCTTTCATGCCTTTTCCTCATTTTAAGAGGAAAATATCTCCTGTAGAATTCTAAATTGAGTAAATAGGTGTGTGACCGATGCAGGGCTTGTGTGACAGTCAGATGAGCTCCTCTTTTGATAGAAGTGAGTATAATGTTGTCTTTCAGGAGCCCAAAGGTGAAAGGAGAACACAGCCATGTGAGACGAGGAGAAGGGGTGGGGGGAGTAGATAATTCTGGGGCACCAGGACATGGGGAGGGTGTGCGCAGGGTTAGAGCTAAGAAGCAGCAGGGAGGGAGGAGGTTGTGAGAGACGAGGAGGGAACACAAGAAGCTTCCAAGGTGCCAGGAGGTGGTGACAGCTGAGAGTAATGGGAAGAAGGGGAGGGGAGTGTGGAGGAAGGGCACCCAGGAAGTGGGCTGGGTGGGTCAGTGGGAGGGAGGAGAGGTTTGGGGATCTAGAGCTGTGGGGGATCCCAGACCTTTAACCCCGAATCCCTACCCAAGCCTTGTTGTTTTAGAGCAGGGGTTGGCAACCTTTCAGAAGTGCTGCGCCGAGTCTTCATTTATTCACTCTAATTGAAGGTTTCGTGTGCCGGTCACACATTTAAACATTTTAGAAGGTCTCTTTCTATAAGTCTATATTATATAACTAAACTATTGTATGTAAAGTAAACAAGGCTTTCAAAATGTTTAAGGAGCGTCTTTTAAAATAAAATTAAAATGCTGATCTTACGCCGCCAGCCTGCTCAGCTCGCTGCCAGCCGGGGGTTCTGTTCACCTAGGCCGGCTGTGGGTTGAGCAGAGCCTGCGGCTGGGACCCCGGCACCCCAGACCTGGGGAAGGTTCAGGGGTCAGGGCAGTGGGCTGGGGGATGGGGTTCTGGGTTGATGGCTGGGGTGGGGGGCGGTTCACGGGTCAGGGCAGAGGGCTGGGGGTGTTGGGGGGGTTCAGGGCAGAGGGCTGGGGTGTTGGGGTTCAGGGCAGAGGGCTGGGTATGTGTTGGGGTGTGGGGTTCAGGGCAGAAGGCTGGATGTGGGGATTCAAGGGTCAGGGCAGAGGGCTGGGGGTATAGGAGGTGAAAGGCACAATGCTGAGTGGGGTCAGGGCAGAGGCGTGGGGGTATGGGGGTGCAGGGCAGAATGCTGTGGGGTCAGGGCAGAGGGCTGGGGGCGTGGGGTGCAGGGCAGAATGCTGAGTGTGGGAGGAGGGTCAGGGCAGAGGGCTGGGGTGTGGGGGTGCAGGGCAGAATGCTGAGTGTGGGGATCAGGGCAGAGGGCTGGTGGTATGGGGTGCAGGGCAGAATGCTGAGTGTGGGGTCAGGGCAGAGGGCTGGGGTGTGGGGGTGCAGGGCAGAATGCTGAGTGTGGGGATCAGGGCAGAGGGCTGGGGTTATGGGGGTGCAGGGCAGAATGCTGAGTGTGGGGAGTCAGGGCAGAGGGCTGGGGTATATGGGGTGCAGGGCACAATGCTGAGTGGGGTCAGGGCAGAGGGCTGGGGTATAGGAGGTGAAGGGCAGAATGCTGAGTGTGGGGTCAGGGCAGAGGGATGGGGTGTGGGGTGCAGGGCAGAATGCTGAGTGTGGGGTCAGGGCAGAGGGCTGGGGGTATGGGGGTGCAGGGCACAATGCTGAGTGTGGGGGGGTCAGGGCAGAGGTATGGGGGTGCAGGGCAGAATGCTGAGTGTGGGGGGGTCAGGGCAGGGGGCTGGGGGGTATGGGGGATGCAGGGCAGAATGCTGAGTGTGGGGGGGTCAGGGCAGAGGGCTGGGGTGCTCGGCTCGTGGGGGTGCTCCCAGCCTGAGTTGCTCACGGCAGGGGGCTGGAAGGGAGGTGCCCTGTTCCACCCCCTTCCCCCAGGCTCCGTCCCCACCTCTCAGCGTCCTGCACGGAGCTGTGTGGAGGCTGCCGCTCTTCCCCCTCCCCATCGCAAGGGCCATCAGCTGATTGGCTCAGGGACAGAGAGGGGGCGGGGCAGGAAAGCATCCTGCTGGGGGGAAGAAGCGGGGGAGGGGGAAGCTTGGCTGCCGCAGGACCAAGCTTCTGCCTCCTGCCCCCGCAGGGGAGAGCGGTGGGTGGGGGAGCTGAGTGGGGCTGGGGGCCGGGTCCGCGGCAGGCAGCTGCGTGCCGCTCAAAATCGGCTCGCGTGCCATGTTTGCCACGCGTGCCGTAGGCTGCCGACCCGTTTTAGAGCCTTCACTCCAGTTCTTTCTGTTCTGTTTCACTTATATACATGTTTCCCCAAATATTATTATTTTAACTCTTGACCTCCCTCTCCCGCTCATTACCCCCCTCCCGATATAACCTCCCCATCTCTGTGCACAGCGACCCCGGCCACCGATCCTGAGCCTTGCTGCATCCTCCCTCCCATAGCAGGGCCCCTACCCAGGCACAAATGGGCACTTTGTTGATGATGTCACAGGCTGGTGGTGTAGCCTGTACAATTTTTACACCTATAAGATTACGTATTGGGGTACAACTCGCCCTTGTACATGGCTACGCAAAGTTAATTGAGAAGATGAAATTTGGTGAAACACACAGAAACTTGATTGAATGGAGACAGTTATAACTGAAATCATAGACAAGGATCAATACACATAATGTACCCATTGCCAAATTGCCACCGAATCCATGGGATCGGCGGACCTCCTGCAGGCAAGCCGACGAAGGCTGTCTGACTGCCGCCCTCACAGGGACCTCCAGGGTGGCCCCCGTGGCTTGCCATCCCGGGCACGCACTTGGATAGGAACTCACATGCCTCTCCTTTTTCACTAGGGTTTGAGGATTGCAGCTTGTCCTCCACTGTGTTCACTGGACTAACGTCCAGTTCCTGTGCTTTGCTTTCTCTCCAGGGGCTGTGAGCAGTGTGTGTGTGATAGAGGTGGGAATTTTGGTGATACTTGTATGATGCCAATACACACCTCAGTTTTCCTCTGTGATTGGTATTGCTATGATTAGAACGAGCAGGAGATATGAGGTGTTTTGTCACGTAGCTGTCATGGGGTGATATGAATGGGCCATTAAGGACAGGCTGGGACCAACCTACATCAGTGGAATACCTGACAAAGACAGGGGAATAATTGTCACCTGTGTATCTCAGCTTGGCTCAGTGAAGCGTCATAGACTTATGTTTTTGGAAGCAGGAAGAACTGGGCTCGCAGATGCAGGGAGCTCTACCGGAGTGAAGACAAATGGACAGGCACAGTGAAAGGAAAACAAACTGTTTTCTACAGCAGCCTGGCTCAAGGGCATTGGCCAGTATGGACTATATTGTCTTCTTCACTTCCCTGTGCTAATCTAAGGACTTTCCAGTTCTGTGTTTTCAGTTGACTAATGAACCTTGCTATGTTTTAAAAGTCTGCCCAGTGTCACAGCAAAAACTTGCTCTGTGCATTGACTGAGGAACCGTCACTGAACAGGAGTGTCGTTCAGCTGGACCTGCTGGCAGAGCTCACAGGTTGAAGTAGGAGTGTTGAAGCCAGAGGCTCAGTCTCAGGTGTTGAAGCTAAGTGGCCTGTCCTTGTGGAAGAGTGGGAGCCCTTGGGGGTCTAGTGCACTCAAGGGGCAGCTCCCAAGGACTGTTTAAAAGCCAGGGCATTGCACAGATCCTATGGATCCATGACAATGCCAGAGGTTCAGCCTTATGGGGAAAAGATACACAACAAGAAAAGGATCTAAATGCGTATTTACCATCAGCCCCTCATCAGTCCTCATGGGAATCCCTGATCAGTTCCAAAGTGTATTAAAACCTTCCTCTAAGGCTCACCTCTTGGTTATCAGGTCATGTCAGTTTTGTTAGAGGTTTTCCCTTCACCCTCCCACTTCCCTGGCTCTTGTCATGCAGACAGGAAGCAGCAACAGACCAGAAGTCTGAAGCGCAGACAATGCCATGTTTATTGGGGTTAGTTTCCAAGGAAGCATATTCCGAAGCCCTTCACACCAGTTGGGCTTATCTCGATATATGGATACAGTCTGTTCCCCAGTGTTCCCTTCCCAGTTCTGATGCCGCAGAGTGTTTATCCCGTGTCCCCCTTCCCAGCTCTGATGCAGCTGAGCCTGGCCTGTGTTCCCGTTTCCCCCCCCCCACCTTAACAAACATGATTCCAATTTCCCTTCCCCCTCCTGTTGGACCCTGTTTATATTGTAATTTTCTCAGCTATAACTGAACCTATCCTTTTACTGTACTTTAACGACCCACTTCTAACATATTGTAACATAATTCTCTAACCAATTATATCCCACCACCCTAATTAACTTACAAGTAGCAAAATTAATTATACAGCAGACAGAAACAATTAGAGAACCAGACAGATTAACAGTAGAAAAATGGTGGCCATAAAGATAGAACAATACAGAAATGTGGCTTTCACAACCACAACCATTGATAAGGGATTTCTTGCCAGACCGGATGCTGTCAAACTAAGTTTTCTTTAACCGTCTTAAGATCTGTTTCTTTATCTGGTGGAGATGGCACTATCGGGACAGGATTGACTTCCTAACAGCCCAATAGCACCTTATTTCAGTGTGACTGGTTTGGGATGTGAGGATGTGACCCTTTGCTTCCCAGCTTATGGCATCTCTTGCTGCTTAGCCAAACTCCTTAGCCTAAGAACAAGGCCTCAGACTATCCTAGTGAGAGAAGGCCCAGACACAGGTGGACTGAGATTTTGATTCTTTGTTTTATACCCCTGTAACTAGCTAAGTTATAAAAATACACCTAAGTTCTTAAACTATAGACTTTACAGGCAGGCCTGAATATCTCTGTTCTAACAGTGGGGTCTATCCCTTCCCCCATTCTGTGTCTGTCTTGTGTATTCAGATTGTAAATTCTTCAGGGCATGGCCCAGCTACTATTCTGGGTTTGTACTTCTCCTAGCACAATGGAGACCCACTGTTAGTGGGTCCTTAGGCACTAAGGTAATTCATATGATTTAGAATCATAGAACTTAAGATCAGAAGGGACCATTATGATCATCTAGTCTGACCTCCCGCAAGATGCAGGCCACAAAAGCTGACCCACCCACTCCTGAAATAATTCTCTCCCTTGACTCAGCTGTTGAAGTCCCCCAATCCTGATTTAAAGACTTCAAGTAGCAGATAATCCTCCAGCAAGCGACCCCTGCCCCATGCTGCGGAGGAAGGCGAAAAACCTCCAGGGCCACTGCCAATCTACCCTGGAGGAAAATTCCTTCCCGACCCCAAATATGGCGATCAGCTGAACCCCGAGCATGCGGGCAAGACTCTCCAGCCAGACACTTAGGAAAAAGACTTTCAATATCCCAACATTGACCCTCGGTACTAATTACCAGTGGTGGCACGTTATTGACCTATTGACTAAATCACGTTATCCTATCAAACCATTCCCTCCATAAACTTATCAAGCTTAATCTTAAAGCCAGAGAGGTCCTTCGCCCCCACTGTTTCTCTCGGTAGGCTGTTCCAGAATTTCACTCCCCTGATGGTTGGAAACCTTCGTCGAATTGCAAGCCTAAACTTCCCGACTGCCAATTTATATCCATTTGTTCTCGTGTCCACATTAGTACTGAGCTGAAATAATTCCTCTCCCTCCCTGGTATTTATCCCTCTGATATATTTAAAGAGAGCAATCATATCTCCTCTCAACCTTCTTTTGGTTAAGGAAAACAAACCAAGCTCCTCAAGTCTCCTTTCATACGACAGGCTTTCCATTCCTCGGATCATTCTAGTGGCCCTTCTTTGTACCCGTTCCAGTTTGAATTCATCCTTCTTAAACATGGGAGACCAAAACTGCACACACTACTCCAAATGAGGTCTCACCAATGCCTTGTATAACAGGACTAGCACCTCCTTCTCTCTACTAGAAATACCTCGCCTAATGCATCCCAAGACCGCATTAGCTTTTTTAACGGCCACATCACATTGCCGACTCATAGTCCTCCTGCGATCAACCAGGACTCCGAGGTCCTTCTCCTCTTCCGTTACTTCCAGCTGGTGCGTCCCCAGCTTATAACTAAAATTCCTGTTAGTCATCCCTAAATGCATAACCTTACACTTCTCATTATTGAATTTCATCCTATTACTAATACTCCAGTTTACAAGATCATCCAAATCTCCCTGGAGGATATCCCGATCCTTCTCCGAATTGGCAATACCTCCCAACTTCGTGTCATCCGCAAACTTTATCAGCCCACTCCTACTTTTGGTTCCGAGGTCAGTGATAAATAGATTGAATAAGATCGGACCCAAAACCTAACCTTGAGGAACTCCACTGGTAACCTCCCTCCAACCCGACAGATCACCTTTCAATATGACCTGCTGCAGTCTCCCCTTTAACCAGTTCCTTATCCACCTCTGGATTTTCATTTCGATCCCCATCTTTTCCAATTTAACCAGTAATTCCTCATGCGGTACCGTATCAAACGCCTTACTGACATCAAGATATATTAGATCCACCGCATTTCCCTTGTCTAAAAAATCTGTTCCTTTCTCAAAGAAGGAGATCAGGTTGGTTTGGCACGATCTACCTTTCGTAAAACCATGTTGTAATTTGTCCCAATTGTCATTGACCTCTAGGTCTGTAACTACTCTCTCCTTTAATATTTTTTCCATGACTTTACATACTACAGATGTTAAACTAACAGGCCTGTAGTTACCCGGGTCACTTTTTTTCCCCTTCTTGAAAATAGGAACTATATTAGCTAATCTCCAGTCAAACGGTACAACCCCTGAGTTTAGAGATTCGTTAAAAATTATCGCTAACGGGCTTGCAATTTCACTCGCCAATTTCTAATAATCATAATAACGCTCCTGCCACTTGGAGCCAAGGAAGCTGGCCTTGTGATGTTACTGCTTAAAAATGAGCTGGGGTTAAAACCATGGACTATTCCTTGTGACAAGTATCCCACAAATTCCACTGATGTCCCTTGTTTTCTTTGCCTGCAGTAGGGTTTCCAGTTTCCAAACCTGATGTGATCTCGCAGCTGGAACAAGGGGAAGAGCCATGGGTCCCAGACCCCCAGGGCTCTGAGAAAGAAGTGCTTCCAAGAGCTGCCTGCACAGGTGAGGAATTGGTTAAACCAACTCAAAAACTGTCTGTGAATGCAGGAATCATTTGGGATGCCCTACAAAGACTTTGTGAGCTCTCCAAGTTCAAGATTGTTCCCTGCAGAGGTGGAATCATTATGGCAGATGTCACTCATGGCTTCCCTCCTATTCTGACTGACAACTGGCAGCAGGTCCCTCCCCGATCTCACTTTCCCCTGAGTGTTCTCATGAGATGCAGACCAAAACTGATCCCTTCCTCTCTCCTCTGGGGAAGGGTTTGGGGAAAATCAGCTCCTGAAGGTTTGATCTCTCCTGCACATATTTTGGTTTGTTCCTCCCTTTTTCCATTCCTCTCACTGATATTTCCTTTCTCTCAGGTGCAGAGAGTGACCTGTGTCTGGATTCTCTCTGTCTCCCATCAGGTGATGGGAAGGTGAGTGAGAATGAGGAGGAGAAACCCCAGCAGGAAGATGCTGAGAAAGTAGAAACACCTAGGATGTTATCAGGAAGATCCAAAGGGAACGATTCCAGGAGTTGTGCACTCCCAGAAAAAGCAAAAGCCTGTGAGTCTCTGCACAGGCCAGAGGAGAACTTCAGTAGCCACTCAGACCTTATTACACGTGAGAGAATCAACTTGGAAGAGACACGCTACATGTGCCATGAGTGTGGGAAAAGCTTCAATCGAAGCTCAATCCTTATCGCACATCAGAGAATCCACATTGGAGAGAAACCGTACACATGCTCTGAGTGCGGGAAACGCTTCAATCAGCGCTCAAACCTTATTAGACATCAGAAAATCCATACAGGAGAAACGCCCTACACATGCTCTGACTGTGGGAAGAACTTCCATCTGAGCTCAACCCTTTTCGCACATGGTAGAATCCACACAGGAGAGAAACCCTACTCCTGCTCTGAGTGCGGGAAACGCTTTCATCGGAGCTCAAACCTTGTCGCACATCAGAGAATCCACACTGGTGAGAAACCTTATGAATGCTCTGAGTGCAGGAAACGCTTCAAGCAGAGCTCACACCTTATCAGACATAGGAGAATCCACACAGGCGAGGTGCCTTACACATGCTCTGAGTGTGGGAAAAGCTTCGGTTACAGCTCAGTCCTTATTAGACATCTGAAAATCCACAAACGCCTTGACTAGGACTGACCAAAGATTTTTTTTTTAATCACATTTGTTAATTCTGTCATAGTGATCTTTGCACCATCTTCACCGTGGTGTCTCGGCTCCCCCAGATGAGTTTCCTGCTTCTGCCTTGTGTAACTCACCCTTCTTTGGGGTCAGTCCTGTGATCTTCTCTATCAACTCCTTTCCCTTTGAATTGAAGGAGTGTGTGTCCCTCCAGCCAGGAATGTTCATCAGCTCCAGGTGACGTTATTGATATAATCTGGGACCATATAGAACATGGTTGTAACCAAGGTCCTGTAGTGGCACCAAATCTTATGTAAAGGGGGTCATATAAGGTGTCTAAGACCAGGTTATGGGTTGCTGGTTATGATTATACTGTCTGTATACATGTCATTTTTTAGTTGAAGTTATGAATATTGGCTCTGTCCTGTCTGTATTTCAAACTTGTGCTCTGCTTCTGGGTGACTCCCCAGACAAGTTGGTGTTAGCTCTGCCTAGCCTGCTTGATGTCCCATTAAGGACCATCAGCTACACAACTGACCCATGGAGAGAAGGCAAATACGCCTTGTAACTCAGCAAAGTATGCAAGGAGTTGCCCGTGTGACTCCAGACTCCATTTTGCTGTAATTTTCCACAGTAAGGACAAAGAGGTTCTTACACCTGGAAAAGAGACTATAAAAGGCTGATGCCTCATCTCCATCTTGTCTTCAATCCTGCTTCTTACCTCTGGAGGGACTTTGCTACAAACTGAAGCTCTGCACAAAGGACTGACTGACCCATCCCAGCAGGGATGTTCTCCAGAGACTTGATTTGAACCTGCAGTTTACTCCGTCACTGCTACAAGCCTGAACTAAGAACTTTGCCATTACCGCATGTAATTGATTCCATTTAACCAATTCTAACTCTCAGCTCTATCTTTTTTTTCCTTTTATGAATAAACCTTTAGATTTTAGATTCTAAAGGATTGGCAACAGCATGATTTGTGGGTAAGATCTGATGTGTATATTGACCTGGGTCTGGGGCTTGATTCTTTGGGATCGAGAGAACCGTTTTCTTTTATTGGGGTGTTGGTTTTCATAACCATTCATCCCCAGGATGAGTGGCACTAGTGGGGATACTGGGAGACTGGACTGTCTAAGGAAATTGCTTGTGTGACTTGTGGTTAGCCAGTGGGGTGAAACCAAAGTCCTCTTTGGCTGGCTGGTTTGCTTTGCCTTACAGGTGGAAAAACCCCAGCCCAGGGCTAGAACTGCCCTGTTTAAGCAATTGGTCCTGAACTGGCACTCTCAGTTGGGTCCCACCAAGACCGCATCGTCACACCCAACAAGCTACACTGAGGCAAAAACTACCTGAGCCTTCCATCCACTAGGGCTGTACATGGCGTTGGCTGCTCAAGTTAGTCATCTTGGTGTAAAAAGACAATTAGAGTTGTAGAGCAGATGCAGCCTGGGTGCAGGGGTTGGCATTAGCTTCCCTCGTGACCTGACCTAAACTCCATCACTTTCCCTGGTCTAAACAAACCCTGAGCATCCCGGTTATACTGTTCCCCCATTTCACAGCAATTGTTAGTCATCGAGTTCCCCCTTTAGGAACCAATTGTTTCATTCCCAGTTGCTCTGATGTTGGTTCAGGTTGTGCTGGGGAGCAGATATTTTTACTACCATTTTTCTCACTAAAAATATATTGAACTATAACAAAGTGCAGGAACAAGGCAGGGATAGGGGAAAACGTCATTTCTCCTCTATCAGCAGAAGAACATAGGGAATCCCTCTGATTTACCCTGATTCCTCATCACCATCCCAATCTCCCTTTTGTTCAGCTTCTTAGGTCTATATTTTTTCTAAAGGGCTGGGAAGAGGATTCACTCATAAATAACTTATAACTAAGCAAAGTGCCCAGGCATTTGGCTCCCAAAGCCATTGTGGCCCAGGCCCTGCAGGAGGTCGCTCCTGAAGAGATCTCCTTCCTAATCAGCTGCATGTTGCCTATTATTTGGGAAATACAATCCCTATCTAGGTAGAGATGGGAAACATGGAAGTGACTTTTCTCTTCAGCTCACCCCTGGGAGATGCTGCAAATGTGTAGAAAATGAAATCCATGTTGAATGTGATATAGCTGCAGAAAGATACCTATTTTTAAGAGAGACCTGACATTTGTTGTCTTACAGGAATTCTAAGCCGCACCTGAATTTAGTCCCTAATTTAAATCTGTGCCAGCAGATTAAAGAAATAAAAAGGCATAGTAGGGGGAGTTATACCTCACTATCGCTACTGATCTGTTGTGCGGTTGGTGAAGAATTCTACGCCAGAGAAGTATAAAATTACTCCAAGGAAGGTCAAAGATTTCACAAGAGCTCAGGTAGAAATTGCAGGTACTAGTGGTTGATTGTCACCCCCGAGATGGAAGCTGTGGCCCAGGTAAACTATTTTTAGAACCCTGCTCCCTAGTTAAGTGGCATTGGTCACACTCCTGAATGACGCCATGATTAAATTGGGCACAACTGTCTTTTACCATTTGGATCCAAAGTCTCATGAAGCACAGAGAGAAACAGCTGATTCCTTCAGAGCCATTCCGCACCTACGGGTCCCAATCTGGCTGCCTTGTTGGACAAGAAGCACTTCCATGCTGGGCAAACAATGGTAGCCAACGAGGGAATGTATCAGATGCGAAGCTCAGACTGCAGGATACTTGAATGCTGAGTCCCGAGGCTGTGGTTTAGTCCAGGCCTGCACAACTCGTAAAGCGGCGAGGGCAATATTACTCCAAAGAAAACAGCTGAGGGCTGAAAATCCCACCGAACCCCCCCCAGCACTGCCCAGGCGCTCCGAAACAATCCCCCCCAAAGTGCCGCCTGCCCCGTGGAAACAAACCCTCCTTCCCCAGCACCGCCCTGCCAAAACAGCGGTAATGAACCTTGCTAATATGTTATAGGGGGCCCCTAAGGTAGTATAATTAAGGTAAAAGGAAAATGTCTTTTTGTTAGAGATAGAATAAGATCTTCCCCGGTAATCCGTCGCCCTGTGGAGTGAATGAGGTGGGACTGAGGAAGGCAGCACCTCCAGACAACTGCAACCCTTGGAGAGGGGCTGGGAGCCAGACCAGATCAGTAGAACAGGTCAGCCACTGACTCACCATTCACCTCCTCAGCCCCCCCCCGCTCACCTCAACCCCCCTCCCCTGCTGCCGGCTCACTCGCCTCAGCCCCCATGGCTCACCTGCCTGCCCGCCCACTCGCCTCCTCACCTCTCCTCCCCACCGCCAGCTCACCTGTCCCCGCCAATGCCCGCCCGCTTGCCTCCTCAGACCACCCCGCTCACCTCCGTTCCCCCTCCCGGCTCGCATACTCACCCCACCACTGCTCGCCTCCTCAGCCTCCCACCCCTGGCCAGTGATGAGCTGCCAAAATCTTAACAACCAGTTCCCTCCTCACCCTACATGGGGGTTGTGGCCCACCCCTGCCCCCTGGGACTCCTGCCTCATCCAACCCCCCATGTTCCTTGACACCCCCTCCGGGACCCCTACCCCATCTACCCTCCTTCCCTGTCCCCTGACTGCCCCCAGCCACCCCATCCAACCCCTCCTCTCATTCCTGATGGCCCCCCTGGGACCCTTGCCCCATCCAACCACCCCTTCTCCCTGTCCCCTGACGGCCCCTGGAATCCGTGCCCCGATGGTTCACGCGGGAAGGCTGAGAAGCAAATGGCTTCGTGCTCAGGCCCAGGGAGGCAGAGGGGAGGTAGGTGAGCTGGGGTGGGGAGCGGTTCCCCAGTGGCCCCCTGTTGCGTCGCATTGGCGGACGTGGACAGAGCTCAACAATCAGTATGATTGGTAACAGAGTCATTTATTTCTCTCCAGCATACATCTTTATACTTTTGAAGCAGGCAAGCAAGCAATTGCTAATTGGTTAACAAAATACACACAAGCACTGCTATAACTTCATAGGGTAACATCATCCTAGACAGCTTCAAATTTATTATCCTATTATGCCTGCTAGAGAGAAGCTAGCCAAGGCCAACTTCTCATAACAAAACTCACAACTTAATTAACCTAATCTAGAAACCTAAACATCCCAGGTTTCCCACACTATCTCCTAGAAACCTAAACATTCTAGCTTCCCACACTACCAGGTGCCAAGCTAGCAAAATATTTCCAACACCTCCCCCCTTTAACTCAAAATCAAAACAAAAAAAAATTAGCAAAACAAATCCAGCTCATAATATCAAACTGCAAGCTACACAAGCCAAAGCAAAAGGCAAATTAAAAACACAAATTAAAAACACCAACTGTCTGACTAAACCGTAACAATATCTTCCGCAGTGCCCTGCTCTCACCTATCACATTCTCCCTCCAGGTAATGCAAGTGGCCCAAGGGGCCAGGAGGGTCCAGCCAAGGTGCGTGCCACACAGCAACAGCGGCGGGCACACCCATAGCAAAAATATAAAAGGCAGGCAACAAAAATACAAAGCATGCCTAACATTAACCCTTGTAACAAATGTGCAGCCCAGCCACGTAGCGACGACAGCCATGACCACAACCAGAAATCACCCTGGTGCTGGCGAATGCCCTCCGCTAGATGGCGCAAACGATCCAGATCTTTTTCAATAGCCGCACTCGCATCTGTAATATTGAAGCAGCACATACCCACAAAATCAGAACAGGGATGACCATGTCGCAGCAACAAATAATCAATGGCTAAGCGATTTTGCAACACTCCTCGGCGAACTTCTCCCATCTCTTGAGTTAACAAGGCAAGAACAGTGGAGGTCAAATTCAAGGCCTTTGCCACAGTACAGGCAAGGTGTGCAACAGCATGGTAATTATGCACCACCAAACCAGGGAGGCCCACCAGGGTAAAGGCAAGGGCTGCTGCCTCTTGTTCTGAAAACAAGGTAACATCTGCCTTACAGGTAGGGCTCAAGGGAATACTCTCCCGCCGTTGGCGAGGCCCTTTCACAATGGGATGGGGAAACAACAAAGGGGCCACACGGCCAATAGCACAGGGGCCACCTGAACTATTAGCTGGAACATAAGTAAAGGCTGTGCGGCCGCACAACAAAAACCACCCCAGGGGTAACTTCATGTGTCCGTAGGCAAAGGATACATCCCTCTTATGGCGACAAACAAGCTCCACATTATCATGATTAACAGCTACATGCTTAGCATTAACAAAATTCATACACGTAATAGCAGCTGTCACATTAGCCAAACGAAACGAATACATGCTGGCATCTAACTTATCTACAGCGGCTCCAGGGCCCAAGGCATACAACTCTGCATAAGGTATATCCCTGGGGATACGAGACAACCAAGTGTGCTGCTGCAGCACCTCCAATTCAGTACACACACCCACAAAGCAGGTTTCCATAAGGGCCCCCACCGCAGGAACATGGGGCAGGCAGAAGGCCGTTGTATTTATGGCGCTCTGCGCCAAAGTCAGCCAGGCATTCACTGGGGGTATGAGATCATACGTGGCGCCTCCCCTCGCAAGGAGCGCCAAAACAAGTAACAGAGCAAAACCAGGCGAGGCTGACTCTCCGCATCCAGCAGAATAGGAGCCCAGGCCAGGATCACGGTGGCTTGTGGGATGCAATGAAAGACGGGCCATGCTGTACTGCCCGGGGCGCACGTCTCCAAACCTATGGGCAACAAAAGGGTACACAACAATTAGTATACAATCACACAGAATCAAAAAAGGCGGGCAAAAGTCCTGGCGTGGCCAGCGAGCAATTATTCTCCAGGGGCTCTGGCTCCTCGGCGTCTGGGCGCGTCTCGTGTGGCTCTTCCGAATCTGTCTGTTGTTGCGCCCGAGGATGCAGCCAAGGTCGGACCCATTTCGCCGGTATCCACCTAGGACCTGCGTCAGTGGAAACACAAGCATAACCCCTCCCCCACATTAGCAAGTCAACTGGTCCTTTCCAAACTTGCTGCTGATAATCAAACAATTTGACCGAGGGTCGTGGGCTTGTACCCTGCTCGTCCCCGGTTATCCCACCAACATGTTTAATCGCGGGGGGTACTTGGCTATCTTTCCCAAGCTGTAGCCAATTGAGCACATAAAGAGCTTTCAGCAAACGAGCGGCAGGCGTCTTGTCCAAAGCGTCTGCCCTTTCACTCCGAATGCCCCCCTTCTGTCTCAAAAGAAGTGCCTTTAAGGACGCATGGGCACGCTCAATAATAGCTTGTCCAGTAGAATTGCCAGGAACACCGGTAGAATGTTGCACACCCCATTGTAAAAGAAACTGGGCAGTGCGATGCGAAACATAACCCCCACCATTGTCAGTCTTAATAAGCGCAGGAACTCCCATAACAGCAAAACAGGCCTGCCAATGCTTAATCACATCGCGGGAGCTGGTAGAGGTTAATGCTGTTGCCCAAATAAAACCAGAAAAGGTGTCAATGGTAACATGAAGATTGCGCAAGGTGCCAAACTCAGCAAACGTGGTAACATCAGACTGCCAAATCTGAAGGGACAAAAGGCCACGGGGATTAACACCGGAAACAAGGGGCAACACATGTTGTTGACAATCAGGGCAGGAGGCCACAATAGCGCGTGCATCAGTAATAGGAATCGCAAACTGGCGTGCCAAAGCATGAGCAGACTGGTGAAAAAATTCATGAGAGACCCGTGCCTGAGCAAAGGAATTTGGAACTTGGGCAGCGCCAACCAAATGATCAATCAGGGCATTGCCTTCGGCAAGACCATCCTGCAGTCCAGAATGGCTCCGAATATGCATAACAAAATAAGGGCACCGGCGAGCATTCAGCAAATGCCACAGCTGAAAAAGAGCGGTCCACAAAACGGAATTCGTGACTCGGCCCAACAGGGATCGTTCCAAACGACGAAGCACACCCACAGCATACAAGGAGTCACTAACAATGTTCAATGGAGTATCGGGCCACTTTTCAAAGGTTCGAACAATAGCGCGAAGCTCCAGAACCTGCAAGGAGCCATCAGCAAGGACAAATTCGTGGTGCCAGCAATTATCAGCAAACCAAAGAAGTCCCGCACGCTGAGCACTACCGCTGGCGTCAGTAAAAACGGTGAGGCCAGCAACAGGACTGGACCGTAACATCAGAGCTTTCTCCAAGGGCAGCATAGTAGCAAAAAACCGATGTGGGGGAAAATGGCTGCTAAACTGACCGGCATAATCCATGGTGGCAAGTACAAAGGAAAGGTGAGTAACAAGCAACTGAGTCACGGTAGCATCATCAAAGGGCAAATAAATCACGTGCGGATCCATGCCCGCAATGGCTAACAAACGCTGTCGGGCCACTCGAATAAGATGGGCGACTGCATCAAGTCGCGTGGTTACAGTGGTGGCATAATGCGAAGGCGGAAAGACCCACTCAATACCCACAAGTGGATCTAAAAGGGCTTCATGCCACTGAAAAAGCAGGGCCGTCAGGGAAACATCCGTGGACAAAATGGCCAAGAAAACAGGTAAGTCCGGATAAATGCGTCCGGAGTACCGCGTGGCTAACTTATTTGCAATGGTTTGCAAGGCAACATGATGTTCAGCTTGAAGAGAGCGAGGCTCATCCGGGGCACGACCACCCTTGAGCAAGGAAAGGAAGGGTGCAAGATCCTCATTTGTAATACCACAGAGACCGCGAATCCACTGCAGGTCACCCACAAAACGTTGCACATCATGTAAATTACGAATATCCAATTGAATGGTTAAGTTCTGTGGCCGCACAATCGAATCGGTTATCTCCATACCAAGATACCGATATGGGGCTTGCTGTTGAATCTTTTCTGGGGCAATGACCAAACCAGCCTTTTGTAACACAGAGTCAATCTCAGCAATGGCTGCTTCCATTGAAAGGTGGGCGCTGGTAAACAAAAGATCATCCATGTAATGATAAATAATCCAGTCAGGATGTGCCGCTCGCAGGGGCGCTATAGCCCAAGCAACATACAACTGACAAATGGTAGGAGAGTTTTTCATACCTTGTGGCAGAACAGTCCACTGATACCACTTGACAGGTTCAGCCTTATTAACAGAAGGCACGGAAAAGGCAAACTTCTCTCGGTCCGCAGGATGCAAAGCAATGGTAAAAAAGCAATCCTTGAGATCAATAACAAGCAAGGGCCATCCATGCGGAAGCATAGTAGGTGTGGGCAGCCCAGGTTGGAGGGCGCCCATGTCCTTCATTACAGCATTAACAGCGCGTAGATCTTGTAACAGACGCCAACGCCCAGATTTTTTGGGTATGGTAAAAATAGGAGTATTCCAGGGGCTAAGGGAAGGTTAAAGATGACCCTTAGCCAGTTGTTCCTGCACAAGTTCATGTACTCGGGCGAGCTTGTCTTTATGCAGCGGCCACTGAGCGACCCAGACCGGTGTGGTGGTTGTCCATTCCAGCTGTAGGATCGGTCGCCCCTCAATGGCCGCTAGGCAAAAGGTGAATTCTGCAGCACAACGCCCCACTGACTTAAGCAATCTCGACCTAATAACCAGATCGGAGCCTGCATCACATAAGGGCGAACCTTCGCGCTTGTGGCCGGATCTTCCACATCAACAATGGTAATAAAATCCACACTAATGCGAGTCAACTGAGTCCCGCCAATCCCGCTCACAGGCGTGGCGGCATTCCGCAAGGGCCAAGACTCCGGCCAAAATCGAGAGGGAATTATAGTCACATCGGCCCCCGTGTCCAAGAGGGCATCATGAACAATCTGTCGCCCATCGGAGCCCTGGAGGCGAACAGTTCGAATGGGCTTACGCGGGGTGACTTCCATGGCAAAGGCAATTTGGGGAGGTCCAGTAGATCCAAACCCCCGAGACCCGCGGTCAAGCTGGGTCGTCCTGGGCACACACCCCTTAAAAGGTATCAATTGAGCCAAACGCGTGCCAGCAGTGATGGTTATAGGGGGACAAAGGGCACGTACCATTATCCCAATATTTCCCGTATAGTCAGCATCAATAAGGCCAGGCAAAACAAAAATACCTTGTTTTGATGTTGACGAGCGGCCGATCAAAAGGGCACTCAGTCCAAATCCTAGTGGGCCATCAGTATTAGAAGAAAGAACATGGACTTTGTCATCCTCTATGACTGTGTCTGTCGCTGTGGCCACATCCACTCCGGCACTGCCACGGGTTGCTCCGGTGAGGCGTTCCAGGCAGCCGGATTGGTGGCTGGAGGCATTTGTGTCGTCGCGCTCCTCCGAGGGGCGCTCTGCGGTCCGTTTCCCGGCAGCAGTGTTCCATCCTTGCTGCGGCGCGACCAACACTCAAAGGCGCGATGGCCATACCTTTGACATCGTGCACAAACGCCGGTAGTGGCTTTAGGCGACACATCAGGGGGTCGCTGCCCACGTGGCACAGGGCAGTTCCGCCGAATATGTCCGGGCTTTCCACAAGCAAAACAGAGGCCGGTCGAGCGGGCTGGCCGTCTGGCCCCTCGCTTCCGCGCGACCAGCGGTTGTAATGCAACGGCCAGTGCAGTGGCATGTGCCTTAGCATGAATTGTAGCTTTATCCGATTCTTCAAACATAGCGGCCCTGTTACACGCCTCAATCATGTCCATCAGGGTCGCAGTCCTTGGCAAGGTGGCTAGTATGCGGCGGCAAGTGGGGTTTGCATTCTGGGTGGCCAGATCAAGTCCAACTGCGGTTCTGGCCTCTGGTGTCAGATTAGGAGATCTATCAATAGCCTCTCGGAGGCGATCCAAAAAGGTAGCATAAGGTTCCAGCGGGCCTTGTGTAATTTTAGCATAGGGAGGGGCCGGCTTCCCCATCTGGGGCACCGCTTTAAGGGCAGCGAGAGCCAGTTCCTGTGATTGCTGCAGGATTCGGGGGTCAAGGCGAGCTTGCAAATGCGGTTCAACAAAGCGGCCGGTCCCCAAAAGCATATCAACAGTAGCCATACGCCGAATATCATCGTCCGGTAAATCCAAATTGCGGACAAGGGCCAAATCAATTCTTTTAGCCCAATCATCTCTCCACAAAAGTTTCTGGGTAGGCGTAAGAAGCATATCAGCTAGCTTAATCGCATCATATGGACACATTGCCTGTCCAATAAACACCTGTTCAATTATAGACTGTACATACGGATTATCTAGTCCATAAGCCATAATCGATTTCTGTGCCTCACGAATCAACTTCCAATCCAAAGGAGCCCACTGCCGATGGTTTGGCTGTTGAGGGTCTGGCGTGATCACTGGAAAAGCCTCAGGTGTCAAACCTTCAAGGATGGCTTCCTTTAAAACTCCATGCCAGCGCTGTACTGGATCCGGAGGGTCCCCAGTTGAAGGGTCCCCAGGGGCAGGCGGGGCGGAAGGACGAGTCGGATGAAAACACTCGTGAAGATGCGAACGCGATGATCCAGGTGGAAAACCTTGCATTTGATCCAACTTATTATAAATGTCTTGGAGCTGTTGACCCTGGCGCTCCATCTCCTTATAAAAGGCATCAGACTGAGTAAATTGGGTAAGCGTAGTCAAGTCGGGATATGTCTTTGATGGCGCGTTGTCCAGCCGAGCCCCCTCTGCTTCCCCACAATCGTGGCACCCCCAGACCCCGTGAACACGGCATGGCTTTAGGGGGGGTGCATACGGCGAAGCTATGTCCATAGGCTCGGGCGTATCGGGGGGTAGCGGAACCATAGCAGGATCAATCTTGTCGGGGCTAAGAGCCACATCGGAGGGTAGTGGGTCCATAGCAGGGGCAAAATCATCCGGGTCGGAAGCCAAAGGTATCACCGTGGGCTCGCCACCGAAAAACTCCCGGGCTCCAACCGGCAACACAGAAGGCACTTCGGGCGGTGGGTGGAAAATCTCAGTAAGATCGGGCTGCACTCCTGGCTGGGCAGCGAGTGTTTCCTCTATGTTCTTCGTTTTGTCCCACACTGGGCTCAGGGAGAAGGCTTCCTTATCGCCCTGAGCCACCGACTTCCAAAGCTCGGAGCCTAGCTGCTCCCAAACAGCTTTATCAAAAATTGTACTCGGCTTAACGAAAAGTCCCCTTTTCTGTCCCCACCGTAGCAGGCGGGATAACGTGTCAGAGGGGAGCTTTTCTCCCTGCCGTTCCGCGATACGTATCAAATATTCATGCACCGTTTTTTCTTCCGCTGATGCAGCGGTCCCCATGTTAGCCGCTCACCTCTGAGCTCAGATGCGCCTCTCCTTTGGACGCCCGGGGGCCGGCCCTTCTCCAGCACTTCCCGCCGCGGCTCCTCCGCCTGGGTCAGGCCACCGACACTATCACCATTCGATTCGAATCACGTCGGGGTCACCATTTGTTGCGTCGCATTGGCGGACGTGGACAAAGCTCAGCAGTCAATGTGATTGGAAGCAGAGTCATTTATTTCACTCCAGCATACATCTTTATACTTTTGAAGCAGGCAAGCAAGCAATTGCTAATTGGTTAACAAAATACACACAAGCACTGCTATAACTTCATAGGATAACATCATCCTAGACAGCTTCAAATTTATTATCCTATTATGCCTGCTAGAGAGAAGCTAGCCAAGGCCAACTTCTCATAACAAAACTCACAACTTAATTAACCTAACCTGAAAACCTAAACATCTTAGGCTTCCCACACTATCTCCTAAAAACCTAAACATCTTAGCTTCCCACACTACCAGCTGCCAAGCTAGCAAAATATTCCAACAGTCACCAATGCATTGTAGTTTCCTCAGGAAATCAGTGGTGTCACGGAGATAGCTGGGAGTGTTGGTGGCATAGGGTCTGAGTAGAGAGTCCACATATCCAGACAGTCCTTCAGTGAGAGTTCCAATGCCCGAGATGATGGGGCGTCCAGGATTTCCAGGTTTGTGGATTTTGGGTAGTAGATAGAATAACCCTGGTCAGGGCTCTAAGGGTATGTTGATTTGTTCCAGTGTTAGTGTAGGGAGTGTCCTGAGTAGATGGTTCAGTTCCTTAGTGTATTCCTCAGTGGGATCTGAGGGAAGTGGCCTGTAAAATTTGGTATTGGAGAGTTGTCTGGCGGCCTCCTTTTGGTAGTCAGACCTGTTCATGATGACAACAGCACCTCCTTTATCAGCCTCTTTGATTATAATGTCAGGATGGTTTCTGAGGCTGTGGATGGCATTGCGTTCTGCACGACTTAGGTTATGAGGCAAGCGATGTTGTTTTTCCACAATTTCTGCCTGTGCACGTCGGCGGAAGCATTCAATGTATAGATCCAGACTGTCATTTCGACCCTCAGGAGGAGTCCATGTGGAGTTCTTCTTTTTGTGCTGTTGGTGGGAGGGTAACTGTGTATCAGTGCGCTGTTCAGTGTTGTCCTGAAAGTATTCTTTGAGTCGGAGACGGCGAAAGTAGGCTTCCAGATCGCCGCAGTACTGTATCATGTTGGTGGGGGTGGCAGGGCAAAAAGAGTCCCGAGATAGGACAGACGTTTCTTCTGGGCTGAGTGTGTGGTTGGATAGATTGACGATATTGCTGGGTGGGTTAGGGGTACCACGGTTGTGGCCCCATGTGGCAGGTAGGAGTTTAGACAGCTTACAGTCCTTTTTCCTTTGTAGAGAGGTGAAGTGAGTGATGTAGATCTCCTGTCTTATTTTAGTGAAGTCCGTTTGTGTGGAAGTTTGGTTATTGATGAGGGTCTCCAGGTTGGAGAGCTCTTTTTTGATGTTTTCCTGTTTGCTGTATAGGAGGCTGATCAGGTGGTTCCTCAGTTTCTTTGATAGAGTATGGCATAATCTCTCACTGTGGTCTGTGTAGTATGTAGATAGCAGTGGATTTTTTACCTTTAGTCCATTTGGTATGATGTCCATCCGTTTGCATTTGGAAAGGAAGATGATGTCTGTCTGTATTTGTGCAAGTTTCTTCATGAGGTTGATGGATTTCCACTCCATACGGCTAAATGCAGTGCCTTGCATGGTGTCAAGTATCAGAGGGGTAGCCGTGTTAGTCTGGATCTGGCCAGGAGCTCCAGGAAAACCACGTTGCTGCAGCACCCGCTGAAGACCAGCCCTACGGCCAAGGCCGGGCGCATGATAGCCAACTTCCCTGGCCACACAATAGCAGATCTTAAGGTGGCCATCCTGCAGCAAAAAAACTTCAGGACCAGACTTCAAAGAGAAACTGCTGAGCTCCAGTTCATCTGCAAATTTGACACCATCAGCTCAGGATTAAACAAAGACTGTGAATGGCTTGCCAATTACAGAACCAGTTTCTCCTCCCTTGGTTTTCACACCTCAACTGCTAGAACAGGGCCTCATCCTCCCTGATTGAACTAACCTCGTTATCTCTAGCTTGCTTCTTGCTTGCATATATAAACCTGCCCCTGGAAATTTCCACCACTTGCATCCAAAGAAGTGGGTATTCACCCACGAAAGCTCATGCTGCAAAACGTCTGTTAGTCTATAAGGTGCCACAGGATTCTTTGTTGCTTTTACAGATCCAGACTAACACAGCTACCCCTCTGATACTTGTCGGTAGACAGATACTGGGCTAGATGGACCTTTGGTCTGACCCGGTACGCCGTTCTTATGTTCTCCCGTGCCATGGAGTAGGCGTTCCACAGCTCCTTCACTTTGACCCTGCCTTGCAACGTGTCCCGGTCATGGCCCCTTTCTGTCATGCACCGTGAAATCTGTGTATATGTATCATAATTTCTAAGGCTGGAGCACAGCTGGGACTGGACAGTGTAGCCTGATTTGAGGTGTGTTAGTGGTGTTGATTTAATTTATTGACTTAATTCAATTTTATTTAATTAATTTTAATTGATAATATTAATAATTATTATGGATATTAATTAGTATGGGTTTAGGCTTGCCAATGTGTTTGATTAGAAGATAAAGTTTGTTTTGAATTAGGCTTTACAGAGTTTATAAAAGGATCTTTGGGGGTATGACAGGAAGCTTACACTCAGACAGGTATAGTTATGAAGACTTTTTATTAAAATCAATGAAATAATAAGTAAACGGTAAAACAGAATTACAAAATTATAATTGTATCACAGTTATTCAAGATTATATATATATATATATATGGTAATACACAATTATGTGCTGCAAAGCTTTGGTTAATACTCACACCCTGTTTTGATGACCTGGTGTTGAAAGATATCGGATCACACCTTTGGTGGTGCCTCTGGCAGAGGAAACTAATGTCACACCTCTGACGAGGAAGCTAATGCAAAAGCTGTTAAAGCTGTTTACTTTCTAACTATGCAAATAAGCATATTAATCCTTAGACATCAACAGCCTCCTCTTCCCAAATGCTGATGAGGTCCAGCAGCTCAACACTGCTCCAAGTGGGGGATCGCCTAGTATATTAAAAAAACAAACCAAGCCAAACGGAAAAACCAATGCAGAAAAGCTCCCATCACACATCCATCACCATTGTAGATTTTGACATCTCCTGCCTGATGTGACATCTTTGCTTTGCAAACAAGAGACCTGGAGAACTCTGTGGCTGTTACCCTCTAACTGGGTAAAAGGTTCCAAATCTTGTCTCAAGTAATTTTCTTCTTAACAGAAGATTTAAAATTTATCAAAATAAATTCCATTTGAAATAGAAATTACAGTCTATATTGGGTCTCTATTCTCACACATGCTATTTCTCTCACATATTCCCACCACTCTAATTCCTTTGGAGTGGGGGTTTAATTTCAGGATTAGCCACCATTTCCTGTATAGTACGAGGGGGCAGGGAGAGAACGAGAAGAAAACCTGAATTATATTGTAACGCTGAAAGTTAGCACATAATCAGCCTCTTCCGTGATACTAATTAACTTCATGTTTAATTTCATTGTCGCTGGTACCAACTTATTCAACAATTACAACATATAAACCCATAGGGCAGTTTTCTCTTAATTCCCATTTCCACCAAGTCAGCTTTGTGTGAAGACACATTCTACAATATCCTAGGAGCCTTCCATTTCTGTGAGTTCATTTCTCCCTGGGGCTTCCCCCAGAAGAGTGGGTGGAAGGGCTCTCACACGATGTGGGAAGGCTGCATCATGAGAAAAACCACCTGTGCTCCATTTTCACACTTTCTAATCCTTCAAAGTAGCAGCAGGAGGAGAAGCGATACAAATGCATTAGACGCTAGAGCAAAACTAAGACACCAAACCACAGACTCTGGACTCCGCATTCATGTGTCCTGCAGTCTGAACTTGGAATCTGATACATTCCCCCATTGGCTACCATCATTTGCCCAGCATGGAAGTGCTTCTTGTCCAACAAGGCAGCCAGATTGGGACCCACAGGCATGGAATGGCTCTGAAGGATTCAGCTGTTTCTCTCTGTGCTTCATGAAACTTTGGATCCAATGGTAAAAGACAGTTGTGCCCAATTTAATCATGGTGTCCTTCAGGAGTGTGACCAATGCCACTTAACTAGGGAGCAGGTTCTAAAGATAGTTTACCTGAGTCACAGGTCACCGCAGCTTCCATCTCTGGGGTGAAAATCAACCACCAGTACCTGCAATTTCTACTTGAGTTCTTGTCAAACCTTTGACGTTACTTGGAGTAATTTGACACTTTTCTGGTGTAGAATTCTTCAGCAACCGCACAACAGATCTGTAGTGATAGTGAGGTACAACTCCCCCAATTATGATCTTTTATGTCTTTAATCTGGTGCCACAAATTTAAATTAGGGACTAAATTCAGGTGCGTCTTAGAATCCCTGTAAAACACCAAATGTCAGGTCTCTATTAAAAATAGGTATCTTTCTGCAGCTATATCACATTCAACAAGGATTTCATTTTCTACACATTTGCAGCATCTCCCAGGGGTGAGCTGAAGAGGAATGTCACTTCCATTTTCCCATCCTTACCTAGATAGTGTCGTGGAAAAATTGACCACGCCTTTGATTTTGGCTCAGACACACTGATACACCTTTATTAGGGTACACAATACCATTATGCATAAAGGGAAGGTCGACGTATCCCCAAACAAAGGGGGAATAGCCACCTTGCATAAACACACAGTCCTTAGGCTTATAAAGAAAAAAACCGCAACGCGTAATCATGCATTACAAATCTTATCAGCCTTATTTGGTATTTTTATCAGCAAACCAATCAGCGCCCTTCTGGGGCCATGACTTGGACCCCCTACCATCTAGGGGGTTTTTCCTGTTGTCTCTAGAGGCTCTTGCCTTACGCCACGTCCCCCCCTCCGTCTTGTGATAACTTCTCTTGCACATATTGCGTATTAAATTACCTAATGCAATTATTTTCCAATAGAGTTGTACAATAAGCACTTTTTCTAACTGTTATGCACACCTATTTGCGGTTTTCATTGTACAAGACTTTTTGCAATATTGATTTTCCATAGCTAACAAGCTGTTATTTTAGGTCAAGTTACCCAATTACCAGTAGGCGTGGGTTCCTCTTTTCTCCTGTTGGCCTTTTGATTATGCCATACAGGCTTCGAATTGTGCCACACGAGCTCTTACAAATCTTCCTAATGCCTTAAGGTCAAAGTGGCCTGCAGTGGCCTTCTGTTACCTATGCTTAGCTAACTTAGCTTGGGGTAGACAAGACACAGTTTCTAGGGTAAACTTAATCTGGGGTATAGGGGGTCCCTGAAATTCCCCATCAATACCCTCCGCTTGATGCCTATCTACTGGCATCAACTTCCTCAATGTGAATGTTCATTAAAAGCATGGACCTCAAGTCTTTCCCCTAGGGGCGTTTCATACCCGTTACAGTAGGGTATTTCCAGGGAATCATATACTGGGTCTTCTGGTTCTAGCACAGATTCCCGCAAAGGGGCGAGGGGTAAGGGATAAGGGGGTGGAGGAGGAAAGGACAGCACCGCAGGTCGGGGGTGGCAGCGTGTGCAACAACAATAGCATGCACAGGTGGCCAATAGCAGCCCACCACCAACGAGCCCCCAAAACAGAAACCTGTGTATTTGAGGGGGGTGGAAAACCTTGGTGATTATGCAGAGGAGATCTGAGCCTGTGCAAAGGGTAGTGACCCTATGAGCTGTTTCAAAAGCCTGGAGTTCAGTATTATAGGTGGTTTCCAGAACATCAACCTGGTCTTTTAACTGGGACAGCTTGCGGATCTTGGGCTGGAGGGTTTCCAGGGAATGGAAGCGATCTGGTACCAGGGCAGCCCAATCAAAGGGAATCGAAAATGACAAAAAGACTTGATATCGTCTATCTGCTGGCCAATAAACAACTTGAGAGCCAGAGGCGGTGATCAAGGTAAATACAGTGTCTAATAGAGTGGAAGAATTTACCAGAACACAACTGTTGTCCGCCTCAAGGATGGTTTGGGAGGCGAGGGTTGCTAACTTGCCCTTCCCTTCCCAGCAGACGTGTTCGTGAAGAACGATAATTTCCCCGGGCCTGAGTTTACGAATACATCTAAGCTGAGGGGGTTGTAAAGGCCACAGGGTCCATAAAGAGCCCTGGCCTATCCAGATATCAGGGGTTATCTCCGCCGAACTAACTAGGAAGCGATTCAGGCCGTGGGGTGGTTTAATTTCCCACATGTTCTGGTGGACCACCCAATCCCACAAACATCCCCCCCAAGGGCCAGGGAAGATCCGGTAGGTGGGAGCCCACACCCCTTTCACAGGCCCATAAGCCTCAAAGGAGCACTGTGAGCGCCGACAGTTACACCCGGAAAATCTCCAAGTATGCCTCCAAGGCCACAACTCTGGGGGGACACCCGAGGTGTTGCGAAGGGCAGCGGGCCATGCTTGGTGCCTGAGATCCTCTCGAATATCTGTAAGTTGTACGTTAAGAAAATCCTGCACCTCAGAGCAAGCCATGTCCCACTGCAATGCCTTTCCAGCCCCAGAAACGTGATAGACCATTTGGGTGAGGAGATCATGGGTGAGAGTACTGAGAGTAGAAATGATGTGCAATTCCCCCACCCCAGCCCGGATTCCTGTTACCTGTGCTGCGGAGATAAGACCGGTTGCCTGCTCAAGTTGTCCCAGCCTGGTCTCATGTTGGGAGGTCTTGTAGACATTCCAGGCCGAGGCGGCACTATTGGCCCCTTTCCATAAAGTGTCGGCCACCCCTCTCTTGTCCCGATTTCCGCGCAACAAAGATTGTTGTTGTGCGAGCCTAATGGCCACTCCCTTGGAGCAATTTGGATAGGTGGCAGCGATTTGGAAGTGGGATAAGGGGAGGGAAAATCGGATGGTACCCAAAGTTGCATCTAACATGGTCCATTTGAATCCTGTAATATCGCCCTTTCCCAGTGCCTCATACCATAGCTGATGGGCGTGTACATGCAGGGCTCTTTTAGCGGTGGTGACATTAGCGGTAAGGGCGGGGGTGTATTGGATCAAGGTACAGGTTATGTTTGCCGTAGGAGGAAGGGTTTGTTCACAGGTAAAATCTGGGGCAAAGGGACAATGTCTCCCGGTGCGCACCTCGCCCTTGGTTGCCTGAGTGATTAAGTAACACAGGGAACCTGACTCATCTTTGGCAAAGCATAGACCTGGGAGTAGCATGGCGACTACATTATCCTGCCAGCCGTGTATAAAAGAGGTTTTGACCTTCGGCTGGGAACCAGGCGCCGGAGTGATATTGACATGGTCTATAAACACGGTTCCCATAGTTTCCCAAGAAATGATAAAGTTGGCTGGGGTGGTCCCGAAGGGAGAAAAACAGCCTGGCCGAGCAATATGCAAGTAAGTCCCCAGAAAGAGAAGGCCAAGGCCACTGTATAACATTTGAGGTTTCGGGTAACAACCGGAAAATGTGGGGGGTGGCAGACCTAGGGGACCGAGAAACCCTTGTGAGAGGGTGGTCACGGGAGGTATGGTTGATAGGAGGGGGAAAGGTGGGGGCTGGGGTGGGTAATAATCCAGGGATGGTAATACAGGGAGATGGTACTTGGCCTACCACACATTTTGCTGCTTGCGGGATGAATCCCAAAACCCAATCGGTACCACATTGCCATGAATACCCCCCGCAATTCCCTCCTTGCCATTGTACGATATAGCGTCTTTTCCACCAGGGCCAATTTTTAACATCCTCAATAGTTAAGGGTTTTTGACCCTCCTCTTCCCCTCCTCTTCCCGGTAGGGATCTCTGCTTACGATTTGAAGGGGCTGGGGACGGTTTCAACCCTTTCACTGGAAGGTCTAAGGGAAGATCACAGGTGGGTACAGCAGGGACATCTGCCTTTACAGGCATCCAAAAATACATAAAAGAGTCATGGAAATTCAAAAGCAATAAGAGCAACATGGTAATACACATAAACCAGAGGGAGGGCATAAGCCACCTCCGCACCATGGCAGATTCTCTAATGGCCTTGGGCGCGGCCATATTGTTAAGTCAATAAGTTCTGTAAGAGGAAAATGGTCTCTTTCGAGTCCTTTAACGTTTTCTCCTGAGGTTACATCTGGGTCAGGCTAGGGGGGCAAGTGGAGGAGGAACTGCAGGATCCGGAATCTCAGGAATCTCAGGAGCGGGGATCACAGGAATCTCAGGAGGTGGAGCGTCGTGGACCTCAGGGGTAACCGGAATCATGGACATGCCGGAACAGTCCTCAGGAACTGAAGAACGTTTACAATGGGAGGCGTGGACCCAACCCGCAAGTCCCTTACACTTGACAGCTGTGTGAGTGGTCAACAGCACCTGATAAGGGCCTTTCCAGCGGGGCTCAAGGGAGGACTTGCGCTGGTGTACTTTGAGGTGGACCCAGTCTCCGGGCTGCAATGGGTGGCATGCAGTGTCCGCTGGTTCAGGGAGGGCTTCACGAACCTGTGAATGGATAGACCTGACAGAACGAATTAGAGATCTACAGTATTCAAGCACAGCATCATCAACAAGCTGTAAATCTTCCTGACCGGGAGATAAAGGCGGGGAAACCGGCATTCTCATTGGCCGAGCCATGAGAATCTCATGTGGGGATAAGCCATGTTTCCGCAATGGGGTGTTCCTCATTTGCATCAGGGCTAGAGGCAGAGCATCAGGCCACTTGAGGCCAGTGTCCGCACATACTTTCGCAAGCTTATTTTTAAGTTCCCCATTTTTTCGTTCCACAGCGCCTGCATTCTGTGGATGGTGAGCGCAGTGAAAACGTTGCTCAATATTGAGGGCTTTGCAAAGGTGCTGCATGATCTGTCCAGTAAAATGTGTGCCCCTGTCACTGTTGATAGAGAGAGGCAAACCAAATCTAGGAATAAAATCTCGTAAAAGTCGTTTTGCCACAGTAATAGAATCAGCCTTTGCACATGGGTATGCTTCCACCCACCCCGAATACATGCACACACAAACCAATACATATTCGTAGGAACAACACTTAGGCAGGCTGATAAAATCAACCTGTATGTTTACAAAAGGCCCCCAGAGGGTGGGGTGAGCCGCTGGTTTAGTGCGGACTGGTCTCCCCCTGTTATGGGCCAAACAAATAGGGCAAGAGTCACAATACTGCTTGGCACGCTTGAAAATCGAGGGGCGTGCCATTCCTTAGTCACTGAAGCAATCATACCTCCCTTACCCACATGGGCCGGGCCATGGGCCAGGCGAGCAAGGTAAGGGAGTAAGGCCTGAGGCGCAACCGGGCGACCATCTGGGTCACGCCACAAGGCATCCGCCGGGTGCTGCACACACCCAGACAGCCTCCAGGCAACCCTTTCTCTATCAGGGGCTGACCCCTGTATCTTCACAAGATCCTGAAAAGGGTCTGCCTGCAAGGCTGAGTTAGAAATACAGAGAGGAGAAAGATTAGTGAAAGCCGGAGACCCAGAAAGGGCCGTGTGCTTGGCAGCGTTATCTGCCAAGGCATTTCCTCGCGTAACATCATCACAGGGTTTCTGATGAGCTGTACACTTAACTACAGCGATATGGGAAGGAAGTTGGAGGGCAGATAAGAGAGCCGCAACATATGGCCCGTGGCTGATAGGCGAACCACCGGAAGTGAGGAAACCTCTGTATTTCCAAAGCTGCCCATAGTCATGCACTACTCCAAAAGCATATCTTGAGTCCGTATAGATAGTGACCGACTGTCCGGTGGCTAGGTGACAAGCCCTAGTAAGAGCTATCAATTCTGCAACCTGAGCAGAACCTACAGCCAGAAGGGAGAAAGCCTCTATTGTCTTATGCAAATCACAAACAGCATATCCTGCAACAAGCTGACCAGAAGAGTTCCGGAGACAAGAGCCATCTACAAAGAGTATCAAATCAGGATTCAGAAGGGGGATATCTTGCAAGTCGTGTCAAGGAACGACAAGCTCATTAGTAACAGAGATACAATCATGAGGCTCACCGTCAGCCACAGTGGGCAATAAAGAAGCGGGGTTAAGAACAGAACATCTGGTTAAAGTTACGTTAGCTGCATTCAGAAGCAGCATCTCATATTTTGTCAGCCGTGAGTTAGAAAGGTGCTGCGTTTTGCTTTTAGTCAACAAGGCTGTGACTGCATGGGGCACCGCAACGGTCAAAGGATGCCCCAACACCAAGGTGGCGGAAGCCTCGACAAGAATGGCTGCAGCCGCCACAGACCGCAAGCATGGCGGCAAGCCAGCAGCCACAGGATCTAATGAGGAACTAAAATACGCAATAGGCCGATGCCTATCCCCGTGTAACTGGGTGAGTACTCCCTGAGCAAATCCTTCCTTCTCATGACAGAATAAGGTGAATGGCTTTTTATAATCAGCCAGGCCTAATGCCAGAGCTTCTGCTAGGGCACTCTTTAACTGACGGAAAGCCTGCATGGCCTCCTCCGTCCAAGGGATAGGGTCAGGAACTTTGTTCAGTGTTAGATCTTGCAAGGGGCGGGCAAGGGAAGCATATCCTAAAATCCACTGACGGCAGTAGCCCGTCATGCCAAGAAATCCGCGCAGCTGCTTCTTTGTAACAGGCTTAGGTATTTTAAGAATTGCCTGCACACGTGAAGGAGATAAACTTCGTTGGCCTGCCGAAATATCATGTCCCAAGTAATGGACCGAAGGCAGACACAGCTGCAATTTTGTTTTGGAAACTTTATGGCCCTTCTGAGCTAGTGCTTGAAGTAAAACAAGTGTGTCTGCCTGTGAGGCCTCCAAAGTGTCAGAAGCAAGCAGCAAATCATCTACATATTGAATCAGAACAGAACCCTTAGGGAATATAATATCGTCCAAATCCCTTTTTAATATCTGAGAAAAGATTGTGGGGGACTCGGTGTAACCCTGAGGCAACCTTGTCCAAGTATACTGAAATCCCTGATAAGTAAAGGCAAACAGATACTGACTGTCTTGATGAATGGGGATAGAGAAGAAGGCAGAACACAGATCAATTACAGAAAAATACTGTGCTGTAGCAGGGATACAGGAAAGGATAGTGGCTGGGTTAGGGACCACTGGAAAGCTGGGAACAACAGCAGTATTAATGGCCCTGAGATCTTGTACAAACCGCCAAGTCTGCTTTCCTGGCTTTCTCACAGGTAAGATGGGGGAGTTACATTCACTGACTGTCGGTATAATAACCCTTTGCTCCAACAGGGCAGTAATTACCGGGCGAATACCCTCCTCAGCCTGTCTGGACAATGGGTACTGTCGGACCCTGGGGAGGGGCTTTGCTGGGTTTACACGGATTTTAACCGGTTGGGCAGAACCAATGCGCCCGGCCTGGTTGGCATGTTCTGCCCACAGTGCGGGTGAGACCCTAGCCAGCAATTCCTGTTGCAACAAGGAAGGGCTGGGGTGAGTCTCCCCCACTGAGGTTTGCTCTTCCTGCAGCAGAGCTAAAACTGCATCCTGTGCAGGATTGGGCACCTCCAAAAACACCCCTTCCGGGGAGCAAAAAATTGTACAGTTCAGTTTACACAGCAAATCCTTTCCCAATAAACTGGCAGGGGAACAGGGACTGAGGAGGAACGCGTGTTGATCAGATAGGGGGCCGATAGAAACTGACAAGGGAGAAGTAACAGGCTGGGGAATGGGAGCATTTCCCACCCCGACAGCCGTAACAATTTCTGAAGAAAGGGGCACAGATGAGAATTCCTGTGCCCTCAAAGTTGAACGGGAGGCTCCAGTATCTACCAAGCAAGAAGTGGGGGTACCGTTTATTATGCAAGAAATAGTTGGGCCCGCTTGGTCAACAGGGAGAAACGGGCAGATGATGTCGCAAGTCTCCTGGCTTTCCTAATAGCCTATCAGTTGAGGGGGTGGATTAGGAAAGGGTTGAGAGTCGGGGAAGGGAGGGGGGCAAGCCTGGTCTGAACGGGGCTGAAACTGGACAAGTCGGTGGGGGGGCATCTAGGGCACTCCCTAATAATGTGGCCTGGCTGCTTACAATAAGCACACTAGGGAGGATTGGGGCATTGGGCCCGCCAATGACCCTCCCGGCCACACGAAAAACAGGCATTAGGATCAGGGTGGGGGGCTGCACCAAACCTGGGAATCTCACTGGCTGGATTATAAGGCCCTGACTTAGCCTTTTGATTTTAACTGTAAGGCCATCAGCTGGGTCTCAGTATCGTCCTTTTTCTTTTCTAACTGTCGATAATAATGCTGTGCAGCAACCAGAATCCCTTCCACATCCCTCCCCTCCCAATCCACTATTCCCAGTTTCAGTGGTTCACTAATCTTAGGAAGCAGTCCCTGTACAAAAGCTGCCACTACAGCCTGGCGAGCAGTTTCCTCTGCCCTATCCATACCAGAGTGTCGCTCGAAAGCCTGTTTCAGGCGCTCCATGTAATCGGCTGGATTCTCTCCTTTTAATTGCTTACATGAATTTATTTTAGTCCAGTCAGTCCTTTTAGGACAGACCTCCAAGACCGCCCGAACCAAGTTATTCCTGAATGTTACCAAATCACGGTCATTAAGGCCTACTGCCATTTGTGCATCCGGCCAGTGTGCCTTGTCATAGAGGCGGTTTAAAGTTTCCCTGGGCAACATAGCCCTAAGGAGCTGATCCATGTCAGCCCAGGATGGGTTATAACATTGCACAACCATTCGTAGCTACTCCTGAAATTTCACTGGGTCCTCTCGAATCTTAGGAAACTTGTCAATTAGGTTGTACAAGTCCCCCGGGGACCAGGGAGCATGCACTGTTACCAATCTCCCATCTGTGCCTCCCGGCAATTCCCTCAAGGGCAGCAACAACCTCCCTGTCTGAGGGTCAAACAACTCTCTGCCCAGGTCACCCAGCTGTTCTCGTCCCCTAGCCAACAGGGCCTGGTACCGGGTGTTATAAGCTGGAGGTGAGTTTGGTGATTGTACAAAGGATTTTAATTGTGCAAAGGCATCTGACAGGCGTCTGACCGGATCGTCTTCAGTGCCACATACGCCTGCTGCCTGAGCAAGTGATTCCTCGACTTGCTGGGTTAAGCTTGCAAGTCGTTGTTGGGCTTCTGGGGAGACCTGTGCAAATTCTGACCTGTCTGAGGAATTTGATTTCTCGGACTCGGAGGGGGATTGGGTGACCCGAGAGGATCCTGCTTCCTCCTCCGACTCTCCGGGGGGAGGAGTAGATTGTGCCGAGGAATAGGAAGGGGGGCCCTCCGTGGTCCTAGCAGGCCACTGCCGGCACTCTACAAATAGGTCTATTAAATCTGGGGAGGGGGCAGACGGGGCACGTTGAGTAGCCCTCGTTTGTTTCTCCCCTCGAACAGGAAAAAGGGAGGGGTGTTGGCCCATGCTCTCCTGCTGCATGGGGCCACCCATAAGCCCTATCTTTTCTTGGGCTTCCTTAAGTTTTTGTTGGAGCTTTTCTTGGGAATCTTTGAGTCCCCTAACCTTTGACTCCTGACGTCTTTTTCCCATCTCATCGTACCACATAAAATAGGCATCAAACTGACCCTGGGGCACCGTGTTGGCAAGGAGGGCTCCTCTAAGGTGCACC
Organism: Mauremys reevesii; assembly: GCF_016161935.1. NCBI lineage: Eukaryota > Metazoa > Chordata > Testudines > Geoemydidae > Mauremys > Mauremys reevesii. The sequence continues at coordinate 27,116,293 of NC_052636.1, read as the reverse complement.
ATCCTGTCAAGGTCAAAACTTCCCTTCAGGGGAAACTGCAGTTTTGGATCATTTCTGGTATACCAATTCCATTTTTCTAAATATTTTACACGTCGACGACCCATAATGTACGTACATATAAGCAGCAGGCGTGCCTTTGGGTGGGACCGGCAGGATTTTCGATCCTTTGGCCCCCATTCTCTCCACAGCTCACTTTTACTTAAGCCAGTCACACCAGGATGCTAACTCGGGGGTCACCACAGTTCTACACTAATGGCCCAACCAGGCCTGCCCTTGTTTCATGGCAGGAACACAAGGGAGTAAGCTCCGAGGGTTAAGGGCCTCTGCCGAGCCTACAAGGTGAGTGGGTAAGGGGGGCGGGCTTACAAAAAGCCCCTGGTTCCCCCCACGTCCCTCTGCAGCTCTAGGCACCAGCCTTTGAGCCAACGGTGCTGCAGAAGCCTCAGAGCCGACGGTACGGTTTCCTGGGGCTTCCCTCCTCTCCGAGGAAGGAAAGGGAGCTTATGGCTCCAGGGGGAACAAAAAGGGACCCCGCGGCCTTTTGCAAGGCAGTGCTCAAAGAGCGGTCACTGGGCCATGGGGAAGTGGAGGGGTAAAGGACAACAGGATGGGGAACACACAAGCACCCTGACTGGTTAACCACTTACCAAGGCCTGCCAGTCAGGGAAGCTTTTCAATCTTTCTTCAAGCAGGGTTGTGGAGCTTGCTTTCAGAACACCCCCGGTAACAAGCTATTGCTTCGCAGGGGGTCTGGGGCGTCTTTCCACAACCAACACACGCCGGCTGCTCGGCCTTATACACACACACACAGGCCGCACGGCCTCACGCACACAGGCACGTTTCCTGGCACAGCTGCCAGGGCGAAAACTGCCCCTGGTCCCTCCCAACCTAGTGGCTCCGGGACCCCGAACGCCCAGCTCTATTAGGCGATCAGTCTCCTCCGGACCAAAAGAGCGCGGTCCGAGGCCTGGGGCGGCCGGCACATTACCTCGGAAAACTCTACCTCGGAAATTCTACCTCGGAAATTCTACCTGAACAAGGGCATCAAGTGTGTCTGACTATGTCCCAAGGTTGGATCCAGCTTGTGACTTACCCCAGCCAGAGCCTACGGACCAGTCCTCTCCCAAGCCCCTAGCAGCAGAAATTTCAAAAGGTCTCTTACCTCTCAGATGGGCCCCAGGGTTGGAAGGGAACTGCCCGCGGTCCTCCGGTCCAGGGATGTCATCTGTGGATCCCGGACGAGCCCCCAAATTGTCGTGGAAAAATTGACCACACCGTTGATTTTGGGTCAGACACACAAGGCACCTTTATTAGGGTACACAATACATTTATGCATAAAGGGAAGGTCGGCGTATCCCCAAGCAAGGGGGGGACAGCCGCCTTGCATAAATCACACAGCTTCAAGCTTATAAAGGTAAAAACCGCAACGCGTAATCATGCATTACAAATCTTATCAGCTTTATTTGGTATATTTATCAGCAAGCCAATCAGAGCCCCTCTGGGGCCGTGACTCGGACCCCCTACCATCTAGGGGTTTTTCCTGTTGTCTCTAGAGGCTCCTGTCTTTCGCCACGTCCCCCCTGTCTTGTGATACCTTCTCTTGCATTATCTTGCGTAATAAATTACTTAATGCAATTATTTTCCAATATAGTTGTACAATAAGCACTTTTCTAACTGTATGCACACCTATTTGCGGTTTCCATTGTACAAGACTTTTCTGCAATATTGATTTTTCCATTGCTAACAAGCTGTTATTTTAGGTCAAGTTACCCAATTACCAGTAGGTGTGGGTTCCTCTTTTTCTCCTGTTGGCCTTTTGATTATGCCATACAGGCTTCGAATTGTGTCACACAAGCTCTTACAAATCTTACTAATGCCTTAAGGTCAAATTGGCCTGCAGTGGCCTTCTGTTACCTATGCTCAGCTAACTTAGCTTGGGGCAGACAAGACACAGTTTCAGGGTAAACTCAATCTGGGGTACGGGGGGTCCCTGAAAATCCCCATCAGCGTGTTAGGCAAATGCGATAACCACTACACTACAGAAACTCCATCTACTTGGCTGTTGCTCACCCTGGCACAGACCGATGGACAAACCTGGAGAAAGTGGTGGCAGCCCTTCGATGGGTCAGCTGGCAGAGCAGAGCACTGGAGCCGGGGCTCAGGAAGTCGTCCTTACGTCACCCTTGTGACTCCAGCTTGAGGGAGAGCTGCTTTTTCTTCCCCTTGCTGACAAAGAGCAAGAGAAGAATGAAAGGTCAGGTGGGCCAACTCGGTGCAGAAGCCCATGCTGCCTTTTCCTGCTGCATAGCCTGAAATGAGGGACTCGTGGCAGTTAAAGGAACCGCTGCACTTTCAGAAAACATCCCACCCGTGCACAAAGGGGGATAGAAGAGCCTGTTAGTCTAGCACGCTCCCAACTGAACTACTTCAGCAGCTGCTCGGTTTCTTTTTGGCCTCCTGCTTTTCTGTCTGCGATGTTGTTGTCAGCTGTGGCACAGAAAAAGGACGTCATTGCGAGCAGCCCATGAAGACAAGATTCATTTTTGCCTTCCTTGCTCGGCTTTACTTGCTTCCTCGCCCTATTCCTGCCTTAGTTCCTGGGTTACCTGAAGGCGACGGGGGGCCAGCAGTACCAGGAGGAAGTTGGGCAGCTAGACCCTGGTGGCAAAAGTCCTGCCGCCACTTGCCACCCCACTCTCTTCTTCCAGCGTCACATATTGGCCACCAGGGACTTGGTGCCCAGCAGCGCAACGGAAGGCAGTGGACAGAGCCACCCTCGCCTTGAAGCTCCGGCTCATTAAACCACATCTTCAGTCGCTGATGGCCAATGAGAGACCAACATCGCTTGCTATTTTAGCACTTGGAAATGCCATTGGTCAGTCATTGGATCCCTGTAATGCTGTTACAGAACAAATGAACATAGAATCTCAGTGTGACATTCTATACCTTTGGGGGAGCGGCTGTAACCCCCATAATCCTCATTTTCATATCATCGTGATCTTACATATAGAGCATGACTTGTAAGGTATCAGGGAAAGGATATGATCGGCTGAAAGTCACTTCTCTACCCATAGATGTAGACCACTCATGCATATGAAGTCATGAGAATTGTGCAGTGTGGTTGTCACTGTGCTGCAAGGTGGGGGAGTCAGCCAAATATTAGCTCCCCAGTGGCAACAGCAAGGAAAGTAACCAACACCCGGACAGGGTGTCAAACAACCCATCGACAGCCATTGTCCAGCAAGGGAGCTACAATGCAATGACTCACCTGCATGAGGACACCCCAGGGGAATTGCTCAGACTTGCTTGGAGAGACGCAGTGATGCTCACCTGACTCTGAAGGGGGGAGAGGGGCAAAGCCATGAGGGAAGAAAGGACATGATAAAAGGAGAGACATTTGCCAGGCTTTATCTCTCTCTGTCACCTACATCTACAGACACCCCCACACCAAGTAACTGAAGCGCTGATGAAAGGGGAGAGCCTGGCTGAAAAGCCACCAGCCAGCCTGTGGTGAGAAGCATCTGAGTTTGTAAGGGTACTGAAAGGGTTAAGATCAGCTTAGAATTAAAAGCAATGAGGAGTCCGGTGGCACCTTAAGGACTAACAGATTTATTTGGGCATAAGCGTTCGTGGGTAAAAAGCCCACTTCTTCAGATGCATGGAGTGAAAATTGCAGATAGAGGCATAAATATAGATTGGAACATGAAGTGACGGGAGTTACTGTACAAGGGGAGAACCAGTGTTGAAGGCTAATTCAGTCAGGGTGGATGTGGTCCTCTCCCCATAATTGATGGGGAGGTGTCAATACCAAGAGAGGGAAAATTGCTTTTGTCGTGAGCCAGCTACTCCCAGTCCTTATTGAAGCTGAAATTAATGGTGTTAAGTTTGCAAATCAATTGTAACTCTGCAATTTCTCTTTGAAGTCTGTTTTTGAAGGTTTTTTGAATGGCTACTTTGAATTGTTGGGTGTAAATGTGCTATTAACTATACAAGTCCCATATGGTCTCGTGATCTGGATTCCTGGTTTTCATCCACGTGGCCTGGGTTCAATTCCCAGTGTGGGAACAATGCAGAGCTTTTGCTCAGAGGGGAGGCAGGAAATGAAAGGAATGGGAAGGGATCCTGCCAGCAGGGGAGTTGGACAGTGTTGGAAGGGGATCCCAGAAGTGGGGGTGGGGCAGTGGTCCTGGGGGGAGATGAGGGAAGGATCCCAGCTCTGTGGGAAGTTGACATTCTGGAGAGCACAGGCCTGGCATGGGGGGTGGGAGGAGTGAGTGTGTCCCTCTAAACTCACCACCAGGAGACTTGGAAGAATTACGTATTTGTTGGTAAATGTCAATTTCTGTGTAAACACACGACCCAATGGCAAAATCTTTCCATCGATAATCATCAAAACTAACAGATGGGCAAAGTAAGAAACATGTTGCTTGAGAACTTATCCTATTCTAATCCTCTAGGGTTCCCTTTTGCCTTAGGCACCACCACGTGGGCATTTCATATCCCTCCTCATTTTCACACAGACACACAATTTCCTTTGCACAGATCCATGAACAGCAAAACCTCCCTGTGTCTATTGTCTGAGCCAGGGCAGTCGATTCCACTGAAACCTTCTCTCCTGCAATGGCAATGGTCAGACAGAGGGAATGCGTCCACCTTCCCCCTGGCAGTGAGATATTCACTCTCCTCTTCATGCTACTGCTGTTATTCCATGAGTCATCAAGGATGGAATAAAAAGCTGAGTTTACTCCAGGGTGAGGAAAGAAAGGAGCCACCAATGCTCTCAAAAATCTCAGTGCCCAGAGAAAACCTGCCTCTGTTATTGGACTCCCAGAGGTGCTGGCAATACAACGGGAAAAGGGACTGTCTGAATTTCCAGGGCAGGGAATGAACAATCTACAGCAACATCATTAACCACAAACACACTCTAATCATGCTCCAGCCAGTAGGGAAATGGGCAGGAACTCTGGCTGTTCAGCCATGGCCACACGTACAGAGCTGCACAGCAGTGAGTGCGCTGGGGAAGCTGGTCTGAGGAAACAATTTGTAATGACCCTTCAGTGAGAACAGAACCAGAGTGTAGAAAGGCCCCTCTGTTAAGTGGTTGTGGCTGAGGCCTTAGGTAGCTCGGCTAGAAAACCACGGGTGCCTTTCTGTGAAGGTCTGATCCTTGCCAGCTAGGAAGGCTGGTGTATGGTGTCTCCATGGCTGTACTTTCAGGGTCTGATCACAACAGTGCCACAGGGAGCCAAGCCTAGACATATTCAGAGGCTAAGGACAGGTCAATATTTCAAACAGTGAGTCTATGCTGCTGCAGCTCAGTAATGGAGATGCTCTATGCCAGGGTTTCTCAAACGTCCTTTCACTGCAACCTCCTTCTGTCAAAATAACTTAATAAGTAGCCCTGGAAAGAGGGACCAAGCACCAAGCCCCTCCACTCAGGAGGGGGGGGGGAGTGCCAAAGACTGAGCCCCAGTGGGGAGAGGGCAAAACCAAAGCCTGAGAGATTCAGCCCTGGGTGGGGGGGGTCTCAGACTTTTGGCTTCAGCCCCAGGACCCAACAAGTCTAATGCCAGCCCTGGTGACCCCATTAAAACAGGATCACAACCCACTTTGCGGTCCTGACCCACAGCTTGAGAACCACTGCTCCATGCTGAGGGGAGAGAGTTTTCCTGTTGGTGTAGTCAATCCACTTCCCCAGGAGGTGGCAGCTGTCATGGGCAGAAGCTATGTCAGTGGGTGTGCAAGCTGTGGTGTTTACCACATTTAAGAAGTTTAATCAAACCCCATTTTTAAAAGCACCTGTGGTCTGGGAATAGCAAAGGAGCTCGATGAAGCAGGGTCTGTCCTTCAAAGTCCTGGAGATCACGGATCCATACTCCTGTTGTAATGGGGGTATAGCTCAGGGGTAGAGTGTTTGATTGCAGATCAAGTGATCCTTTGTTCAAACCCAGGTGCCCTCTTAAAGAAAAACATTTTCATTTCCATTCTCCATTATGTACAGGAGCTCCACCATACGAGGATGCTTGAAATGAATGTGAACACTCAACATTTCGCTGTTTGAAATACACAAGTTTGAAATACAGACAGCATAGAGCCAAAATTCATAATGTCAACTACAAAAATGATACACATCTAGAGATAGCATCATTATATTCAGCCAATCTGAACCTCTCCATAGACCCCTTACACGACCACTTCTCTGTAATATTGGCTGCAAATATAGAACAGCGGTCACAACGGTGATCTATACAGTTACAGATTATGTCAATAAAGTCATAGGAGGTGACACGGCATCAGTGAGACTGATAGTGGAATAGCCTCCAGTTTTGGTGTCCTCATTTGAAAAAGATGTTGTGAAATTGGAGCTGGGGCAGCAAAGATCCACCAAATGTTCTGAGGACTGGAAAAAATACCTTCTAGTGAGCTATTGAAAGAGCTCAACCTGTTTAGCTGATCAAAAGAAGATAGAAAGGTGACTTCATTGAAGTGCCTTAATGGAGAGAAAGGATTGGGTATTAAAGGGCTCTTGAATCGAGCAGAGAAAGGCATAACAAGAGCCAATGGCTGGAAGGTGAAAAGAGACAAATTCATATTACAACTAAGGCACAAAAATTCAACAGTGAGGATGATTCACCACAGGAACAAACTACCAAGGAAAGTGGTGGATTCGCCATCTCTTTATGTCATTTAATGAAGACTAGATGCCTTTCTGGAATGTGTTTGCCCCAAAAGTAGCTCTTGTGTCATGCAGGAGGACTGTGATATGCAGGGGGTCAGATTAGATGCTCTAATGGTCTCTTCTGGCCATAAAGTCGACTAATTTCTGAAAAACTGAGTGCAGCATTGGGAGCAGCGTCTGATGTTTCCCTGTCTAGCCGGCTTGCTGCCTAGAACGAACGCTCCTTGAGTGGGGTGATCCACAGGGAGCAGCTCAAACCTCCAAAGTGCCTGGCCAGGGGCAGGACATTAGCCCAGCAAGGGAGGGGTGTGGCAGTGACATCACAAAGGCCTTTTGCAGGACCTCAGACTATTGGTCCAAGGTGGTGGGGAGGTGGTGACCTCACAGAGAGATGCTGCCATCAGCCAGGCAGGACAGGGGCGAGGGGCCAGGGAAACCTCAGAGACCCCTGTGGCTTTGCTGCAGGAAGTCTCCTTCTCCAGGTCTCTCTTTGAGGACTGAGAGAGTATTCGGATTCACGGACGTGAGTGCCAGGAGGAACCTCTTTTGAGTTTTCTCCTTCCCTTTTAGTGATTTTAATAGAAAACAGCCGTCCCTGTTTAGAAGGTAAGAGCCTCCACGAGGTTTGAAACCTGTTCAGTCTGATCCATCTGGTGAGAGTTGAATTCTAGGCATGTAAAACATGAGCTTAAGGAGGCAAAATGTTATTCCACACCTGGGATTTTGTCCCTTAGAATCAGTGGGGACATTGGGGTTTGTCCTTTTTGTTTCACCTTTTCCTCCATTCATCCCTCCCTCCTTTCTCTTCTTCCCTTGATTTTTTTGTCCTTTCTCCTGTTCCCCTCTCAACACCAGGAGAGGTGTGTGTGTGTGTGTGTGTTTTGGGGGAGCACTCTGCAGCTCCCACTGTGGGAGGTCCACCCAAAAATGTAGGGCTGAACTAGTGCTCGGGCAGTGATCCCCACCAGTTACCTGGGCCATCCTTTGGGCTCGCTGGTGAGAACCCTCAGCCTCCCGCCCTCAGTCTCTACCCTGATTGGCTGAGCAGGGGGTTATTGACAGGGAGGAGACTCAGGTCCTTGTTGTTCTTTTTTAAGACCAAGGAAATAAGTCAGAACCAGTTCTATGTTTGATGAATTTTGCTGCTTCTCTGCATTAATGGTCTCTGAGCAGTTCACAGTTTTCTTTAACGTTGCAGTTCTCCTCAAATACTTGCTGAATAATTACTATCACTGTTGTTGGTCTGGAGCTCATCAGAGCACTTTATTCAGGTCATTCACTGTCTGAAATTCAAGATCCAATGGTAAGTTTGAAAATCAGGGCTCTTGGGTTCTATTCCCAACTCTGCCACTGGCTGGCTGTGTGACCTAAGACAATCAATTCTCCTTTCTCAGCCTTAGCTTCTCCCTCTTTCAAGTAGGGATGATAATGATCCGCTCATACCTACCTCATGGTGCGTGGAGGCAGGGCCGGCTCTAGGTTTTTTGCCGTTCCAAGCAAAAAATATTTTGGCTGCCCCCACCCTCAGCCCTGGGGTCCCCCGCCAGAGGAGCCTGCTAACTGAGCCCTGGGCTTCCCCCCACCCCCACAGCCCCCTGCCACCCCAGCCCTGGGCTCTCCCCCCGCCCCCCTGTGCCAACAACATAGGTTTGTTCCCAGTCCGCCCAGGCTGAGCTGCTCCCGTTTATACTCCGTCTCCAGTCGGCACATGCCCAGAGAGGGTGAGGGGATGTGGCCTCTTCAGCCCACATGGCGCAGTTAACCCTAGCAGTGCCAGGTCAGGGTGGATGGACCTCATCACAGACAGCATTTCCCAAATGTTGGGATTAGCTAGGAGATCTCTTCAGCAGTAACCTCCTGTAGGGACTGGGTCACAAATACCTTGGGAACCAAATACCTGGGCGTTTTCCTAGTTCCAAATCACTTGCTGTGGAATTCTATCCCTGGATCATCTGAGACAATATTGACTTAAACAACTGAACTACCCTGTGCACTTACTTCGGTCAGTTGCACCCATTTGGGGTCTGCTGCTGTTCACCTTTTCAGAGTGGAGATTTAAACATACGACTGTTTCTTTGATAATATGTCCAACAGCTTGGAGTATTCTCTCCTGTTGACTGAACTGCATTTGAATTTTCTCCATGTCATCATGCAGGAATAGGGGGAAAAACAAACCTGAAGTAAAAAAATGGTAATTTGTCTGAAATTTCCCAAAAAATCTGAGCTACATTCTGTCAAACAAAACTAACATGCAGTTATATGACCAAGGAGCCTTCATGAAAGATAGAAAACCCATCTCACAGAGAGGTAGAAGACACTTTCATTTTAATTTAAAGTGAAATTCCAGACTAGGTTACATCTGATGTCTCAGAATCAGGATGAGAGATTCTCCCATGATCCACTGAAACCTGCTTCACCCAGCGGTTTCTCATGCATCCGATGAAGTGGGTATTCCCCCACGAAAGCTCATGCTCCAAAAGTCTGATAGTCTATAAGGTGCCACAGTATTCTTTGCTGCTTTTACAGATCCAGACTAACACGGCTACCCTCTGATACCTTTCTCATTAGTGTTATTTACAGGAGGTTTAGCACCTTCATAATGGGAGAAAAAACAGCCGACCTTCCCAGAAGCAGCTTTGCCATTGAGGAAAAGGGGATTTGAACGGTGCTTGGGATCCATTTGAAATCCCCTTCCAAGTCTGACACATTCATCTCCTGCCAGACTGACTCTGATTTAGGATCAAAAACGTACAAGCACCATTCCCAAGCATGGACAGCCAAGAACATGACTCCACCAGACTCGGGAAGCGAAGGAATACAAAGGGTGAACTGTGCATGGCTCAGGCACAAGGTAACAGTTCTGGGGTGATGGGGAAGGATGGAATGTCTGAGTCGCCCCATCTCCTTCCAGTGTCACAGAGCCTAAAATGACCCTTATTTCCCTGACACTGCTCCAGCTTTTCATCATACTTAAATATATTTTAAATGAGAAAAAAAAGTCAACAAAATAACTGCTGTTCTGCACAATCCCGGTAACGTGAGAACAACTGGGAATGAGGAAATCTCTCCTCAAAGAGGAACTTGACGTCTCTAACAATAACTTTGCACTGGCAGCAGGAGTATAAATGTGAATCTCCAGGTTTGTTTAGAAAGGAAATGTGATGATGGTTAGCTCAGACAGGAGGAAATGTGCAAGATAACTCCACCGACTATCCATGGCCCATGTCTTTAGTGCAAGAATAGTTCTCTTTTACATCAGGAAAGTGAACTCAAGCTAGCTAACTCCATGACAACCACAGTGATGAGACCCAGGTAGATTTTATCTCAACGTAGCTGGTTGAAGACACCGCCCATCTCCCCCACCTGGGGTGATGACATTCCTGGTAGAAAGGACACACACTCCAATGACTCGCAGGACAATGGAGTTGATACAAGGACCACAGGATCCACCCCAAAGGCAGGCGAGCTTCAAAGTGGGCAACTCATGTGTGGGAGCTGAGGAACTACAGGGTGCAAAAGATGCAAACAGCCTTAACACTCACTAACTGGGAACTGTCAAAAGAATTAAAGAAAAAATCTCCTGACAGCTCTAGATAAGGTTTTTATGAAGTTTATCTCCTTTACGGATTCTCTGATGTTTAGAAAGGCCTGAACTATGAGTGAAGCTTTTCCCACACTCGCAGCATTCATATGGTCTCTCTCCGGTGTGGACTCTGTAATGTGTAACAAGGGTTGAGCTCCGAGAGAAGCTTTTCCCGCACTCACTGCATTCATAGGGTTTCTCTCCTGTGTGGACTCTCTGGTGAGAGATAAGAGAGAAGAGGTGAGTGAAACTTTTCCCGCACTCACTGCATGCATAGGGTCTCTCTCCTGTGTGGATCCTCTGATGCATAGTAAGGTTTGAGCTCCGAGAGAAGCTTTTTCCACACTCGCAACATTCGTAGGGTTTCTCTCCCGTGTGGACTCTCTGGTGAGAGATAAGGGAGGAGAAGTGACTGAAACTTTTCCCGCACTCACTGCATGCATAGGGTCTCTCTCCTGTGTGGATCCTCTGATGCACAGTAAGGTTTGAGCTCCGAGAGAAGCTTTTTCCACACTCGCAACATTCATAGGGTCTCTCTCCTGTGTGTGTTGTCTGATGAGAGATAAGGGCTGATCTCTGAGTAAAGCTTTTCCCGCACTTGCAGCATTTGTAGGGTCGCTCTTCTGTGTGGATTCTCTGATGAGAGTTAAGGGTATATCTCTGAGTGAAGCTTTTCCCGCACTCACAGCATTCATAGGGTCTTTCTCCTCTGTGTATTCGCTGATGCCTACTAAGGGCTGAGGTACGATTGAAGCTTTTCCCACACTCACAGCATTTGTAAGGTGTCTCTTTCGTGTGGATTATCTCATGTCGAATAAGGGCTGAGCGGTAATGGAAGTTTTTCCCACACTCACTACATATATTTTCTCGCTTTTCCGTGAGGATTTTCTCCTGGGACGTAGTTTCCTTGAGATCCCTGTGAGTTCCCTGACAATTAATGGGTTCATCCACTCTCTCCTCTGAGTGGTTTCCTGCTCTCTCTCTGGTCTGGGGTAACTTTCACCAGCTTTTCCCTGCTCATGGGGGCTGGACACACTCCCTTTGGCTCTTCGCAGTAATTCCCCATGCGCTTCGGCGAGCTCAGCATCTTCCTGGTGAGGATTCTGCTCCTCGCTCTCCCTCACCACCCCATCACCTGCTAGAAGAGAGGAGAAATCTCAGAATTGGGGATGGAAAGGCAGAGAACAAACCCAAGTGCTGGAGAGAGAGAAAATAAAAATCAGGGACTGAACTCCCCCAAACTCACCCCACAGGGGACAGTGGAGGGGATCAATTCTGCTCCCCACCCAGGACCGGCCTTTAGGGGGGGGCCGTACGGGTGCCCCACCCAAGGGGGTGCTGGGTGCAGGGTTTGGATTTCCACCTGACCTGCTGCCGAGAGGCTCGCTGGGCTGATGAAAGCGGCACAGGGAGCAGATAAGTAGCTGCGTGGGGGAGTGGGATAGACCTGAGCTGCAGGGGGAAATTGGACGACCAGCCGTCAGAGTCAGGTGACTGCTCCGGAGCAGAGGGGCCCCTCTCCGCCCTGCTCCACGTGTGCAGCTGCTGCTGTTCCTGTCCCACCAGCCCCCCGTTCATCCCCGGAGTCGCCCCGTCCACCCCCGACTGGGAGCATCCTCCTGACTGCTCTGCAGGGGGGAGGTGCTGATTGATGGCGGGGTGATCCCCTCCCCCCAACCCAGGTACCCGATTTCCACTGAGCTGGGGTGATGGGACAGGGGGAATCTGCATGTGCTGCTGCCTCTCTGGGGCCGGAGCTGCCGGCAGCTGCTTCTGTCTGAACAAGCCTAGTTCAGGCTCCCGACCCTGAGAACTTTCTTAAAGAAAGAGACAGCGCGCTCACTCACTCAGGCACATACTACCTACCTACCTACCCACCCACCCACACACACAGTCCCCCCCAACACACACACCAGGGCTCTCAGCATCCAGGTCATTTCCCCACCTGGGCTGTGCTGAGACATCAGGAGCAGCTGCTCTCCTGCCCTCCCCTTACACAGCCTGCAGGGAAGGTGACCTGGGTTCAGGAAGCCCTGACGTCGCTCCTTGCTCCCCTCTCCCAGCCCCGCAGGGCTGTGTGGGGCAGGGGAGCAGCAGTCCAGTGGGGGAGCGAGCAGCAATGCCAGCTGCTTTGTGCATCCAGGTCAGGTTCCCCACTTGGGTGCAGGAGGCGGGTGCCGGGGTTAGAGGCAAAGGGGGCACAGTGCAGGGGTTGAGGGCACAGGAGAGTGGTGCAGGGGGTAGCGGTGAAGGGGTGCATAGAACCATAAAATATCAGGGTTGGAAGGGACCTCAGGATGTATCTAGTCCACCATCCTGCTCAAAGTAGGACCAATGCCCAACTAAATCATCCCAGCCAGGGCTTTGTCAAGCCTGACCTTAAAAACCTCTAAGGAAGGAGACTCCACCTCCCTAGGGAACCCATTGCAGTGCTTCACCACCCTCCTAGTGAAATAGTTTTTACTAGTATCCAACCTAGTCCTCCCCCACGGCAACTTGACGTCATTACTCCTTGTTCTGTCATCTGCTACCACTGAGAACAGTCTAGATCCATCCTCTTTGGAACCCTCCTTTAGGCAGTTGAAAGCAGCGATCAAATCCCCCCTCAGTCTTCTCTTCTGCAGACTAAACAATCCCAGTTCCCTCAGCCTCTCTTCATAAATCATGTGCTCCAGCCCACTAATCATTTTTTGTTGCCCTCTGCCAGACTCTTTCCAATTTTTCCACATCCTTCTTGTAGTGTGGGGCCCAAAACTGGATACAGTACTCCAGATGAGGCCTCACCAATGTCAAATAGAGGGGAACGATCTGCTGGCAATGCCCTTATTTACAGCCAAAATGCCGTTAGCCTTCTTGGCAACAAGGGCACACTGTTGACTCATAGCCAGCTTCTCATCCACTGTAACCCCTAAGTCCTTTTCTGCAGAACTGCTTCCTAGCCATTCGGTCCCTAGTCTGTAACAGTGAATGGGATTCTTCTGTCCTAAGTGCTGGACTCTGCACTTGTCCTTGTTGAACCTCATCAGGTTTCTTTTGGCCCAATCCTCTAATTTGTCTAGGTCCCTCTGTATCCTATCCCTACCCTCCAGCGTATCTACCACTCTTCCCAGTTTAGTGTCATCTGCAAACTTGCTGAGAGTGCAGTCCACGCCATCCTCCAGACCATTAATGACTGCGGCACAGGAGTGGAGTGCAAGGGCTGGAGTGAAGGGGGCACAGTGCAGGGGTTAGGGGCTCAGGAGGGCAGGTATTGGGGTATACGAGGGGGGCAGAGGTTAGGAATGAAGGGGTGTAGGGATTAGGGGTGCAGGAGGGGGAGCAGGCATTTGGGGCAAAGGGACACAGTGCAGAGATTGGGGGGAAGGGAACGTGGGTTGCCTAGGGAGCCCATGGGAGCCAGGGGCACCAAAATGCAAGTTTGCCCAAGGTGCCACTTCCCCAAGGCCGGCCCTGCCCACATCCCATCCAAACACGCAGTAGGAAGGGAGGGAGCTCCAGCCAAGGCGTCAATCATCATCTGTAGGAAGCCCGGAGTGAGATCTGCTGGGGACTGTCCTGAGCTCACAGAGTCTGGGTGGGGAATCCCAGCGGGTTCTCTCAGGCACTTACAGTTTCTGGGTTGGTTTAATGTTTCCTCACCTGTGCAGGGACTTCCCAGGATCTCGCTTTCCACTGAACCAGGAGATCCAGGACCCTGACTCTTCCCCTCCTTCCAGCTGGAAGATCACAGAGGGTTGGGAAACTGGAAACCCTGCTCAAGGGAAAGAAAACAAAGGAGATCAGGGGAATTCATAGGCCATTTATCATCATAAAAAACATTCTTTTAGTTTAACCCCAGTCCATTTTAAACAATAAAATCGCAGGGCTAGCTCCCCAGGTGCTCAAAGGTGCAGAACACTCTGCTTAGGAGGGATTTAACTATCCCCATCTTTGCTGGGAACACACACAGCCAGACACCCATTATCAAAGTGGCTCCTAAAAAACAGAGACTGGAACTGCATTTCCCAGAAAGTGAAGACTCCAGACAGAGGGCAAGTCTCCCTGGCACTGCTTCTTGCTGACAGACAGGTCCAGAGCCAAAGAGAGAGTCCAGGGGAAGCTGGGAACAGGAAGCATGGGCTGGGGGGTTCAGTGGAGTAAGGACCAGGAAGGGCAGGGATATCACTGAAGGCAGGATCTCAGCAGCATTAGATGTCAGGAAAGCACATCCTGCGGCATTAGGGAACCTAGTGAGTCAGGTATAAAGGGAGGGAGCATAAAAAACACTGTGTGTGGAGAAAGCTGGCAAATTACATGGTGTAGTTCAAGAGCCACAGACCAATTCTTCTGCCAAAGGAGAATGTGAAAAATAAGAATCAGGCCATGTGACTTCAGGAGGGACAAATTCGAAGATCCAAAGAACATGCAGAGAACAGAGACAGCGGCTCTTGCAGGTGGGGATGGAAAAGGAAGAGTCTCCGTGGTTCATGGAGCCAATTAGTTTGTTTTATCATTCATTGATCATTGTTATGGTGATCTCATATGTTATTTCAGATGTAGTCACTGTGTACGAAATAGATTTAAGTTGTAGGTATAGACAGAAGTAAGACAGGTAGAGCCCTGCATGGATAAAAAATTTATATCCGCATTCGATCTGCGATCATAAAATGGCCCATGGATATCTGCAGATTTTCAGGGCTCTAGGAACAAAATTTGCACCCACAGACGAGCCACAAAAATGGTTCGAATTCTCCACCAGGAGACGTGATCAAAGCGAAGGGCTAAGGCAATGAATCCTAAAATCTTCTAATATAGGCTGGAAGGGACCTCAAGGAGTCATCTACTCCATTCCCATCGCCCTGCGGCAGGATCAGGTGTAAATATGCCAGAAGTTTGTCTGACCTGTTCTTAAAACCTTCCTGGGACAAGAATTCCACAACCTCTATTTGTAATCCATTCCAGCACTTCCCTATCCTTATCGCTGGAAAGGTTTTGGTATTACCCACCCTCAACCTCCCTTGCAGCAGATCAAGCCAATTACTTCTCCTCCTACCTTCAGTGGACGTGACGAACAGTTAATCACTGCTCTCTTATAACCACCCTTGACATATTTGAAGACTGTTCTCAGTTCCCCACTCACTCTTTTCTCAAAACTAAACATGCCCAGTTCTTTCAACCTTCCCTCATAAGTCATGTTCGAGGACCAGGAGGGCGCTTTTTCCTTCTGAATGGAGATGCGCAAGGTGAGGTCAGAGAAAAGGATGTTGGAGTAACCGAGACAGGAGAGGATGACTAAGAGCTCTAGCTGCACGGATGGATAGGAAAGGCCAATTGTTAAGGATGTTACGCAAAAAGAAAATGCCAGGTGTACGCACAGCCTGGATAGGAGGCCCCAGAGGGAGCTCCGTGTGCACAGTTATGGGCCTGAGTGACAGGCAGCACAATGGTGCTGTCTGCGGCGGTAGAGAAAGAAGGTGGGGGGAGGGCTTGGGGGGAATATTAAGAGCTTTGCTTCAGCTGTTGATCTTTAGCTGATGGCTGGAGATCAGTGAGGAGATGAGAGAGAGAGAGAGAGAGAGGGGCCGAGATTTCAGTTGCGACAGAAGGAGACAGGCCAGAAGCAGAGAGGCAGAACTGTGAGTTAGGAGCACAGAGATGGTAGTTGAATGTGTGTGTGCGCGGATGAGATTTCCAGAAATAAGGTGCAGAGGAAGAAAAGAAGAGGCCCAAGGACAGAGCCCCGTGGAACCCAAACAGAAGGCTGGAATGGGGATCAGCCGGCTCATTCTAAATACACTCTAATGCAGCGACTGGAGGAGGATATGACTCATCATGGACCTCTTGATGCCACCTGGCAGAGGGCACAGGGTGCCTAATGTTTTACTGGGTTCCCACGGACCAGGTACACGCATATTCGTTCACCCAAAGGGGGCGTGTCAGGTGTCTGTCGAGGAACTAGTTAGGTCGGTCTTAGGTAGCTCTTAAAAGCTTTGCCAGTCCAGCTCTATTGTTTAAGGCTGTGAAAAAGTGCACTCACGCATGCGCACAGACGCACACCATCCAACATGGCTCTGCTGGCCAAAGCTCAATTACAGACACAGCTATAGCGGCAAAAGCATCCATTTTTTAAAACAGGAAACTAAATGCTCATAAGCTACATTAATGCAGAGTTAAAGTTGCCCAGTGCGGTCTCCTGCCTTACACCATATGGACAGTGAGTAAACTTAAACCTCTGCAGACCAGGAAATGAAAAGTTAATGTAAACTTTCCCCCAACCCTTAACCCTGTAGCTGGCCAGAACCAGTGAGAATGGTTCTGCATGAGCCGTGCAAAGGTTAACCAACTGCCACAGGGACTCAGGTATTCAGTTCAATGCAGCAGTAACGGGTTGAATTCTATGGTCTGTGATATAAAGGACGTCAGAGTAGATGACTTAATAGTCATATCTGGCTTTAAAATCTATGAACCTATAATCGATCCGAGGAAAGACTAAGACATTGTCTGTGCTGTGCTCACAGGTAGGAATCCCAGCATTTATCCGCATGCCTCCAGCTGTGTGCACTGGGCCAGCTGTAGCTGTGACTTGCTGATGGAGGGATGGGTTGGAGCAGCTGGGCAGAGCTGTGACTGTGCTATGCAGAGGGGGGCATGTGAAACTTGGGGGGCAATTCTGCCTCATTTCCATGCTGAGTGTTGTAGGCTTGGTCAGCAAAGGTGCCCAAGGGTGTGTTCTTGCCATGGGGATTGTCAGCACCCTGGGGGCGTATGTTCGAGTGAACTGTGGGGCTTAGTGAGGGGTAAGTGAAGGCAGTGACTCAAAAGGATAACTCAGGTTGAGGGCAAGGGGGTAGTAACACTGTGCAAGGCTCAGCTGGCCTGTGTGCAGGAGGTTCGGTACTGGAGAGCAGGCCAGGGGGAGGAAGCTGCTGTTTGCTATGATGGAGTTGAACCCGAATATTATCTTAGCAAAGAGAAGAACACGTTAGACATTGTGCTGTACTGCTCTGTTCCCAGAGCGCTCTGTAACAGGGGAGGGGAGAGGGCTAGTGTGGGTGTCTCTGGCATGTTGGGGTGATGCTGAAACAGGGCAGAGCAGAGGTGGCACTGGGGGACTGGCATGAACCTTAACTCTGCATTTCTCCTTCTAAAAACTGAGGGAACAGGAATCCTTACCCAGCGAGGTCACAGTCTCACAGTTCTCCTCCATGACGGCTCTGCAGAGGCTCTCCGAGTGGGGTCCAGCAGAGCCCCTCTTCCTGGTGAAATACACAGCCACCTCCTTGAAGGTCACCGGCCCCTGGAAGAGCAAGAGCCCAACACTCAGGACCTGCTGCCCCACTCACAGCCCCACTATTCATGGAGGAAAGGAGCCAATCAAATGGAAGCTCTGAGAGAGTCAGCAGAGTCCTATCCCCACACTGCTGAGAGCAGCCAGGAGACATCTGGGTGAGGGGACGAAGTGAGAGCCCCTTGTCTCTCCCAGCAGATCCACCACAGACCTACTAGCCAGAGGCTGATACAGGAGATGGAGCCCCCAGTAGGGTCCAGGCACAGCCCCATGGTAGGGAACCCAACACCCTCCCCACTGCCAGCAGCTGGATGTGAGGGGCTGGGACATCTTCCCTACACCTCCCTGCTGGGTGCCCCCTTTCCATGTCACACCAGCCCCTGGCTCGCAGGTTGAGGTTCAGCCCTGGAAATCTGGTCAGTTTTCCCAGCCCCGCCCAGGAGTTGCTTTGTCTGTTTCCTGTTTCACAAATTAGGAATTTTCTCCCCAACACCCAAGTGTTTGTTCTGAGGATCTAGGCCCATGTTAACATAAGAACGGTCGTACCGGGTCAGACCAAAGGTCCATCTAGCCCAGTATCTGTCTACCAACAGTGGCCAATGCCAGGTGCCCCAGAGGGAGTGAACCTAACAGGCAATGATCAAGTGATCTCTCTCCTGCCATCCATCTCCATCCTCTGACGAACAGAGGCTAGGGACACCATTCTTACCCATCCTGGCTAATAGCCATTTATGGACTTTGCCACCATGAATTCATCCAGTCCCCTTTTAAACATTCTTATAGTCCTAGCCTTCACAGCCTCCTCAGGTAAGGAGTTCCACAAGTTGACTGTACACTGCATGAAGAAGAACTTCCTTTTATTTGTTTTAAACCTGCTGCCTATTAATTTCATTTGGTGACCCCTAGTTCTTGTATTATGGGAATAAGCAAATAACTTTTCCTTATCCACTTTCTCCACATCACTCATGATTTTATATACCTCTATCATGTCTCCCCTTAGTCTTCTCCTTTCCAAGCTGAAGAGTCCTAGCCTCTTTAATCTTTCCTCGTATGGGACCCTCTCCAAACGCCTAATCATTTTAATTGCCCTTCTCTGAACCTTTTCTAGTGCTAGAATATCTTTTTTGAGGTGAGGAGACCAAATCTGTACACAGTTAACAAGTCCCAGCAGGTTTGTCACACACTGTCCCACTCCCTTTCCTCACCCAGGGTATTCCCTGCCCCCTCCAGCCCTAACTCCCCAGAAGTTGCCACCTCTTCAGTATTTCCTGCCCCTCCCCCTCCAGCAGGAACCCACCAGCAACCCCCCAATAACCCCTACCTGAGGTGGCTCCACTGCAGCCATTTCTCCTGTCCCATGGGAGGCTGGGACCAGCTGGAGCGAGAGGTGGGCGTCATTCTGCAGCCTGGCAGGGCGAGAAGGGCAGTTATGGAGGTTTCAGAACAGGCTTCAGTTCAGTTCACATCACGATTCCCCCAGGCCCTTTCCCTGGGGACAGAGATTGTAGATTCTGCCAGGCTGGGAACATGCTCAGTCCCCACAGTGCAGCACAGACCTGGCCCCCGGCCCCTCCTGTCCCCCTTGTGCTCCCCCCAGCAGCAGTAACCAACCAAGACATTTTGAAGCCCTCCCAGCAACAGGGTGTGAACCAAACCCTGGACCAGACCAGACCCAAAGGAGCCCCCTTGGGGGGGGGTCCCCCTGACCCTGCCCCCAGGGCAGCGCACTCCTGCCGCAGGGGGGACAGGGAGAGTCCGGGGCTGGTTCTTCCTCTCTCTGCTCCTCACCTCGGTCACAGGGAAGTGACCCTGGGCAGGGACGCTGCAGTGAGTGTGCGGGGGGGGGGGGCAGAGATCTGGGAACCTGCCCCCCCCCTCTAATTTCCCCTCACACCCTCTCCCGTCCCCTCCCCCCCTCCCCTAGCGCCCTGCCCCGGGCTGGGAGCCGGGGTCACCGCCCCGTTCCCGGGGTCTCTCCCCGCGGCTGCCCCGCTCCGCCCGTGCGGGGAAGGGGGCACCGGGCGGGGGGACCCGCTTCACCCCCCGGTACCGGGCACAGCAGAGCCGGGGGGGGGGCGGCTCAGACTCGCTGCGGGAAGGATCCTCCCGGCCTCAGCGCGGCAGCAGCTCCGGGCCCCCGGGGGGGCAGCGATGGGGGGGGGCACCGCGCAGAGCCGGGACCTGCCCCGCCCCCCGGGCTCCGTCACCGGGAGCCTCAGCAGAGCCCGGGGCGGGGCCCGGCTGTTGAAACCCCCCCCGGCCGGGCCCCCCCGCACAGACCCCCCCGGGCCCGGCTCACGCAGAGGCGGAGGCAGCGGCAGCAGCAGCTTTGCGCAGTAACAGCTGCTGGAACCCTCCCTTCCCTGGACTGCGGAGAAGGCGGAAGCGACCCCAGGGCAGGCTGGGAGATGTAGTTTCTGACTCTCCCGGAAGCGGAAGTGACGTCGGGAGACGGAGCCGGGCTGCAAAGGAACGTTGGGCGCTGGGGCTTTGCCTGGCTCGCGCGGGGCCGTTGGAGCCTCTCCCGGGCCGGAGAAGGGTTGGTGCCGTTGGAGCTCTGGGCATGCGCAGATCGCGGCGGGAGAGCCCTTCATTAACCCTGGGGTCCCTGCGTCGGGCCGGGCCGGGCCGGGCCGGGCTGGGCTGGGGGGGCGGGCGGGAAATGTCGGTGCAGCCCGGACATGGCCGGGGGGGGGGGCAGGTGACCCCCGAGGAGCGGGCCGCGACAGGGGGGGGCTGAGCTCCCCTCGGATTTACCGCTGCCCCCGTGGGGACCCCTCCTCCCCGTCCTGCCCCTTTCTCCCTAGAGAGCCACGAGCAGCGCCCAGGGTGTCGGCCCCTCCCCCAACCCCTGAGAAGTTCCCTGCCCCCCCCCCCCCCGATTGTGCCCCATTTTCTCTCCCCTTCGCCAGTGGCCAGTTCAGGTCTCAGGTTTGGGGGTTTCCCCCATTTCCACCTGCAGGGATTTGTCCTTGTGCGGGTGGGAAATGGTTCCCCCGAGTGATTTCTGAGCTGGGCAGAGGGTGAATGGGCAGAGGCTGGGGGGGCCCTGAGACAGGGACACCTCTGGGCTGGGCTGGGGGGGCCACTCTCTGCTGGCAACGGGGCCTGGGAAGGGCCAGGAAGGGGAGGGAGGAGCAAGTGTCCCCCATGGAGACGGCCCAGCCCCAGGTTTCCCAGTCCCAGCTACTTCCGCTCCCCCCACCGGCCCCACCCAGCCGCCCCACCACCACTTGCTAGTCACATTCCCAGACCCCACTGCCAGGCCCTCCCCACTGATAGTGACTTTGTGACTCCAGCCCCCTCCTTTCCGCTGTGAAAAGACATCACCCAGGGCTCCCTGCCAGCCCTGTGAGTGTGGGGCAAGAAGAATCCATCCCATTCTGTTGTTGATTCAATATCCCTGTATAATCCCCTCCAAGTTCCCCTCCTTTCTCTTGAACTGTTAAATGCTGACGTAAAATCTCCCAGAGGTTGGTGCTTCTCTCTTACATTGGCAAATATTTAGTTTGTGCCCCATTTTCTCCTCAGTTCTGAAATACTGATATCAAATGCTCAAAAATCTTCCCGCTTTTCTCTCCAGGTGTGTGACTGAGATCTGGGCTCTTATCGTACTGAGCGTGGCCCTGTTCTGCCAGGTGCTGCAGAGACCCCAACTGAGATCTGGGCCCTGTTCTGCCAGGCGCTGAAGAGACCCCAGGTGAGATCAGACCCCACATTGTGCCAGGTAAAACTGAGACCTGGACCGAGATCATACCCCCCCCCCCCTTGTGCCAGGCAGCGCACGACTGTGACCCAAACTGCTGCGTCCATTGTGCTGGGCATTTCAGAGACCTCGACTGAGATCTGTGTCCCCATTCGGTCTGGCCCTGCACTGACCCCGACCCAGATCCCGCCCCACCACTGTACTGGGCACTGCACAGACCCTGACAGAGATCCTGCTCCCACATTTTGCCAGTTGCTGCAGCGGCCCTAAATAAAATCCGGGATCCTGTAATGCTGGGAGTTGCAGAGCCCCCGACTGAGATCAGGCCCCCTGTTGTGCAGGGCTCTGCACAGACACTGACCAAGATCAGGGTCCCCATTGTGACAGGTGCTGCACAGACACCAAGGGTATCTTTACCCTGCCATTAAAACCCCCCAGCTGGCCCATGCCAGGTGACTCAGGCTCACGGGCTCAGGCGAGGGGGCTGTTTAATTGCAGTGTAGATGTCTGGGCTCGGGCTGGAGCCAGGCTGTAGGACCCTGTGAGGTGGGAGGGTGCCAGAGCTTGGGCTGCAGCCCCAGCCGGAACATGGACACCACAATTAAACAGCCCCACAGCCTGAGCCGTGTGAGCCCAAGTCAGTGGCACGGGCCAGCCGCCGGTGTCTGACTGCAGTGTGGACATGCCCACAGGGACAGAGGCCTTGCCACAAAAAGCTCAAAGGCTAAATAGGCCAATGGTGGGAGGCGACTCTCCATTTTACAGATGGGGAAACTGAAGCTCAGAGAGCTGAAGTAATTTGCTCAAGTTTTCATGGAGAATTTGGGGCAAAACTGGGAACTTAACCCAGATTGTTTCAGTTCTTGCCTCTCCCCTTAACCCCAAGCCCAGCTTGTGTGTGTACAGCGTTCTTTTGGTCTGTGTTTGCATTGAATTGACTTCCAAGGGAGGCTGTGGAATTTCCTTCATTGGAGGTTTTTAAGACCAGGTTAGAGATACACCAGTCTGGGAATGTCTAGGGGAACTTAATGTTAGGGGGATTATTCCTTCACCCTCTCACTTCCCTGGTCCTTCTCGCATGAACAGAGAGCAGCATTACCTGTAGTCCAAAGGCGCAAACAATTCGATGTTCATTGGGGTGAAGTTCCAGCAAGCATGATTCCAGTTTCCTTCCTTAGTGTCCCCCTTCCCAGCTCTGACACCACAGAGCCTTGCCTGTGTCCCTGTCCCCATTCCCTGTTCCCATTTCCCCCTTTAGCAAAACATGATCCCAATTCCCCCAGTCCCTGTTCCCATTCCCCCCCCTTTACTTCCTGATTGAGTGCAGACTATATAGTAAAACCTGAGTTTTGCTTAGCTATTTCTTAACCAGTCATTTTACTGAAATTTAACTAACCAATCCTAACATATTGTAACATGGTTATTTAACCAATTATATTCCACCACCTTCATTGGTTTACACCCAACAAAATTAATTATAACAGCAGACAGAAACAATCACAGAACCAGACAGAGACCATACAAATAAACATACAAAACAATACAGAAGTGAGGATTTCACAACTACATTTATACAGACATAAGGGTTTTCCAGCTGTGTCTATTGATAAGTGAGTTCTTGCCAGACAGGATGCTATCAAACCAGGTTTCCTTTTACATCTTCTAGGCTCTTCTCTTTCTCTGGACGTGATAGAAATATCAGGGCAGGATTGTATTCCTAATAGCCCAATAGCACCTTATTTCAATGTGACTAGTTTGGAATGGGAGGATGTGACCAGACACTTCCCAGCTTATGGCTGCCTAACTACATCTTGGCTGAAGGCCTTAGCCTGTCGCAGTAAGAGAAGGCCATTCCACAGACAGTGATCTTTGGTTCCTTCTTTTATACCTAAATAACTAGCTAAGTGATAAGAATACACCTACATTCTTAAAGTACAGGCCTTTGCAGACAGGCCTGAATATCTATATCCTAACACTTGGTTCTGCCTCAGCACAGGGGGCTGGAGTAGATGACCTCTCAAGATCCCTTCCAGGCCTACATTGAAATAATTCTCTTTTGTGCTGTGTCCTGTTCTACGCTGAGCTGTTTTGCATGGTGCCATTTGGAACTGTGATTGCCCCATGTTGTGTTGCATAGTTTTATGGTGCATTGTTTTGCCTCAGCTTGTTTGGTGTCTGTGTTGTGTTGATTTGAGTTGACCTATTTTGCATTGTGTACTTTTGTCCTAAGGTGTGTTAGTTTGCATTGTGTTGCTTTCTTCTCCTTAGTATTGTGTCATTTTATGCTGTGCAATGTAGGTTTTTGTTTTATTGTTGTTGTTTTTTGAATGGCCTGACATCATGTTGTCGTGCGGTTTTTCTCTGTATGATGTTTTATATGTATATATTGCATAGCATCCTAGACATGTAGGGCTAGATAGGACCTCAAGATGTCATCAAGTCCAGCTCTCTCTGCGGAGGCAGGACCAAGTATATGTAGATTGTCTCTGACAGAGCTTTGTCCTACTTGTTCTTAAAAACTTCCAGGGACAGAGACTCCCCAGCCCCCCTTGTAAGACTATTCCCGAGCTGACCTGCCTTAGCTCTGGGGACACCCACACAGATTGTAGTGGTGAGCAGCTCTGTAGAGAGAGGAGACCCCAGTGAGTGGCAGCTGGGTAAAGAGACTGAAGTTGGGAGGAGAAACATTGATGTGTCCAAGGTTACCCAGGCTGTCTGTGACCGAGCTCGAAATAGATCCCAGTTCTATTGCCACCGTACTGCTGTTTTGGGCACTGAAGGTCTCTGCCACCCTGGTGTTTTAGGCACTTGTGCAAACCCTTAGTACAGACAGAATTTACACTAGTGCACTCTGATTGGCACTGGTGCACCATGTCCCTGTTTGAAGGCTTGCAGGAGATGGGGGATGGGGGGCAGTGACCTCCCTGAGTCCTGGGGCTGGCTGAACAGTGCAGCTGGGAAGGGAGGGGCAGCAGTGAGTGCTGGAGGTATGAGCCAGGAGCACAGCCCCACAGGACTGGACACTGACTTCTCCTGACCCAGGGGACACCCCCCAGCTGTGTGCAGGGACCGCAGCTGAGCTGCCTGCCAAGACAGCCTGTGCATCCATGGACAAACCACCTCTTCCTGCAGCCTAATACAATGGGATCTGGGGACCTTTCTAAGCTGCGGGTGATGTGGCTCTGGCATTACCGGGGTCTGTTCCTGGCTCTGTCCCTGACCTGCCTGGTGACCTGGGGGAAGTCACAGCCCCTCTCTGTTTTCCTTCTCCCTGTTGTCTACTTGGATCGTGATCTCTTTGGGGCAAGGACTGTCCCGCTCTGTCTGTGCAGAGCCCAGCAGAATGGGGCTGCTGATCTCAGTCAGGTTCTCTGCCATGTGCTGCACGATGGGGCCCTGATCTCCATCAGTGTCTGTGCAACACAAAGCACAGCTTATAGACTCACAGACTTGAAGGACAGAAGGTAGAGGTGTATTTCAGATGAGGTCTCATCGGTGCCTTGTATAACAGTACTAACCCTTTCATGTGTCTGCTGGAAATACCTCACCTGATGTATCCTAGGACTGCATTAACCTATTTCACGGCTGCATCACCTTGGCAGCTCATAATTATCCTGTGATCAACCAATACACCCAGGTCTTTCTCCTCCTCTGTCACTTCAAATTGACAAATCCCCAGCTTATTGCAAAATTATGCATTTGGAGACTAACAACTAGAATTTGTGCACTATTAATTTTCATCCCATTTCTATTACTCCAGCTTTCAAGGACATGCAGATTTTCTTGTATGATTTTCCTGTCCTCCTCCATATTGGCAATCCCTCCCGGCTCTGTGTCCCACTCCCACTTCTTGTGCCAAGATCACTAATAAAAGTGTTGAGTAAGACTGGTCCCAAGACTGATCTGAGGAACTGCACTAGTAACTCCCTCCAGCCTGACAACTCACCGTGCAATATGACCCCCTTGTAGACTCCCCTTTAACCAATTCTTTATTGACCTTTTGGTTCTCATATTAATCCCCATCGTCTCCAATTTAACGAATAGTTTCCCATGTGGAACTGTATCAAAAGCCTTACTGACATCCAGATCAGGTTTCTGTGGCACGATCTACCTTCTGTAACACCATGTTTTATTTATTTATAGTGCTGAAGGCTGGGAGGAACTGTTAGCAGTAGGCTGAGAATGGCCATGTGGAGGTGGGGAGGATGGCAGACAGTGCGGAGGCAGGAGGATGCGGCGTTGGAGGTGTATGTGGGATTGTGTTTTGTAGGAGTCCATGTCTCTGCTCCCTGTGGCCGTAGAACGTTCCGTACCAAAGCAGCATGTCAGCAGAGCAGACGCACACACCGTAGCTCTGCCTGGAACACGCAGCGTTCACTGCCAGACGGGCTGGGTGATTTTTCAGGGACCCAGCTTGATGTGCCTGGCTGGGGTGGGTTCAGTTGGGCGGGGGTCTGGGGCTCTGATAGTTTGCGATGTTCCTTTTTGCATAGTCAGTTCTTTCCAGTTATTGTTTTATCCCCACCTAAGGCCGCTCCCTTCTTAACTTGCTTTGGTTATTTCACTTCCAGTTTTTAAATGGGATCTAAGAATTGCAAAGCTGAATGAAAGATGAACAAACAGAACCATTTGACTGTTGGCCCAGAGCTGGTAGAACGGTACCTAGTGCGGTCGGCTGTAATGACCGGGTTCCCTACAGCGTTTTCTGGTGGGGCGGATAAAGCAACGTCAAAGAGCCAAATGCGCGTTTGAGGGCGAAAGGGCTCGTCAGGTGTTTGCTCTCTAAGGAGCATGTCACCGGCCAGGGCCTGCAGTCTGTCAGGAGAGGTGCGCTGGGGTGTATTTAGGAATCTGAAAATAAAAGGTGAAGACGGCTGGGTCACAATATCCAATGAAATCTTGCAAACAATTATACAAATGGACCCTACTGCTGTTAAAACAACATGGTATTAATACTGATTCAAAACTGACATTAAAATTAGGAGAGAAACGCATGAGAAATGAACTGACACCTACTTACCATTTCTTAATGCCTAATATGTTGACACTCCCTCACAGCATCTTTTTTTCAAAGCGATGCACAGCACACAGTCAAGTTAATGAATGGAAGCACACCCATTATTGACTGCTTTGTGCTGCATGAGCATCTGATTAAACACCTAATTACAACTGTACTACTGTAAGTGGAAATGCATCAACCCAGCTTAGCTCCAAGATGTTTAGATGTGAATGAAAAGTTTCTAAATTAAATACATGGCAGAATGGTTAATGGGAAAATACACTGAAATGCCTCTACCCAGTCCTGTTGACTTCTTCTCCTAACCCCCATGAGTTCTGGCCTCTTGGTCAACTTGGCTCCCAGTCCCACATCAGCTGTGCCCTCTCCCAGCCTAACCCATTTCTACTGCAATTCTTCACCCTCCTCGTCCAGGCAGGGGGTTGGCGCTGCAGCCCCTAAGGTACCTGCATTAATCACTGTCTCTCATACTAGGGCTATTTAGATTTCAGGAGCGATTCAGAGTTACTGACCCTGGGAGGTGGGAGAGAGGAGAGGCTGAGAGAGCGTTTGCTCCTACGGCCACGTTCAACTCTGGTAGCCTCCATGTTACCTCGTCCTCCCCCTCCCCCATGTGTCTCTGCTCATGTGTCAGTGTGTCACCTTCTGATCATAATGCCACTGGCCTCAGCAGAGTTCCCAGACAGGAGCTACATCACAAGAGGGTTACGGTACTGAAAGTGAAATACATCACAGGGAGGGAGTAATTATCCTGAAATGAAACATTCCAGTCTAGGAAGTGAAAGAATTCAAGTAGTTCATTACTTAAAATTATGCTTGAAATGATTAGATTTGTATGAATAAATTGCAGTAAATGTTGATTTTACTGTATACACACACACACACACACACACACGAAAAAATATTTATGTAGGTGTCGAAGAAAAACTCAGTTCTCGCTTTTTGGTTGGGTGCAGCAAAATCAAATACTTTATTCTTTCTCTAGTAATTACAATAGAGGGAGAGAGTGTCCTAGGAAACAGGGTTGCCCCTTGTCCCGGACAGGTCTCTCTCAATTAGTAAACAATCACTACAAGCATTTATACCTTTGTTACAGACAATAGCTAGCAATCCTGGAGACAGTAAAAAGAAAACATTTGCATTTGTTTATACATAAGCTTCTTTGCTATCTATTTGTCTTACTACTAGAAAAAAACAAAACTGTACATTGCAAGGTCGTAATAACTTTTCACACAGTTCACTCTGTCTGACATTCTCTTGCTTACATTCTCTAGCCAACTCATGCTAACTTAACTAACATACATTTAAGATCCCTTCAAATCCTTGTTAATTATTAATTGGCTTCCACATAGGTAATATACAGAAATGCTTCTGGAGAAAGTGGAGTTTGATTTAAGGATATTTACAGTGTATATTTTGCGTGTGACATTGACTTTCTCTTTGAACAGTTATATGATTTGGCTTTTGGCATCTCAGCATTTACTGTAATTAAATAATTGTTGTCTGATGACCCCCATAACTTCCCACAGCTCTGAACATTTAAATTATAAACATTGAAAAAAAGGGTTAAAATAAATATTATCTATTGAAATTAAAAGAAAGAAATAGACAAAATGAATTTTATCTAACCCACTTACCAGCAATCGCAATATGCCAGGGGATGGAAATTCACAACTAAGGCACCAACCTTAATTCTGCCCTGTAGTGACACCAGGCAATTGCCGTAGGGCTACGAATTAGGCATTTTAGTGTATAAAGTTCCAGATTACGAATCGCTATGATCTAAAGACACATGAGATCTTTTCCTCAGGATATCACCGTCACTGGGTTGTTTCTCATTGGTAATTCCCAGATTAATAACATTTTATCAGCTATGAAGTGGCCATTTCAGACTTCTGGGGAGTGTGTTATTTTGCACTAGGGGCCAGGTCCTTGGAGAGACAGAACATTGGGGGGGCACAGGCCCTCCCACTCCACTGCGTCCCAGCCCGGGGCCCTAGCAGCAGCAGAAGGCCCGCTGCGTAGTCAGTGGGGATCCTGGCCGCAACACACCGACATAGGCTCTGGTAGTGCTGCAGCCAGACTGGGGTCAGCTGCCCCGGGGCTACTTCCACACTCCCCCTCGGGCCCAAACTGGGTCTTGGTGTTGGCCTCTGGGGGATCCAGGAGCATGGGTTCTTCGGGGCAGGGGTTGATCAGCAGCCCTGGCAACTCCTCCGGATAGCGGGCGCAGGGCCGGTCTGGCCAGTCTGGGCGTCCGCCTTGGGCCGCGGGGGTTTCCCAGTCATGGGTTCCACTAGAGATGTCTGTTCTCTCCGGTGGCTGGGCTCCTAGTGAGCGCTGAGGGCCGGCCTTTATAGTTCTGGGTCGCCACCTGACCCTCTGAGGGGCGGGCTCAGTGCTCCCTAGCTCTGCCAACTCCAGCCTCCAGATGAGCTCTTCCCCCTCTGGGGTGGCGGGGAGCCACACCGCCTCACTACGTTTCTGTGTGGGGTTTTTTTATCACCTTCTTGCCATGTGCTCTGAACTGCAAACTCAGCTAATGGGAAGTCAAGAGCACAACAACAGTCTTGTGTCTTCTTTAACATCCCATAATGGTCCATCTGGTGTTGATGGACTTTTCCTCCCAGGCAGGGTGTAATGGATTCTGTTGCCAATCAGCACTTCACATAGGTAAAGTCTCTCTCCTCTGGTGATTTACAGAGCCACAGAGGCTCACAATACAACTAGTCAGATATTATCCCAGGCAGCAACTCACGAGCATTCAATGAAGTCTAAACACATTCTTATAATTCGAACCAACTAGGGGAAAAGCTCTTCTTGACCTGCTGCTCACAAACAGGGAAGAAATAGTAGAGGAAGCAATAGTGGATGGGAACCTGGGAAGCAGTGACCATGAGATGGTCGAGTTCAGGATCCTGACACAAGGAAAAAGGGAGAGCAGTAGAACAGAGACCCTGGACTTCAGAAAAGCAGACTTCGACTCCCTCAGAGAACTGATGGGCAAGGTCCCCTGGGAGAATAACATGACGGGGAAAGGAGTTGAGGAAAGCTGGCTGTATTTCAAAGAAACCTTATTGAGGTTGCAGGAACAAACCATCCCAATGTGTAGGAAGAAAAGTAAATATGGCAGGCGACTAACTTGGCTTAACAGTGAAATCCTTGCTCGTCTTAAACACAAAAGAACAGCTTACAAGAAGTGGAAGATTGGACAAATAACCAGGGAGGAGTATAAAAGTATTGTTCAGGCATGCAGGTGTGAAATCAGGAAGGCCAAATCACACTTGGAGTTGCAGCTAGCCGGAGATGTTAGGAGTAACAAGAAGGGTTTCTTTAGGTATGTTAGCAACAGGAAGAAAGTCAAGGAAAGTGTGGGCCCCTTGCTGAATGAGGGAGGGAACCTAGTGACAGAGGATGTAGAGAAAGCCAGTGTACTCAATGCTTTTTTTGCCTCTGTCTTCACAGACAAGGTCAGCTCCCAGACAGCTGCACTCTGCAGCACGGTATGGGGAGGAGGTGACCAGCTCTCTGTGGAGAAAGAAGTAGTTCGGGGCTATTTAGGAAAGCTGGACGAGCACAAGTCCATGGGGCCGGATGCGCTGCATCCAAGGGTGCTAAAGGAGTTGGCCGATGAGATTGCAGAGCCATTGGCCATTATCTTTGAAAAATCATGGTGATCGGGGGAGGTCCCGGATGACTGGAAAAAAGCTAATGTAGTGCCCATGTTTAAAAAAGGGAAGAAGGAAGATCCAGGGAACTACAGGCCAGTCAGTCTCACCTCAGTCCCTAGAAAAATCATGGAACAGGTCCTCAAGGAATCAATCCTGAACCACTTAAAGGAGGGGAAAGTGATCAGGAACAGTCAGCATGGATTCACCAAGGACAAGTCATGCCTGACTAACCTAATTGCCTTCTATGACGAGATAACCGGCTCTGTGGATGAGGGGAAAGCAGTGGATGTACTATTTCTGGATTTTAGCAAAGCTTTTGATACAGTCTCCCACAGTATTCTTGCCAGCAAGTTAAAGAAGTCTGGGCTGGATGAATGGACCGTAAGGTGGATAGAAAACTGGCTAGATGGTCGGGCTCAACGGGTAGTGATCAATGGTTCCATATCTAGTTGGCAGCCGGTATCAAGTGGAGTGCCCCAAGGGTCGGTGCTGGGGCCGGTTTTGTTCAATATCTTCATTAACGATCTGGAGGATGGTGTGGACTGCACCCTTAGCAAGTTTGCAGATGACACTAAACTGGGAGGAGTGGTTGATACGCTGGAGGGTAGGGATAGGATACAGAAGGACCTAGACAAATTAGAGGATTGGGCCAAAAGAAATATGATGAGGTTCAACAAGGACAAGTGCAGAGTCCTGCACTTAGGACGGAAGAATCCCATGCACTGCTACAGACTAGGGACCGAATGGCTGGGTAGCAGTTCTGCAGAAAACGACCTAGGGGTTACGGTGGACGAAAAGCTGAATATGAGTTAACAGTGTGCCCTTGTTGCCAAGAAGGCTAATGGCATTTTGGGTTGTATAAATAGGGGCATTTCCAGCAGATCGAGGGATGTGATCATTCCCCTCTACTCAGCACTGGTGAGGCCTCATTTGGAGTTCTGTGTCCAGTTTTGGGCCCCGCACTACAAGAAGGATGTGGATAAATTGGAGAGAGTCCAGCGGGGGGCAACAAAAATGATTAGGGGGCTGGAGCACATGACTTAGGAGGAGAGGCTGAGGGAACTGGGATTGTTTAGTCTGCAGAAGAGAAGAATGAGGGGGGATTTGATAGCTGCTTTCAACTACCTGAAAGGGGGTTCCAAAGAGGATGGATCTAGACTGTTCTCAGTGGTAGAAGATGACAGAACAAGGAGTAATGGTCTCAAGTTGCAGAGGGGGAGGTTTAGGTTGGATATTAGGAAAAACTTTTTCACTAGTAGGGTGGTGAAGAACTGGAATGGGTTACCTAGGGAGGTGGTGGAATCTCCTTCCTTAGAAGTTTTTAAGGTCAGGCTTGACAAAGCCCTGGCTGGCATGATGTAGTTGGGTTTGGTCCTGCTTTGAGCAGGGGGTTGGACTAGATGACCTCCTGAGGTCCCTTCCAACCCTGAGATTCTATGATTCTATGAATACCTGTTTTAACAATACTAACACAGGTGAGTCAGACTGATTCCAGCTGTGCGTTTGTCCCTGTTCAGTGAAGACATGGGGGCTTTTGCAAGAACTAACACCTCATCTGCCAGTGTCACAGGGAGGCTAGACAGGGATGGTGTGTCTAGCCTCTGTTTCCCAGAAGCTGGGAATGGGTGACAGGGGATGGATCAGTTGATGATTCCCTGTTCTGTTCATTCCCTCTGAAGCACCTGGCATTGGCCACTGAGCTAGATGGACCATTGCTCTGAGGCAGTGGGCTCTTCCTATGTTCACAGTCTGTATGAGGCTGTGGGACTCGCTGGGGAGCCACAGAAAGAAACAAGATGTGCTGAGGCAAGAAGGCCCAGTCTCAGAGCCCCCGGGGTCATGCTTGTCAAAAGCTAAAACTAGGCCCAGCCCTTGAAAGGGGCACTCCCAGGAGAGACTGTATAAAGGCTGGAACATCCAACAACTTTGTAAACCTGAGAGAGCTGCCTTGGGGACAGTGACAGGGAGAATCCCCAGAGTGACTCCTTTGATTCTGCTCTTCTCTGGCCTCTGATTGATAGAATCAAAGAACTGGAAGGGACCTTGAGAGGTAGCTAGTCCAGTCCCCTGCCTTCAAGGGAGGACTAAGTATTATCTAGACCATCCCTGACAGGTGTTTGTCCAGCCTGCTCTTAAAAATCCCCAGTGATGGAGATTCCAGAACCCCCCTAGGCAATTTATTCCAGTACTTAACAACTCTGACAGTTAGGAAGGTTTTTTTTTCCTAATCTCCATCCTAAACCGCCCTTGCTGCAATTTAAGCCCATTGCTTCTTATCCTATCCTCAGAGGTTAAAAATGAACAATTTTTCTCCCGCATCTTTGTAACAACCTTTTATGTACTTGAAAACTGATCATGTCCCTTCTCAGTCTTCTCTTCTCCAGACTAAACAAACACAATGTTTTCAATCTTCCCTCATAGGTCATGTTTTCTAGATCTTTGATCATTTTTTTTTTGCTCTTCTCTGGACTTTCTCCAATTTGTCCACATCTTTCCTGAAATGTGGCACCCGTAACTGGACACATTACTCCAGTTGTGGCCTAATTAGTTCGAAGTAGAGCAGAAGAATGACTTCTCGTGTCTTGCTCACAGTACTCCTGCTAATATATCCCAGAATGTTTTCTTTTTTTGCAACAGCGTTACACTGTTGACTCATATTTAGCTTGTGATCCACTATGACCCCCAGATCCCTTTCCCCAGCACTCCTTCCTAGGCAGTCATTTCCCATTTTGTATGTGTGCAACTGATTGTTCCTTCCTAAGTGGAGTACTTTGCATTTGTCCTTATTGAATTTCATCCTATTTACTTCAGACCATTTCTCCAGTTTGTCCAGATCATTTTGAATTTTAATCCTATCCTCCAAAGCAGTTGCAGCCCCTCCCATTTTGGTATCATCCGCAAACTTGATAAGTGTAACACAGAGACTCTGCTACTGGGAGGGTTTCAGAGAGTGTCAGAGGGTTACACCCTGGTAGGAGGGGGCTAGACCTGTACTGGAATAAGGTCACTTTGTGCTTCAGAGTGTGGCAGAACCTAGAATGTCCATTAGCAGGGGAAAATCCTGGGGGGAATCGGCTTGTGGAATGGACAAAAGCCCTGTCTGAATTCTCTCACATTGCCCTTCTCGCCCTGACAGGCTACAAAGTAACGTCCACGTTTGTTCCAGATCATCCCATCCTCCCAGGGGGAAGGGAATGGCTGCAATGGAGCTGGCTCAGGTAAGAGATTCTCAGGGAGCTGGTGGTGATCTCTGCTTGGAGGGAGAGGAGCAGTAAAGGCATAGGAAGGTGGTAGCTGCTACAGGTGGTGGGAGGCAGGAAATAACAGGATGTTACCAACCCGCTGAGACTTGTGTA
Organism: Mauremys reevesii; assembly: GCF_016161935.1. NCBI lineage: Eukaryota > Metazoa > Chordata > Testudines > Geoemydidae > Mauremys > Mauremys reevesii. The sequence goes on along the minus strand of NC_052636.1, from coordinate 27,083,014 downwards.
ATCTAGGGTGTGATGGGTTGTCACCCTGGGGTGCAGTCTGGGGAGGTTCTGGGAACATTGAAGGGAGTTTCGCAAGGGAGTTCTCCAGGTGAAGGAGGACCTGTTATCTTGTCCGTCACAGAGGCATGTAGACTTCCCTTATCACTACCGCTTCAGACTGCCTTGAGCAGTTAGCTGACTGTTACACATTTTGTTTTGCAGCTACTTAGGTTGGTTAAAGTTCATCATGGAGGAGCCTTGGTTCACTTAGGCCTAGAGCAGGGGGGCTTCATTGACACTCTTGGTCTTCCACCCCCCCGAGTTACCTAGAGTTATGCCTAGTGACACCAACATGTGTGTGTGTGAATGTGTGTGTATATAGGTATTAGGTATAATGTGTGTGTATAAGGATTAAAATATTAGTTCTTGGTCATAAATCAATTATCATAATAAATGTGGCATCTTTGTCTTGCCCCCTGAAAAGATCCCGTGTAGTTTTGTCTGTACAACAAAACAGCACCCACTGTGTGCAGGTATTTGATCCTGCTCAAGTAGTCCCCACTGTATAACACTATCGTTCAGAGGTTCCTATTGCACACAGTTCCTGGGGTAAGCTTTATGTCTTTGTGCATTCCTTCAATAAGCCACTAATACTGTCTGGCCTCCTCCAACAGAGCACCTTTGAAATACAGAGACATGGTTAATATTTCTAGCCTCAGGTACAAATGTTAGATGCAAATGTTAGTTGGATAAACACAGTCAATAGGTCTTAAGTTTTGCAATGATACCTCACATCAGCCATCTTGCATAAAGTATATATTAGCTATGTCATATCCAGATCATAAGCATATTTTCATAAAGACTGTAGAGTATAATGTATGTTTGCTGATCTGCAAATAGGAAAGGAGCATGCACCTTTGGGTGCAAACGCTCATGACAATAGTGCAGAGCCATGCAAGCTCCATGATTCTGTGTGAGATGGCAGACAGTGAGGAGGGCCAGGCAGGTTTGTGGCTTTAGAAAAAAAACGGTGTAAACATTATGTATACGTTTATGTAGGGGACACATATAACATTAGTGGCTAGTTAACAATGCGTTCTAAGAAGTTGGATCCCATGGCCACAACCACCCCTGACTAAGCTGTTTGGTACCCAGCATACACTGCCAAACCAAAGTGTCCCAAAATGCAGTGGGTGGACAGTGGGAGATCTATTCATGGTGCACCTCACTCTGAATCTATACAAGTGGTTCTGGTGAGTACCCTGACGGCTGAGGAAGGAGTCCAGGAGGCATGCGCACCAGTGACATAGTAACCGTAAAAACAACAAGGAGTCCGGTGGCACCTTAAAGACTAACAGATAAGGTGCCACCGGACTCCTTGTTGTTTTTGTGGATACAGACTAACACGGCTACCTCCTAATACTTGGCATAGAAACCGTAGTGACTCTGTGCTGACATAACTTGAGTTAACCCACCCTTAAAGTGTAGATATGGCCTTAGGTATATTAACTGTTTGGGAGAGGTAACAGGAACAGTCTGAGAGTAGACAAAGATTCATTCAGGTGTTTCGGCTCAAGGCATTGAAACTGGCCTTACTGCACCCTACAGGCTCAGGAACAAAGAGGCACAAAAAAGATCTCATTTATTTATTACAATGTCTTGACTCGAGGGTGTATAACTCGTGATTTTAGAATTCTTGTGGTTGTCAAGGTATCTTGGGGTTGTAGATGTGTTTCATTATATTTTGAAAGGCAAAACTATGAATGGGTTGAACAAAGAATTAGATCAGTCCCTCAGGATAAGTAGACTGGCTATTAGCCAAGATCATCAGGAATGCAGGCCCATGCTCTGCATGCCCCTAAACCGTCCTTTGATTGCCAGATGCTGGGAGTGGGCAATGGGATGGTTCACTGAGTCATTGCCTGGTCTGATCATTCCCTTAGAAGCACCTGGCATTGGCCACTGCCACAAGACAGGATACTAGATTAGGCGGATTATTGGTCTGACCCATGTTGGCAGTTCTAATTTTCTGCAAAAATTACAATAGATTTTTTTTTCCAGGAAGAAAGACATTCTAGGCGATAGTATCCTGCCTTTATTGAATATTTGAGAATCAAGCTGTACACAACGGCATGTGGAAAAACACTAAGGGCTAGACTGAGGCAAAATAACAGTTGCAAAAATGCAATCCCCAGTGGTGGATTGACTCAAAACAAAGTTTTGACACTAGGCCAGAAATTCTGTCAGCTCTAAAATGAGAAGAAAAAATTAAATTTAAAAATTCAGGGAATTCAGGTTATCCCAGCAGCAGATAAAACAACTTAGGAAACTGCTTGGAGACTCTATGCGTTCAGATACAGTGAGAAGGGATTCTTTGTTTCTGAGGGGACCTGTGTAAAATGTTTTACTGAATTAAGTCTCGGGGATTATCTACAATGGCAGGCTAAAGCGCTCGAACTCGCTGGCTCAGGGGTGTGAAAAATCACACACACACATCCCAAGCGCAGCAAGTTTGAGCGCTTTAAAGCGCTAGTGTGGACAGGCTCGGCTCCCAGTGCTCCGAGCGCATCCCCTCGTGGAGGTGGATTACCAGGCGCACCGGCACCCACCGCAGCGCCCTGAACTGTGTAGTGCAGACAGAGCCTCCGTAGGTTGGATCAGACAGAGGGGAGCTGCACTGCCTAGACAGGGGGATGCCTGTGTCTGTAAGAACCAGCCCTGGGAAGCCCCTGCCGAGCGGTGCTGTCTGTGAGAGGGGAAATTAAAATAAAACCTGCTTTGCCCCCCACCGTTTTTGCAAACACTGGGGTCACTGCTGCCCCCTGTGCCCCGCCTGTGCTGGGTTTTGCCCTTAGTCACCCTCTGCCAGAGCCTCACTCCTGGGCTTCACTCCTGCTCCTCCCCCCAGCCCTGGTTTTGTCCCTTAGCCCCTCTCCTGCCCCTGCCTCCAGCTGCCTGACCCCACGGCCCGGGCAATTCCCGCCCCCTGCTCAGCCCCGCCCCCCGGTCCCTGTCACTCCCCCCGCCCCGCTCCCGCCCCTGGAACGAGCAGAATGTTGAGCTGATATGGGCAGGGGGAAGGGCAGCGGCTTCAGCGGCTGTCACTGGGCATGCGCAGTGCCCGGGAGCGGCACGTGGCTGCGGGAGGCGCGTTAATACGCTGCCCGGGGGCTCCTGAGTCTGATGGTTCAGCAGCCCCCGCCCCGCCCCCGCTTTTCCCCTGGGTGGCCCCGCCCCCTCCTGCCCCCTCTGGGCTGAGGCGGGTCCCCGCGTGTCCCATCCCCCTTCGTGGGGCCCGGGGGTGGGGCCAGGCCCAGGCCTGGGGAGGAGCCGCCCCTTCCCGGCCCCGCCCCCGCCCCTTTGTGCGGCAGCGGGGCCATGGCCGGGAGCGCAGCGCAGGGGCTGCTCCAGCCCTGCAGCCCGCGGGGCAGCGCGGTGGGGCTGGAGGCAGGGACATGCGTGGGGCGGACAAGCTCCTGCTGTGGGGGCCGGGCCCGGCTGCCTGGGGCGCCCCCTGCCCAGGGCGGGTCCCCAAGCTCCGCGTGGCCGGAGCGGGGCTGCCCGGGGCCAGGGGCGGCTCTAGAAATCGGGCTGCCCCAAGCAGCGCGGAGCGCTGCGCCGCCCTTCCCCGGTCCCGCGGCGGGTCCCCTCTTCCCGCGGCTCCGGTTGAGCTCCTGCCGGCATGCTGCGGCTGTTCCACCGGAGCCGGGGCGGCGGACCTGCGCAGTCGCCTGCGGGAGCTCAACCGAGCCGCGGGAAGACAGGACCCGCGCAGTCATGCCTGCGGCAGGTCCGCTCGTCCCGGCTCCGGTGGACCTGCCGCAGGCATGCCGCGGAGCTCCACCGGAGCCAAATGCCGCCCCCCCGGGAAACGGCCGCCCCAAGCGCCTGCTTGGCGCGCTGGTGTCTAGAGCCGCCCCTGCCCGGGGCGATGGAGCCCGGGTGTGGCTGGGCCGGGAGCTGCAGGAGGGGCCGGAGCGCGGCTCGGCTGCAGAGCTCAGAGCCCAGGCTGGGCCCGGGGGCGGATCTGGGGTGTCATAGTCGGGCGGGGCGGCTGGGGATGGGGTTGTGGGCGAGCTGGGAGTGCACTGGGGGTCAGGGCTGTGGGAGCGGCTGGGGATGGGGCTGTGGGAGCTGGGAGTTTGGGGTGCGCTGGGGGCTGGGGGGGAGCTGGGAGTTTGGGGTGCGCTGCGGGGAGCGGTTGGGGATGGGGCTGTGGGGGAGCTGGGAGTTTGGGGTGCGCTGGGGGGAGCGGTGGGGGATGGGGCTGGGGGGGAGCTGGGAGTTTGGGGTGCGCTGGGGGAGCAGCTGGGGCTGGGGGAGCTGGGAGTTTGGGGTGTGCTGGGGTCAGGGCTGGGGATGTTTTAGGGGCTCCATGTTCAGATCTGGCCCTGCAGGAGCTTTGGGGGCTGGCGCTGGGGAAAGTGGGGGACTGTCTGAAGTTGGCTGCTTGGGATGTGGGTGAGGCCCCGGGGAGCTGGGGGTTGGGCTGCACCCCTGTCACTGCAGACTGGGGCCCTGCGTTTCCTCTGGAAAAGCTGCTCCCTGTTTCACCAGCTCCTCTCAGTCTGAGTCCCAGGGACCCTGCACAGGCCTCTGCAGGGCAGGACGGGCCCTGAAATCTGGCAGCTGGGAGGTTTGCAGCAGTTTCTAACCCTCCTTCCTCTGCTTCTTCCAGGAGGCCCCACAAAAGCATCTGGCCCCTCTGGGAAAAGAGAGAGAAGCAGCCAAAGCCGAGGAGGAGCGGCAGAGCGAGGAGCTGCTGGTAGGTGCCCAGAGCCCCCCACCACTTAGGTTTGCCTGGCATAAGAATGACCTGGTGAGTGCAGGGCCCACGCTGCCAGCCTCAGCCAGGGACCCATCCCCACTGGAGCCCAGGGAGCCTGCAGGGTCAGACATGGGGGTAACATGATGCCCTTAGGATGCAGGAGGCTGCTGGGCAGGAGAGAGTCAGTCTGTGTTAGCCCAGAGCCCCTGCCCACAGGCTGTCTGGATGTCACAGTGACCAGGGATCCTTTCTAGCTCCTGGGGGGGATGAGGAGGAAGGAGATGAAATGTGGGCTGCAGAGATGGAGGATTTCGCTCAGTGCAAGTTGATGAGGTTTTGGAGAGAAGTGTCCCTCCTGTAGGTGATGTACAGCTCACCCCAGTCCTGATCCCTCCTCCCTTCCCGGGATAAATGCTGCCAGGTGCGCAGTGTACCTGCTGTTTGTCGGCAGGAGAGAAGTGCCAGTGTAGACAAAGCCTGAGACTGTTAATCTTGGAGAAGAGACGACTAAGGGGGGATATGGTAGAGGTCTATAAAATCATGACTTGTGTGGCGAAAGTAAATAAGGAAGTGTTATTTCCTCCTCATAACACAAGAACTAGGGGTCATCCAGTGAAATGAATAGGCAGCAGGTTTAAAACAAACAAAAGGAAGTATTTCTTCACCCAACCAACCTGTACTGAAGGGCAGGATGGGCCCTGTTGGTTGGGAGTGTTTCTTCACACAGTCAACCTGGGGAACCCCTTGCCAGGGGATGCTGTAAAGGCCAAGACACTAACAGGGTTCTAAAAAGAACTAGAGAAGTGCATGGAGGACAGGTCCCTTAGGGGCTATTAGCCAGGATGAGCGGGATGGTGTCCCTAGCCTCTGTTTGCCAGAATCTGGGAATGGGCAACAGGGGATGAATCACTTGATTCCCTGTTCTGTTCATTCCCTCTGAGGCACCTGGCATTGGCCACTGTCAGAAGACAGGATACCGGGCTAGATGGGCCTTTGGTCTGATCCAGTCTGGCCATTCATATGTTCTATGTTCCCCTGTTACTGAGCCGCCCTCTCCCTGTTGCAGAAACAGACGGCAGCCGAGAGGCAGAAGATCGTCTGGGAGTGGCAGGAGCTGCGAGGGTTTCTGGAGGAGCAGGAGCAGCGGCTGCTGGCCCGGCTGGAGGAGCTAGAGAGAGCCATTGTCCAGAGAAGGGATGAGGGCGTCTGCAGCCTGTCCTGGGAGATTTCCCTGCTCAGCGAGAGGGGAGGAGACGAGGGGCAGCAGCCGCTGAGCCAACCCCTGCAGGTCAGGCTGTCATTGCAATGATCATACGCAGTGTTTCTCTAGGCGCTTCTGAGCCCTAGATCCCAAAGCACTTTACAGAGTGTGGTCATGGGCATTATCCCTATGGGACAAATGGGGAAAGTGAGGCAGAGGGAGGGGCAGAGCCCTGCCCAAGGTCACCCAGTGAGTCTGGCAGCGGTGCCAGGGATGGGCCCTGGGAGTCCTGGATGCTGCAGCCCCAAGACCTTCTCTCCTGGAAATGTCTCTCTGCATTTGCTCTTGGAGGGTGAAATCCCCTCCCCCACCATGCTGAGGTCCCGAGCCAGGCCCAAGGCCCCTGTCACTGCAGGTTAATGGGTTTAGTGGGGCCAGGGGCCTTCTGGGTCTCTCAGCACTGGGGGGAATTTGATTCTCAATGCAGAGAAATATCTTCTGCCTGTAAAGTGCCTGGGGAGAAGATTTCCACAGTGGGTCCTGCCCGCAGGGATTGCTGGGGCTGCGCAGGGAAAAGTCCCTGGTAGGGGGGCAGCAGCTCTGGGAATGTAAACCTGAAATTCCCCTACTGCCCGAGGCCTCAGTGGTGACCCCTGCAGAGCAGGAGGCCTCCCCACCCAGGGACACTCCCCCTGACGGCCTCCTCTTTCTCTCCTTTGTAGGGTGCTGGGAGCACTGGGGGCAGGTAAGTTCTGGGCTCCATTTCGCTCCCCCTCATGGGCCGTTAGGTTTGATACCTGCACTGAGTAGGAAGCTGCCCCCTGCCCTGGGAGTGTGTGATTCTCTCTCCCCTAGTGGCTGACTCGGGTAGGAGACGAGCCGGTTACTGTCTGGTCGCTTATGGGGTCACAGCAGGGCTGCTAGACCCAGGGCCGATGGGACAGACCAGGCCTGTCTCCTGGACTGACGTGGCCGCGTCACGTACTCAGAGGGCGCAGAATCTCAGCTTTCCCATTTGTTAAAGTGAGTTGCCGGCCCTCAGCACCTCCCCAGTGTAAACGGAGACAGTATTGCCTTGCTGGGGCTGCCAGCAGCCTGAAGCCGTAGCTCTGAGAGCGTGAACTCTCCTGTCCCCTGTTAATGTCATTGGGGTGTCAGCTGAAATGGCAGGAGTGTTTCCTGGCTGATCACTAGAGCAGGTGGAACGGGGAGAGGGCGGGAGTGAAGCCTTTGTGGGGTGGGAATAGGGGGTTGCTGTAGGGAGGGAAGAACAGAGGAGAGACAACAACAAGGAAGCGAGAGAAAAATGGGGAAAGGAGGGTGGGAAAGGCAGGGAAACACAGGGAAGAACCAGCAGGGCCCTACAGGGTGTCCGGGAAGGGGCTGTTTTCCTCCTGAGTGACACGGAACATGACAGGCAAAGAACTAAAATTTTATTTCCCATGCGAAGGGCAGATTCCCCCCTTGTTCTTCGTACGTGGGTGTCCCATGGAGAGCAGTGGGTGTTCTGCTGTGACTGGAGCAGGGCACAGAGTCCTAACCTGATGCCCTGGCCACTGGCCGTAACGGACAGGGCAGTGTGGCCCTCTCTGCCAAAGGAGCTGGACGCCCCAGGGTTACTGCTTCAGCTGAAGGGTTGGGGGGTTTTGGCATTAAAGGGCCCACGTTCATTCCCTGCTGGAGCCCTGGGCTCTGTCTGTGGCCACTGTCAGCATGTAGGACCTGCCCACTCTTTGGTCTGTGTCTCCTCCCTTTCCACATAATCCCCGTGCTGCTGCCCCTTGTTCCTGCAGTAACCCAGCATAGGGGGTGGCTCTGCCCCCCCCCCAGAACCAGAGCGTCCCTGAGAAAGCCCCTGAACAATGTCTCCGTTCCTTGCTCTAGTGTCTCCCCACTTCCCGTCTCTCTGGGGAGCACAGGGCTGGGGTGACTCACCCTGACATTGACTATCTCAGGCTACAAAGCTCAGATCCAGGTTTCGTGAAGTTTGGGGGTTGCTGGGCTCAGGGTCTGGGGCTCAGGCCTATTTCTCACCCCTCCTTTCCCCAGCAGGAAGGACGGGACATTTCGGAAGCCAGAGCCGTCGTTTGCGGAGCTGGAGAAGAGACTCCGCGATTTCTCTCTGCAAAGTGCCATGCTGCAGGAGGTGCTTCTGGGATTCAAAGGTGAGTTGGAGTCTGGGGGTGGCGTCTCCTCTGGTTAGAGCGACCCTGACCCTGGGAAGGAGTCGAGGACTCTAGTGATGTCACTGATCCTGGGCTCCATCTCACAGCCCAGCTCAGCGAGTCGCCCTTCCCCATGGAGCAGCCCTGTGGGGCTGGCTCTGCCTGCAGCAGCTGCGTTATCGGCCTCTGATCTCTGTCACCATCTTGTCGTTAACAGCAGTTCCATTAATAAGCAATGGGGGTTTCTCCATGAATGTGAGGGCCTGAATTCTCACCTCTCCCATCTTCTCCTTCCCCTAGAGACGCTGCAACGGGAGCTGGGGAGCGACACAGGTACGTGTCTGTCTCTGACTGGCCAAGGGGAGATTTCAGCCCAATAACCATGTTAAGGACAGGGGATTGCAGCCTCCAGCACCTGGAAGCTGTGTAACAATGGGAAGCGATGTTACTTTGTTCTTGCACCACTATATTTTCAACAGACTTGTCTCAAATATTTTAGCTCAGGGATCAGGAACCTTTGGCACACAGCTCACCAGGGTAAGCACCCTGGCAGGCTGGGCCGGTTTGTTTACCTGCCACGTTGGCACGTTTAGCTCCCACTGGACACAGTTTGTCACTCCAGGCCAATGGAGGCGGTGGGAAGTGGCAGGCAGCACATCCTTCAGCCTGCACCACTTCCTGCATCCCCCATTGGTCTGCGACGGCAGACCGCGGCCAGTGGGAGCTGCAATCGGCCGACCTGTGGACATGGCAGGTAAAGAAACTGGCCCGGCTCACCAGGGTATGTGGATTGGAGTTTCCCCAAGGTCCTTTAAGTGTTTCTTGATTGGGCACTTGATTTGCAAATTCCTTTCTGAAGAAGCTGATCTAATGCTTTACTAAGGCTACTTCACAATCAAAACACATTGATGTACAAGAACATAGCCAATATTCATAACTTTAACTGCAAAAATGATACACCCACACAGGTAGTATCATCATCATCATCATCAGCAAATTATAACCTTTTCATAGGCACCTTACACGACAACCGTTGTACAACATTTGCTGCAAATATAGAACAGTGGTTGCACCAATGAACTACACAGTCACAGGTTATATTAATAACATCACAGCCAGGGCTGGTGTTAGGGGGTAGCAAACAGGGCAACTTCCTGGGGCCCCAGACCCCCACAAAGCTACATTGTTTCGGCTTCAGCCCCGGGTGGTGGGGCTCAGGGGCCTAGACTTCAGCCCCATGCACTGGGACTCAGCGAGTCTAATGCCGGCCTTGCTTGGCAGCCCCCTGAAAGCTGCTCACAGCCCCCCAGGGGGCCCCAGACCCCTGGTTGAGAACCCCTGCCTTACCCCACGAGTCACAGCAACGTTCAGGTTACTGCCAGGCCCAAAGGACCAGTCACTTCCTTAGGTCAAATGACTCTTAGATCTCCCAACAAAGACAACACTTGTAGCCAGTCCTGTCACAACCTGTATTAAGATTTATTTAAAAGGAAATGAGAGTTGTTTACAAAGTTAAAGCAGTGTGACAAAGCTCTGTCCTTGTCTCCATGGGCCCTGCATTTCCTGGTGGATTTCGCTAGCCTCAGAGGCTCACTGTGACCCTCCACGTAGCCCTTCTCTCTAGGGACAAGGGTCACAGCCCACTGAGCCATTTTCATCGTAAGCCAGCGAGGGAGGGGAGGCAAAGCTGCCCTCCCTTGCACAGTCTCTGTTGTCTCCCAGTCTCAGTGATTAATCAGGGGAGCAAAGGGGGAGCCCAGGACCCCCCCTCTACTCCAGGCTCCAGCCCAGGGACCCTAATAGTATCAGCTGTGGTATCTGACCTTTTAGAAACAGGACACATACAATTCCCTGTTCTACTTCCCCACAGCAGCCCCCACTTCCTCAGGCTCCACTTCACCCTTACCTCAGGGCTGCCTTCCTTGTGCCTGATCTGGTGTGTACTGATCAGTCGCTCCCACAGCTCCTGTTCTGCACACCCACCTGCCTAACTGGGAGCTCTTTAACTAGTTTCAGACAGCCCCTGATTGGCTTCAGGTGTCCCAATCAACCTAGCTGTCTCCACAGCTTTCTGGAAGGATGTTAATTGGCCCCAGGTGTCTTGATTAACCTGGAGCAACTGTCATTTGGTTACCATGGTAACAGGGATTTGTTTAGCCTGGGGCTTACATACCTGTTTCTCACTACTTTCCTATAGCCAGCTGGCCTTGCCCTGTCACAGCAGCTAATCATCCAGATGCAGACAAATTACAGTCTTAAATTTCAAATGTAATAGAAGCTTCTCTAATAAGCAAGGTCTGCACATTCTTTAGGACTAACCCCGGCTAAGCAGCTGGGGATCTCATGCTTATGCCTAGGAACTTTGCCCCCCAGAGTCCAAGCAGCATACAGATAATCAGTTCCTTCTGTATGAGGTTTTTCATCCCCTTCCTGCCATGTGCTCTGAGCTGGAAACTCAGCTAATGGGAAGTCAAAAGCACAACAGTCTTTTGTCTTTAACATCCCATAATAGTCTCTCTGGTGTGGATGGACCTTTCCTGCCAGGCAGGGTGTAATGCATTCGGCTGTCAATCAGCACTTCACCTAGGTAAAGTCTCTGTCCTGTGTGGTGATTTACAGAGCCACAGAGGCTCACAATGCAACTAGTCAGATATTAACCCAGGCAGCAACTCACAAGCACTCAATAAAGTCTAAACATGTTCTTAGAATCCTAACACCTGTTTTAACAATACTAACACAGTTGAGTCAGACCGATTCCACTGTGTGTTTGTCCATGTTCAATTAAGACATAGAGGCTTGTGTAAGAGCTAACACCTCATCTGCCAGTGTCACAGGCAGGATGGGCAGGGATGGTGTCTCTCGTCTCTGTTTGCCAGAAGCTGGGAATGGGTGACAGGGGATGGATCATTTGATGGTTACCTGTTCTGTTCATTCCTCTGGGGCACCTGGCATTGGCCACTGAGCTAGATGGACCATTGCTCTGATGCAGTGGGCCCTTCTTATGTTCACAGTCTGTATGAGGAGTATCTACTCATTTGGACTCACTGGGGAGCCACAGAAAGGAACAAGATGTGCTGAGGCAAGAAGGCCCAGTCTCAGAGCCCCTGGGGTCACACTTCCCAAAAGCTAAAACTAGGCCCTGCCAATGAAAGGGGCACTGCCAAGAGAGACTGGATAAAGGCTGGAGCATCCAACAGCTTAGTTAACCTGAGAGAGCTGCCTTGGGGACAGTGACAGGGAGAATCCCCAGAGTGACTCCTTTGATTCTGCTCTTCTCTGGCCTTTGGTTCTTAGAATCATAGAACTGGAAGGGACCTCGAGAGGTCATCTAGGCCAGTCCCCTGCCCTCAAGGCAGGACTCAGTATTATCTAGACAATCTCTGACAGGTGTTTGTCCAGCCTGCTCTTAAATATCCCCAGTGATGGAGATTCCACAACCTCCCTGGGCAATTTATTCCAGTGCTTAACCACTCTGACAGTTAGGGAGTTTTTTTCCTAATCTCCATCCTAAACCGCCTTTGCTGCAATTTAAATCCATTGCTTCTTGTCCTATGGTCATGTCCCCTCTGAGTCTTCCCCAGTTTTTTTCAATCTTCCCTCATAGGTGATGTTTTCTAGATCTTTAATCATTTTTGTTGCCCTTCTCTGGACTTTCTCCAATTTGTCCACATCTTTCTTGAAATGTGGCCCCCAGAACTGGACACATTACTCCAGTTGAGACATAATCAGCGTGGAGTAGAGCGGAAGAATTTCTTCTCGTGTCTTGCTTACAATACTCCTGCTAATACTTCCCAAAATGATACTTGCTTTTTTGCAACACTGTTGACTCCTATTTCGCTTGTGATCCACTACGACCCCCAGATCCCTTTCCGCAGTGCTCCTTCCTAAGCCGTCATTTCCCATTTTGTATGTGTGCCACTGAGTGTTCCTTCCTAAATGAAGTACTTTGGATTTGTTCTTATTGAATTTCATCCTATTTACTTCAGACCATTTCTCCAGTTTGTCCAGATGATTTTGAATTTCAGTTCTATCCTCCAAAGTCCTTGCAACCCCTCCCAGCTTGGTATCGCCCGCAAACTTGATAAGTGTAAGAGAGAGACTCTGCTCCTGGGAGGGTTTCATCATGTGTCAGAGGGCTACACCCTGGTGGGAGGGGGCTAGGCCTGTACTGGGATAAGGTCACTCTCTGCTTCACAGTGTGGCAGAACCTAGAATGTCCATTAGCAGGGAACAATGCTGGGGGGAATCGACATGTGGAAAGGACAGAAACCCTGTCTGAATTCTCTCACATTGCCTTTCTCGCCCTAGCAGGCTACAGAATAACGTCCACGTTTCTCCCCAAATCATCCCCTCTTCCCAGGGGGAAAGAAATGGCTGCAATGGAGCTGGCTCAGGTAAGGGATTCTCAGGGAGCTGGTGGTGGGTTCTGCTTGGAGGGAAAGAAGCAGTAAATGTACAGGAGGGAGGGAGCCAGTGATGAGCTGCCAAAATATTAACAACAGGTTCCCTTGTCCTCACCTCACGAGGGGGTCATGCCCCCCCAGGGGTCGTGCCCCTTCCAACCCCCCATGCTCCTTGACACCCCCGGGACCCCTGACTCATCCCCGTCCCTGACTGCCCCCCACCACCTCATCCAACCCCTGCTCCTTCCTGACTGTCCCCCGGGACCCTTGCCCCCATTCAGCCCCCTTGTACCCTGCCCTCTGACTGCCCCGACCCCTATCCAGCCCCCCACAACCTCAAAGGGGGAGGAGAAGAAGGGTGGAGCTTTCAGAGCAGAAGGGGAGGTGAGCTGGGGCCGGGGGCCGGGTGGACAGCTGCCCGAGCATTTGTTAAATTTAAAAGCTTTTTTAGAACCAGTTGTCCTGGAACAACCGGTTCTAAAAGGCTTCTAAATTTAACAACCGGTTCATGAGACCAGCTGGAGCTCACCACTGGTGGGAGCTGCTAGAGATGGTGGGAGGCAGGAAATATCCTGGGTGGAGAAAGGGAGGGGACAGGATGTGACAAACCTGCTGACACTAGTGTAGTTTAGGGTGTGATGGGTTGTCACCCCCAGGGGGCAGTCTGGGAACCGCTGTGCCCTCTAACCCAGGGGTCCCCCGCGGACGTGCACCGTCCGCGCCTGTTAGGAACCGGGCCGCGAACCGACCCTAGCACATCAAGCGGCATGTTTCCGGCAGGATCCCTAAGCCCCGCCCCTCAGAGCCGCGTGGTGAGGGGCGGGCTGCAAGCCCGGGCTGAGCTCAGCTGCCTCCGCGCGGCGTGGAGCGCCCCGCCCCGCCCCCGCCCCACGTGGCTCGGAGCAGGACGGAGCTCAGGCCCCACCGGAGACACGCTGCAGCGGTCAGGCGAGGCGCTGAGGCTCCGGGTGAGGAGGGAGCCGGGGTAAGAGGCTGGGGCCAGGGGTTGGCTAAGGGGCAGGGAGTCCTGGGGACAGTCAAGGCACAGAGAGGGGCGGAGGTTGGGGAGCGGGCAGGGAATGCCGGGGGGGTTGGATTGTGGGGGTTCCGGGGTCTGTCAGGACTCAGCGGGGAGGAGATAGGGGTTGGGGCAGTCAGGGGACAGGGAGCAGGGGTGGGGTCCCCGGGTGGTGGGGGTCTCTGGGGGATGGTGAGGGGACAAGGAGCAGGATGGGTCGGGGATTCTGAGGGGGGCGGGCAGTCGGGGGGGCAGGAAGTGGGTGGGGATCACATAGGGGGCAGGTCCGCGGAAATTATTTTTTCTACGAAACCGGTCCCTAGTGCCAAAAACGTTGGGGACCGCTGCTCTAACCCTCAAGCTGGGCTGGCCCTTCTCACACTGCTTTGCTGGAGATTCAGCCAGCCACTCCAGGCCCTGTTATCACCCAACACGACAGCAGGTGGTGCCATGCACCCAACTAAGCTACCTGAGTGCTTTACCTCAGCCACTCAAAGAGAGAGAGAAGACAACAGCCAATTTCCCAGCAATAAGTGTTAGCAAACAGATCAAAGCAGATTACTTATATAACCAAAAACTCAAACTAAGCCTAACATACTATCTGGATAGAATTTGAATTAGCAATTTCTCACCCTGACTGATGATAGTCCACCAAGTTTCCATACACAACCTAGAAATCCCTTTACCCTGGGACCAGCACTTCCCCCACTTCAGTCTTTGTTGCTCAGGTACTGCCAGGAGTTCTCTTGTGTGTGGGGAATGAGGCCAAGAGATGATGTCACACCCCACCTTATGTAGCTTTTCCATAGGGCAGGAACCATTTGTTCCAAACTCAGTTCCCAGTCCGGTTTGTGGAAAAATACAGGTACCAAAATGAAGTTCATTGTCATGTGGTCTGGTCACATGCCCTAGAGTGCCCTGCTGAGTCATAGTAGCCGTGACTCATAGGCTGGCTGGCACATTCACAGGAAGGCTAAGCTCTTCCACGGTCCATTGTCTTTGTTGATGAGCCATGAACTGTCTGGCTTCTTCATTGTTGTACCTGAAAGGCTCGTTGTGGGTGTTACCCAGAGTGAGCACATTTGAAAGACAGATACAGAGTCAATATCCATAACTTCAGATACAAACATGATCCATGCACACAGGTAGGATAATCGTATTCAGCAAATCATAACTTTTCCAATGACACCGCACGTGACTCATCTTGTACAAAATGCCTCATGTCCTAATCATATAATCCTGCCACTATGCCGAATATGGACTGTAGTGTCAGATAGCTCCTAAAGTCAAGGCACAGGTGTTGGGAATGGAACTTGCCCTCTTTGTGGAACAGGAAATAACCCTCCAGCCAGGGCTGGGACAACTTCCCAGACTCCCAGTGCTGGCGCCTGAACCTACTGACACTTCATTAGTTACCCCCACCTCCGATCTTTGTGGCAACTGCAAACGTTATCGGTGATGATTTTATATTCTCTTCCAGGTCATGGATAAGAATGTTAAATAGCACAGGGCCAAGATCCAATCTTACGGGAACCCCCTAGAAAGAAATCCACTCAACCATGGTTCCCTATTTAAAATCCCAGTTTTTAATCTATTTAATGCATGCCGTGTGTATTTTGTACATTCTAGTCAAAATATTGTGCTGAAGCAACTCATATGCCTACGTATATTACATCAGTACTATTAGCTGCAACCAAACTTTTGATCTCATCCAATAAGGATATCCACTTAGTTTGATAGAATCTATTGTGTCTAAACCTTTTGAATGGATACTAATTACATTACTCTCCTTTCTTTATTAATGAAATCCAGTATCAGCTGCTCCATTCTTTTGCCCAGTATCGATTTCAGACTGACACACTTGTAATTAGCTGCGTCATCTCTTTTATACTTTTTAAAATATTGGCACAGCATTAGCTTTATTCAGTCTTCTGGAATTTCCCAAGTGTTCCAAGTCCTAATTAAAATTAACAGTCCACCACGCTCCTCCAGCAGGTCTTTCAAAACTCTAGTTATCTGGACCCACTGATTTAAACACATCTAACTTGAATAGCTGCTGTTTAACGTCCTTGTGAGTTATTGTTGAAATGGAAAGACTGTCACCGTCAACATCTTATGATATGAGTTACATCATCTGTTTTTCTCCAAATCCAGGAGAGAAATATTTATTGAACACTTTTACCTCTTCTCCATGATTGTTGATAATTCTGCCATTTCCATCTAGTAATTTATCACTACCATTGTTAGGATTAATTTTGTACTTTTAAAAACTTCCTTCTTATTTTCATTGGTTGATCATTGATTTCTGTTAGCTTCCCTTGCCAACTTTCTACAATTCTGACCTTCAAACTTAAATTCTTTACTATTGACTTCCCCTTTCTTCCATATATTTTATTTGGAGAGAGTTGGGATTCCAACCAGGGAGACACCAGCAGGGTCCAGAGACAGCCCCATCTCCTATATTAAGCTCTGGCTAGTAGCTATGTGATAAATGTGAAGACCCTGCCTCCATCTGTCAGCTGAGAGAGACAAAGGTTCTCTCTTTCTACCCTCTGATGCCACCTGGCTGCTCTAAGCAAGGTGGGGTGGGACTCTGTTAACATGTGCCTCCCGGAGCTTCCATTTACCTGGTGCTGCTGTTCTGTGAACAGTGGGGTTGTGAGTGGGGCAGCAGGTCCTGAGTGTTGGACTCTTTCTCTTTCAGGGGCCGGTGACCTTCGAGGAGGTGGCTGTGTATTTCACCAGGGAAGAGGGGGCTCTGCTGGACCCCACTCAGAGAGCCCTCTACAGGGATGTCATGCAGGAGAACTATGAGACGGTGACCTCGCTGGGTAAGGAGTCCTGTCCCCTGGGTTATTTTAAGCTGTGGGATCTCTAAAGAACCTGAGTAGTGATAACGTTATACCTTTATTTGTCACACAAGTTTTGAGAAGTTTCCTTGCCCTCTCCCACCCACTAGTATCATTTTTGTCATGTGCCTTTTTGGTGCCGTCAGTCATTTTAAAATTGCATTGTATGTATCCTTATTGGATACATTAATAACTGCAGCTTTCATGCCTTTTCCTCATTTTAAGAGGAAAATACACCACCTGTAGAATTCTAAATTGAGTAAATGGGTGTATGACTCATGCATGGCTTGTGTGACAGTCAGATGAGCTCCTATTTTGATAGGAGAGCGTATAATGTTGCCATTCAGGACCCCATGGGTGAAGGGAGATCAGAGCTGTGGGAGGGGAGGAGAAGGGGGGAGTAGATAATTCTGGGGTGCCAGGACATGGGGAGGGTGTGTGCAGGGTTAGAGCTAAGAAGCAGCAGGGAGGGATGAGGTAGTGAGAGACGTAGAGGGAACACAAGAAGCTCCCAAGGTGCCGGAAGGTGGTGCTGGCTGAGAGTAATGGGAAGAAGTGGAGAGGAGTGTGGAGGAAGGGCACCGGAAGTGGCTCGTTGTCAGGTGCTGAAGCTAAGTGGCCTGTCCTTGTGGAAGAGTGGGAGCTCTTGGGGGTCTAGTGCACTCAAGGGGCACCTCCCAAGGACTGTTTAAAAGCCAGGGCATTGCAGAGATCCTATGGATCCATGACGGTGCCAGAGGTTCAGCCTTATGGTGGAAAAGATATAAAACAAGAAAAGGATCTAAATGTGTATTTACCATCACCCCCCTCATCAGTCCTCAGGGGAATCCCTGATCAGTTCCAAAGTGTATTAAAACCTTCCTTAAAGGCTCACCTCCTTGGTTATCAGGTGGCGTATTTTCCCTTCACCCTCCCACTTCCCTGGTTCTTGTCATGCAGACAGCAAGCAGCAAAAGACCAGAAGGCCGAAGCACAGATAATGCGATGTTTATTGGGGTTATTTCCAAGCAAGCATATTCCACTGCCCTAATGAACTTACACCTAGAAAAATTAATTCTTCTTCGAGTGATTGCTCCTATGCATTCCAGTTAGGTGTGCGCTGCGCACGGCTCTTCGGAACATTTTTACCCTAGCAACTCCGGCGGGCCGCTGGGCGCCCTGAGTGGCGCTGCCATGGCGCTGAATATATACCCCAGCCGGCCCGTCCGCCTCAGTTCCTTCTACCGCCCGTGACGGCCAGTTGGAACAGTGGAGTGCTCCTTTACCTCCACAGCCCTAGCGTTTCTCCTTTTCCTATGTGTTCATAGTTGGTTAAGTTAGTTTAGTTGTTAGATTAGTTGAATAAGTTTAGTTAGATATAGTATAGTTAGGGAATTAGGGGTTTAGCCTCTTCTTCCACAACCGTGCGGGCTCATGCCCAAGGCACCGGGTTTAAGCCCTGTGCGGCCGGGACCCGACGACTCCTGCCTGCGCTGCCTCGCAGAGACCCATCGTCCAGATAAGTGTCCCATCTGCACGGCGTTTAAGTCGAGAACTAGAAAGGAGCGGACACTCACCTAAAGCAGCTCCTTATGGAGGCGACACTTCAACCTCCCGCCGACCCCAGCGGCACCGAAATTGTCATCGGCGCGCAGCGCACCGGGCGGCTCGAGCCGCCCGGTACGAGACTGCTCGAGCTCCGCAGCGGCACGGCATCCCGCACCGCCTCTCTCCAACGAGGAAACAGAAGACGGCGCAGACGGCCTCCAAGCCGCATGCTTCGGGACCGCTTGCCCAGCCACCACCAGCCCTCCAGTACCGCTGTGGTGGTGCACAAACCGCGGCATGGTACTGTCGACTCGGCGCCGCAAGAGCCGTTGAGTCCGTACCACCCTGCTCCCGGTGCCAACCGCGTTGAGCTGCAGCTCCCGTCCACGCCGAGACATTCGATGGCGAGAGAGCTCATCGAGCTCACAGAGGCACCGAGCCTCCGGCCCCCGGCACCGCCGGTGCGGGCCGTTCAGTCAGCGGGCAAGCCGGCGATGATGCGGCCGCCTCCCCCTGACGGACGAGAGAGACGTCGGTCCCGGTCCCGGTCCCACAGACGGTCACCGCCACGCCGTTCCAGATCTCGGCACCGTTCACCATCGCGGTACCGCTCCCCGTCTCGGCACCGGTCGCAGTCCCGGTACCGCTCAACATCGCGTACCGGTCGCACTCCCGAGACGCTCCCAGTCGCCCGACCGTCGGTACGAGGAGGTCCGATCCCGGTACCGTTCCCGTCACCGCGACTCCCGAAGCCGCTCCCGACACCGTCGGTCGAGGTCCCAGCACCGGTCGAGCTCCCGGCACCGCAACAGTCGCTGGTCCCGCTCTCCATCCCGGCACCGCGATGACCGGCACCGATCCTCGGCACTGTCCAGGGACCTACTGCCGGCATCCACGGCGCAATCTTTCAGCGCCTCTGCCCCGCCTTGGCCTTCGCGTCAGCCCTCAGTCGCCTCTCAGGCGGGCAGCGGGAGAGATCTCCGGGCCGTCCCCCAAGGCCAGGACCACGGACCGCAACAGTGGGGTTTTTGAGTCCCTTGGGCCTACCACGAGCCTCAAGGTCTCCCCTTTCCCCCAAGGCACGTGGGCGCCGAACATAGGGTGCCCGAAGCCACGGTGAGCAGACCTCCCCCATCTCCACCGGGTGAGGCCCTGTCGCCACCTGGTCCCGCTCAGCATCCAGGGTCCGAGGCGGCTTCACACCCCCTGGAAGAACCAGCTCCAGAAGCGGTGGTCCAGGGTCTGTCCTCATCATCCTCGCCGGATGAGGAGGTGGCGGGGGCTTCTACCGCAGGCCCCCCTCCTATTGACTTGAGGGCCCACCAAGACCTTCTTCGCCGGGTGGCGAAGGCTATCGACCTCCCCGTGGCGGAGGTCCCGGAGGATGACGACCCGGTGACCAACGTCATTGGAGCTGAGGCCCCGCTGCGGGTGGCCCTGCCCTTCATCCGCACCATTCAGCAGAATGCCACTACCATCTGGCAGTCACCAGCGTCCGTCCCTCCCACCGTGCGTGGTGTGGAGCGCAAGTACTCGGTCCCGCCCACCGGATACGAGTACCTCTATACGCACCCGACTCCGGACTCCCTCGTGGTACAGTCCGTAAATGACCGGGAGAGGCATGGGCAGCCCGCCCCGGCGCCAAAATCCAAAGACGCACGGCGCATGGACCTGTTGGGCCGGAAGGTCTATTCGGCGGGTGGCCTCCAGCTCCGGATTGCCAACCAGATGGCTCTTCTCGCCCGTTACACCTTTGACATCTTGATGTCCCTGGGGAAATTTTCGGAGCTGATCCCGACCGCCTCACGTCAAGAGTTTTCGGCCCTCTTGGAAGAAGGCAAAAAAGCCTCCCGGTCCTCCATCCAGGCCGCTCTGGACTCTGTGGACTCAGGAGCCAGAACCCTGGCCTCTGGTGTGACCATGCGGCGTATCTCCTGGCTGCAGTCCTCCACCTTGCCGCCTGAGGTGCAGTACACCCTTCAAGACCTCCCGTTCGACACCCAGGGTCTCTTCTTGGAGAAAACGGACTCCAGAATTCAGACCCTCAAAGATGGTCGAATTGCCATTCGCACCTTGGGTATGCACACACCGGCTACCCAGAGGAGGTCATTCCGGCAACAGCCCTACCGGCCCTTTACCCAGGCCAGGTCAAGGCCCTATAATAGTCGGCGTGCTAACCTAAACCGCCGTAGACCATCGGGCAACAGACGCAACCAGGCCCAGGCCCCTTCCAAGGCCCCTCAAGGGCCCAAACAGGCCTTTTGATGGGACGCCCGAGGACGGCCCATCAGTCTCCTTCCTGGATCCTACCCCGTTATTTTACAACCACCTGTCCCACTTCCTCCCGGCGTGGTCCCAAATAACATCGGACAACTGGGTCCTTCGCACTATCCAGTATGGTTACCGCCTTCAGTTTGTTTCGCCCCCTCCTTCCCACCCACCTTCCCCGTCCCTCTTCAGGGACCCCTCTCACGAGCAATTCCTCCTACAAGAGGTCGAGACTCTGCTGGGCTTGGGGGCCATAGAGGAGGTGCCGCACGACATGCGGGGCAGGGGATTTTATTCCCGATATTTTCTCATCCCCAAGGCGAAAGGAGGTCTCCGACCCATACTAGACCTCCGGGAGCTCAACAGGTACCTGCTCAAGCTCAAGTTTCGCATGGTCACCCTGGGGACCATCATTCCCTTCCTGGATCCGGGAGACTGGTTTGCCGCCCTCGACATGAAGGACGCCTACTTCCATGTCGCGATTTACCCTCCTCATCGACGCTACCTGCGCTTCATGGTCAACACCGCGCGCTACCAGTTTGTGGTGCTGCCCTTCGGCCTGTCCACCGCGCCAAGGGTCTTTACCAAGTGTATGGCAGTGGTGGCCGCAGCCCTCTGCCGTAGTCGCATACACGTCTACCCGTATCTCGATGACTGGCTGGTTCGCGGGACATCCCGACAGCTGGTAATGGACCAGATGACGGAAATACTATCCCTATTTCGGCTCCTGGGCCTTCTCATCAATGCCGAGAAGTCCACTTTAACTCCATCACAACGAGTGGAGTTCGTCGGAGTGGTCCTCGACTCCAGTTTAGCCAGAGCCTGCCTCCCTCGGTCTCGGCACCAGACAATGGTCTCCATCATTCGGGACCTACACACCTTTCCCACAACGACAGTTCGGTCCTGCCTGCGCCTCCTGGGCCACATGGCATCCTGCACATTCGTGACCACGCACGCCAGGCTGCGCCTTCGCCCATTTCAATCTTGGCTGGCGTCGGTGTACCGCCCGCATCGCGACCCCATAGACATGGTGGTCACGGTCACGAAGCCTACCCTCGATTCGCTCAGCTGGTGGCTGGACCCAGAGGTCGTGTGTGCAGGAGTCCCGTTCCACCCTCCTCGCCCATCCGTCACCATGACCACAGACGCCTCAGTGTTGGGATGAGGGGCTCACCTGGGCGACCTTCACACACGAGGTCTCTGGTCGCCCCAAGAGCTCTCCCTCCATATCAACGTCCGGGAGCTGCGAGCGATCCGCTTGGCATGTCTCGCCTTCCGCGCCTGTCTGCAAGGCCGCTGCGTGGCAGTGTTCACGGACAACACGACGGCGATGTTCTATGTGAACAAGCAGGGCGGAGCTCGCTCCTCCCTGCTCTGTAAGGAATTGATGCTCCTGTGGGACTTCTGCGTGACCCACTCGATTCGCCTGGAAGCGTCCTTTCTTCCAGGAGTGCAGAACACGCTGGCCGACCATCTCAGCAGATCGTTCCTCTCCCACGAGTGGTCTCTCCGTCCGGATGTGGCGCACACAGTTTTCCGGACGTGGGGGTTTCCCCAGATAGACCTGTTTGCCTCCAAGGAGAACAGGAAGTGCCACCTGTTTTGTTCGTACCAGGGTCGCTCCCCAGGCTCCCTGTCGGATGCATTCCTGTGCTCCTGGACGGATCACCTCCTCTACGCCTTCCCTCCGTTCCCGCTCATGCACCGGGTGCTACTCAAGCTTCGGAGGGACAGGACCCATGTAATACTCGTCGCTCTGGCCTGGCCGAGGCAGCACTGGTACACTCTGCTGCTCGAGCTCTCCGTTCGGGATCCCGTTCCCCTTCCGTTATGGCCGGACCTCATCACACAGGACTTCGGCAGGACTGCCACCCAAACCTACAGTCCATCCATCTTACAGCTTGGTACCTGCGTGGTTGACCCATGCAGAGAGGGGCTGTTCGGTGGCAGTACAGCAAGTCCTACTTGAAAGCAGGAAGCCTTCCACTCACTCCACCTACCTCGCGAAATGGAAGCGTTTTGCGCTCTGGTGCGATCAGCGCGGCCTTAATCCCTTCCTAGTCCCTATCCCTACAATCCTGGACTACCTCTGGTACCTTAAAGAACAAGAACTCGCGGTCTCCTCCTTAAAGGTGCACCTGGCAGCCGTGTCTGCCTTTCGTCCATCTATGGGAGGTCGGTCCATCTTCTCCAGCCAGATGGTTTCCCGCTTCCTTAAGGGCCTGGACCGCTTGTACCCGCCAGTGCGGCATCCTTTCCCAACCTGGGATTTAAATCTCGTTCTGGCCAAGCTTATGGGACCGCCCTTCGAGCCCCTGGCCACGTGCTCTCTACTCTACCTCTCCTGGAAGACAGCCTTCCTAGTCGCAATTACATCGGCAAGACGAGTTTCTGAACTCCGGGCACTAACGGTTAGTCCACCATACACCGTCTTCCACAGAGACAAGGTGCAGCTTCGACCATATCTGGCCTTCCTCCCTAAGGTGGTGTCGGCCTTTCACCTCAATCAGGAGATCTTCCTTCTGGTCTTCTTCCCGAAGCCGCACGCCTCACCTCGTGAGCAACAGCTTCACATCCTCGACGTCCGCAGGGCCCTCGCTTTTTATATCGAGCGGACGAAGCCCTTCCGGCATTCACCACAGCTGTTTGTGGCGGTTGCTGACCACATGAAAGGCGAGCCGGTCTCCTCGCAGTGGATTTCCTCCTGGGTGACGGCATGTATCCAGACACGCTACGAGCTTGCTCGCGTGCCACCATGCCGCCTCACCGCTCACTCAACAAGAGCGCAAGCCTCGTCGGCCGCTTTCCTGGCCCATGTTCCCATCCAGGACATCTGTAGAGCGGCCACCTGGTCTTCTGTCCACACCTTCGCTTCCCACTACGCATTGGTGCAACAATCCAGAGACGATGCAGCCTTCGGCTCAGCAGTCTTACACTCTGCCATGTCTCACTCCGACCCCACCGCCTAGGTAAGGCTTGGGAATCACCTAACTGGAATACATAGGAGCAATCACTCGAAGAAGAAAAGACGGTTACTCACCGTAGTAACTGTTATTCTTCGAGATTTGTTGCTCCTATCCATTCCAGACCCGCCCTCCTTCCCCACTGTCGGAGTAGCCGGCAAGAAGGAACTGAGGAGCGGACGGGCCGGCTGGGGTATATATTCAGCGCCATGGCGGTGCCACTCCCGGGCGCCCAGCGGCCCGCGGAGTTGCTAGGGTAAAATGTTCAAGAGCGTGCACGCGTGCGCACACCTACCTGGATTGGATAGGAGCAACACATCTCGAAGAACAACAGTTACTACGGTGAGTAACCGTCTTTTATACAGCAGACAGAAACAATTAGAGAACCAGACTGATTAACAAGGTAAAAGTGGTGGCCATAAAGATAAAACAATACAGAAATGAGTGTTTCACAACCACAAGTGTTGAGAAGGGATTTCTTGCCAGACAGGCTGCTATCAAACTAAGTTTTCTTGAACCATCTTAAGATCTGTTTCTTTATCTGGTGGTGATGGGCACTATCAGGACAGGATCGTCTTCCTAACAGCCCAATAGCACCTTATTTCAGTGTGGGTTTGGGATGTGAGGATGTGACCCTTCGCTTCCCAGCTTATGGCTGCCCCTGCTGCTTAGCCAAAGGCCTTAGCGTAAGAACAAGGCCTCAGACTGTCACAGTGAGAGAAGGCCCAGACACAGGCAGACTGAGATTTTGATTCTTAGCTAGTTACAGGGGTATAAAGACAAGTGATAAAAATACCCCTAAGTTCTTAAAGTCTAGGCTTTACAGGCAGGCCTGAATATGTCTATTCTAACAGTGGGTTCTAGCCCTTCCCCCGTTCTGTGTCTGTCTTGTCTATTTAGATCAGCGGTCGGCAACCTTTCAGAAGTGCTGTGCCAAGTCTTCATTTAGTCACTCTAATTCAAGGTTCCGTGTGCCAGTAACACATTTTAACGTTTTTAGAAGGTCTCTTTCTATAAGTCTATAATATAGAACTAAACTATTGTTGTATGTAAACTAAATAAGGTTTTTAAAATGTTTAAGAAGCTTAATTTAAAATTAAATTTAAAATGCAGAGCCCCCCCTCGGACCAGGGGCCAGGACCCAGGCAGTGAGAGTGCCACTGAAAATCAGCTCGCTGCCGCAGATTGCCTACCCCTGATTTAGATTGTAAATTCTTCAGGGCATGGGCCATCTACTATTCTCTGTTTGCACTTTGCCTAGCACAATGGGGACCCACTGTTAGTTGGTCCTTAGGCACTAAGGTAGTGAATATGATTTGTTATAATAGTAACTCTCCTGCCACTTTGAGCCAAGGAAGATGGCCTTGGGATGCGTAGCCTTATTTGGGGTGTGTGAGTAATGTTCATTTGATTTATCAACTTAATTTAATTTGTATTGTAATTATTTCAATTCATTAATAATAATACTTAATCATTTATATTAATTAATATGAGTTTAGGCTCGTCAATTCGTTTGATCAGAAGATAAAAGTTCGTGTTTCGAATCGGGTTCCACAGAATTGATAAAGGGACCTTCGGGGGTATGACAGGAAGCTCACAGTGAGACAGATATAGTCATAAAGACTTTTTATTAAAATCAATGAAATAGTAAGTAAATTGTAAAACAGGTAGAATTACAGAGTTAGAATTGTATTACTGTTATTCAGGAGACACATATGATGATACAATATTATGTGCTGCAAACTTTGGTTAATATTCACACCCTGTTTTGATAAACTGGCGTTGGCCTCGCCTCTGGTGGTACTGGTTTCACAGCTCTTGCAAGGAAACTAATGTAAAGAGCTGCCAAAGCTACTTTGGAATTTACTTTTAGCTCAACTAAATAATCTAATACACAAATTAAAATAAAGTTTTAGAGAGACCAAGCTTAGCTGAGTCCCTTTCCACATTGGAAAAAATAACCCCAACTATACATACAACATGATGGGGGCTAATTTAGCTACAACGAGTCAGGAAAAAGATCTTGGAGTTATGGTGGATAGTTCTCTGAAGATGTCCACGCAGTGTGCAGAGGCGGGCAAAAAAGCAAACTGGATGTTAGGAATCATTAAAAAGGGGATAGAGAATAAGACTGAGAATATATTATTGCCCTTATATAAATCCATGGTACGCCCACATCTCGAATACTGTGTACAGATGTGGTCTCCTCACCTCAAAAAAGATATTCTAGCACTAGAAAAGGTTCAGAAAAGAGCAACTAAAATGATTAGGGGTTTAGAGAGGGTCCCATATGAGGAAAGATTAAAGAGGCTAGGACTCTTCAGTTTGGAAAAGAGAAGACTAAGGGGACATGATAGAGGTATATAAAATCATGAGTGATGTTGAGAAAGTGGATAAGGAAAAGTTATTTACTTATTCCCATAATACAAGAACTAGGGGTCACCAAATGAAATTAATAGGCAGCAGGTTTAAAACTAATAAAAGGAAGTTCTTCTTCACGCAGCGCATAGTCAACTTGTGGAACTCCTTACCTGAGGAGGTTGTGAAGGCTAGGACTATAACAATGTTTAAAAGGGGACTGGATAAATTCATGGTGGCTAAGTCCATAAATGGCTATTAGCCAGGATGGGTAAGAATGGTGTCCCTAGCCTCTGTTCGTCAGAGGATGGAGATGGATGGCAGGAGAGAGATCACTTGATCATTGCCTATTAGGTTCACTCCCTCAGGGGCACCTGGCATTGGCCACTGTCGGTAGACAGATACTGGGCTAGATGGACCTTTGGTCTGACCCGGTACGGCCTTTCTTATGTTCTTATGTTAAGGTTTGAAAAGAAAATAAGTGCGGCCTATTACTGGTTAATAGCTGTCGTAGATGGATAGCATGAATACGTAGCTGAAGATGGTGAAGTGTAGAGAAGAAGGAGGAGGTCGAGGTGGGGGTGGGGATACCATAGTGAGGTAGGTTACCTCTTTTTATAGAAATAAATGCCGGAAATCCTTCCTCTTATGCCCAAATTTCAGTCTTCCCCCATAGAAATGTTAGGGTACGTTTACTCCATAGGCTAGTATGTATGTGCGTATGGATGGCAGGTATCTGCGCACTTGTGGGGTACTTGTTAAGTCTGTGAGTTCAACTTTGAAAAATCCCCTTTGCTATTCTTCATTGTTTATTGGTCTAGGTAAAGGGTCTTAGACCTAAGCATAGGCACTTTATTTGGGTATAGGAAAAACAGTTCCTTTTCTGGGTAAAAGGGCACAGGATATAGCTATGCTAACTTTGCTTTAGCTTAAAATGCAGGTTTTTGGCCTGTAGGTTTCTTGCATTACAGCCAAACGTATTTTTAATATGAATTAATAAACCTTTCACAATACTGTACTTACAAGAAAAGAGATATTGATGCAGGCAAGCAGATGAATCCTGAGGGCTACAGATGTTACTGTCTAGAAATGAGATGGGGTTAAAATTATGGAATATTATTTGTGACAAGTATCCCACAAATTCCACTGACCTCCCTCGTTTTCTTTGCCTGCAGTAGGGTTTCCAATTTCCAAACCTGATGTGATCTCGCAGCTGGAACGAGGGGAAGAACCGTGGGTCCCGGACCTCCAGGGCTCTGAGAAAGAAGTGCTCCCGAGAGCTGCCTTCGCAGGTGAGGAATTGGTTAAACAACTCAACAACTGCTTAGGAATGCAGGAAACATTTGGGATGCCCTACAAAGACCCTGTGAGCTCTTCAAGGTCAGGATTGTTCCCTGCAGATGTGGAATCATTATGGCAGATGTCACTCATGGCTTCCCTCCTATTCTTACTGACAACTGGCAGCAGGTCGCTCCCTGATCTCACTTTCCCCTGAGAGTTATGGTGCACTGAGGACCCAGAACTGATGCCTTCCTCTCTTCTCTGTGGAAGGGTTTGGGGAAAATCAGCTCCTGATAGGTTTGATCTCTCCCACATATATTTTGGTTTGTTCATCCCTTTTTCCATTCCTCTCTCTGACATTTCCTTTTTCTCAGGCACAGGGAGTGACCTATGTCTGGATTCTCTCTGTCTTGCATCCGGCAATGAGATGGTGAGTGAAAATGAGGAGGAAAAACCCCAGCAGGAAGACACTGTGCAAGTAGATGCAGATTGGATGTTATCAGGAAGATCCAAAGGGAATGTTTCCAGGAGTTGTGCACTCCCAGAAAATACAAAAGCCTGTGAGAGTCAGCAGAGGCCAGAGGAAAACTACAATAGCCACTCAGTCCTTATTCCACGCAACAGAATCAACTTGGAAGAGAGACGCTACATGTGCCATGAGTGTGGGAAAAGCTTCAAGTGGAGCTCTGCCCTTATCACACATCAGAGAATCCACACAGGGGAGACGCCCTACACATGTGCTGAGTGCGGGAAAAGCTTCAGGTGGCGCTCTCAGCTTATCACACATCAGAGAATTCACACAGGGGAGACGCCCTACACATGCGCTGAATGCGGGAAAAGCTTCAATCAGCGCTCAAACCTTATCACACATCAGAGAATCCACACAGGGGAGACGCCCTACACATGCTCTGAGTGCGGGAAAAGCTTCAGGTGGCACTTTCACCTTATCACACATCGGAGAATCCACACAGGGGAGCCGCCCTACATGTGCTCTGAGTGCGGGAAAAGCTTCAGTTACAGCTCAAATTTTATTAGACATCAGAGAATCCACACAAGAGAGAGAACTGTTATAAATCCCTTGACTAGGGCTGGGCAAAATTAAAAAAAAAAAAAAATCACATTTCCTAATTCCTACATTGTGATTTTTGCACCATCTTCACCGTGGTCTCTCAGCTCCCCCAGATGAGTTGCCTGCTTCTGCCTTTTGCAGCTCACCCTTCTTTGGGGTCAGTCCTGTGATCTTTTCTATCAACTCCTTTCCTTTGAGTCATAGGAGTGTGTCCCCCTCCTGCCAGGAATGTTCATCAGCTCCAGGTGGGGGAGGTTTGATCCCAACAAGCTACACTGAGGCACAAACTACCTGTGCCTGACATCCACTAGGACTGTACATGGCGTTGGCTGCTCAAATTAGTGATCTTAATGTAAAAAATTGTAGTGCAGATGCGCCCAGGTGCAGGGGTTGGCATTAGCTTCCCCCTTGACCTGACCTAAACTCCATCACTTTCCCTAGTCTAAACAAACCCTGAGCATCACGGTTATACTGTTCCCCCATTTCACAGCCATTGTTAGTCATCGAGTTCACTCTTGGGGAAGAAGTTGTTTCACTCCCAGTTGCTCTGACGTTGGTTCAGGTTGTGCTGCAGAGCAGATATTTTTACTACCATTTTTCTCACTTAAAATATATTGAATTATAACAAAGAGCAGGAACAGGGCATGGATAGGGGGAAATGTCATTTCACCCTCTGTAACAACAGAAGAAGATGGGTAGATCAGAGGGATTCCCTTATTCCCCATCACCATCCCAATCCCCCTGTTGTGCAGTTGGTTAGGTCAGTACTTTTTCTAAAGGGCTGGGAAGAGGATTCCCTCGTAAATAACTTGTAACTAAACAAAGTACCCATGCATAGGGCTCCCAAAGCAGTTGTGGCCCAGGCCCTGCAGGAAGTGGCTCCTGAAGAGATTTCCTTCCTCATTAGCTGCATGTTGCCTATTATTTGGGAAATACAATCCCTATCTAGGTAGAGATGGGAAAAATGGAAGTGACTTTTCTCATCAGCTCACCCCTGGGAGATGCTGCAAATGTGTAGAAAATGAAATCTGTGTTGAATGTGCTATAGCTGCAGAAAGATACCTCTTTTTAATAGAGACCTGACATTTGGTGTCTTACAGGGATTCTAAGTCGCACCTGAATTTAGTCCCTAATTTAAATCTGTGCCTCCAGATTAAAGAAATAAAAAGGCATAGTTGGGGGAGTTGTACCTCACTGTCGCTACTGATCTGTTGTGCGGTTGGTGAAGAATTCTACATCAGAGAAGTGTCAAATTACTCCAAGTAAGGTCAAAGATTTGACAAGAACTCAGGCAAAAATTGCAGGTACTAGTGGTTGATTTTCGCCCCCGAGATGGAAGCTACGGTGACCTGTGGCCCAGGTAAACTATTTTTAGAACCTGCTCCCTAGTTAAGTGGCATTGGTCACACTCCTGAAGGATGCCATGATTAAATCGGGAACAACTGTCTTTTACCATTTGGATCCAAAGTTAGATGAAGCACAGAGAGAAACAGTTGATTCCTTCAGAGCCATTCCATGCCTCTGGGTCTCAATCTCGCTGCCTTGTTGGACAAGAAGCACTTCCATGCTGGGCAAACAATGGTAGCCAATGAGGGAATGTATCAGATGCGAAGTTCAGACTGCAGGATACTTGAATGCTGAGTCCAGAGTCTGTGGAGTAGTCTAGGCCTGCACAACTCATAAAGCAGCGAGGGCCATATTACTCCAAAGAAAACAGCTGAGGGATGAAAACCCCCCCCGGCCTCACTGAACACCACCCCCCAGCGCTGCGGAGCCCTTCCCCGAAACAATCCCCCCCAAGCGCCACCCACCCCGTGGAAACAAACCCTCCTTCCCTAGCACCGTCCTGCCAAAACGGTGGTATTGAACCTTGTTAATAAGTTATAGCGGGCCCCTAAGTTAGTATAATTAAGGTAAAAGAAAACTGTCTTTTTGCTAGAAGTAGAATAAGATCTTCCCCCCACTTGGTAATCAGTTGCCTGTGGAGTGAATGAGGTGGGACTGAGGAAGGCGTGGAAGGCAGCACCTCCAGACAGCTGCAACCCTTGGAGAGGGGCTGAGAGCCAGACCAGATCAGCAGAACAGGTCAGCCACCGACTCATAGCTCATCTCCTCAGTCCCCTGCTGCTGGCTCACCAGCCCCTCCCACTCGCCTCCTCAGCCCCCAACCCTCACCTGCTATTGTGTCCTACAGGAGGCCTGTGATATGCAGGGGGTCAGATTAGATGCTCTAATGGTCTCTTCTGGCCATAAAGTCGACTAATTTCTGAAAAACTGAGTGTAGCATTGGGAGCAGCGTCTGACGTGTCCCTGTCTAGCCAGCTTGCTGCCTAGAACTAACGCTCCTTGAGTGGGGTGATCCACAGGGAGTAGCTCAAACCTGCAAAGTGCCTGGCCAGGGGCAGGACATTGGCACAGCAAGGGAGGGGTGTGGCAGTGACATCACAAAGGCCTTTTGCAGGACCTCAGACTATTGGTCAAAGGTGGTGGGGAGGTGGTGACCTCACAGAGAGATGCTGACATCAGCCAGGCAGGACAGGGGCGAGGGGCCAGGGAAACCTCAGAGACCCCTGTGGCTTTGCTCCAGCAAGTCTCCTTCTCCACGTCTCTCTCTGAGGACTGAGAGAGTATTCGGGTTCACGGACGTGAGCGCCAGGAGGAACCTTTTTCGAGTTTTCTCCTTCCCTTTCAGTGATTTTACTAGAAAACAGCCATCCCTGTTTACAAGGTAAGAACCGCCTCAAGGTCTGAAACCTGTTCAGTCTGATCCATCTGGTGACAGTTAAATTCTAGGCATGGAAAATACGAGCTTAAGGAGGCAGAAGTTTATGGCGCACCTGGGATTTTGTCCCTTATAATCACTGGGGACATTAGGATTTGTTGTTTTTGTTTCACCTTTTCCTCCCTCCCTCCCTGCCTTCTCTTGGTCTCTTGCTTCTTTTGTCCTTTCTCCTGTTCCCCTCCCAACATTAGGAGAGGTGTGTGTGTGTGTATTGCGGGGGAGTGCTCTGCAGCTCTCACTGTGGGAGGTCCATCCAAAAATGTGGGGCTGAAATAGTGCTCGGGCAGTGATCCCCACCAGTGACCTGGGCCATCCTTTGGGCTCTCTGGTGAGAACCCTCAGCTGCCCATCTTCAGTCTCTACCCTGATTGGCTGAGCAGGGGGTTATTGACAGGGAGGAGACTCAGGTCCTTGTTGGTCTCTTTTAAGACCAAGGAAATAAGTCAGAACCAGTTCTGTGTTTGATAAATTTTACTGCTTCTCTGCATTAATGGTCTCTGAGCAGTTCATGATTCTCTCTAACATTGCAGTTCTCCTCAAATACTTGCTGAATAATTACTGTGCACTGTTGTTGGTCTGGAGCTCATCTGAGAGCACTTTACTCAGGTCATTCAATGTCTGAAATTCAAGATCCGATGGTTAGTTTGAAAATCAGGGCTCTTGGGTCCTATTCCCAACTCTGCCCCTGCCTGGGCGTGTGACCTAAGACAAGTCAATTCTCCTTTCTCAGCCTTAGTTTCTCTCTCTTTCAAGTAGGGATAATAATGATCTGCTCCTACCTATCTCAACACACTCACTCTTCCCCAATACACACACTCACCCAACACACACACTGTCTCTCCCCACACACAAACAGTCTCCACACTGCAGTTGAAAAGCAGCTCGCAATCCAGTAGGATGCCCATGGAACAATGGGATGGAGAAACCTGTATCGTGTGATGCTATGCCATCCTCTGAGACATCGCAAACCCTTCTCAAATCACCCTGCACCTGTTGCACAGTGGGATAGCTACCACAGTGCACTGCTGTCTGGCGATCCAAGAGATGCTAGCGTGGATGTGCTCTGGTGACACAAGGGGCATATTGTAGACATGCAACAGCGGTTTAATTAAAACACTTTAAAGCAGCAATGCCAGGGGCTTGGTGGCTCCTTTCCTTCCTCACCCTGGAGTAAACTCAGCTTTTTATTCCATTCTTGTTTCATGGAATAACAACAGACGACCGAAGAAAGACGTGGACAGGGTGGGTCTCAGGGGAGGGGCAGGTCTTGGAGGAGGGGGCAGAGAGGTGCAAGTAGTGCAGGGCAGGTCTCAGGGGAGGCAGAGGTGTGGGTGGTGGCCGGGGGGGGTTGCAGGGATGGGTCAGCGAGGTGGCGGTGGCGGCTGGTGGGCAGACCTTGTGGTAGGGGGTGGAGAGGCACGAGCAGCAGACAGGAAGGCCTTGGGGGAGGAGGGGAGCGAGCGAAAGGTGGCTCAGCCGTCCTCAGCCAAAGAGGAAGAGCGGGGGTGGGAAGTGGCCGAACAGGAGCAAGGGGGGAGCACAGGTGGGACCTCAGAGAGAGAAGGGTGGGGGGGCAGTGCCATGGTCTGGGCACCAATGGGCCCCCCACTTCTAGGGAGCTTCCAGCGCTCACACCCAGCCTCCCCAAATGCAAGAGCCATGGGCCACCTATTCTCTTCATCTTCACTAACCAAGCCCCTCCCCAAGCTATGTTGATGGGAGAAGCCCTCCTATTGGCACAGCGCTATCTGCACCGGGGTTAGGCTGATATAACTGCATTGCTTAGGGAGGTAAATTTTTTACACCCCTGAGTAATGTAGTTACACCGATCTAATTTTGTAGTGTAGACCTGTCCAAAGAACCTTGGGAGTAAAACTTCACCTGCTCCTCTGCTTTACTGAATCCAAACACCAGCAAAGCTTGTCAGGCCCAGATGGAGGTTGGCAGAGAGTCAGGTGTGTGCAGACATGATCCCTTCAGCAACTGTAGGCACCATGGCTTAGCTGGCTAAAACCACTGTTTTGTATACAGGAGATCCTGGGTTCAAGTTCCAGTGGTACGTTACTGAGTTGCTTTTGGGGCACCTGGTATTGGCTTCTGTCAGAAGACAAGATTCAGAGGTAGATGGACCTTCGGTCTAGCCTAGTGTGGTTTTTCTTCTGGTTTAAATTACACTCACAGGCACTGAGGATAGAGTTACTGAAAGTTTGGGAGTTAGGAGCTGATAGGTCAGTGGTCCAGTCCTCTCAGACGACCTCCTCCTCTGGGACAGGGGCAGGTCTGAGCTCTCACACCAAATGCTCATTGTGGCTGCCAGAATCTGTGGGCAGCTCGTTTAGTTTATGCCGAGGGTGGAGTCCTGTTTTGTGCACCGTGTCTGAGAATGAAAATCCTAAACCACCCTTTGAAATAACAAAAGCAGCAGGACGTGTTTCTGTCCCTGCCCCAGCGCAGACAGACCAATGGAGAAATGCCATGAGTCCAGGGTAATACTCCCCTGCGGTTTTACCATTTCCACTTGCTAAACCCCCTCCCAACCTTCTGGGCTCCTGGAGCAGGGGACTGAGCCTGAGCCGAGACACGGACACTGCAACTTTACAGCCCAAGCCGCATGACCCTGATTAACATGACACGGGCCAGTCGTGGGTGTTTCATTGCACTGGAGACGTAGCCTAATGTTATGTCTACACTGCGATTAACACACCCAGGGCACCTGTCGCAAAGCCCGGGTCAGCTGACTCATGGTTATAGGGGTTGGGCTGCAAGACTATAAAATTACAGGGAAGACAGATGGGCTTGAGCCCAACCTCTGAGACCCCCCCGAGGGGTGAGGGTTTCCGAACCCAGGCTTCAGTGTGAACACAAATATCTGCACCACAGTTTTTAGCCTCTCAGCTTTAGCTCCATGAGCCCACGTCAGATTGTCCAGGCCAGCCATGCTGCCATCTTTATCCCAGGAGAGATGGACTCTAAGGGTACGTCTCCACTGCAATGTACAAAGTCTGCCTGGTGAGGTATCATTTCAAAAGTCTTGGTCTGTTGAACCTTAATATCTTGTTGGATTGTGTGTGTAGCATTGGCTGGGAAGTTTTGCTCTGTGTGTGTGACTGAGATGAGGCTGGGAAA
Organism: Mauremys reevesii; assembly: GCF_016161935.1. Classification (NCBI taxonomy): domain Eukaryota; kingdom Metazoa; phylum Chordata; order Testudines; family Geoemydidae; genus Mauremys; species Mauremys reevesii. The sequence continues at coordinate 27,049,257 of NC_052636.1, read as the reverse complement.
TGCCCACCATCAGCCTTTCAGGTGTGACAATGGAGGAGCCAGACCCGTTGCTGGCCCATTAAAGGGATCCACACTCCCAAGGACTATCCCAGGAACCGTGTACAATGCAGACTTCTCCGAGATAGCACAGAGACAATGGACACTGCTTGACTCACATCATAGCAAAGGGACTTCCTAGCAAATTGGAAGAAACTATGAAAGGGGGGTAGAGACATCATGAGTTGGCCTCTCTCCCCCATAACTCAACAGCTGGAAATACACCTGGATGACAAAACTGATTCAGAAATCAGAAGAGAATAATAATATAATAGTACATTCAAACCAAAGCCCCCAAACAGACTAGTAGTGGTTTTTCAGCAGAAAATTTTCAGTTTGGGGAATTTTGTTTTCTCAGTCAGACTTTGCCAAGGGAAGCAGAGAGAAAATGGTTGAGTTGCCTCCTTCAGAACAGCTTGGCATAGACACTGGCTCTGGTTCACTGTTGTGGCCTTGCTCAGGTTGGGGGTATTTTAATTATTTGGGGAGGTCCCAGGGTGTTTGGGGGAGATTATGAGGCTGTTCCCTTTTGAGATAAAAACTAAGAAATGCAGGACTAGAGAATTTTTTTAGAAATATGGGATTTACACATTTTATTTGAAGCAAGGGGGGGTGGCAGCTGAGATTCTGAGAAGGTTTTTGTTTGCAAGAAGCAACACTGTTTGATTTGTCATTGTACCAAGGGGGGAGATGGTTGTCTATAAAGGAGGGTGTAGACTAAATGCATCCAATGAGGATGGGATTTGAACCCATGCGTGGAGAACACAATGGATTAGCAGTCCATCACCTTAACTACTCAGCCACCTCATCTGAGCTGCTAACATGGGGATAGGAGGAGAAATCTAAGGCCAGCAGAGATAGGGCCACTAAGGAGTTTTTAAATACTAAGCATAAGCAGGGGCTGAATGAGCTCCCCCCTCGCATCTAGTGAGGAGCTGGGGGAAGACTTCAGGAACAGGCCGTGTTTGCACAGACACCCCTACTCTGCCTAGCTATGCAGCATGAGGGGGGGCCGCTTCCCCAAAATGACCAGTTTGGGATGGTGGTGGGTTACAAATCACTTTAGAATTGAGTGGAATGAAATGTTATTCTCCTCCCTGTACGAGTGAAGGGCAGCGGAACGTACCTAGGCCGTCCTGACGGAGGGGTGGGTGGTTGGGTGGGGGAGGAATCGCTTTCATTGGACGGCAGAGCAGTGATTGAGGACATCACCCTAACCCACTGGTCCCCAAACATTTCACACTGCGCCCTCGTATCCATGGCTGTGGCCCCTTGGAAGCCGCGGTCGAGAACCGGGGCTGGGAGTGGGGCCGCTGCTTGCCGGGGAAGGGGTGCGGACAGGGGTAAGGGGGTCGAGGCCGGGCTGGGAGCCAGGGGCCCAGGCTGAGGGTGGGATTGGGGAAGAGCTGGGACAGAGTGGGGCTGAGTGGGGCTCCCTCCCTGCCCTCCATGGGGGCTGGCTCAGGCCCTGAGGTGCCCCCATCAATCTTCCTCTGTGTCCCCCTAGGAGTCACGCCCCACGTTTTGGGGACCACTGACCCCTACTCGCTAAGCAGGGGCTAGTGATGCTAAAGCCTAGGGACAGGGAGCTTGCCAGAGTGGAGCCTGTAGGTCACATGCTGGGGGGCTGTGATGGGCACACAGGCTCCGTGCTCTGGAACAGCTCTGAGTCAAACCCAGGCAGGAGCCTCGTCAGTGTGACCCCCCCAGGGGACGCCCTCACTGGGAGAAGCCTCCTTGGCTTCAGCCCCTCCTGGGACTGACCTTGGACCTTTCAGCCCCCCTGGTCCACACCAGGAGCTTCCTGCAGTGAGTCCACCTGAATTGGACACCTCGGAAAGCCTCACTCACCCCCCCGAAGGGGAGTCCTGCACCCCAACTTCCACAGTCCCCAGTGACTCTCAGCCAGCGCTGTACAACAGAAGGTTTGTTAGGGGTCTGGGATCCAGCCTGGGAAAGTTCTGTGTTCGCACAGGAAGCAGGAAGATTCAGCAACGTCCATCTTGGGGAGACCCCGAACTCAGAGCCTGGGCTCTCCCCTCGAGTCCCCAAACCCAGCAGACTCCTTGCTCCCAACAGCCCGACTCAGCCAGGCCCTTTGCCCCTCGTCTGTCCTTTGTCCTGTTTCCCTGGCAACCTGCTCACCTGGCCTCCAGCTCGTTCTTTGTTCTCTGACTCCTCCCGGCCAGCTGGTTGCTAGGAGACAGAATTTGTGGCCATTGTCTGGGCCCAGGCAGCTCGACAGCAGCCACACCTGCCCTTTGGGGGTCTCTGCCAAGATTTAACCCCCTTGTCCCACCACCGAGATCCGTGGTCCCAAAACATTTCAGGGTCATGCCCCCCACCCTGTCCATGCTCCCCCCGAGTCGTGGCTGGGAGTGGGGCCGCAGCTAAGGGGGAAGGGACACAGACAGGGGTAAGGGGGCTGAGGCAGGGGCCAGAGCTGGGGCTGGAGCCAAGAGTGGAGCTGGGTGGCTCCTCCTCCCCACCCCCATGGGGGCTGGCCTGGGCCCAGTTGCATCCCCCTGAATGTTACTCCATCCCCCTGGCAGGGTGCACCCCACATTTTGGACCTTTAACCTAGATAATCGTGCAACAAATAGGGGAAACTGAGGCACACACAAGATGCAAACAAAACATCCAGAAAATTCCCACTTCGTCACAGGGGTGTCAGTGGGGTCTGAGCTGGGCAGCAGCACAGGAAAGTGGGGAGGTTAAACTGCAAAACATCCCCCTGTGTTCCCACAAAAGCCTCTCGTTTACCCCCTAACCCCCTCCCCATGAAAATCTCCACCCCTGCCCTGGCCCACAGAGACCCCCTCACTCCAACACAGATTTTTAACTTTTCTTACTTGTCCTTGGCCTTCCACAAACATTGTTCCCATCAAAATGACCCAGGGCTTTTACAACGAGAATGAGAAAACAAACTAAATCAAACCCAAAGAAACCGCTATCGACCTCCCCACCACACACACTTTGGGTCTGAATTTTTCCACTGAAATGTTGAGGCAATAAAACTCTCACTGCTCTTGTCCAGAAACAAACCTAACCCCCCCATGCAGTACCTGGGGCATCTATGTCTGACCCACCAAGGCTTCAGCTCCTTTGGGGAGATTTCCAGCTGCCCAGTCCTGCTGCTATTCCAGGGGAGCAATTCCTGGCTCCTGTCAGCATTTATCTCAGCCCTGTTCTGGGCATCACAGGTTTCTCTGGGAAAGGGCAGTGAGTGGTTCTAGGGTCCAGTGATCCTCCTCCAAATCGAGCTAGAACCTGGGGCTCCTTCCCCTTCCCCAGGCTGTGGGAGGGGAGGCATTTCACAGAGCTCTTGGAGCTATAGCCCATGGCTAAGGAGAGAGAAAAAGCCTCCTATCCCCCTCTGCTCTGGGGGCTGGGTTTCCTCCTGAAGCCTCTGCCCCCCACTTTGTGCCCATAGCTCATCCCTGACCCTTGCTGCTGCTCCTTGCTATAGACTGTGAAAGGAGCGGAGGCAGCGCAGGAGCCTTCTGGGGACGCAGATCTGAGGCTTTGGGAGAGACACATTGTCTGAGCCATCAGAGCGCTGCAAACCCTGCAGCCACCCCCTCAATCTGGGGCCTGTTCCAGCCCTGAGTCTGGGCTACCGCGATCCCTCCCCCAGAGCAGGGCGCCCACAGATTACAGCCTGGAAATAGGCGTGTGAGACTAACTCCTGCTTTCCCTGACAGGGCCTCCCCTAGACCAAGTGGCATCCCAGGCAAGACGTGTCTTCGGTGCCCCCCCCACCCCCGCTCCATATGTTAAACCATTACATACCTTATATTTTATTGCATTTGTAGCTCATTTCATGATTTCGATGTACAATCTGGATGCATGATTTTCCCTATCATATAAGACAATAAATGTTCATGCTAGGATGTGTAAATCTGTATTTATTCATGCCATATATAAGCAAATTAAAAATCATTTCTTTTAAGCATATACAAACTTTTAATTTTGACAGTAACTGAAATGTACTAACATCTAGCAATGGAGCACTCACCAGCACAGGGTGGGCCGGTATTAAATAGTGTTACAGTCGGAGACAGACAGCATTAGGATGTTAACCCCAGGCCCCTTGTTCAAAGGTCACTTCTCTCGCCTTTCCCCCATGAACTGAAGTGCAGCATTTGAGAGATCCAGAGACTAGTTGATGACGTTTCCAAGGGCTAAATAGCAAGCAATGTCCATCTTGCATTGGCCAGTGTTGACTGGAGAGATGGTTTATGGAGAATAAACTTCAAGGTGAGAAGCAGCAGGCCAAAAAGGCCCCCTGCAGGTGCTGAAGTAGCTTAGTTGGGAGAGCGTTAGACTGAAGATCTAAAGGTCCCTGGTTCAATCCCAGGCTTCAGCAGGCTGTTTTATCCCTCTTTCTGCAGCAGTGGGCTCTTTCCTGGAAGCACAGCACTGCCTTTACTCAATGCAAGTCCCTCATTTTGGGCTTCACTGCAGGAAAAGGCAGCATTGGCTTCTGCACCCAGTTGGCCCACCGAACCTTTCTTTCTTCTCTTGCTGCTTCTCAGCAAGGGGAAGAAAAAGAAGCTCCCCCTCAAGCTAGAGTCACAAGGGTGATGTAACGACGACTTCCTGATCCCTGGCTCCAGTCCTCTGCTCTTCCAGCTGACCCATCAAAGAGCTACTGCCAGTTTCTCCAGGTTCGCCCATCAGTGTGTGCCAGGGTGAGCACCACCAAAGTGCAGGGAATTTGAGGGCAGGACAGGACAGGGCAGGGCAGTGCACTGTAATGGAGTTTCTGTAGTGTAGTGGTTATCACATTTGCCTAACCTGCATCAAGCAGGCTAGGCAGAACTGACACCAACTTGTCTGGGGTGTTTCCCAGAAGCAGAGCACAACTTTGAAATACGGGCAGCATAGAACCAATATTCATAATATCAACTACAAAAATGATACACATTTAGAGATAGCATCATTATAATCAGCCAATCAGAACCTCTCCATAGACCCCTTACACAACAACCTTTCTACAATATTGGCTGCAAATATAGAACAGTGGTTGCAATGGTGATCTATACAGTTACAGATTATGTCAATAACGTCACAGGAGGTGACACGGCATCAGTGAGACTGATACTGGAATACTGCCTCCAGTTTTGGTGTCCTCGTTTGAAAAAGATGTTGTGAAATTAGAGTTTGGGGCAGCAAAGAGCCACCAAATGTTCTGAGGGCTGGAGAAAAATGCCTTCTAGTGAGCTATTGAAAGAGCTCAACCTGTTTAGCTGATCAACAGAAGATTGAAAGGTGACTTCATTGAAATGTTGAAGTGTCTTAATGGAGAGAAAAGATTGGGTATTAAAGGGCTCTTGAATTGAGCAGAGAAAGGTATAACAAGACCCAATGGCTGGAAGGTGAAAAGAGACAAATTCATATTACAATTAAGGCACAAATATTCAACAGCGAGGATGATTCACCACAGGAACAAGCTACCAAGGAAAGTGTTGAATTTGCCATCTCTTGATGTCGTTTAATGAAGACTAGATGCCTTTCTGGAATGTGTTTGCCCCAAAAGTAGCTATGGTGTCATACGGGAGGCCTGTGATATGCAGGGGATCAGATTACATGCTCTAATGGTCTCTTCTGGCCATAAAGTCGACTAATTTCTGAAAAACTGAGTGCAGCATTGGGAGCAGTGTCTGGTGTTTCCCTGTCTAGCCGGCTTGCTGCCTAAAACAAACGCTCCTTGAGTGGGGTGATCCACAGGAAGTAGCTCAAACCTCCAAAGTGCCTGGCCAGGGGCAGGACATTAACACAGCAAGGGAGGGGTGTGGCAGTGACATCACAAAGGCCTTTTGCAGGACCTCAGCCTATTGGTCCAAGGTGGTGGGGAGGTGGTGACCTCACAGAGAGATGCTGACATCAGCCAGGCAGGACCAGGGGCGAGGGGCCAGGGAAACCTCAGAGACCCCTGTGGCTTTGCTGCAGCAAGTCTCCTTCTCCAGGTCTCTCTTTGAGGACTGAAAGAGTATTCGGGTTCACGGACGTGAGCGCCAGGAGGAACCTCTTTCGAGTTTTCTCTTTCCCTTTTAGTGATTTTACTAGAAAACAGCCGTCCCTGTTTAGAAGGTAAGAGCCTCCTGGAGGTTTGAAACCTGTTCAGTCTGATCCATCTGGTGACAGTTGAATTCTAGGCATGGAAAACACGAGGTTAACGAGGCAGAATTTTATTCTGCACGTGGGATTTTGTCCCTTAGAATCACTGGAAACATTGGGGTTTGTCCTTTTTGTTTCACCTTTTCCTCCATCCCTCCCTCCTTTCTCTTCAGCTCTTGCTTCTTTTGTCCTTTCTCCTGTTCCCATCCCATTACCACGTGTGTGTGTGTGTGTGTGTGTGTGTGTGTGTGTGTGTGTTGTGGGAGAGTGCTCTGCAGTTCCCACTGTGGGAGGTCCACACAAAAATGTGGGGCTGAAATAGTGCTCGGGCAGTGATCCCCACCAGTGACCTGGGCCATCCTTTGGGCTCTCTGGTGAGAACCCTCAGCCTCCCGCCCTCAGTCTCTACCCTGATTGGCTGAGCAGGGGGTTATTGACAGGGAGGAGACTCAGGTCCTTGTTGTTCTCTTTTAAGACCAAGGAAATAAGTCAGAACCAGTTCTGTGTTTGATGAATTTTGCTGCTTCTCTGCATTAATGGTCTCTGAGCAGTTCATGATTCTCTCTAACATTGCAGTTCTCCTCAAATACTTGCTGAATAATTCCTGTGCACTGTTGCTGGTCTGGAGCTCATCAGAGAGCACTTTACTCAGGTCATTCACTGTCTGAAATTCAAGATCCAATGGTTAGTTTGAAAATCAGGGCTCTTGGGTCCTATTCCCAACTCTGCCACTGACTGGCTGTGTGACCTAAGACAAGTCAATTCTCCTTTCTCAGCCTTAGCTTCTCCCTCTTTCAAGTAGGGATAATAATGATCCGCTCCTACCTACCTCACCGTGCGTGGAGGCAGGGCCGGCTCTAGGTTTTTTGCTGTCCCAAGCAAAAAAAAATTTTGGCTGCCCCCACCCCAGCCCTGGGCTCCCCGCTGCACCTCCCTGCCACCCCACACCTGGGCTCTGCCTCCTCCACCCACACCCCCTGCCACCCCACCCTTGGGATCTCCACTCCCAACCCACACCCCCTCCCATCCCAGCCCGGGGCTCTCCCCACCTGCACCCCTGCCAACCCCTCCCTGGGCTCTCCCCCGCCACCTACCCCCTGCTGCCCCAGCTCTTAGCTCCGCCCTTTCCCCCACACACTGCACCCCCACCGACACACCCCTGCCACCGCAGCCCTGGGCTCTGCCCTCCACCTGCACCCCTGCCACCCCAGGCTATGGGCTCTCCCCCCCACACACACACACCCCTGCACTCTCCCCACACACACACACACCCCTGCACTCTCCTTCCACCCCAGCCCTGGGTCACTGGTAACTTGCTCCCAGGGTGGGTCATTCAGCAGGAATTTTGGATGTGCACAGAACACAGACAGGATTGGTTCCGATATGGTTACAGAGCTGCAGTAAAGTGGAACAATTTTCAGCTTGTGTGATTGGAGGAGATCTGGATGCATATTGTAAGACTGTCCTCCATAAATGAGGAAAAGTTGAGGTGCCTTTATTATTCTTTTGTTCCACTCTTTCTTTCTCTGGGGAATTTGCCAGTGTAATATCCCTGTCTTCCTTTTAAACAAATAAAATAAAAACAAACAAAAAGGCAATGGCTGTTGAAAATTGCAATTCCAGTCCTAATAACCACTGGGAAGCATTATCTTGCTCAATTTTATCCTACTTTTTCTACAGCAAATGACAGTGGATCAGCATATTTGATTTGGGAGAAATGAAGTAACAGCTGCCCAAACTGAGCTGGAGCACTCCTGAATGTTGAGGTGTTGAGATCTGGAAGGCACGTGCTAGATTCCCTTTCTGAACATTAACTAAATCTGGAAAGGAAAAGTCAATTTCTGCTTCCATGGCTCAGGAGTGGAAATCCTCCTACGTGCCTGGTACTGTATCTAGAGCTGCCCAGGTCCAGCAGAGCCTCCCTTCCCTCACTTTTCATTTTAAATTCTAGTGGGATCCACGTACCTCTCTTGCCAGGCTTCAGCTAGAGAGGGGCCCTGTCCATTTAGTCCCCCCAGTTCCTTCTTCGGGGGCTGCCAGGTGAGGCCACACCAGCATCCGTCAGCCAGTCTGGGGATGTCTTCTGAAGGGGACGTCTGGGGCAAAGCTTTCCAGTCCAAAAAGTCGGTGGCTGGAGGGGGGCGCCATTTTCAGTAGTTTAATGTTTGGTACTGCAGTGAGTGACTGCTGAGTGCGGTGATATAGTGACCCCGCCCCGGGTCTGTGAATGAGGCTTTATACCGGGGAGGCGTGGGGGAGGAGGTAAGCGGCGAGTCGGTGGGTGGAGAGGGGCAAATCTCCCAGAGTCAAAATCTGGGACAGTGTCTGTTGGTCCTTTTTGCTGCTTTTCTCTGGGCTGGGGGTTGTCCCAGTGCTGCACAGAGGGGGTTCCCACTGGAAGGTGCTTGCTCCTAACCCCCGAGGCCGTCAGTGTGTCGGCTCTTCTCTAGCCAGCCCACTTGCCAAGTCTGATTGGCCTTGGTCGGGCTCCCAGCCCCTCTCCAAGGGTTGCAGCTGTCTGGAGGTGCTGCCTTCCTCAGTCCCACCTCATTCACTCCACAGGGCGACGGATTACCAAGTGGGGGGAGGATCTTATTCTACTTCTAGCAAAAAGACATTTTTCTTTTACTTAATTACACTACCTTAGGGCCCCCCTATAACATATTACCAAGGTTCAATACAAAGTGATTTACAAGTTATACAAAAATGCATAATGCAGAGATTTACCTACAACTGCATTGAGTGACTGCTGTGTGCAGTGATATAGTGACCCCTGGGTCTCTGAATGAGGCTTTACACTTGGGGAGGGTGAGGGGGCAAGTGGGGAGCAGGTGGGCGAGCGGGTGGGCCAGCGGCAGGTGGGCACAGAGGTGAGCAGTGAGCCAGCAGGGGCTCTAGGGGTGGGCACGGGGGTTTCTGGCAGGGGAGGGAGGAGGTGAAAGGAGGTGAGTGGTGGGTGGGGACTGACTCGCTGGAGATGCAGCAGGCCAGTGGGGGGCTAGGGGGTGAAGAGGGGTGTGACGGTGAGATCTGGTCACCCTATGGGGGCCATTTCTTCTCCCTCCCCCCTCCCCCAAACCTTCCTTTTCGGCTCACAGCTGTTTCGGGATGGGGGCAGCGCTGGGGAAGGAGGGTTTGTTTCTGTGGGGCGGGCAGCGCTGGGGGTTGTTTCTACAGGGATGGGTGGCACTGGGGTATTTCAAGGGGGCTGGGTGGCACAGCGGGGGGGCGCAATTTTATATTCTTGGCTTGGGTGTAAAAATAGCTTGTTACAGCTCTGGGACCCCATATTGTGCAAGGTGCTGTACAATCCCTGGCCAACACTGGGACACCCAGGGGGTTCCCCTCAATTTCCCTGAGCCTTTGCTGCCCAACTTCTTCTGACTCCATCTGGATCACCCCCCCCCTTGCAAAAAACCCACCTTTCCAAACAGTCCTTCTTTCCCTGCCCCCTGATTCTGCTTTCACACTCTGGGACCATCTCTTCGTCCCTCTCCTGCCCCCAGGTGAAGCAGAGATGGAGGCAATTTCAGCCACTGGAGACAACCCCAGCGAGCGCTGCAGCTCGCCCGGGGGGTGTTTGCAGACACTGGAAGGGAGCAGCTGGGAGCGGTGGGTGCTGGAAAATAGGAGGCGAGAGAACAAATCCCAGAGACTCAAATTTGGGCTGCTCCTGGGGGCGGGGCTCTGGCACCGCCTGGGGGCGGGGCAGCGCCTGGGGGCGGGGCTCTGGCATGGCCCGGGGCGGGGCAGCTCCTGGGGCGGGGCAGCGGCACAGGCCGGGGGCGGGGCAGCTCCCGGTGGTGGGGCTCTGGCACGGCCCGGGGCAGCTCCTGGGGCGGGGCTCTGGCACAGGCCGGGGCGGGGCAGCTCCTGGGGCGGGCTCTGGCACAGCCCGGGGCGGGGCAGCTCCTGGGGCGGGGCTCTGGCACATTGTGACGCAGGAGCCTGGGCTCAGCAGCTGCTCCTGGTGGCCACGTGCTGCCAGCAGCGCTGGAGCCGCCCGGGCCGGAGCGGAGCCGCTGTTCTCAGCTGCAGCAGGAGCTGCCCCGGCCCGCTGGGCTCCAGGTGGGGACAGAGCCTGGGCCCGGGGCTACCCGGGGTGCGGCGGGCGGGGCGGTGGGGGAGATGCCGGAGGTGCGGGGGGGGAACGGCGGGGGGGCAGGCGGGGGGTTGATCGGTCTCTGGGCACCAGGGGAGCCCCGGGCCCGAGTGTGTGTGTGAGTGTCCCGGGCCCAGGCATGCGCAGGGGGGGAGCTCCGGCACCCCAATGCCCTGCGCCCCGGCTGGGGAGGCTGCTCCCCCCTCCCGTGGGGGTTCCGGGGGGGCGGGGAGGCTGCGGCGGCTGCAGGCGGGTGCTCGGCCCCCCCGGGAATGACCCGCTGCCGGCAGCTTGTGGTGCCTCCTCCGCGGAGCTTTTCCCTGGGGGCGGCCTGGGCGCAGCTGCGATCAGCTGTTTGCTGGGCAGGCTCCGCTCCGCTGCTCCCCCCCGCTCCTGGGGGGCTGAGTGAGCCCCCCCCAAACAGCCCCAGGGGTCGGTGGGGGGGCGGGGCCAGCAGCAGCAGAGCCCCCCCGCTACCCTGGGGCTGCCCCGCCCCGCTCGGGCTGGGGGCTCTGCCAGGGCCCCCGCGTGAATCGCTGCTCCCTGCCCGCCAGGCTCGGCTCCGGCCACAGCAGCGGCAGGTGCCCCGGGGAGCCCAGCTGGGCTGGGGCGAGGGCCGATTGGGGGAGAAGTTCCAGATACGGGCAGACGGCGGGGGGGGGGATGGAGGGGGAGAGGAGCCACCCTGGGGCTGGGAGGAGAACCCCGGGCTCTGGCAGAAGATGTGGGGCTGAAGTCCCCGGCTCGGGAGCCCCAGCCACCTTAGTGGCAGAAGTTACAAGGCTGAAGCCCTGACCCCCCCTCTGTGTGGAGCTGGCCTGAGCCCCTCTCGCCCCATCCCCCCTGTGGAGCTGGCTCCCACTCTCCGTCTGCGCAGAAATTCAGTGCAAATCTCCCCATGTTGGTATCTCCATTTCCTCCCCACCCCATCACCCAGCCATGGATGGTTTTAGCCCAGGAGGCAGGGTCAGTGTTGGCCCCATTGGGCAGGCGGGATCGAGAGCACAAAAAGGTGAAGTGACTTTCCCAAGGCTAAGCAGGGAGTCTGTGGCAGAGCAGAGACTCAAACCCAGAACACCTGAGCCTGAGTCCTGTGCCTTAACCACTAGGCAACCTTCCCCCTGAAGGAGAGGGAACCTCCTCCGCCACTTTGAGTGTGTGGGTGGGAGCAGCCACTAGACAGAGCTGCCAGGAGGTGGGGAGGGGGGTTGGATAGTTGGGGGGGTGATTAGAGGGTGGGGGTCTCTGGAGGGGGCAGTCGGGACAAGGAGCAGGGGTTGGATGGGTTGAGGGTTCAGGAGGTGGAGCGGGTCGGGGCAGGCAGGGAGCAGAGGGAGTTGGATGGGTCGGGAGTTCTGGGGTCCTGTCAGGGGCGGGAGCGGTTGGATGGGGGGTGGGAGTCCCGGGGGTCTGTCTGGGGGCAGGGGTGTGGATAAGGGTCAGGGGGACAGGTAGGGGGTAGGGTCCTAGGGAGGCAGTTACAGTGGGGGGGTCTCAGGAGGGGGCAGTCAGGGGACAAGGAGCAGGGGGGGTTGGGCGTTCTGAGGGGGGCAGCCAGGGGGCAGGAAGTGGGAGGCAGTGGATGGGGTGGGGCTAGGGCGGGGCTCCCTGGGTGCACACCCTCATGAAATGTGCTGCACATGCCTATGGTCACAGGGGTGAGCCACTTGCATCCTTTTCCTGTTTGTGCCGTTTCTTTCCATCTCAAAACCTGAGAACAATTCTCTCTGGTTCTTCCCCTTCTCTCTCCCCTCCCCACATGTGGCTAGAAAATCCAAGGAGATTCCCTCGTTTTCTTTAAAATTATTGACTCTCTAGTCTCTCTTATTTTGCCCTGTTTTCTCCATAATTCTTCAATTCTCCTCAGCTTTGGGATGTGAACCCAGCCCGTTTATCTGCAGCAGTTTGTCCTTGGGTAGGTGGAATTTGCTGTCCTGTGTCACTCCCCCAGCGTGGGTGAGGGTTAGTAGGTGCTGGCTGGGGGAGCCCGCAGACACGGCTGCCTCTGGGGGGGAGATGGGCGGGGCCGATCTCTGCCAGCAACAGGACGTGGCCGCACAGGAGGGGAAGGGAGGAGCCAGTGTCCCTATGGAGCCTGCCCAGCCCCTTTGGTTCTGCTCCTTTCCAGCATTTTGTTCAGAGACTTTATTACTGGGGAGGCTGAAAAATCTCCCTGTGGGCTTAGCCTGGCAGGAGGGGCCAGGTCTCCCCGGCAATAAAGAGCTGGAGCATGTTCCCAGCATGGCAGAGCCTAGGCTGTGTCTCTGCAGGGAAAGATCCTGGGAGAATCGTGATGTGACATGAACTAAAGCCTGTTCTGAAACCTCCAGAACTGCCCTTCTCGCCCTGCCAGGCTGCAGGATGTCGTCCATGTTTCGCTCCAGCTCATCCCATCCTTCCATGGGACAGGGAAGGGAAATGGCTGCAGTGGAGCCAGCTCAGGTAGGGATTATTGGGGGGGGGGGGTTCTGGTGGGTTCCTGCTGAAGGGACAGCAAATACACAGGAGGTGGGAGGCTTGGGCAGTCTGGCTTGGAGGTTGGAGTAGCCAAAACATTCAGGGGTGGAGAATGGGAGGAGGCCAGGGTGTAGCAAACCTGTTGGGACTTGTTTAATATGCGGCTTCCATTCTAGGAACAGACCCATGTAGCTCTTGTGTCATACAGGGGGCCTGTGATATGCAGGGGGTCAGATTAGATGCTCTAATGGTCTCTTATGGCCATAAAGTCGACTAATTCCTGAAAAACTGAATGTAGCATTGGGAGCAGCGTCTGAGGTTTTCCTGTCTAGCTGGCTTGCTGCCTAGAACGAACGCTCCTTGAGTGGGGTGATCCACAGGGAGTAGCTCAAACCTCCAAAGTGCCTGGCCAGGGGCAGGACATTGGCACAGCGAGAGAGGCGTGTGGCAGCGACATCACAAAGGCCTTTGGCAGGACCTCAGACTATTGGTCCAAGGTGGTGGGGAGGTGGTGACCTCACAGAGAGATGCTGACATCAACCAGGCAGGACAGGGGCGAGGGGCCAGGGAAACCTCAGAGACCCCTGTGGCTTTGCTTCAGCAAGTCTCCTTCTCCAGGTCTCTCTTTGAGGACTGAGAGAGTATTCGGGTTCACGGACGTGAGCGCCAGGAGGAACCTCTTTCGAGTTTTCTCCTTCCCTTTTAGTGATTTTTACTAGAAAACAGCCGTCCCTGTTTAGAAGGTAAGAGCCTCCTGGAGGTTTGAAACCTGTTCAGTCGATCCAGCTGGTGAGAGTTGAATTCTAGGCATGGAACACACGAGCTTCAGGAGGCAGTATTTTATTCCACACATGTGATTTTGTCCCTTAGAATCGCTGGTGACTTTAGGGTTTGTCCTTTTGTTTCACCTTTCCTCCATCCCTCCCTCCTCCTTTCTCTTTGTCTCTTGCTTCTTTTGTCCTTTTTCCTGTTCTCCTCCCAACACCAGGAGGGGTGTGTGTGTGTTGGGAGGGAGTGCTCTGCAGCTCCCACTGTGGGAGGTCCACCCAAAACTGTGGGGCTGAAATAGTTCTTGGGCAGTGATCCCCACCAGTGACCTGGGCCATCCTTTGGGTTCTCTGGTGAGAACCTCAGCCTCCTGTCCTCAGTCTCTACCCTGATTGGCTGAGCAGGGGGTTATTGACAGGGAGGAGACTCAGGTCCTTGTTGTTCTCTTTTAAGACCAAGGAAATAAGTCAGAACCAGTTCTATGTTTGATGAATTTTGCTGCTTCTCTGCATTAATGGTCTCTGAGCAGTTCATGATTCTCTCAAATGTTGCAGTTCTCCTCAAATACTTGCTGAATAATTCCTGTGCACTGTTGTTGGTCTGGAGCTCATTTGTGAGCACTTTATTCAGGTCATTCAGTGTATGAAATTCAAGATCCGATGGTTAGATTGAAAATCAGGGCTTTTGGGTCCTATTCAACTCTGCCCCTGACTGGCTGTGTGACCTAAGAGAAGTCAATTCTCCTTTCTCAGCCTGAACTTCTCTCTCTTTCGCGTAGGGATAATAATGATCCGCTCCTACCTAGCTCAATTACACTCACAGGCACTGAGGATAGAGTTACTGAAAGTTTGGGAGTTAGGAGCTGATAGGTCAGTGGTCCAGTCCCCTCTCAGATGACCCCGTCCCTCTGGGACAGGGGCAGGTCTGAGCTCTCACACCAAGTGCTCATTGTGGCTGCCAGAATCTGTGGGCGATTCATTTAGTTTATGCCGAGGGTTGAGTCCTGTTTTGTGCACCGAGTCTGAGAATGAAAATCCTAAACCACCCTTTGAAATAACAAAAGCAGCAGGACGTGTTTCTGTCCCTGCCCCAGCGCAGACAGACCAATGGAGAAATGCCATGAGTCCAGGGTAATACTCCCCTGCGGTTTTACCATTTCCACTTGCTAAACCCCCTCCCAACCTTCTGGGCTCCTGGAGCAGGGGACTGAGCCTGAGCCGAGACACGGACACTGCAACTTTACAGCCCAAGCCGCATGACCCTGATTAACGTGACACGGGCCAGTCGTGGGTGTTTCATTGCACTGGAGACGTAGCCTAATGTTATGTCTGCACTGTGATTAACACACCCAGGGCACCTGTCACAAAGCCCGGGTCAGCTGACTCAGGGTTATGGGGCTTGGGCTGCAAGAGTATAAAATTACAGGGCAGACAGATGGGCTTGAGCCCAGTCTCTGAGACCCCACGAGGGGTGAGGGTTTCCGAACCCAGGCTTCAGTGTGAACACAAATATCTGCACCACAGTTTTTAGCCTCTCAGCTTTAGCTTCATGAGCCCACGTCAGATGGTCCAGGCCAGCCATGCTGCCATCGTTATCCCAGGAGAGATGAACTCTAAGGGTACGTCGCCATTGCCATGTCAGCCCAGGTGCGGCTCGCTGTGCTCAAAGCAGCACCCTGGAAGCCCCATATTCACCAGTCTCCTATAATGATGATACGGTTTGTACAAAGTCTGCCTGGTGAGGTGTCATTTCAAAAGTCTTGGTCTGTTGAACCTTAATATTGTGTTGGATTGTGTGTGTAGCATTGGCTGGGAAGTTTTGCTCTGTGTATGTTACTGAGATGAGGTTGGGAAATGCCCACCACCAGCCTTTCAGGTGTGACAATGGAGGAGCCAGACCCACTGCTGGCCCATTAAAGGGATCCACACTCCCAAGGACTATCCCAGGAACCGTGTACAATGCAGACGTCTCCGAGATAGCACAGCGACAATGGACACTGCTTGACTCACATCATAGCAAAGGGACTTCCTAGCAAATTGGAAGAAACTATGAAAGGGGGGTAGAGACATCATGAGTTGGCCTCTCTCCCCCACAACTCAACAGCTGGAAATACACCTGGATGACAAAACTGTTTCAGAAATCAGAAGAGAATAATAATAGTACATTCAAACCAAAGCCCCCAAACAGACTAGTAGTGGTTTTTCAGCAGAAAATTTTCAGTTTGGGGAATTTTGTTTTCTCAGTCAGACTTTGCCAAGGGAAGCAGAGAGAAAATGGTTGAGTTGCCTCCTTCAGAACAGCTTGGCCTAGACACTGGCTCTGGTTCACTGTTGTGGCCTTGCTCAGGTTGGGGGTATTTTAATTATTTGGGGAGGTCCCAGGGTGTTTGGGGAGATTATGAGGCTGTTCCCTTTGAGATAAAAACTAAGAAATGCAGGACTAGAGAATTTTTTTAGAAATATGGGATTTACACATTTTATTTGAAGCAAGGGGGGAGGGACAGCTGAGATTCTGAGAAGGTTTTTGTTTGCAAGAAGCAACATTGTTTGATCTGTCATTGTACCAAGGGGGAGATGGTTGTCTATAAAGGAGGGTGAAGAGTAAATGCCTCCAATAAGGAGGATTTGAACCCACACGTACAGAGCACAATGGATTAGCAGTCCAGCACCTTAACCACTCAGCCACCTCATCTGAGCTGCTAAGACAGGGACAGGAGGAGAAATCTGAGGCCGGCAGAGATAGGGACACTAAGGAGTTTCCCAATACTAAGCGTAAGCAGGGGCTGAATGAGCTCCCCCCTCACATCTAGTGAGGAGCTGGGGGAAGACTTCAGGAACAGGCCGTGTTTGCACAGACACCCCTACTCTGCCTAGCTATGCAGCATGGTGGGGCCGCTTCCCCAAAATGACCAGTTTGGGATGGTGGTGGGTTGCAAATCACTTTAGGATTGAGTGGAATGAAATGTTATTCTCCTTCCTGTACGAGTGAAGGGCAGCAGAACGTACCTAGGCCGTCCTGACGGAGGGGTGGGTGAGGAATCGCTTTCATTGGACTGCAGAGAAGTGATGGAGGACGTCACCCTAACCCAGTGGTCCCCAAACATTTCACACTGCGCCCTCGTATCCATGGCTGTGGCCCCTCGGAAGCCGCGGTCGAGAACCAGGGCTGGGAATGGGGCCGTTGCTTGCTGGGGAGAGGGGTGCGGATAGGGGTCAGGGGGTCGAGGCCAGGCCAGGCTGGGAGCCAGGGGCCCAGGCTGAGGGTGGGGTTGGGGAAGAGCTGGGACAGAGTGGGGCTGAGTGGGGCTCCCTCCCTGCCCTCCATGGGGGCTGGCTCAGGCCCTGAGGTGCCCCCATAAATCTTCCTCTGTGTCCCCCTAGGAGTCACGCCCCACATTTTAGGGACCACTGACCCCTACTCGCTAAGCAGGGGCTAGTGATGCCAAAGCCCAGGGAAAGGGAGAATAAGTGCGGGGGCCCCAGCACCGGAACCATGGCCCCCCCACTTCCGTGTGTGGCTCCGCCCCGTTCCACCCCTTCCACCCACAGCCCCACCCACTGTCACCTCTGTTCCACCCCTTCCCCCACTGGCCCCACCCGGTCACTCCTTTACCCCGGCCCCGCTGTGGCCCTGAGACCAGAGAAGCTCTGTGCCCCTGCTGCAGCCCCCGGGCCGTAGCAGGGAGTGGGAGCTCCTCCAGCCCTGGGGCTGACATGGGGGAGACTTTCCCAGGGGGACCTAATTTGGCCAGGGCCCCTAGTCATGGGCCCCACTGTCCCCTTGGCAAAGCAAGGTTTGGGGAGGCTGAGCCCCCCCAAGCCTCCATTACGAGCCGCCCAGGCTACCTTTGCTCAGTGGGTGGCCAGTCTCCCTGTGTCTCTGCTGTTCGTGCTGGGGAGCCCGGCCAGCCTTGGGGTGGGGCCCCCGGCAGCCGCCCAGGGCTCCAGGGGGTCAAAGGGCACCGTGTGGCCGTGCAAAGGTGCTCACTGCTCTTCCCTGCCCCAATGCTCCTCCGTGGCCCCATAGACGCTGGGGGGAGCGAGGAGCAACACTATGTGCTCCCTGCGTCCTGGTCACTTTCCCCACCTGGGCTGGGCTGTGAGGGGAGCATCAGAAGCTGCTGCTCTCTGCCCTCCCCTGACGCAGCCTGGCTGAGGAAAGTGACCTGGATGCAGGGAGCTCGGATGATGTCCCTTCTCGCCCCCCTGCCCCTGCTAGGGAAGGCTGGTGTGTGGTGTCTCCATGGCTGCACTTTCAGTGATGCAGGTTTCTCTCTCCCGTTGTTCCATGGGCATCCTACTAGATTGCCAGCTGCTTTTCAACTGCAGTGTGGAGACTGGGGGGGCAGGGAGAGACAGTGTGTGTGTCTTGGGGAAGAGTGAGTGTGTTGAGCAAGGTAGGAGCGGATCATTATTATCCCTACTTGAAAGAGGGAGAAGCTAAGGCTGAGAAAGAAGAATTGACTTGTCTGAGGTCACACAGCCAGTCAGTGGCTGAGTTGGGAATAGGACCCAAGAGCCCTGATTTTCAAACTAACCATCGGATCTTGAATTTCAGACATTGAATGACCTGAATAAAGTGCTCTCAGATGAGCTCCAGACCAACAACAGTGCACAGGAATTATTCAGCAAGTATTTGAGGAGAACTGCAATGTTAGAGAGAATCATGAACTGCTCAGAGACCATTAATGCAGAGAAGCAGCAAAATCCATCAAACACAGAACTGGTTCTGACTTATTTCCTTGGTCTTAAAAGGGACCAACAAGGACCTGAGTCTCCTCCCTGTCAATAACCCCCTGCTCAGCCAATCAGGGGAGAGACTGAGGACGGGAGGCTGAGGGTTCTCACCAGAGAGCCCAAAGGATGGCCCAGGTCACTTGTGGGGATCACTGCCCGAGCACTATTTCAGCCCCACATGTTTGTGTGGACCTCCCACAGTGGGAGCTGCAGAGCCCTCCCCCACAACACACACACACACACACCCACACCCCTCCTGGTGTTGGGAGGGGAACAGGAGAAAGGACAAAAGAAGCAAGAGATAAAGAGAAAGGAGGGAGGGATGGAGGAAAAGGTAAAACAAAAAGGACAAACCCCATTGTCCCCAGTGATTCTAAGGGACAAAATCCCAGGTGTGGAATAAAATTCTGCCTCCTTAAGCTCATGTTTTCCATGCCTAGAATTCAACTGTCACCAGATGGATCAGACTGAACAGGTTTCAAACCTCCAGGAGGCTCTTACCTTCTAAACAGGGACGGCTGTTTTCTAGTAAAATCACTGAAAGGGAAGGAGAAAACTCGAAAGAGGTTCCTCCTGGCGCTCACGTCCGTGAACCCGAATACTCTCTCAGTCCTCAAAGAGAGACCTGGAGAAGGAGACTTGCTGCAGCAAAGCCACAGGGGTCTCTGAGGTTTCGCTGGTCCCTTGCCCCTGTCCTGCCTGGCTGATGTCAGCATCTCTCTGTGAGGTCACCACCTCCCCACCACCTTGGACCAATAGGCTGAGGTCCTGCAAAAGGCCTTTGTGATGTCACTGCCGCACCCCTCCCTTGCTGTGCCAATGTCCTGCCCCTGCCCAGGCACTTTGGAGGTTTGAGCTACTCCCTGGGGATCACCCCACTCAAGGAGCGTTCGTTCTAGGCAGCAAGCCGGCTAGACAGGAAAACATCAGACGCTGCTCCCAATGCTGCACTCAGTTTTTCAGAAATTATGGCCAGAAGAGACCATTAGAGCATCTAATCATAGAATCATAGAATATCAGGGTTGGAAGGGACTTCACGAGGTCATCTACTCCAACCTACTGCTCAAAGCAGGACCAATCCCCAACTAAATGATACCAGCCAGGGCTTTGTCAAGCCTGAGCTTAAAAACCTCTAAGGAAGGAGATTCCACCACCTCCCTAGGTAACCCATTGCAGTGCTTCACCACTCTCTGAGTGAAAAAGTTTTTCCTAATGTCCAACCTAAACCTCCCCCACTGCAACTTGAGACCATTACTCCTTGTTCTGTCATCAGGTACCTCTGAGAACAGTCTAGATCCATCCTCTTTGGAACCCCCTATCAGGTAGTTGAAAGCAGCTATCAAATCCCCCCTCATTCTTCTCTTCCACAGACTAAACAAGTCCAGTTCCCTCAGCCTCTCCTCATAGGTCATGTGCTCCAGCCCCCTAATCATTTTTTGTTGCCCTCCGCTGGACTCTTTCCAATTTTTCCACATCCTTCTTGTAGCGTGGGGCCCAAAACTGGAGACAGTATCCAGATGAGGCCTCACCAATGTCTAATAGAGGGGAACGATCACATCCCTCGATCTGCTGGCAATGCCCCTAATTATACAGCCCAGAATGCTATTAGCCTTCTTGGCAACAAGGGCACACTGTTGACTCATAGCCAGCTTCTCGTCTACTGTAACCTCTTGGTCCTTTTCTGCAGAACTGCTGTCTAGCCATTCAGTCCCTAGTCTGTAGCAGTGAATGGGATTCTTCCGTCCTAAGTGCAGGACTCTGCATTTGTCCTTGTTGAACCTCATCAGGTTTCTTTTGGCCCAGTCCTGTAATTTGTCTAGGTCCCTCTGTATCCTATCCCTACCCTCCAGCATATCTACCACTCCTCCCAGTTTAGTGTCATCTGCAAACTTGCTGAGGGTGCAGTCCACACCATCCTCCTAATCATTAATGAAGATATTGAACAAAACCGGCCCCAGCACCGACCCTTGGGACACTCCACTTGATACCGGCTGCCAGCTAGACATGGAGCTGTTGATCACTACCCGTTGAGCCCGAAGATCTAGCCAGTTTTCTATCCACCTTACCGTCCATTCATCCAGCCCATACTTCTTTAACTTGCTGGCAAGAATACTGTGGGAGACTGTATCAAAAGCTTTGCTAAAGTCAAGGGATAACACATCCACTGCTTTCCCCTCATCCACAGCCCCAGTTATCTCCTCATAGAAGGCAATTAGGTTAGTCAGACATGACTTGCCCTTGGTGAATCCATGCTGACTGTTCCTGATCACTTTCCTCTCCTCTAAGTGCTTCAGAATTGATTCCTTGAGGACCTGCTCCATAATTTTTCCTTGGACTGAGGTGAGGCTGACTGACCTGTAGTTCCCCAGATCCTCCTCCTTCCCTTTTTTAAAGATGGGCACTACAATAACCTTTTTCCAGTCATCCGGGACCTCCCCCAATCGCAATGAGTTTTCAAAGATAATGGCCAATGGCTCTGCAATCACATCCGCCAACTCCTTTAGCACTCTTGGATGCAGTGCATCCGGCCCCATGAACTTGTGCTCGTCCAGTTTTTCTAAACAGTCCTGAACCACTTCTTTCTCCACAGAGGGCTGGTCACCTTCTCCCCATACTGTGCTGCCCAGTGCAGCAGTCTGGGAGCTGACCTTGTTTATGAAGACAGAGGCAAAAAAAAGCATTGAGTACATTAGTTTTTTCCACATCCTCTGTCCACTAAGTTACCTCCCTCATTCCTTGACTTTCTTCATGTTGCTAACATACCTGAAGAAACCCTTCTTGTTACTCTTAACATCTCTTGCTAGATGGAACTCCAAGTGTGATTTGGCCTTCCTGATTTCACTCCTTCATGCCTGAGCAATATTTTTATACTCCTCCCTGGTCATTTGTCCAATCTTCCACTTCTTGTAAGCTTCTTTTTTGTGTTTAAGATCAGCAAGGATTTCACTGTTAAGCCAAGCTTGTCGCCTGCCATATTTACTATTCTTTCTACACATGGGGATTTTTTTTCCTGCAACCTCAATAAGGATTCTTTAATCCTTTAGAGGATTGGAACTGATTTCAGTGAAGGCACGTTTGCTAGGTTTTTATGCATTTGCACAGGAAACATTGAGTGTTTCTATTCATTTCAGGGATCCCTATTCAGTGGAACTCCTGAACATAATGGAAATGACATTATTTTCATTGAAGGAAGAGGTTTGTAAGGGGGCACTTGGATTTGAACCAAGGACCATTTGAACTGCAGTCAAACACTCGACCACTGAGCTATACCCCCATGACTGCTGTGTAGGTAAGTCAGAGATCTTAAAGATTTTGAAGGACAGGCCCTGCCTCAGGGATCTCCTGTTCTGTTCCCAGACCACAGTGCTTTTAAAAATGGGGTTTGATTAAACTTATAGATCCATGTAAACACCACAGCTTGCACACCCACCCACATAGCTTCCCCCAGTGACATAGCTACCACCTCTCGGGGAGATGGATTAACTACATGGACGGGACAGCTCTCTCCTCCACTTAGAGCATCTTCATTATTTATGAATAGCTGGGAAATAACCTCCTGAATGGACAGTAACCAATTTATCAAATATTGCTGGGTCTGCATTCAATATGGGCACCTGGTCGTATTGGCTGGATTAGTAGGAGCATTGCCGGCAGATCGAGGGAAGTGATTATTCCCTTCTATTCGGCACTGGTGAGGCCACATCTGGAGCATTGCGTCCAGTTTTCGCCCCCCCCCACTACAGAAACAAATTGGAGAGAGTCTAGGAGAGGGCAACAAAAATGATTAGGGGGCAGGGGACTTACGAGGAGAGGCTGAGGCAGGGCCACCCAGAGGGGGCAGGTGGGGCAATTTGCCCCAGGCCCTGCAGGGCCCCATGTGAATACAGGATTCTAGAGTACTGCAACTTTTTTTTATGGAAGGGGCCCCCAAAATTGTTTTGCCCCAGGCCCCCTGAATCCTCTGGGCGGCCCTGCCCCCTACACCTCCTTGACTCGTTCGCCTCCCTCTCAGGCCCCACCTGTGCTCCGTCCTCACTCCCATTTGACCACTTCCCACCCCCACTCTTCCACTGTGGCTGAGGCCTGCTGGTCCACCTTCCGCTTGCTCCTCTCCTCCCTGAAGGCCTCCTTGTGTCTCTCCACCCCCTACCCCAAGGCCTGCCTGCTGCCCCCCCCTCTCTCCCGTGAGACCCGCCCTGCCCGCTGCCCCCACCTCTCTGCCCCTCCCGTGAGACCCGCCCTGCCCACCGCCCCACCTCTGCCCCTCCCGTGAGACCCGCCCTGCCCACCGCCCCCACCTCTCTGCCCCTCCCCTGAGACCCGCCCTGCCCACCGCCCCCACCTCTCTGCCCCTCCCCTGAGACCCGCCCTGCCCACCACCCCCACCTCTCTGCCCCTCCCTAAGACCAGCCCTGCCCACCACTTGCACCTCTCTGCCTCTCCTGAGACCCACCCTGCCCAGCGCTCACACCTCTCTACCCCCTCCTGACCTGCCCTGTCCACCACCCCCACCTCTTTGCCCCTCCTGAGACCCACTTGTCCACCTCTTTCCTCGGTCGTCTGTTGTTATTCCTTGAAACATCAAGGATGGAATTAAAAGCTGAGTTTACTCCAGGGTGAGGAAAGAAAGGAGCCACCAACCCCCTGACAAATCTCAGTGCCCCAGAGAAAACCTGCCCCCTGCTATTGCGATCACTGATGTGCTGGGAATATGGCAGGAAAGGGACTGTCTGAATGATCAAGGCAGGAAATGGACAACAATCTACAGCAACGTCATTGACCACAAACACACTCGCCTCATGCTCCAGCAAGAAGGGAAATGAGCAGGAATTCTTGCAGTTCAGCCATGGACACACTTACACGAGGGCACAGCAGTGTGTGGGCTGGGGGAGCTGGTCTGAGGAAACAACTGGAATTGATCACTCAGTGAGAACAGAACTAGAGTGCAGTGAGTGACACAGCTCAACTAAGTAGTTGTGGCTGAGTGGTTAAGGTGGGGGACTAGAAATCCATTGGGGTCTCCCTGCGCAGGTTGGAATCCTGCCAACTATGGAGAAAGTTGTGCTTCTTTAGTTTCAAGAGAGCTGGGTCTTGTCTCACTCTCAAGCTGTCTACACACTATTGGGTAATGCGGCTTTAAAGTGTTTTAATTAAATAGCTGTTGCATGTCCACACTATGCCCCTTGTGTCACCAGAGCACATCCACGCTAGAACCTTGGATGGCCACAGAGAGCAGTGCACTGTGGGTAGCTGTGCAACTGGCTGCAGGGTGTTTTGGGAAGGGTTTGCAATGCCTCATGGGCCGGTACAGCATCACATGATGCCGGTTTCTCTATCCCACCATTCCATGGGCATCTTACTAGATTGCCAGCTGCTTTTCAACTGCAGTGTGCGTGGCGGGGTAGAGAGTGTGTGTGTGGGTGGGGAGAGGGTGTGTGTGTGTGGGGAGAGGGAGTGTGTCGCACACTGTCTCTATGTTCAGACAGCTGCTGCAAGCAACCAGTCCTGAGGCAGGGGGAGGGGGCAGCCTCAACATCAGTCCCCGCTTCTCTCACTGGCTCAGCTCAGCACAGCAGCCTCTGTCACACGCACACACACACTGCTGCTGCTTAGCTCTGTGTCAGGGGTGCTGGAACAGGGGGTTTAGAGGGCCGTGGCCCCACCACTCTTAACTGGCTGTTAGGACAAATGATGGAGGGGGAAAGGGGGAGTCTTGGGGGGGGAGAGGCATTCTGTGGATGTGGCCTCGAGGAGAGAGGTGGTGTGAGTGTGGGTCCTTGGGGAAGGGGTGTCATGGGAGTGCCACAGTTCAGACACTAGTGACCCCTCCACTGTAAGGAAGCTCCCGCCGCCCCTGCTCTGTGTTCGTAGCGCGGGAGAGAGCAGCGTTCCAGGGCAGGGATTTGCTCCCCGGGGCTCCACCAGGGGGGCTTGGGAGGCTGCAGGGAGCCCTGGGCCCTTTAAATCACCAGCCTGGGGAAGCCGGGCTGGGCTGGCACAGCGTACCTGCTCTTGCCAGTACCCCATACTGGAATGTACCAGCTTACGTTCACTTCTGGAAGGTCCTCACGTGGATCAATAACTGGTTAAAAACCAGGAAACAAAGGGTAGGAATAAATGGACAGTTTTCAGGATGCAAACAGGTAACTAGTGGTGCCTGTACTGGGACTAGTCAACATCTTCATAAACGATCTGCTGAACAGCGAGGTGACAAAATCTGCGGATGATCCAAAACTACAGAGGATAGTTAAGTCCAAAGCAGACTGGGAGGAGCTAAAAAGAGATTTCACAAAACTAGGTGAAAGAGCAACAAAATGGCAGATGAAATTCAATGTTGATCAATGCAAAGTGATGCACAATGGCAAACATAATCCCAACTACACATATAAAACGATGGGATGTAAAATAGCTGTTCCAACTCAAGTGAGAGATCTTGGAGTCACTGTGGATAGTTCTCTGCAAACATCCACTCAATGTGCAGTGGCAGGCAAAAAGCGAACAGAATGTTGGGAATCATTAAGAAAGGGATAGAGAATAAGAGAGGAAATCTTATTGCCACTGTATAAATCCATGGTGCACCCATATCTTGAATACCGCGTGCAGATATGGTTGCTCCATCTTAAAAAAGATGTATTGGAATTGGAAAAGGTTCAGAAACGGGTATGGAGTGTCTGCTATATGAGGAGAGAATAATAAGACTGGGACTTTTCAGCTTGGAGAAAAGATGACTAAGGGGAAATATGCTAGAGGTCTATAAAATCATGACTGGTGTGGGGAAAGTAAATAAGGAGTGTTACTTATTCCTTCTCATCACACAAGAACTAGGGGTCACCAAATGAAATTAATAGGCAGATCGTTTAAAACAAACAAAAGGAAGTATTTTTTCACACAACACACAGTCAACCTGCGGAACTCCTTGCCAGAGGAGGTTGTGAAGACCAAAACTATAACAGGGTTCCAAAAAAGAGCTAAATCGATTCATGGAGGACATGCTCTGAGCCAGGATGGGCAGGGATGGTGTCCCTAGTCTCTGTTTGCCAGGAGCTGGGAATAGGTGACAGGGGATGGGTCACTTGGTGATTCCCTGTTCTGTTCATTCCCTCTGGGGCACCTGGCTTTGGCCGCTATGGGAAGACAGGATACTGGGCTAGATGGACCCAGTCTGACCGTTCGTACGTCCTTATGTCCTTATGCTTCTTTCATACAGATGCCTGGGATTCTGCCTCACAATGTGTCCCTGAGGTCTCAGCCAAAATGCCCAGACAGGCAAACACTCTGGGCTCCTGAAGCCTCTGCCCCGCACCTAGTGCCCTATGGCTCATCCCTGACCCTTGCTGCTGCTCCTTGCTATAGACTGTGAAAGGAGCGGAGGCAGCGCAGGAGCCTTCTGGGGACGCAGATCTGAGGCTTTGGGAGAGACACATTGTCTGAGACATCAGAGCTCTGCAAACCCTGCAGCCACCCCCTCAATCTGGGGCCTGTTCCAGCCCTGAGTCTGGGCTACCGCAATACCTCCCCCAGAGCAGGGCGCCCACAGATAACAGCCTGGAAATAGGCGTCTGACACTAACTCCTGTTCTCCCTGGCAGGGCCTCCCCTAGACCAAGTGCCTCTCCCAGGCAAGACGTGTCTTCGCTGCCCCCCCCCCCATATGTTAAAATTTTGAATATCTTATTTTTCATTGCATTTGTAGCTCAGCTCATGATTTTGATGCACAATTTCGATGCATGATTTTCTCTGTCATATAAGATGATAAATTTGCAGGCTAGGTTCTGTAAACCTGTATTTATTCATGCCATATATAAGCAAATAGAACAAATGCATTTTCTTTAAGCATATAGAAACTTTTTAATTTTGACAGTAACTGAAATGTACTAACATCTAGAATGGAACTGTCACTAGCACAGGGTGGGCCGGTATTAAATAGTGTTACAGTAGGAGACAGCGTTAGGATGTTAACCCCAGGCCTTTAGTTGAAAGGTCGCTTCTCTCACCTTTCCCCCATGAACTGAAGCGCAACATTACAGAGATCCAAAGATTGGCCAATGGCATTTTAAGTGCTAAAATAGCAAGCGATGTCAGTCTCTCATTGGCCATCAGCGACTGAAGATGTGGTTTAATGAGCCGGAGCTTCAATGCGAGGGTGGCTCTGTCCACTGCCTTCCGTTGCGCTGCTGGGCCCCAAGTCCCTGGTGGCCAATATGTGACGCTGGGAGAAGAGAGTGGGGTGGCAAGTGGCGGCAGGACTTTTGCCACCAGGGTCTAGCTGCCCAACTTCCTCCTGGTACTGCTGGCCCCCTGTCGCCTTCAGGTAACCCAGGAACTAAGGCAGGAATAGGGCGGGAAGCAAGTAAAGCCGAGCAAGGAAGGAAAAGTGAATCTTGTCTTCATGGGCCGCTCGCAATGACGTCCTTTTCTGTGCCACAGCTGACAAAAACATCCCAGACAGAAAAGCAGGAGGCCAAAAAGAAACTGAGCACTGCTGAAGTAGTTCAGTTGGGAGCGTGCTAGACTAACAGGCTCTTCTGTCCTCCTTTGTGCACGGGTAGGATGTTTTCTGAAAGTGCAGCAGTGCCTTTAACTGCCACGAGTCCCTCATTTCAGGCTATGCAGCTGGAAAAGGCAGCATGGGCTTCTGCACTGAGTTGGCCCACCTGACCTTTCATTCTTCTCTTGCTCTTTGTCAGCAAGGGGAAGAAAAAGAAGCTCTCCGTCAAGCTGGAGTCACAAGGGCGACGTAAGGACGACTTCCTGAGTGCCTGCTCCAGTCCTCTGCTCTGCCAGCTGACCTATTGAAGGGCTGCCACCACTTTCTCTAGGTTTGTCCATCGGTCTGTCCGAGGATGAGCAACAGCTAAGTAGATGGAGTTTCTGTAGTGTAGTGGTTATCACACTTGCCTCACACGCAAAAGGTCCCTGGTTCAAAACCAGGCAGAAACGTGCTGGCTTCCTTTTGCCAGATCCCCTTGCTGTTCAGGAAGACGCTCCTCCTTCTCCTATTGGCCTGTCCCTGGGATAACTCCAACCCCTGCATGACAGAGGGTGCTGACAGCAGTGGAGAAAGCACCTTGGCGTCAGGCTGGAGAACCTAGAGGAGTGCGGCGTGTCACCTTTTGGAGGCTTGTGGCTTGGCCTCCTCTGCCCTGGGAGGTTGGCCGGTGGAGGCCGGCTCTTCCTGCTGGCCTCCTCTGCGTGACTTGCCAAAGGAGGAAGTGAGGCAGGAATGGGGGAAAAGAGGAAAGTCGAGCTGAGGAAGGCAGGGCAGAAGCTAAGCACGTCATTGCGGCTAAGTGGGGTTAGTAGAGCGTCACCATTCGTTCTGCAAAGCCGGGGGAGGTGCGGTTGGCTGCTGGGAGGCAGAATCCTGTGCCTGCCTCTTGGCTTCCCAGGGGTGGCTCCTTGCAGCCCAGGAGAAGCGGGGTTCTGGGGAAGGAAAGCAGCAATGGCGAGGCTGAGTGGGCTCCTTTCTGGCCGAGATGGTGGGTCTGGGAGTTGCCTGTAAGCCATAAGTGGACTTCGTGGAGTGAAAACCGCTGCTCCATTCTGGCTGACCTGGGGGAGCCATTAATGACTTGGGAGTGGGGCAGGGTGCTGGCTGTGAGCAAATGGGATCCAGGAAGCCCCAGCCTACCCCTCCAGGGGCCCAGTCTTCTTCTTCTCTCCTGCCAGGGGGAGCCCGGCCTAGAGCCTGCCCAGCATGCGCTGCAGCTTGAGCATTAAGCCTTCCTGTGGCATAACCGAACTACGGCCTAGTGTAATAAGATGTAAAGTTTAGATTGTGAATTTAGCTTTAATTTCCATGGTAACTTACTTTGATCTTTTATGCCTACCACTTATAATCCTTAAAACTCCATCTTTCCGTAGTTAATAAATCTGTTTTATGAAACTGGAGTATTTTGCTTGAAGTTCTTGGGAAATCTCAGCTCCATTACAGGGCTGGTTCATGTACTATTCACAGTGAGGGAGGGGTGGACCCTGCGTAATAAACTCACTATTGTGTCC
This sequence comes from Mauremys reevesii, assembly GCF_016161935.1. Lineage (NCBI taxonomy): Eukaryota > Metazoa > Chordata > Testudines > Geoemydidae > Mauremys > Mauremys reevesii. The sequence goes on along the minus strand of NC_052636.1, from coordinate 27,021,034 downwards.
TACAGGAGGCCTGTGATATGCAGGGGGTCAGATTAGATGCTCTAATGGTCTCTTCTGGCCATAAAGTCGACTAATTTCTGAAAAACTGAGTGTAGCATTGGGAGCAGCGTCTGATGTTTCCCTGTCTAGCCGGCTTGCTGCCTAGAACGAACGCTCCTTGAGTGGGGTGATCCACAGGGAGTAGCTCAAACCTGCAAAGTGCCTGGCCAGGGGCAGGACATTGGCACAGCAAGGGAGGGGTGTGGCAGTGACATCACAAAGGCCTTTGGCAGGACCTCAGCCTATTGGTCCAAGGTGGTGGGGAGCTGGTGACCACAGAGAGATGCTGACATCAGCCAGGCAGGACAGGGGCGAGGGGCCAGGGAAACCTCAGAGACCCCTGTGGCTTTGCTTCAGCAAGTCTCCTTCTCCAGGTCTCTCTTTGAGGACTGAGAGAGTATTCGGGTTCACGGACGTGAGTGCCAGGAGGAACCTCTTTCGAGTTTTCTCCTTCCCTTTTAGTGATTTTACTAGAAAACAGCCGTCCCTGTTTAGAAGGTAAGAGCCTCCTGGAGGTTTGAAACCTGTTCAGTCTGGTCCATCTGGTGACAGTTGAATTCTAGGCATGGAAAACACGAGCTTAAGGAGGCAGAATTTTATTCTGCACCTGGGATTTTGTCCCTTAGAATCACTGGGGACATAAGGGTGTGTCCTTTTTGTTTCACCTCTTGCTCCCTCCACGGTCTGGTCCTCTTTCTCTTCATCTCTTGCTTCCTTTGTCCTTTCTCCTGTTCCTCCCAACACCAGGTTTTTTTCTCCTGCTGATAACAGCTCACATTAACTGATCACTCTTGTTATAGTGTGTGTGGCAACACCCATTTTTTCACGTTCTCTGTGTGTATATATATCTTCCTACTGTATTTTTAACTGCATGCATCCGATGAAGTGGGTTTTAGCCCACAAAAGCTTATGCTCAAATACATTTGTTAGTCTCTAAGGTGCCATATGTTCTCCTTGTTTTTTTTGCAGATAAATTAATGGAGGTTAAGTCCATTAATGGATATTAGCCAGGATGGGTAAGGAATGGTATCCCTAGCCTCTGTTCATCAGAGGATGAAGATGGATGGCAGGAGAGAGATCACTTGATCATTACCGGTTAGGTTCACTCCCTCTGGGGCACCTGGCATTGGCCACTGTTGGCAGACAGGATATGGGGTTGGATGGACCTTTGGTCTGACCCAGTATGGCCATTCTTATGTTCTTATGAAGGGAGGGGCACAGCCTTGTGATGGAGTTTCTGTAGTGTAGTGGTTATCACATTTGTCTAACACCCAAAAGGTCCCTGGTTCAAAGTCAGGCACAAACATGATGGCTTCGTTTTCTCAGCTTCTAGTGGCCTGTCCCTGCTGTTGTAGGAACAGCAGTGATTTCTATGCTCCAAAGGTCTGTTATCCTTCCCCCTCTCCCCTCACTTTTGTCTCCTCTCCCTCTCTGAATGCCTGTGAAGTGGCTTTTCCCCACCCCTCCCTCCTGCAATGCTTGTGGGATGAATGGGCTGGTTGAAGATCAGAAGAGCTTCCAGGTAGACAAGGTGTCTGGGACTCTCATTAGGCAGCACTCACACACCCAGAGCAGGGACACTGCATGGACACTGGCTGAGGTGGAGTGTGACCCACCGGATGCAGCCAAGTCATCTCCAGTCGCAGGCCATGAGGAGCAGGTCCTTAAAAGGGGAAGGGGCCCTGTGCTCAGGAGTCACTCACAAGCTTGTACCTCCAGTGAATGCCCTTCGCCCCGACCGCCTGGCCAGTGGTTCGCTGCGTTACATTTCATTGTGCCTCGGGAAGACTTACCCTCATCGCACCGTCCATCGCGGCGCTGGGGGACACTTACCTGGCAGAATCCTGACATCTCCAGTGCCGAGCCAGTCCTGGGAGCGTGAGTATGGGAGTGTGAGTGTGACCCCGCCTTCTTTTGAGCTTAGCTATCAATATAACAAATGTGCTGCTTTCTACCAAAGTCTGGGGGGTCATTAGTCCTCCCTACACTTAGTAGCTGGCCCAATTTTGGGTAACACCAGCGATAACCCCTACCCCTGCAGGACAGAGGGTGGTGAAATGACCTGAGAAAAAGCCTTGGCCTCAGCAGGGGAAAGCTAGAGGATCTGTGCAAGTCACCTTTTGGAGCCTTGTGGCTTGGCCTCCTCTGCCCTGGGAGGTTGGCCTACGGAGGCCGGCTCTTCCTGCTGGCCTCCTCTGTGTGACTTGCCAAAGGAGGAAGTGAGGCGGGAATGGGGGAAAAGAGGAAAGTCGAGCTGAGGAAGGCAGGGCAGAAGCTAAGCGCCTCAGTGCGGCTCAGTGGGGTTAGTAGAGCGTCACCATTCGTTCTGAAAAGCCTGGGGAGGTGCGGTTTGGCTGCTGGGAGGCAGAATCCTGTGCCTGCCTCTTGGCTTCCCAGGGGTGGCTACTTGGATCCCAGGAGAGGAAGGATGGTTCTGGTGAAAGGACGACAAGCAAAGCTCTGGGAGGAGATTTGGGTGTGGGGTGCGGGCTCTGTGCTGGGGGAGGGGGTTCGGGTGCAGGAGGGGTGGTGCTTACCCCGGGCACTGCAGCTCCCAAAGTGACCGGTACACACAACCCTCCAGCAGCAGCTCCTAGGTGGGCAGGGCCAGGGGGTCTCCATGCGCCACTGCCTGCAGGCGCTGACCCCTGAGCTCCCATTGGCTGCAGTTCCTGGCCAATGGGAGCTGCAGAGTTGGTACTCAGGGTGGGGCAGCACATAGAGACACTCCCCCCGCCCCAGGGGATGCTGGGACATGCCAGCCACTTCTGGGAGCGGCACGGAGGGACGGAGGTAGAGTGGGCAGGAGCCACCTTAGTGCTGCTGGCACATCTCTGCACACCCGTTGTGGGGAGGGGAGCAGAGGGCCTCCATGTGCTGCCTGGGGTAGGGGCAGAGCACGGAGCTGCCTCCTCCTGGTCTATTCCAGGAGTGGGTGGGTGGGGTCTTTGGCCTGCCAGGTGCAGCAGGTCAGACAAGATGATCACACTGCTCCTTCTGACCTTAAATGTTCTTATTCTAACATGGAGATGGAAGTAAAGGAATTTTTTTTAAATATAAACCAAACATCATAATACCTGGATGACTCCAACTGCTCATTTTACAATCTTGCCCCTTTCTTTGTCCCCTGTGTGTTTAATGATCTGGTAGGATGTGGGACATTGATTCTCTTATTCCCTTGATAAAGCAGTACAGTGACTGAAACTTAACCAATTCCCAGGAGAGGAAACATCACATCCCTGCATTGGCCAGGAATGGAACCCAGGTCAACTGCTTGGAAAGCAGCTATGCTCACCACTATACCACCAAGGCAGCTGGTGAAAGTCCCTGATTTTTCACACTTGGTGTCTGGTCACCCTACTGCTCAGTGTGAGGCGAATGTCTCTGTGGTCTCTGCCGTTTATGGTGGGGAGTTTCCCCACTGATAACATTTCTTGCTGGGTCGGGGAGGGGAGAGAGAAGAGGGGTTTTCTCTGTTTCATTCCTCTCCATTTTCTGTTCCTTCCCGTCCCTTCCAGGGTCCTCCCTTATAATAAAAAATAATAATAATTGGAGATATACCAATCTCCTAGAACTGGAAGGGACCTTGAAAGGTCATTGAGTCCAGCCCCCTGCCTTCACTAGCAGGACCAATTTTTGCTCTAGGTGGCCCCCTCAAGGATTGAGCTCACAACGCTGGGTTTAGGAAGCCAATGTTCAAACCACTGAGCTATCCCTCCCCCTTTCCATTTCAGATTGTGCAGTGACACCCTCCCAGCACCCAGGACTCTGGAGCCTCTGCAGCAGCACGATCCCATGAGATCCTCAGTGACCAAGGGTCTTTTCCAACTTCTAGGAGACCCCAGCTTGAGACTAAAGGAAGCTCTCCTCCTTCCTGAGGATCCTCTCTCCCTTCCTGGAGATCAAGATCATGAAGCCTCTGCCTTGCCTCCTGGATCTGAATTAATGTCCCATTTCCCACTATCTGCTCAAAATAAACAAGTTTCTAACCCAGGTGAGCAGAGCTAATTCAGTTCTCAGCTGGAATCCTTCACCAACATTCCTTAGGAGATACAGACTCTCTGTGACACAAACTGACTGGGGTTCATCTCTGCATGTCCCCAATGGGGAAGGAAAGACACTGAGGGGAAAGGAAGATAGGCAGAAGGAGTCAAATTTGGGCAGTCCCCAGAGCCAGTTGATTGAGTGGCCTTGGAGTCAGCCACTGTGGCCACTGCAGAAGTCAGAGGTTGCAGGAAGTCACAGAATCCATCACTTCCACCACCTCCATGACAGACACGGAGACAAACCCCTCCCTGCTGTGACTGCAGTTCCTGGAAGGAAAGAGAAGAACAAGAAAGTGAAAAGAGAAAGAAAAAGAGAGATTCCCTGTCACCTCTCTCCCTGCTGCCTCCCCCCTTGTATTCTGTAACCTCATTTCACTGGTTTCCCTGTGCTGGTGCCATGGGGGTGTGTCATAGGTCTTCTCCCCCACTTGGAGCTGTTGGGTTCCAAGATGGGGACCTGCATGGACTCCTCTAAACTAAAATCCTAGTTTAGATCTGCGAGCAGCGGCACAGGAGGCAGCAAACAGGGCTGCCAACAGGGGAGTTAGCGTGGGAGTTGCCATTGGAGGCCCTGCACCCCCCAGGGAAGAACACCAAGCGGAGCCAAGACAGCAGCAGCCATGAGCCCAGCAGCAGAGGACACACCGAGGATGAGAGCATGCAGCAGCTGTGGTATGTACCTGGTCCTAGCAGGGGACCCTGACCAGTACTATATATGCATGAAGTGTCGCCTAATAGAGCTGCTGGAGGAAAAGATCCAGGGCCTAGAGCTGCAGGTGGAAACCCTGATAGAGAATAGAAGGGGGTTTGAGAGGCTGATGGAGCAATGGCAAGCAGTAACTGAGGGGGAACACCCAGGGGCACAGGGGGGAGCAGGGGCTGAGGCCAAGGAAGGGGGACCACCAGAGGAGGAAGATGGGCGGTGGAAGCATGTGACCATGAGAAGCAGGCCAAGGAAAAGGAGAGCCAGTGAGGGGGAAATTGAGCTAAGGAACAGGTTTGAAGGTTTGGAGAATGAGGAAGGGGTACAGCAAGTGGTAACTGACGGTGAGAGGCCAAAGAAAAAGAGGCGAGCGGCCAGTCCCATAGATAAAGGGGAGGAGTCGATGGAAGTAGCACCAAGTTTGGGCCCAGGGAAGATACAGGATGGCTTAAGGGGAACCACAAGGGATGATAGGAATGGAAGGAGCTTGCAACCAGGGGGAACGGGGGATAGGTTAGAGGACCGTGCTGTCCCCAGGCGAAGGCAGGTCTACGTGATTGGGGATTCCATACTGCGAAGGTTGGACAGGCCTGTGACCAGGGCCGATCCGGAGAACAGAAGGGTGTGCTGTCTACCGGGTGCTAAAATACGGGATGTGGACCTGAGGTTGAAAAGGATCCTAAGAGGAGCGGGTAAGAACCCTTTGATCATCCTTCATGTGGGAACGAATGACACGGCTAGATTCTCGCTAGAGAGGATCAAGGGAGACTATGCCAGGTTGGGTAAGACGCTCAAGGAAATTGAGGCTCAGGTGATCTTCAGTGGGATTCTACCTGTCCCTAGGGAAGGGCGCCAAAGGGGTGAGAGGATCGTGATGATTAATAGTTGGCTGAGGGAGTGGTGTTACAAGGAGGGCTTTGGGATGTATGGGCACTGGGAGGCTTTTGGGGACAGACAACTGTTCTCAAGGGATGGGCTCCACCTAAGTAGGGAAGGAAGTAGACTTCTAGGAGGGAGGCTGGCTCATCTGATTAAAAGAGCTTTAAACTAGACACTGGGGGGAGACGGTCGGGAGAGGTCCTGGTGCTCTCCACGCCAAATTTTCACATTGGGAGTGAGGACAACAAGATAACAATAGATATAGCCAGAGGGGAGCAGTTACGTGTAAGGAAGAGGGGGGGGACAGATTCTAGATCTACAAGTCATACTGGAAGTACTGTGTCCCTGCCGAGTTGGGTGAAAAGAGTGAGAGGAGCCCAACAGGAAAAATTAGGATGTTTGTTCACCAATGCGAGAAGCTTAGGTAACAAAATGGAGGAACTGGAGCTCCTGGTCCGGGAATTGAAACCGGATATCGTAGGAATAACAGAAACATGGTGGAACGGTAGCCATGACTGGAGTACAGGTATGGAAGGGTATGTGCTGTTTAGGAAAGACCGATGCAAAGGTAAAGGTGGGGGAGTAGCACTGTATATCAATAATGAGGTAAAATGTAATGAGATAACTAGCGCTGCAATGGACAATACAGAGTCTGTTTGGGCAATGGTCACATTGGGGAAGAAAACTACCAGAGCCTCATCCAGGATAGTGATTGGGGTGTGCTATAGACCGCCAGGATCTAGCTTAGAGATGGATAGAGAGCTCTTTAAGGTTTTTAAGGAGGTAAACACTAATAGGAACTGCTTGATCATGGGGGACTTTAACTTCCCGGATATAGATTGGGAAACAAATGCTAGTAATAATAATAGGGCTCAGCTTTTCCTAGACGTGATAGCTAATGAATTCCTTCATCAAGTGGTTGCTGAACCGACGAGGGGGGATGCCATTTTAGATTTGATTTTGGTGAGTAACGAGGACCTTGTTGAGGACATTGTTGTAGGGGACAACCTTGGCTCGAGTGATCATGAACTAATTCGTTTCCAAATAAATGGGAGGATAATCAATAGTGCATCTGAGACTAGGGTGTATGATTTCAAAAGGGCTAATTTTACTAAATTAAGGCGACTAGTTAGGAAGTGGACTGGGCTAACATATTTAGGGATCTAAGGGCAGATGACGCCTGGGGTTACTTCAAGTTGAAGTTGCAGGAGTTGTCAGAGGCATGTATCCCGAGAAGGGGAAACGGCTCGTAGGTAGCAGTTTTAGACCGAGCTGGATGAGCAAGCGTCTTAGAGGGTCATTAAGAAAAAGCAGAAAGCGTACCAGGAGTGGAAAATGGGAGGGATCAGCAAGGAAACCTACCTTATTGAGGTCAGAGGGTGCAGGGAAGCTGTGAGAAAGGCAAAGCGACGAGTGGAGATGGATCTAGCGAAGGGGATTAAAACCAATAGCAAACGGTTTTTTAGCCATATAAATAGGAAGAAAACCAAGAAAGAAGAAGTGGGACCGCTTAAAACTTTAAATGGAGTGGAGATTAGGGATAATCTTGGAATGGCACAATATCTGAACGAATACTTTGCCTCGGTCTTTAATGAGGCTAATGAAGGGCTAAGGAATAGTGATAGAGGGACCGATGGGAATGAAGATATGGGGGTAGACATTACGGTAGCTGAGGTAGAAGCCAAACTGGAACAGCTTAACGGAAGTAAATCGGGGGGCCCGGATAATCTTCATCCTAGAATATTAAGGGAATTGGCGAGGGATATTGCTAGCCCGTTAGCGATAATCTTTAATAAATCCCTAAATTCGGGGATTGTACCGACTGACTGGAGATTAGCTAATGTAGTTCCTATATTCAAGAAGGGGAAAAAAAGTGACCCAGGGAATTATAGGCCTGTTAGTCTAACATCTGTAGTATGCAAAGTCATGGAAAAAATCTTAAAAGAGAGAGTGGTTCCGGAGCATGAGGCCGATGGCAACTGGGATAGATTACAGCATGGATTTACGAAAGGTAGATCGTGCCAAACCAACTTGATCTCCTTCTTTGAGAGAGTAACAGATTTTTTAGACAAGGGAAATGCGGTGGATCTCATATATCTGGATTTCAGTAAGGCGTTTGATACGGTACCGCATGAAGAATTACTGGTTAAATTGGAAAAGATGGGGATCGAAGTGAAAATCCAGAGGTGGATAAGGAGCTGGTTAAAGGGGAGACTGCAGAGGGTAGTATTGAAGGGGAACTGTCCGGTTGGAGGGGGGTTACCAGTGGAGTTCCTCAAGGCTCGGTTTTGGGTCCGATTTTATTCAATCTATTTATTGCTGACCTGGGAACCAAGAGTAGGAGTGGGCTGATAAAGTTTGCGGATGACACCAAGTTGGGGGGTATTGTCAATTCGGAAGAGGATCGGGATATTCTCCAGGAGATTTAGATGACCTTGTAAACTGGAGTATTAGTAACAGGATGAAATTCAATAGTGAGAAGTGTAAGGTTATGCATTTAGGGATGTCTAACAAGAACTTTAGTTATAAGCTGGGGACGCACCAGTTGGAAGTAACGGAGGAGGAGAAGGACCTAGGAGTCCTGGTTGATCGCAAGATGACTATGAGTAGGCAATGTGATGTGGCGTTAAAAAGCTAATGCGGTCTTGGGTTGCATTAGGCGAGGTATTTCTAGTAGGGATAAGGAGGTGCTAGTCCCGTTATATAAGGCGCTGGTGAGACCTCATTTGGAGTATTGTGTGCAGTTTTGGTCTCCCATGTTTAAGAAGGATGAATTCAAACTAGAACAGGTACAAAGAAGGGCCACTAGAATGATCCGAGGAATGGAAGGCCTTTCGTATGAAAGGAGACTTGAGGAGCTCGGTTTGTTTTCCTTAACCAAAAGAAGGATGAGAGGAGATATGATTACACTCTTTAAATATATCAGAGGGATAAATACCAGGGAGGAGAAGAATTATTTCAGCTCAGTGCTAATGTGGACACGAGGACGAACGGATATAAACTGTCAGTCAGGAAATTCAGGCTTGAAATTAGACGAAGGTTTCTAACCATCAGGGGAGTGCAATACTGGAACAGTCTACCGAGGGAAACAGTGGGGGCGAAGGACCTCCATGACTTTAAGATTAAGCTAGATAAGTTTATGGAGGGGATGGTATGATAGGATAACGGGCTTAGTCAATAGGTCAATTATGTGCCTGGTATGATATAACCTTTTCCAGAGGGTTTGGCTGGAGAGTCTTGCCCGCATGCTCGGGGTTCACCTGACCGCCATATTTGGGGTCGGGAAGGAATTTTCCTCCAGGGAAGATTGGCTATGGCCCTGGAGGTTTTTCGCCTTCCTCCGAAGCATGGGGCAGGGTTCACTTGCTAAGGAGTGGGTGGATCGGCTTATGTGGCCTGCATCTTGCAGGAGGTCAGACTAGATGATCATAATGGTCCCTTCTGATCTTGAATTCTATGATTCTATGATTCTATGATCTGGTTCTCGCTGCCACCAGTTAAGTTTAAAGTGGGTAACACACTGCCTGTCCCCCAAACTTCCCCTGGGGAACCCAGATTCAAACCCCTTGAATCTCACCAGAGAGAGAGAAACAGCCAGTTCCCCTCCCCCACTTCCCTCTCTCCAGCCTGCTCCAGAGAGATTACACCCCGAGTCAAATCCTTGACTCAACACAAAGAGGGACTCACCTCTCCCTCCCCTTCCCTAGTCCTGGAAAGAGATACCTTGATTCAAACTCCTTGAATCAAACAAAGAGGGATTCACTTTTCCCCCTCCCCTTCCCCTGAAAATCCAAACAAGGGAAGAAATCAATCAAGTTCTAAAAAGAAAAGATTTTATTAAAGAAAGAAAAAAAAGTACACTCTCTCTGTATTACCAGGATGCAAAAATACAGGGTCTAACTTATAAAAACTGGAGCGACTTCCCCTCCCTCCTTCTCAGAAACAGCAAACAGAACTAAAGATATTTCTCCAGCAAACACACAATTGCAAATATAGAAAGCAACTCAAAAGACTAATCCGCCTTTTTAACTAATACTCACTATACTGGGTAGTAGGAAATAGTCCAGGAGAACTTGGAGACATGTCTGGCCTCTCTTAGATCCAAAGAGAGCACGAACACTTAAACAAAGAACACAGACAAAGCCTTCCCTCCAGAGAGATTTGAAACTATTTTGTCCCTTGATTGGTCCTCTGGTCAGGTGTTCCTCAGGTTACTGAGCTTGTTAACCCTTTACAGGTAAAAGAGACTTTAACCCTTAACTATCTGTTTATGACAGGGTGACACTAGAGTTCTGGGGATTTGGGGGACTCTTCATTTCTCAACATTTCACACAAAATTTGTCTTTGGGCTGAAATTTCTCCTGTTAGGCCTCTCAGTCAGAGCTGTACCCCACCCTGTTTGCGCAGGGGGGGGGGGGGAGAGGGGAGATGTAAATTGCAGAGTAGGCAGAGAAGTCGCCCATAAAGGGTCATATTGATCTGGTGACTGGTTCTGACCGGGGTCCCACGTCCTCTGACACAGGCTCATCACAGGTGTTCAGAGAGACAGGTAGTTGCGGGTTTTCCAGTGTCAAGTCTGAACTTTGATTCTAACAATGTGCGATGAAATATCAAGGAGATCTCCACATACCTGATCTCTTCCCCCTCCCCTTTTTTTGTATTAATTTTTATTTTGACGTGTTTGGCTTAACTGTGATCGTCTATTTCCCCACCTGTATTGCAATTTGGGGGTCATGTTTAATGTGGCTCCCTTTTGTTCATGTCATTATAATTGTAACAGCAAAGGAACCTGCAGGAGCAAAAACTGACTCAAAACTTCATTTCCCCATCATGCCGGAACATCCTACAAATAGCTCACGCAGCTGGAATCATAACACACAAGGCCAGGGGATGGGAGATGCAGGTTTCCAAGTGTTCTGTCTTTCCCAGATGACACATTCCAGCCCCTTGTGTGGCTCCATCCTGTACGACCTGCTGGACTTTGACACATTTATTGTCTCATTCTATAGATAATGTGATTGTAACACAATGTGACTGAAATGAAACCACTTCCAGATGAGGAAACAACAGAAGAGAAAAGCCATTATTGCATTGGCTGGGAATCAAACCCAGATCAACTGCTTGGAAAGCACCTACGCACACCACTATACCACCAATGCATCTGGCAGGAGTAGTTTTCCTGCAGGCTGTGTGCTGGTAAAGGGGATGACACATGACCACAGAGTTAGTGAGCAGGGTGGATGGGCTGGAAGCTGCCTGACCCCGGGAGCAGAGTTACCATCCCAGAGTGACTGAAAGGGGGCAAAGGTGAAAACAGATCTCACTGGGAGCTGGCCCCACACCTGCCCTGCCCCTAGGAGAGGGGAACTGAAGCTCAACTTCAATCACAGAAAAATCTTCCCTGAGAAGGAAGGGGACAGCTTGTTTTAAAGACCAGTTTTGTGTTTGTTCCTGCTACATACGGAGGGGCTGGGTAGTGCTGATTCCAGCCCCCAGACTCTGGGAGGATAAGGAACAAATTCAGGCTGCCAGTGACCTGCAGGAGGGAGATGATCTTTTGACAGTGACGGACGCCTCATCCTAAAGGCCTTTGTCTGCCCCCTTCCAGTGACTGTTTGGTACAGGAATGCAGCCCCCCACTCCTGGGTCTCTCCTGGGGAAATAATGTTTCTGTGCAAAACACCAAAGCTTTTAACAGAAAGGAAGAAAAGGAAATAGCCACATGATGGGACTAGCACATAAGGAATGAAGCACAAGATCCTTCTCCCCTGTGCATTGACTTTTAACCTTGTTTGTGGTGGTGTTGTATCCATGTTGATCCCAGGGGTCCTCTGGGGCGCCGGGCATTGGCCACTTTCGGGAGAGTGGGCTAGATGAACTGGTCTGACTCAGTGTGGCTGTTCTTATGTTCTAACTGCTGGTTATGGAGGAGACGACCTTCCAGGCTACACAGAACTGAAGGAGGGTGCTGGGTTAGCTCCACAGCTTGTCTCTTTCACCAACAGAGGTTGGTCCTCTGCAAGCTCTTACCCTCACCCACCTTGTCTCTCCTGGACTCTGAAAAGTGCTTTCTCTCCACTCCCCTTGGAAAGAAGTTAAGTTTTCCCTTTGGGCAACTATCAGGCTGAAGCAATTGTATTGATTGTGACACTAGAATAGAAGATTTAATATTATAAATAAATGAGTCTAGACCTGAGGTTCTGGTTTTCACATTGGTTTTTCTAACTCAGTTCCCAAGTCTCTTCTAGAAAGGCCTCCAGGCTGCCTGCCCAGCCCAGCAAAAGTGGCCAGGAGAAAGCCCACACTGCTGCTCTTTCAGGTAGTTGAAGGCTGCTATCAAACCCCCCCTCACTCAGTCAGTCCCCAGTCTGTGGCAGTGCCTGGGATTCTTCCATCCTAAGTGCAGGACTCTACACTCCTCCTTGTTGAACCTCCTCAGATTTCTTTTGGCCCAATCCTCCAATTTGTCTACGTCACTCTGGACCCAAACCCTGTCCTCCAGCGCTTGGATTCTTTACATGCTTTCACAGAGCAAAGAGCACATGTTCCATGATTTCATAGGGCAGAGTTTTGTGCTATCAGGAGCTTTCCCTGTGTGGATTTGACAGGTGGATCAACACAGAGACACATTGTGACCCTTCTCAGGGTGCTGAGAGCTGTGAGTCTCCTTGTTGCCACCTGCCACAAGGAAGAGGGAGTTTTGCATTTGGCAGCTGGATGTTAGTGACCAAACTCACCAGCCTGCTGGAAATCAAGGACCCTCCTCTGAGCTACAGCAGCCACCTTAACCCTTGAGTTCCTTCACTGTGTCCCCCTCTGGGGTCCAGCCCAGATCAACAGATACTCGGTGAAATCCAAGATCCTCTCTTCCCCAAGTATCCCAGGTTACTAGTTTTACTGTGGACCATTGCTACTGTATCTCACACAGCACCTGAGTACAGTTATCGAACAAGCAAAAAATTTATTTCACAATGGATAGAGATTTAAACAAACAAACATGAGTGATGGAAACCAACTGTTACCAACTAAACAAAGGCAGAAAGTGATAGAATAGAAAGGCCAGCACAAAAAACAGAGAGAGGAACAATAAGATACTAAAAGGACAATGGTTGGAACTCTCCATTTCTCTCAGTCTTTAGACTGATGGGTACTAGAGCTGTAGCAACAGTTGAGGAACCAGGGTAAATTAAATCTAATTAACTTTTCAAGATTAGCCATCATTTCCTGTACGACTAAAAAAAACACAAAAACAAGACAACTTTCAGTTTTCCAAAATAATTCACATTATCACACAGTCTCTTACTCTTTAACCAATAACTTCACCTATAATTTCATTTTAATTGGTAACAATAACATATTCAAAGATCACAAATTATTTTCATATATGTTAGGGCTTGGCTACACTTGTGAGTTGCAGCACTGGGAGTTACAGCGCTGGTTGTGCAGCTGTGTAGGAACAGCGCTGGTGTGTGGCCACACTCACAGCTACCAGCGCTGCAGTGTGGCCACATTTGCAGCACTGTTGGGAGTGATGCATTATGGGCAGCTATCCCAGCGTTCAAGTGGCAGCAACCTGCTTTTCAAAAGAGGGGGGTGGGGTGTAGTGTGACAGGGAGCGGGGGAGGGAGAGAGAGTGTGTGGATTTTTGGAGCCGACACTGTGTATTAGCTCCCTGCCCTGAAAATCAGAAAATTTTCCAAACCCCTTATTCTGCAAACAGCCTGCAGACCAGATAAGAAGCATGGACTTTCTCCCCCCCATTTCTCTCATCAAACACTCAACCCCTGTGAATGAGGTAGGCAGGGGGTTCTCTCATTTGATTGTTCACAGTCACTTACAGATTGATCACAGCAAACAGGAGCTGTGTTTGTTTAGATAAGCAGCTCCTGAGTTCACAACAAAACAAAGAGAGGCTGCATAACAAAACAAAAGAGAGTAATTTACTTTAAAGCATTCTGGGATATCTCCTAATACCCTGGAGGCCAACAACAGCGCTGGTGTGTGTCCACACTTGATGAGCAGCGCTGGATCACCAGCGTTGCACTCGTTATACCCCAAGCAGACCAGTTGTTCAGCCAGCACTGCAGCCAGGGAGTTGCAGCGCTGGATGTGCCTTGCAGGTGTGGACAGTTACTAATTGCAGTGCTGGAAAGCCTCCACCAGCGCTGCAACTCACAAGTGTAGCCAAGCCCTTAGTTTGCTTTTAATCCCCATTGTCAATAACTGAACCCTTGTTCTTAGTGTGGTTTGTCCCAACCACTTCTGTGAGTTCATATATCTCAGGATCTTCTGCCATGTGTGTTGGTAGAAGGAGTCTTCTATGTCGGAATGTTTGCATCATGGAGAAAAATACCTCTCTTTTCACACTTTTTAATCTTTCAAAGTAGGAGGAGGTAGAGAAGTAATGTAAATGCATAAAACAAAAGAGAAACCTCTCTGGTCTACACTAAAGACATTTATCGGGATAACTATATTGCTTAGGGGTGTGAAAAATCCACACAGCTGAGCAATGTAGTTACACAGCCCTAACCCCCTGTGTAGATAGTGCTACATGAGCGGGAGAACTTCTCCTGCCAACACAGCCACCGCCGCTTGCGGGGGCTGGACTAATCAAGTCCGATGGGAGAAATCTCTCCCATTGGCTTAGAGCATCTGTTATAGCAGTGCTACAGCAGCACAGCTACATTGGTGGAGCTGTGCCAACATCAGCTTAATTGTGTAGCCACAGCGTCAGACACAAAACCATAGAATCAGGACTCAACATGTGTGTATCTGGAAGTCTGAAATTGGAGGCTGACAAATGCGTTGCCTCATTGGTTACCATCATTTCTACAGCCTGAAAGTCCTTGTTACCCAATCAGGCAGCCAGTTTGGGATCCACAGGGAAGGACTGTCCTATGAAGCACTCTCTCTTTGCATCCAAACAGTGAAGGATGACTGTTCTCAATCTAACCCTGGCATACTTTGGAAGTGTAATCAGTGACACTGAACTAGGAAGTGGAGTTGTACAAACAGTTTTCCTTGGGTCACCATAGCTTCCTTTACTGGGGTGGAAACCAAGAACTGGGTGTGGAATCTTTCAACCTCAGCTCTTTCCAAATCCTTGGTTTTGGATAGGGTAGATTTACACTTCTCTGAAGAAGAATACTTTACAAAACCACTTAAAATCTCAGCAGTGTTAATGAGGAATGGCTTCCTGAAACATGCCCAGCTTTTCTTTAATTCGGTGGCACAGGTCCAGGAAGGGACTGGATGCAGGCCTGGATCAGAATCTTCGTTAGTTACCAGAGCTGGAGATTCTATTCAAACATGGCTATTTTGCTGAAGCTATTACATTTTCAACACTGGTTTCATTTATACACATCTTTAGCACCTACAAAGGATAAATTCATCTAAAAACTCCACTTCTATTTCCTCAACATCTGTGTCATGAAAGGCTGCATTTCCCATAGCATAGGATTTGCTAGGAGAGATCTTCTGTAGGGCCTGGGCATTTTGTCTAGTTCAAAACCACTTACCATGGAATTCTCTTCCCAGATCATTGGAGACAATATTGCCTTAAACAACTGAAATACACTGTGATCAGATGCACTTCCTTCAGTTAGTTGGAGTTCTGCTGTTGTTCACCATTTCTGAGTGGAGATTTTAAATCACTGCTATTTCTGTGTTAGCCTGTCCAGTAAATTAGAGAGTCTCTCCTGTTGATAGAACTGCACTTCAACTTTCTCCATATCATCATGGAGGGATGGGAAAAAGCAAAGCTGAAATCATAAATGAGGACTTTAGCAAAGGGTCATTGTCTTAAATTCTTCAATAAATCTGAGCTACATCCTATCAAACTGAACTAATATCCAATTGGGTGACCAAATAGCCTTCAGGAAAGATAGAGACCCGCATCACAGAGAGACAATACATGACAAAGAAAGTGTCAAGTGAAATTCCAGAGCAGGTTACATCTGATTATTCAGAGTCGGGACAAGAGATTTTCCCACCACATTGTCCTCTGATCCATTCAAACCTGCTTCCCTCATCCCTGTCTCAATAGTCAGTTATGTTATTTACAATTATTTTAGTATCCCAGCATGCCCATAATGAGGGAAAAACAGCCCTCTTGCCAGAAGTGGCTTTACAATAGATGGAACCTGGAATTTAAACTCTAAATGGTCACACTGTATTTGGGATCCATTTGAATTCCCCTCCCAGGTCTTTGACACTTTCATCTCCAGTCATAGTGACTCTGATATAGGATTAAAGAAGTCAAAACATCATCTTCAAGCACAGACAACGGACAATGCTTCATCACATGACACTTTGAGAAGTGGATGGATAGAATGTGACGAAGATAAACTCTACCTGGCTCAGGCAAAAGGTAACAGTTCTGCAGTGAAGGGGAAGGAGGAAATCTCTGAGTCACTCCATCTCCTTCCAGTGTCACAGAAGCTGAAATTATACTTTTTTCCTGCCCCTGCTCCTCTTCATTTACATATAATTTGAAAAATTCCCAATGTAACTGCTCTTCAGCACAACCCAGAGCAACGTGAGAACAACTGGCAAGGATACAATCTGTGTCATTGGTGACTCTAACAATAACTTTGCAATAGGAGGAATGGTATAAACGTGATGCTCCCTGGTTCCTCATAGGAAGGGCACACTCCAGTTACTTGTGGGGCAATAGAAAGGACAAATAGGTCCATCTCAAAAGAGGGCGAACTGCAAAAGGCAAAAATGGGCCACTCATCTGGACAAGTTGAGGGATAACGGTGCTGCAAACAGTTCAAAGAGCTTTAAAAGTTACTATGTGGGAATCAGGAAAAGTATTAAAAAAACAAAGTATTGATAGCCCTAGAGATTTTTACAATGTTGATCTCTCTTGCAGATTCTCTGATGGCTAACATGGGATGAGTGCCAAGAGAAGGTTTTCCCACACTCACTGCATTCATAGGGCCTCTCCCCTGTGTGGATTCTCTGATGCTGAGAAAGGGCTGAACTCTTAGTGAAGCATTTTCCACACTCACAGCATTTATACGGCCTCTCCCCCATGTGAATTCTTTGATGTCTAATAAGGTGCGAGCTGCGATTGAAGGTTTTCCCACACTCACTGCATTCGTAGGGTCTTTCCCCTCTGTGGATTGTTTGATGACTAATAAGGTGCGAGCTGCGACTGAAGGTTTTCCCACACTCATGGCATTCGTAGGGTCTTTCCCCTGTGTGGATCCTCTGATGTCTAGAAAGGGCTGAGCTGTGAGTGAAGCTTTTCCCGCACTCACTGCATTCATAGGGCCTCTCATCTGTGTGGATTCTCTGATGAACATAAAGGGCTGAGCTGTAAGTGAAGCTTTTCCCACACTCACGGCATTCATAGGGCCTGTCCCCTGTGTGGATTCTCTGATGTTCAGAAAGGTTTGATCTTTGAGTGAAGCTTTTCCCACACTCTCTGCATTCATAGGGCCTGTCCCCTGTGTGGATTCTCTGATGAACAGAAAGGGTTGATATTTGAGTGAAGCTTTTCCCACAGTCACTGCATTCGTAGGGCCTGTCCCCTGTGTGGATTCTCTGATGTCTAGAAAGGCCTGATCTGTAAGTGAAGGTTTTCCCACACTCACGGCATTCAAAGGGCCTCTCCCCCGTGTGGATTCTCTGATGTTGAGAAAGGGCTGAGCTGCTAGTGAAGCATTTTCCACATTCACTGCATTCATAGGGCCTCTCTCCTCTGTGGATTGTTTTATGCCTAATAAAGTGCGACCTGCGATTGAAGGTTTTCCCACACTCAGGGCATTTGTAGGGCCTCTCCCCTGTGTGGATTCTCAGATGAACAGAAAGGCTTGATCCGTGAATGAAGTTTTGCCCACACTCAGTGCGTGTATTTTTTCTCTTTCGCCTAAGGATTTCCTGTTGTGTTGTGGTTTCCATGAGGACCTTCTGAGTTCCCCAACAGGAAATAAATTTACCCAATTTCTCCTGGCTGGTTTTCTTGCTCTCTATCTGGTCTGTGCTGAATCTCCCAGGAGTTTCCCTGCTCAGGACTTCTGGACACATTCCTTTTCGATCTTTGCGATAATGCTCTGTGTTTATCCACTTGCTCAACATTTTCCTGCTGAGAATTCTGCTCCTCTTTCTCACGGACCATTGCATCACCTGCTGTGATAGAGACAGAAACCTCAAACAGGGATGGAACAGGAAAGACCAAACCAAAACAAGTGCTGGAGAGGGCAAATAAAAATCAGGAGCTGAACTCCCCCAAACTCTTCCCACAGACAATCCAGGAAGTTTCTAGAAAGTGTAGGGGACAATTTCCTGGTGCAAGTGCTGAAGGAACCAACTAGGGGAAAAGCTCTTCTTGACCTGCTGCTCACAAACAGGGAAGAAATAGTAGAGGAAGCAATAGTGGATGGGAACCTGGGAGGCAGTGACCATGAGATGGTCGAGTTCAGGATCCTGACACAAGGAAGAAAAGAGAGCAGTAGAACAGAGACCCTGGACTTCAGAAAAGCAGACTTCGACTCCCTCAGGGAACTGATGGGCAAGGTCCCTTGGGAGAATAATATGACGGGGAAAGGAGTCGAGGAAAGCTGGCTGTATTTTAAAGAATCCTTATTGAGGTTGCAGGAACAAACCATCCTGATGTGTAGGAAGAAAAGTAAATATGGCAGGCGACCAGCTTGGCTTAACAGTGAAATCCTTGCTCGTCTTAAACACAAAAAAACAGCTTACAAGAAGTGGAAGATTGGACAAATAACCAGGGAGGAGTATAAAAGTATTGCTCAGGCATGCAGGAGTGAAATTAGGAAGGCCAAATCACACTTGGAGTTGCAGCTAGCCAGAGATGTTAGGAGTAACAAGAAGGGTTTCTTCAGGTATGTTAGCAACAAGAAGAAAGTCAAGGAAAGTGTGGGCCCCTTGCTGAATGAGGGAGGGAACCTAGTGACAGAGGATGTGGAGAAAGCTAGTGTACTTGATGCTTTTTTTGCCTCTGTCTTCACAGACAAGGTCAGTTCCCAGACAGCTGTACTCTGCAGCGCGGTATGGGAAGGAGGTGACCAGCTCTCTGTAGAGAAAGAAGTAGTTCGGGACTGTTTAGAAAAGCTGGACGAGCACAAGTCCATGGGGCCAGATACACTGCATCCGAGGGTGCTAAAGGAGTTGGCCGATGAGATTGCAGAGCCATTGGCCATTATCTTTGAAAAATCATGGCGATCTGGGGAGGTCCCGGATGACTGGAAAAAAGCTAATGTAGTGCCCCATCTTTAAAAAAAGGGAAGAAGGAAGATCCAGGGAACTACAGGCCGGTCAGTCTCACCTCAGTCCCTGGAAAAATCATGGAACAGGTCCTCAAGGAATCAATTCTGAACCACTTAAAGGAGGGGAAAGTGATCAGGAACAGTCAGCATGGATTCACCAAGGGCAAGTCATGCCTGACTAACCTAATTGCCTTCTATAATGAGATAACCAGCTCTGTGGATGAGGGGAAAGCAGTGGATGTGCTATTTCTGGACTTTAGCAAAGCTTTTGATACAGTCTCCCACAGTATTCTTGCCAGCAAGTTAAAGAAGTATGGGCTGGATGAATGGACGGTAAGGTGGATAGAAAACTGGCTAGAAGGTCGGGCTCAACGGGTAGTGATCAATGGTTCCATGTCTAGCTGGCAGCCGGTATCAAGTGGAGTGCCCCAAGGGTCGGTGCTGGGGCCGGTTTTGTTCAATATCTTCATTAACGATCTGGAGGATGGTGTGGACTGCACCCTTAGCAAGTTTGCAGATGACACTAAACTGGGAGGAGTGGCTGATATGCTGGAGGGTAGGGATAGGATACAGAGGGACCTAGACAAATTAGAGGATTGGGCCAAAAGAAATCTGATGAGGTTCAACAAGGACAAGTGCAGAGTCCTGCACTTAGGACGGAAGAATCCCATGCACTGCTACAGACTAGGGACCGAATGGCTGGGCAGCAGTTCTGCAGAAAAGGACCTAGGGGTTACGGTGGACGAAAAGCTGAATATGAGTCAACAGTGTGCCCTTGTTGCCAAGAAGGCTAATGGCATTTTGGGTTGTATAAATAGGGGCATTTCCAGCAGATCGAGGGATGTGATCATTCCCCTCTATTCAGCACTGGTGAGGCCTCATTTGGAGTACTGTGTCCAGTTTTGGGCCCCACACTACAAGAAGGATGTGGATAAATTGGAGAGAGTCCAGCGGAGGGCAACAAAAATGATTAGGGGGCTGGAGCACATGACTTATGAGGAGAGGCTGAGGGAACTGGGATTGTTTAGCCTGCAGAAGAGAAGAATGAAGGTGGATTTGATAGCTGCTTTCAACTACCTGAAAGGGGGTTTGAAGGAGGATGGATCTAGACTCTTCAGTGGTAGAGATGACAGAACAAGGAGTAATGGTCTCAAGTTGCAGAGAGGGAGGTTTAGGTTGGACATTAGAAAAAACTTTTTCACTAGTAGGGTGGTGAAGAACTGGAATGGGTTACCCTAGGAAGGTGGTGGAATCTCCTTCCTTAGAGGTTTTTTAAGGTCAGGCTTGACAAAGCCCTGGCTGGGATGATTTAGTTGGGTTTGGTCCTGCTTGGAGGAGGGGGTTGGACTAGATGACCTCCTGAGGTCCCTTCCAACCCTGAGATTCTATGATTCTCAATAAGAGAGAGGAGGGGGATGAATTCAGCCTTCACATCCCATCCAAATACGCAGGGGGAAGGGAGGAAGCTACTGCCTGGTGTCTGCTAGGATCTATAGGAAGCCATGAGCTATATTTACCCTGAGGATACGACCCCTGCTAGGGACAATAATGAACTGAGAGACCTCCCAAGGGCTTTGTAGGGCATCCCAGATGTTTCCTTCAGGCACTTACAGATTCTGAGGTGGTTTAATGTTTCCTCACCTGTGTGGGGAGCTCTCAGGATCTCTCTTTCCTCTGAACCCTGGAGGTCTGGGACCCATGGCTCTTCCCCCTGTTCCAGCTGTGAGATCACATCAGGCTGGGTAACAGGAAACCCTGCTCAAATGAAAGAAAACAAAGGAATTCAGTTGATTTCATAAGACTTTGTCATAAAAACATTCTATTAATTTAACTTCAGTGCTTAGTGTGACCTGGTGGGCCAGAGGCAGGTCTCACTGAAAACGCCAAGATCAGGGCAGGCTGAAAAAGGGATCACCCACTTGGGTTATTGAGAAGCTGAAAAAAGAAATCACACGGCCCCCTTTATTGCATCCCAGTTCTCTGACTCCTAATCAGCACTTAGGTCCAGTACAGTGAGAGGTTATTTCAAAACTCTGCTCACATAAACAAAATGATCTTCTGATCCCAAAGGTCAGCCACGTTACCAGGTCAGTATAGGTTTGGATCTTACCCAAAATACCACACTGCCAGCCAATCCTTAGCATCTAAACTAAAGGTTTAAACAAAAGAAAGACAGAAAGAAGTTAAATGGGAAAGCAGTCAGATACATTCCAAAATGGATATATCAGGTTCTTAGCAGTATTGGTGAGTTGCTGGCTTGAAAGTCCATCTGGAACACATCCACAGCTTGGATGGGTCATTCAGTCCTTTGTTCCAGGGTTCAGTTTGTAGAGAAGTTGCTCCAGAGGCAGGAAAGGGGATTGAAGACAAAATGGAGATGATGCAGCTGCCCTTTATATTCCTTTTGCTATGTGGCTTGTACTTCCTGTGTCCCAAACACAAGCTTCACAGTATGTGTCATGGAAAAGCCTTGAAGTTCTCATTACACAGGCATACCCCGGCATGTCTTGCTGACTCAATAGGTGTATCCTTGGTCCTTTCCATGGGCTCATTGTACAGATGATGACTCTCAATGGGCCATCAAACAGGCTAGGCAGTGTTGATCCCAATATGTCTGGGGGTGTCACCCAGAAACACTGCACAAGTCTGGAAATACAGATATACCCTACACATCTATAACTCACAATACAAAGGTGATACAAACATAGAAACAAAATGATCATACTTGGAAAATCATAACATTTCCCCTGACACCTTACATGGCATATCTAGCATGATTCATTTTAATTTGATAAGATTATATTATTTTATTATTAATACCAAAGTGTCTCACAATTCCATACAGTGTCACACTTGGTAAACCAGTGAATTTCCAGGACTAGTTCCCCAGGTCCTTGAAGATGCCCAACACTATGCTTATGAGGGACTGAAATACCCACATATCTGCTGGGAACACACACACAGACACTGTGTCAGTCTATACCCCTATGTTCACTCTTCTAGAAAATTATGATCAATTTTGTACTCAGTATGGCTTGTGAGGTATCATTTGAAAATGCATAATCTACTGAATATTATCCTCCTGTTAAAATGTGTAGTAACACTGTATGTAAAGTTATGAGATTTTACAGTATGAGATTATGGAAAAAGTTACAATTCTGGGGAACACCCACAGAGCAGTTCCTCAGAGACAGCAAGGCAAACAGCTGGTCAAACAGCCATTCTCCTGCAGGGGGAAGGTGTGAAGAAGACATTTACATTCCATCATAGGGACCTCTTGAAGTTGTTGTGGAAAACGACCACACGATTGATTTTGAATCAGCTCAGCCTGAGGCTCTTTTCTTGGTTAAAAGTGCGCAGCTATTGGAATACTGTCCCCCTGAGCTAAAAACCACACAAGCCTTTTAAAGCTTAAAACCACAATCAATGACACACACGTTGCACATTAATTACCTTATTTGGAATATATTGTAAAATATGATGCAGGTCAAAAGCGAACTGAACAATCAGTTTTCCATATTCAGCCTTTCCTGTTATTGTTATTCCTAGTCTAGTTCGTGGTTTGACTTTTCTAACACTTCCACTGTGGTTATGTTTCACAAGCTCGGTTACTGCAAATCAATGTGTTTGGGGACTTTCCACTTCACCTACTTAGGCCCCTTATGCACACAAAGCCATTGTTCCCCAATCTGGGGGATTTTCCATTCCACTCTGCCTTTCTATGCCCTTTATACAGAGCAGCAAGCTCAGCTAATACTTCAGGCCTACTAGCTTGACCAAAGCTCTTTCTGTAGACTTTCCCTCCCAATTCTCATATCTCCGACAGACAGCCTGGCACCGTGACTCAGCTGAGAACTGAAGTTGTTTCTAGTACAAAGGACTGAGTTATAAAAAGAGGTGAGGAAAATGCTTCAGACTCTCTCTCTCCCCTTTCCCTCTGCTCATGACAACTCCTGAAGACCTGATTGTGGGTGGCAGGGGCAGGTTAGGGGGAGTCCTGGCTGAAAGGAAAACCAGCCTGTCTCAGCACATGGTGAGAGAAACATTTGCCTTGAATCCGTTTCAGCTGGTTAACTTAGACGTTAGTGTGTGTTTTATCTTTGCATTTCTTTTGTAAACAATTCTGAGCTTTATGCCTCATTATCTGTATCTTAAAATATTTTTTTTGATAGTTAATCTTATTTTATTCTTTATCTAACCAGTGTGGTTGGATTAAAGTGTGATGGAAACTCCATCTGGGATAACAAGGCTGGCGCATGTCATTTTCCACTGATGAAATGACAGACTTCATATGAGCTTGCGTTGTTCAGTAGTGTGCTAGACAGCGAAAGATGCACATTTCTGGGGGAAGTCTGGGAGCAGAGAATTTTCTGGGGTTCTCCTGTGCTGCACTGTAACTCGTGAGTCACTGACTAGCAGCACTCAATACCGTGTAGCTGGGAGTGAGTTACATGCTGGAGACTGCGTGTGAACTGCCCAGGAGTGGCTGCTCTCACAGTAGAGCAGTGTAAAAGGCACCCCAGCCTGGGGAACTGAGGGGACACAGCTGTTCAACAGTCCAGGTTGCACTGTGCTTAATGTCACAGACACTCAATTTCAAAGAGTCTCCTACAACACAGAGAAAGTAAATCCATGTCCCAAAAATCAAAGACTCCAGAGAAAGGGCAAGTCTCCCCGGCACTGCTTCTTGCTCACAGAGAGGTCCAGAGACAGAGACAATGGAAGAGTCCTGGGGAAGCTGGAAACAGGAAGCATGGGCTGGTGGGGTTCAGTGGAGAAAGGGAACAGGAAGGGCAGGGATATTACTGAATGCAGGATCTCAGCAGTACTAGATGACTGGATAGCACATAGTGCAGCCCATTGGAAAACATAATCCCAACTATACATACAGAATGATGTATGTATAGTTAGTTAAATTAGTTAGTTAAATTAGTTGTTTCCACTCAAGAGACGGATCTTGGAGTCACTGTGGATAGTTCTCTGAAAACATCCACTCAATGTGCAGCAGCAGTGAAAAAAGCAAACAGAACGTTGGGAATCATTAAGAAAGGGATAGATAAAAAGACAGAAAATATTATATTGCCTGTATATAAATCCATGGTACGCCCACATCTCGAACACTGTGTGCAGATGCATAGACAGCTGCAGCGGCACAGCAGCCAGCAAACAGAGCTGTAAACAGGGGAGTTTCAGAGGGAGTTTACTTGGGAGACTAAGAGACCTAGGCAGAGGAACTGACAGGCTAGTGAAGGGAGTGGGTGGTGGTCTGCCAGTGTTCTGGTGCCTTTTGGGGATTTGTTTTGTTTTGTGTTTCTTGGACTAACACATTTTAGGTGGGAAGGCTATGACCGATACAGAGGCAGCAGGGAAAGACACAATGAGGATGACTGGATGTGGAAGCTGCGGCATGTACACGATCCTGGTGGGGGTACCTCAAAAGAGTTTTGTCTGCATGAAGTGCCACCTGATAGAGCTGATAAAGGTAATAGGTAATAAAGGTAATAACTGGAGATATACCAATCTCCTAGAACTGGAAAGGACCTTGAAAGGTCATCGAGTCCAGCCCCCTGCCTTCACTAGCAGGACCAATTTTTGCCCCAGATCCCTAAGTGGCCTCCTCAAGGATTGAACTCACAACCCTGGGTTTAGCAGGCCAATGCAGGTGGAAACTCTGGTCAAGTTTAGAAGGGGGTTCGAGCAGATGATGGAGCAAAGACATGAGGAGGCTGAAGGGATAAGCTCAGACTTGCAGATGGCAGCAGGACCAAAGAACTCTGAGGGGAGACTGCTGGGTGAGGAAAGTGAACAGTGGAAGCATGTGACTAAGAGAACCAGGCAGAGGAAAAGACGGGCCAGTGACGGAGAAATAGAGCTCAGGGACAGGTTTGCAGAGTTGGAAAATGAAGAAGGGGCACAGCAGGTGGTTGCTGAAGGTGAGAGGGCAAGGAAAAAGAGAAGAGCTGCTAGTCCTACAGGAAGAGGGGAAGAGTCAATGGAGACAACACCAAATATGAGCCCCAGGAGGATACGGGAAGGGTTGCGGAGGATTGCAAGGGTGAATAGGAATCGAGAGGACTTGCAGCCAGTGGGAGCAGGGGATAGACCGGAGAATCACACTGTCATCAGGAAAAGGCAGGTCTACGTGATTGGGGACTCCCGACTGAGAAGAATAGACAGGCCTGTAACTAGAGCTGATCCAGAGAACAGAAGGGTGTGCTGTCTGCCAGGTGCTAAGATACAAGATGTGGACCTGAGGCTGAAAAGGATCCTAACGGGAGCGGGAAAGAATCTGTTGATTGTCCTTCATGTGGGAACAAATGATACGGCTAGATTCTCGCTGGAACGTATCAAGGGAGACTATGCCAGGCTGGGGAAGACGCTTAAGGAAATCGAGGCTCAAGTGATCTTCAGTGGGATTCTGCCGGTTCCCAGAGAAGGACAACAAAGGTGTGAAAAGATTATGGCGACCAACAGATGGCTCAGGCAGTGGTGCTATAAGGAGGGCTTTGGGATGTACGGCCACTGGGAAGCATTCATGGATAGAAGACTGTTCTCTCGGGATGGACTCCACCTGAGTAAGGAGGGAAATAGACTTCTAGGATGGAGGCTGGCACAACTGATTAAGAGAGCTTTAAACTAGGAATTTGGGGGAGATGTCCAGGTAATCTCCACGCCGGAATTTAACATTGAGAGGGAAGAAAACAAAGTAAGAGAGGATACAGCCGTGGGCAGAAGAATGGACATAAGGAGGAAGGGTAGTGTAGATACCAGTCTAATAGGTGATGCTGGTGGTAGAATGTCTGTGCCTAACCCCCGGGGAAAGAATGTCAGTGAAGCCAAACAGCAGGAATTAAGATGTCTGTACACTAATGCGAGGAGCCTAGGTAACAAAATGGAGGAACTAGAGCTACTGGTGCAGGAAGTGAAACCGGATATTATAGGGATAACAGAAACATGGTGGAATAATAGATCATGACTGGAGTACAGGTATTGAAGGGTATGTGCTGTTTAGGAAAGACAGAAATAAAGGCAAAGGTGGTGGAGTAGCACTGTATATCAATGATGAAGTTAACTGTAAAGAAATAAGAAGTGATGGAATGGATAAGACAGAGTCTATCTGGGCAAAAATCACACTGGGAAAGAAAGCTACTAGAGCCTCCCCTGAGATAGTGCTTGGGGTGTGCTACAGACCACCAGGATCTGATTTGGATATGGATAGAGACCTCTTTAATGTTTTTAATGAAGTAAACACTAATGGGAATTGTGTGGTCATGGGAGACTTTAACTTCCCAGATATAGACTGGAGGACAAGTGCTAGTAACAATAATAGGGCTCAGATTTTTCTGGATGTGATAGCTGATGGATTTCTTCACCACACAGTTGAAGAACCAACAAGAGGGGATGCCATTTTAGATTTGGTTTTGGTGAGTAGTGAGGACCTCATAGAAGAAATGGTTGTAGGGGACAACCTTGGTTCGCGTGATCATGAGCTAATTCAGTTCAAACTACATGGAAGGATAAACAAAAATAGATCTGGGACTAGGGTGTTTGATTTCAAAAGGACTAACTTTAAAGAATTAAGGAAATTAGTTAGGAAAGTGGATTGGATTGAAGAACTTGTGGATCTAAAGGTGGAGGAGGCCTGGAATTACTTTAAGTCAAAGCTGCAGAAACTATCAGAAGCCTGCTTCCCAAGAAAGGGGGAAAAAATCACAGACAGGAGTTGTAGACCAAGGTGGATGAGCAAGCATCTCAGAGAGGTGATTAAGAAAAAGCAGAAAGCCTACAAGGAGTAGAAGATGGGCAGGATTAGCAAGGAAATCTACCTTATTGAGGTCAGAACATGTAGGGATAAAGTGAGAAAGGACAAAAGCCATGTAGAGTTGGGCCTTGCAAAGGGAATTAAAACCAATAGTAAAAGGTTCTATAGCCATATAAATAATAAGAAAACAAAGAAAGAAGAAGTGGGACCACTAAACACTGAGGATGGAATGGAGGTTAAGGATAATCTAGGCATGGCCCAATATCTAAATAAATACTTTGCCTCAGTCTTTAATAAGGCTAATGAGGAGCTTAGGGATAATGGAAGGATGACAAATGGGAATGAGGATATGGAGGTAGATATTACCACATCTGAGGAAGAAGCCAAACTCGAACAGCTTAATGGGACAATCGGAGGGCCCAGATAATCTTCATCCAAGAATATTAAAGGAACTGGCACATGAAATTGTAAGCCCATTAGCAAGAATTTTTAATGAATCAGTAAACTCAGGGGTTGTACCGTATGACTGGAGAATTGCTAACATAGTTCCTATTTTAAAGAAAGGGAAAAAAAGTGATCCGAGTAACTATAGGCCTGTTAGTTTGACATCTGTAGTATGTAAGGTCTTGGAAAAAAATTTGAAGGAGAAAGTAATTAAGGACATTGAGGTCAATGGTAATTGGGACAAAATACAACATGGTTTCACAAAAGGTAGATCGTGCCAAACCAACCTGATCTCCTTCTTTGAGAAGGTAACAGATTATTTAGACAAAGGAAATGCAGTGGATCTAATTTACCTCGATTTCAGTACGGCATTTGACACAGTTCCACATGGGGAATTATTAGTTAAATTGGAAAAGGTGGGGATCAATATGAAAATTGAAAGCCGGATAAGGAACTGGTAAAAGGGGAGACTACAACGGGTCGTACTGAAGGGTGAACTGTCAGGCTGGAAGGAGGTTACTAGTGGAGTTCCTCAGGGATCCGTTTTGGGACCAATCTTATTTAACCTTTTTATTACTGACCTTGGCACAAAAAGCAGGAATGTGCTAATAAAGTCTGCGGATGACACAAAGCTGGGAGGTATTGCTAACATAGAGAAGGACCGGAATCTCATACAGGAAGATCTGGATGACCTTGTAAACTGGAGTAATAGTGAAAAGTGCAAGGTCATGCATTTAGGGATTAATAATAAGAATTTTAGTTTATAAATTGGAGACATATCAGTTGGAAGTAACAGAGGAGGAGAAGGACCTCGGAGTATTGGTTGATCACAGGATGATCATGATGTGATATGGCTGTTAAAAAAGCTAATGCAGTTTTAGGATGCATCAGGCGAGGTATTTCCAGCAAAGATAAGGAGGTGTTAGTACCGTTATATAAGGCACTGGTGAGACCTCATCTGGAATAATGTGTGTAGTTCTGGTCTCCCATGTTTAAGAAGGATGAATTCAAACTGGAACAGGTTCAGAGACGGGCTACTAGGATGATTCGAGGAATGGAAAACCTGTCATATGAAAGGAGACTCAAAGAGCTTGGCTTGTTTAGCCTAACCAAAAGAAGGTTGAGGGGGGATATGATGGCTCTTTATAAATATATCAGAGGGATTAATATTAGGGAGGGAGAGGAATTATTTAAGCTTAGTACCAATGTGGACACAAGAACAAATGGGTATAAATTGGACACTAGGAAGTTTAGACTTGAAATCAGATGAAGGTTTCTAACCATGAGAGGGGTGAAGTTCTGGAACAGCCTTCCAAGGGGAGTAGTGGGGGCAAAAGACATATCTGGCTTTAAGACTAAGCTTGATAAGTTTATGGAAGGGATGGTATGATGGGATAGCCTAATTTTGGCAATTCATTTTGGCAATTGATCTTTGATTATCAGCAGGTAAGTATGCGCAGTGGTCTGTGATGGGATGTTAGATGGGATGGGATCTGAGTTACTGCAGAGAATTCTTTCCTGGGTGCTGGCAGGTGAGTCTTGCCCACATGCTCAGGGTTTAACTGATCGCCATATTTGGGGTTGGGAGGGAATTTTCCTCCAGGGCAGATTGGCAGAGGCCCTGGAGGTTTTTCGCCTTCCTCTACATTGTGGGGCACAGGTCACTTGTTGAAGGATTCTCTGCAGCTTGAGGTCTTCAAACCACAATTTGAAGACTTCAACTCAGACATAGGTTAGGGGTTTGTTATAGAAGTGGATAGGTAAGATTCTGTGGCCTGCATTGTGCAGGAGGTCAGACTAGATGATCATAATGGTCCCTTCTGACCTTAAAGTCTATAATGTGGTCACCCCATCTCAAAGAAGTTTACTGGAGCAAATAGGAGATATTTGACACTGTGATACTGCTCCTGTGCTCTGTTCCCAAAGTGTTCTGCAGCAGGGGAGGGTCTGTGGCAGTATGTGTGTCACTGGCATATTGGGGTGATGCAGAAACAGGGCAGAGTAAAGGTGGCATTGTGGGGCTGGCGTGAACTTTATCTCTTCATTTCCCCTTCCAAGAACTGAGGGGACAGGAACCCTTACCCAGCGAGGTCACATTCTCATAGTTCTTCTGCATGACGTCTCTATAGAGGGCTCGCTGAGTAGGGTCCAGCAGAGCCCACTCGTTCCTGGTGAAATACACAGCAACATCCTCGAAGGTCACCGGCCCCTGAAAGAGCAGGAGTCCAACATTCAGTACCTGTTGCCCCACTCACACTCCCACTATTCGTGGAGGAGAGGAGCCAAACAAATGGAAGCTCTGGGTGGATCACAGTCAACAGAGTCCCACCTCCACCCCATTCAGAGCATCCTGGAAACACCAAGGTGAGGGGACGAAGAGAGAGCCCCTCCTCTCCCAGCAGAGCCATCACCCACTTACTAGCCACAGACTGATACAGGAGATGGAGCCCTAGCATGGACCAGGGAGCTCTCCCTGGTCGGAAACCCAACACCCTCCACCTTGTGAGGAGCTGGATGTGAAGGGAGGGGCATCTCCCCTAAACCTCACTGCTGGGTGCCCCTTTCATATCTCACAGCAGCCGCAGGTCAGTCAGGTCAGGCTCCAGCACTGGGAGTCTGGTCAGCTTTCCTAGCCCCATGTAGGAGGGTTATTTTCTGTTTCACAAATTAGGGCATTTCCACCTCCTAATCTCATGGGTCTGTTCCTAGAATCTAGGGCACTTAATAAACAACTCCCAGCAGGTTTGCCACACTCTGTCCTCCTCCCTTTCCCACCCTGTGCATTTCCTGCCCCGCTCCAACCTCCAAACCAGACTGCACAACCCTTTCCATCTCCGGTGTATTTGCTGTCCCTCTCCTCCAGCAGGAATTTACCAGCAACCCCCCGATAATCTCCACCTGAACAGGCTCCTCTGCAGCCATTTCTCTTCCCTCTCCCATGAGAGGATGGGATGAGCTGGAGTGAAACATGGACGTCATTCTGCAGCCTGTCTGGATGAGAAGGGCAGTTGTGGGGGTTTCAGAACAGGCTTTAGTTAATTTCACATCATGACAGACATCCTAGATTCTGCCATCCTGGGAAAATGCCTGATCTCTTTATTACAGTGTAGACCTGGCCCCTCCTGCCAGGTTAAGCCCACAGAGAGATTTTTAACCTCCCTTCTCCCTCCCCTCACCCTGTAACAAGTCTTTGAACAGAAGTCACTTTCTTGCCAGGCTAGAAAAGAGCAGAACCAAAGGAGTCACTGTGGGGGATTCCCTCGGACACTGGCCCCATGGCAGCCACACCCCAGCAGGGGGAATATGGAGTCAGGAACTGGCTTTTCCTCTCTGATCCTTGTTTTGTTCACTGGAAAGTGGTTCTGCCCAGGATGCAGCAATATATGTGTCTGGGTGGATTAGAGAGCTGGAAATCTCTCCCCCCTCATTTATCCCACTGCCCCTTTCAGACTCTCCTTCCCCTGTCCTCTCTCCCTGCCCCTCTGGCTGGGACAGTCCCATTCCTGGGGGCTTTGCTCTCCCAGGACTGGATTTTCTCCTGGCAATTGCTACTGGGAGGAGAAATGAGGAGGGGCTGTTTGTGCAGAGTCACTTTCTTGCCAGTCCCCAGCACTTTCCCTGAGGTCTTTCAGTTACCTGCAGACTCTGGCTCAGAATTTAGTATTAACAGGGCCCAGGGCTGCCCTAGGGCGCTAGGACCAGCAGGAGAAAGTCATCCCCTGGGCCAGGCAGAGAAGCAGCTTTAATTCAGGTCACTTCCCAGCACAGAACCCCGCTGGGGGAGCAGCAGCTGCTAAGCCTGGTCTCCCAGATCACAATGGAGGCTGCAGCATCTGACCCAGGAAGCTGAACCCCAGTATCCTGAGCAGAGAGGGACAGAGCGTTTGAGCAGCTTCCCTCCTTTAGCAGCTAATGAGAGCCCCTCCTCACAGGGAGAATTGCTAATCTCATTTGCCCCACTGTCGATCCAGAGTCACTCCTTGTCTTTCCATACAGTGACTCTGGATTAACAATGGTCTCAGTGAAACCAGAGTTCAGAAAGAATGAGTCCAGAACGCTGTGGAAGGGACCATTGTGTGGCAGTGCTGATCCCCCTCCCCCCCCCAGATCTAGGACAAGGGCTGGGGGCACAAATTTTCCAAACAGAACCAGAAGTTCCTGCAATTTTCAAGAGGGGAGAAAAAGAAAAATCAGTGATTTCACACTCACAGTGTCTGATAAGTGGATAGAAAGTTATCACAGTGACAGGGCCTGTGGCTGGGGAATGCCCGGCAGTGCTTGGAGCCAGGACTCTGGCACAAACTGATCAGGGAGAAGGATCATGGTTAGTAGCAGCCCCCCCGACACCCCCCAGTACCCAGACCCCACAGCTAGGGCCCCCAGACACCCCCAAAGCCCCAGCCAGGGTCCTGCCCGATCGTCCCTGGCACCCGCTCCCCAGAGTCCCGGGCCAGCGACCCCAGATACCCCCAGAGCCACCGTGACAGCTGGACACTGGCGAAGGGGAGAGAAAGAGGGGCACAATGGGGGGGGGGGGCGAGGGAAGTAGACAGGGGTGGGGGGAAGGGGGGGCACCGGGGGCGCGGCTGGTGGGTCTCTAGGGGGAAGGGGGGCAGGGCGGGGGGGGAGGGGGGTCCCCACGGGGGGGGGCCGCGGTAAATCCGCGGGGATCTCAGCCCCCCCCTTTCTCTCCCCGCTCCTCGGGGGTCACCTGCCCCCCCCCGGCCATGTCCGGGCTGCACAGACATTTCCCGCCCGCCCCCACGCAGGGACCCCCGGGGTAATGAAGGGCTCTCCCGCCGCGATCTGCGCATGCCCAGAGCTCCACCGGCACCAACCCTTCTCCGGCCCCGGGAGAGGCTCCAACGGCCCCGCGCGAGCCAGGCAGAGCCCCAGCGCCCAACGCTCCTTCGCAGCCCGTCTCCGTCTCCCCACGTGACGTCACTTACGCTTCGTGGAGAATCAGGAACTACAACTCCCAGTCTGCCCCGAGGGCGCTTCCACCCCACCCCTCCCGCCGCCTAGGGAAGGGAGGCCCCATCTCATCCCCGCTCCTCGCAGAGACCCCGCCCCCAGCCGGCGCGTCTCAGACCCGCCCCAGGAGCAGCGGCCCCGCCCGGAGCCCCCAGCCCCGCCCCCTCCCATGTGCCGGTCCCTGCCCGCGGCCGGGGCGCGTCCCCCTCGCGCCAGAGCCCGAGACCCCGGGAGCAGCTCGCGGGGCCCGAGACGCAGCGGCCTGTGGGGGGGAGGCGGGGCCGGGCTCTGCCCGCAGCGAGGCCGGGACGGGACCGGAGGAAAGTGCCCCGGAGACTGTCCGGCCCCAGGTTCCACCGGCCTGGTCCTGCTGCGCCAGCGCCCCCGCTGCTGCTGCCCCTGCCCAGCGCCCCCTGCTGCTGCCCCGCCCAGCGCCCCCAGCTGCCAGTCACCCCCGCCCTGCTGCTGCCCCACCTGCCCAGCGCCCCCAGCTGCTGCCCCCGCCCAGCGCCCCCACCCCGCTGCTGTGACAGCGCCCCAGCTGCCAGTCACCCGCCCCTGCTCCTGCTGCTGCCCCCGCCCAGCGCCCCAGCTGCCAGTCACCCGCCCCTGCTCCTGCTGCTGCCCCCGCCCAGCGCCCCCAGCTGCCAGTCACCCCCACCCCGCTGCTGCCCCTGCCCAGCGCCCCCACCTGCCAGTCACCCGCCCGCCCTGCTGCTGCCCCCGCCCAGCGCCCCCAGCTGCCAGTCACCCCGCCCTGCTGCTGCCCCACCTGCCCAGCGCCCCCAGCCGCCAGTCACCCGCCCCTGCTGCTGCTGGTGCCCCTGCCCAGCACCCCAGCTACCAGTCACCCGCCCCTGCTGCTGCCCCGCCCAGCGCCCCAGCTGCCAGTCACCCACCCCTGCTGCTGCCCCACCTGCCCAGCGCCCCCAGCTGCCAGTCACCCCTGCTGCTGCTGCCCCACCTGCCCAGCGCCCCCAGCTGCCAGTCACCCGCCCCTGCTGCTGCTGCCCCTGCCCAGCGCCCCTAGCTGCCAGTCACCCCCACCCTGCTGCTGCCCCGCCCAGCACCCCAGCTGCCAGTCACCCCGCCCTGCTGCTGCTGCCCCCGCCCAGCGCCCCCAGCTGCCAGTCACCCCGCCCTGCTGCTGCTGCCCCTGCCCAGCGCCCCCAGCTGCCAGTCACCCTCCCGCCCTGCTGCTGCTGGTGCCCCACTGCCCAGCGCCCCCAGCTGCCAGTCACCCCCACCCTGCTGCTGCTGCCCCACTACCAGGAGTTTTCCTGCTCCATACTCCCCTCACGTAGCCTCTTAAAGCACCTCCCCAAAGGGCTCCCTGCTGCCCCTGTGAAGGGTGGGGGGGGGAAATTATTACTGTCTGTTTATGGAACTTTCATATACAATCCCGTCACACTGTCCAACTACCGTCACTTACTTGGTATAAAATCTCTTCAGAACCGGGTGCTTTTCTCTCATTATCAAATATTTCTTTTTAGACCTATTTCTTCCCCAGTTCTCAAGGATAGATTTAAAATATCCCGTGTGCGGTGCTGTAGTAGCCATGGTGAGCCCAGGATATTCGAGGCTGGGGCACGTCCCTCTCGCGCCAGAGCCCGAGACCCCGGGAGCAGCTCGCGGGGCCCGAGACGCAGCGGCCTGTGGGGGGGAGGCGGGGCCGGGCTCTGCCCGCAGCGAGGCCGGGAAGGGACCGGAGGGGAAAGTCCCCCCCGGAGACTGTCCGGCCCCAGGTTCCACCGGCCTGTTCCTGCTGCGCCAGCGCCCCCACCCCCCGCTGCTGCCCCCCCTGCCCAGCGCCCCCCCACCTGCCAGTCACCCGCCCGCCCTGCTGCTGATTTATATACAAATGTTCCGTGTTATTCTCCATCCCATTCCTTGTGAATCTGAACACGTTCGCTTTTCTGCTGGCAGCTGTGCAGTGAGTGGAGCTTTGCATTGATCTGTCTACAGCAGTGGTTCCCAACCTTTTTGTGGCCAGTAGCACATTCAGGTTTTCAGAAGAGTGTGGCGGGCGCCAACCATTTTTCAAGGCTTATTTTCTGTTTGTACATTAAATATACAAAAAAGTCATTTAATATTACATAATATATGAATCCATAAGATAAAAACGGTAATTTTACATGTAAAAGGTATTAACTAAATTATTCAGCAATTACTTTTTCACCTTCCCATGTCAATTTGCTCTTTTTTATCTACAAAATATTTTACAAAATAAATATCATAAGCAGTTTTCATCTTCTTTATTTTTAAAAAAGTAAAACATTGCTGAACTGCTGGTCCAAATATATTTATTATCCTTCCTTTAACATAGATTGAAGCCTGCAGCCCCAGAGTTCTCTGTTCCCGGCCGGGGCTGGGCTGCAGCTTCTCTCCAGCTTTAAAGCCGCGGCCCCGTGCCTGCCAAGGACAGAGAACGCCGGCGCCTGCAGCTCCGGAGAAGCCGGAGAGAAGCTGCAGTCCCGCGCCTGCCAGGGACAGAGAGCACCAGCGTCCACAGCCTGCAGCCCCGGAGAAGCCGGAGAGAAGCTGCAGCCCCGCACCTGCCAGGGACAGAGAGCACCGGTGCCCGCAGCCTGCAGCCCCGGAGAAGCTGCAGCCCCGCGCCTGCCAGGGACAGAGAGCACCGGTGCCTGCAGCCTGAGTTCTCTGTCCACGTCAGGCGCAGGGCCACAGCTTCTCTCCCCTGCTGGGCAGTAGGTGGGCGCACATAAATGCCCCAGCGGGCGCCATGGTGCTCGTGGGCACCCTGTTGGGAGCCACTGGTCTACAGCCACGTGCAGATCCCTTTCTTTAGTTGTGAAGCCGATATGTTCTGCTGACGCTGCTAGGTGTAATGCATGTTCAGTAGGGGTTTCTCCCTTACTAATGCTGCAGTGTCCTTCTCCTCTAGGTTAGTATATTAATGATCTCATTTTGGTGTCACGTGTGTCAGTTCGTTGCCATGGCACTCGTGTGCTCAGACATCTGAGGGCTTGGCTACACTTACAAATTTGCAGCGCTGCAGCAGGGTGTGAAAACACACCCTCTCCAGCGCTGCAAATTGCGGCGCTGCAAAGCGCCAGTGTGGTCAAAGCCCCAGCGCTGTCCGTTATTCCCCACAGGGAGGTGGAGTACAGACAGTGCTGGGAGAGCTTTCTCCCAGCGCTGGCGCTTTGACTACACTTAGCGCTTCAAAACGCTGCCACGGCAGCGCTTTGAAGTG
Source organism: Mauremys reevesii (assembly GCF_016161935.1). Classification (NCBI taxonomy): domain Eukaryota; kingdom Metazoa; phylum Chordata; order Testudines; family Geoemydidae; genus Mauremys; species Mauremys reevesii. Next base: position 26,985,732 of record NC_052636.1, on the reverse strand, counting down.
CTAAGTGTAGCCACAGCCTTAGGATGCTCTGCAGAAAAGCTCCTTGAGTGGGGTGATCCACAGGGAGTAGCTCAAACCTCCAAAGGGCCTGGCCGGGGCAGGACATTGGCACAGCAAGGGAGGGGTGTGGCAGTGACATCACAAAGGCCTTTTGCAGGACCTCAGACTATTGGTCCAAGGTGGTGGGGAGGTGGTGACCTCACAGAGAGATGCTGACATCAGCCAGGCACGACAGGGGCGAGGGGCCAGGGAAACCTCAGAGACCCCTGTGGCTTTGCTTCAGCAAGTCTCCTTCTCCGGGTCTCTCTTTGAGGACTGAGAGAGTATTCAGGTTCACAGACGTGAGCACCAGGAGGAACCTCTTTCGAGTTTTCTCCTTCCCTTTCAGTGATTTTACTAGAAAACAGCCGTCCCTGTTTAGAAGGTAAGAGCTTCCTCGAGGTTTGAAACCTGTTCAGTCTGATCCATCTGGTGGGAGTTGAATTCTAGGCATGGAAAACACGAGCTTAAGGAGGCAGAATTTTATTGCACACCTGGGATTTTGTCCCTTAGAATCATTGGGGACATTAGTGTTTGTCCTTTTTGTTTCAACTTTTCCTCCATCCATCACTCCCTCCTTTCGCTTCTTCTCTTGCTTCTTTTGTCCTTTCTCCTGTTCCCCTCCCAACACCAGGAGGTAGGATGGGGTGTGTGTGTGTGTTGCGGGGGAGGGCTCTGCAACTCCCACTGTGGGAGGTCCACCCAAAATTGTGGGGCTGAAATAGTGCTCAGGCAGTCAGGACCAGATTAACCTTCTGTGGGTCCTGGTACCAAACATATTTGTAGGCCCCTATATAGTCACTGTGGGCCTGGTGGGGCAGTGCCATTGGTGCCATAGGATACCCGCTACTGAACCTCAGAGACATATTTCATTTTGATCACACACCTCTCCATGACTATATGCATTGCTATACACAGCTCCCTCAGCCCCCGGGTTTTCTTATTGAGCTGTACACCCATGTGGGTTTACCAGTGTCCACAGTGAGCAGAACTTTCATAGCGATCAAGGAAACTCCCCACAGATTTATCTCCTTCCTCATTCAGACCTTCTCTAGCCATGTCTCCAGTACCCACCCCCCCATGTCACCAGTCACGGCATTGCTTGAACCTTGCAACGGCAGCACTAGGGACTCTAAATCCTCAGCCCTGGCTCCTAGGCAGCTGCAGACTCTGCAGTTAGGCACTTCCTCCTCTAGGCCATGGCTTTAAAGACCTGCGATTCCCCTCACCTGCAGCAGAGGCCACCAATTCCCACGCCCCCCTCAGCCAGCACCTAGTCGTGCAGAAAGTGAAGCCTGGATGATTTTGGAGGCTGGGATGCCAGGAGATTCCCGTCCCGGAGCAGCAGCTCTGCAACAAGCTCACATGCCCCCTCCGCTGTGAGACCAGGACCCTGTGAAGACAGTGGGGTTACCCGTGTATAACCAGTTCTGGCCAAAGCCTGTTGAAGTGAGTGGGAGGCTTTTCATTGTCTTTAATGGGCTGTGTATAGACGCAAAGGCCCCATTCTAGACTCCAGGAGCAAAGTGCCTGCTGTGTAGCACTGGTTTACTAGTGTAACAGGAAGGTCTCACATCACCTAGTGAATAAGCAACACCTCCTACAGCACCTAACTTTTTCTGAGACGCTTCCCACCCAATTACTAAATGTGAACCTGCTTCCCTTACAAGGGCTGAACATATCAGGTGAGATGGTCACAAAAGAGATGGTGAGATGGTGATTCTGAGTTCAGCAGGGATTTTGGATGCGCACAGAACACAGACAGGACTGGTTCCCGCATGGTTACTGCAGTAAAGTGGAATAATTTTCAGCTTGTGTGATTGGAAGATGTCTGGATCCATCTTATAAGACTGTCCTACATAAATGAGGAAAACTTGAGGTGCCTTTATTATTCTTTTGTTCCATTCTTTGTTTCTATGGGGGATTTGCCAGTGCAATATCACTGTCTTCCTTTTAAACAAGCAAAACTTTAAAAAATGGTAATGGCTGTTGAAAATAGCAATTCCAGCCCTAGTGAGCACTGGGAAGACCCCAGCATTTGTTGCTCAATTTTATCCTACTTTTTCCTACAGCAAATGATAGTGGATCAGCATATTTGATTTGGGAGAAATGAAGTAACAGCTGCCCAAATTGAGCTTGAGCACTCCTGAATTTTGAGGGTGTTCAAATCTGGAAGGCAGGCGCTAGATTCCCTTTCTGAACATTAGCTAAATCTGGAAAGGAAAAAGTCAATTTCTATTTTCATGGCTCAGAAGTGGAAATCCTCCTGTGCTGTTTCTGAAGCTGCCCAGGTCCTCTAGTAAAGCCTCCCCTCCCTTACTTACCATTTTAACTTCTGGTGGGATCCACATACCTCTCTTGCCAGGCTTCAGATAGAAGGGGACACTGTCCATTTAGTCCACCCAGTTCCTTCCTTGGGGGCTGCCAGGCGAGGTCACACCAGCATCCCTAAGCCAGTCTGGGGAAGTCTTCTGAGGGTGCTACCTGGGCCAAAGCCTTCTACTCCTTGGGCACACTTGTTCCCCATTCACACTGCCACCCACTTCTAGCAGCCAGCTCCCCAGCCACAGCAAGCTGCAGCGCATGGAGTCTCGCAGCTTCCCCCCTCCCTTTCCTGTTGATAGCAGCCAAGGGAATGCTGGGAAATGTAGTTCCTTCCCTGCTCCAAGGCAGGGAGCTGGCCAAGGAACTACAGCTCCCAGGGCCCCGTGGAGTCTCAGCTCCCATGCTGGATCCAGGCTGCTCTTTCTGCAGAGGGGAGGATGCGAGTGTTACAGGCCTGGAAAAGCCTTGGCGTTCTCGTTACACAGGCATTCCCCGGCATGTCTTGCTGACTCAATCCGTGTATCCCCTTGATCCTTTCCATGGATTCATTGTACAGCTGATGACCCTGGATGGGCCATCAAACAGGCTAGGCAGTGCTGATGCCAATAGATCTGAGGGTGTCACCCAGAAACACAGTCCACAGTCTGGAATACAGATATACCCTACGTATCTATATCTCACAATAGAAAGGTGATACAAACAAAAAAATGATCATACTTGGAAAATTATAACATTTTCCCTGACACCTAATATGGCATATCTAGCACAATTCATTATTAATACCAATATGATAAAATTGCAAAGTAATAATAATAGGAAGCGTCTCACAATTCCATGCAGTGTCACACTTAGTAAACCAGATCCTTGAAGATGCAGAACACTTTGCTTAGGAGGGATTGAAAAATCCACATATCTGCTGGGAACACACACACAGGCCCTGTGTCAGTCTGTAATCCTATGTTCACTCTTCTGGAAAATTATGATCAATTTTGTACACAGTATGGTTTGTGAAGTATCACTTGAAATCACATAATCTACTGAATATTATCCTCCTGTTAGAATGTGTAGCAACACTGTATGTAAAGTTATGAGATTTTACTGTAGGATATTACAAAAAGTTACAATTCTGGGGAACACCCACAGACCAGTTCCTCAGAGACAGCAAGGCAAACAGCAATTCGCTGGCAGGGGGAAGGTGTGAAGAAGACATTTACATTCTATCAGAGGGAGACCTGAAACTCATATCTCCAACAGACAGCCTGTCACCATGACTCAGCTGAGAACTGAAGTTGTTTCTAATAGAAAGGACTGAATTATAAAAGAGGTGAGGAAAATGCTTGGGACTCTCTATCTCTGTGACCTTTCCCTCTGCCCATGACAAATCCTGAAGAACTGAACTTGGGAGGCAGGGGCAGGTTACGGGGGAGTCCTGGCTGAATGGAAAGCCAGCCTGTCTCAGCACATGGAGAGAGAAACATTTGCTTTGAATCCATTTTAGCTTGTTAACTTAGACGTTAATTTGTGTTTTATCTTTGCATTTCTTTTGTAAACAATTCTGACTTTTATGCCTCATTACCCTTAGCCACTGAAAAGATTTTTTTCCGGCAGTTAACAATTTTGTTTTATTGTTTTACCTAACCAGTGTGTTTGGATTCAAGTGTGTTGGAAACTCCATTTGGAATGACAAGGTTGGCACAGGTCATTTTCCACTGATGAAATGACAGATTTCATATGAGCTCCCATTGTTCAGTAGTGTGCTGGACAGTGCAAGATGCACATTTCTGGGAGAAGTCTGGGAGCAGAGAATTTTCTGGGGTTCTCCTGTGGGGTACTGTAATTCGAGAGTCGCTGACTAGCAGCACTCAGTACTGTGTAGCTGGGAGCGAGTTACATGCTGGAGACTGTGTGTTACCTGCCCGGCAGTGGCTGTTCTCACAGTAAAGCAGTGTAAAAGGCACCCCAGCTTGGGAACTGAGTCTCACAGCTGTTCAACAGTCCAGATTGCACTATGGTTAATGTCACAGACACTCAATTTCAAAGAGTCTCCTAGAACACATAGAAAGTAAATCCATGTCCCAGAAATCGAAGTCTCTAGAGAGAGGGCAAGTCTCCCTGGCACTGCTTCTTGCTGACAGACAGGTCCAGAGACAATGAGAGAGTCCTGGAGAAGCTGGGAACAGTAACTATGGGCTGGTGGGGTTCAGGGGAGAAAGGGAACAGGAAGGGCAGGGATATCACTGATTGCAGGATCTCAGCAGTACTAGATGTCAGGATAACACATAGTGCAGCTCATTGGAAAACAATCTCAACTATACATAAAATTATGGGGTCTAAATTATGTTTCCACTCGAGAGATTTTGGAGTCACTGTGGATAGTTCTCTGAAAACATCCACTCAACGTGCAGTGGCTGTCAAAAAGCAAACAAGAAGTTGGGAGTCATTAAGAAAGGGATAGATAATAAGACAGAAAATGTCATATTGCCTCTCTATAAATCCATAGTACACCCACATCTTGAATACTGCGTGCAGATGTGGTCTCCCATCTCAAAGAAGATATATTGGAATTGGAAAAGGTTCAGAAAAGAACAAAAAAATGATTAGGGTATGGAACAACTTCTGTATGAGGTGAGATTAAAAAGACAGGGACTTTTCAGCTTGGAAAAGAGACAAGGGGGGATATGAGAGAGGTCTATAAAATCATCACTGGCGTGGAGAAAGTGAATAAGGAAGTGTTATTTACTGCTCATAACACAAGGACTAGGAATCACCAAATGAAAATTAACAGGAAGCAGGTTTAGAACAAACAAAAGGAAGTATTTCTTCACACAACGCACACTCAGCCTGTGGGACTCCTTGCCTGAGGAGGTTGTGAGGGCTAGGAATATAACAGGGTTTAAAAGAGAACTGGATAAATCCACGGAGGTTAACTCCATTAATAGCTATTAGCCAGGCTGGGTAAGGAATGGTGTCCTTAGCCTCTGTTTGTCAGAGGGGGGTGATGGACGGCAGGAGAGAGATCACGAGTCCAGAATGCGGTGGAAGATAGTGCCATAGTGTAGCACTCCTTCCCACTTCCCTCACCCTCCAGATCTAGGACAAGGAATCGGGCAGGAGTTTTCCCAATGGAACTGGAAGTTCCTGCAGTTTTCAAGAGGGGAGAAATGCAAAATCTGTGATTTCACCTCACAGTGTTTGATAAGTGGCTAGAAAGTTATCACAGTGACTGGGCCTGGCCAGGGAATGTCGGGCAGTGCTTGGAGCCAGGATTCTGGCACAAGCTGATCAGAGAGAAGGAACATGGTTAGTAGCAGCCCCCAGAGCCTCCATCCAGGGGCCCCAACACCCCCAGTACCCAGAACCCAGATCCCCCCAGCCAGGGTCCCACCAGATATTTCCTGGGACCCAACTCCCAGAATCCCTGGCCAGAGAGATCCCAGATACCCCTCAGAGCCCCACCGGACAGAGAACCCCCACCAGATCTTCACTGCCAGGCTGGGAATCCCACCAAGAGCCCCCACCAGCGAGGGACCCCAATTAGGAACTCACTGCCTTCCTGGGATTCCCCCACTGCCCTCCTAGGACCCCCGCCTGCCCTTCAGCACAGAGGTAAGACATGTCCATGCCCTGTCACTAGCAAATAATGGTCACCATGGAGCCACCCCAGAGGTGGCTACATCACAGAGACCATTTGTCATGGGGTTTAGGATACTTCTGGACCCACACTGCACTCAGAGTGACCTCCTCATCCCATGCCAGCTGCAGAAAAGAAAAGGGTCCAGCCAACTATCCCGTTACCAGCTGGGAACCACTGATCCCCAAACAGGGAGAGACCTCTGGCTTTGATGGGTATTAAATATCTGGCTGGTCTCTTTCTTCAGCAAACATTTTAACAGAGGTAAAGGAGGGAACAAATGATTCTCAAAGGAGTCGGGAAAGATGATCTCTGGGCAATTTAACCCCCTACAACATCCAGGATGGAGAAGAACTCAGGGCAACAGGTTCCCTCGAAGGAAGAAGTTGCTGGGATTTAGAAACACGGGGAACAGCCCCAAACCCGAGAGGATTTTTAACTAACATTTGATAATGATATAGAAAGAGGGAAATCCTGAGCTTTGAGAGCAACGTTCAGAAATGAAAGAGAAAGGGTGGAACTTTGCCCCGGGGAACCCGGGAGAAGCCTCGGAGCCGCCTCGGCCCCAGCGGAGCCGCAGCAGGATCCGCCCCCCGCTGGGATGGGGAGGGGGGGCGGCGGGGGGCGGTGCATTAAATCGCTCCCCATAGCCCTGTGCTGCTCCCGGGCAATGCGCATGCTCAGTAGCAGCTGCTGAAGCCGCTGCCCTTCCCCCCGCCCGTATCAGCCGGTGTACCATCACATTGCGAAACCATCCCGTTTTGCTACTAGTAGCAGTTTCTGCCACACAACATAACCATCTGGGTTCCTGCTCAGGACTTGCTGCCGCCTGATCCATGGGGTTGCAAATCAGGAGGGACAGAGTTTTTGGTCAAAAACACTCACATTCTGCTTCCTCCTGGCTAATGTGCCAAATGGGGTTGCAAATCAGGAGGGACAGAGTTTTTGGTCAAAAACACTCACATTCTGCTTCCTCCTGGCTAATGTGCCAAATGGGGTTGCAAATCAGGAGGGACAGAGTTTTTGGTCAAAAACACTCACATTCTGCTTCCTCCTGGCTAATGTGCCAAATGGGGTTGCAAATCAGGATGGACAGAGTTTTTGGTCAAAAACACTCACATTCTGCTTCCTCCTGGCTAATGTGCCAAATTGACCTATTGCAGGGTTCTGGGGGTTTCTGCATTTTAATTTTATTTTAAATGAAGCATTTTAAGCATGTTAAAAAACGTATATACTTTATATACAACAACAGTTTAGTTATATATTATAGCCATAAAAAGAGACCTTCTAAAAATATTACAATGTATTACTGGCATGAGAAACCTTAAATCAGAGAGACTAAATGAAGACTCGGCACAGCTCTTCTGAAAGGTTGCCGAACCCTGATCTTTTGGATGCTTGAGGCATGCTCTTTCACTTTTTGTGTGAATATATGAAAAGGGAGGTGAGGTTTGTGGGTACAGAGCACTCCCTGACCCCAAGGTAATAACCAGAGTGGCCCCATTCATTTTTTCAATGGCTTCCTCCTTGATTATTTCCAATGACTTGGCTGCCTACACACCTGTCACTGGTCCGGGGTTGGCTGTGCTCCTGTCACTGGTCCAGGGATGGTTGCAAATCTGGAGAGATGGGGTTTGCGGTCGAAAACGCTCACGATTTGCTTCCTCCTGGCTAATGTGCCAAAATGACCTATTGGATGAGTGAGGCGCGCACTTCCACTTTTTTGAGTGTGAATACGTGAAAAGGGAGGTAACGTTTGTGGGTACAGTGCACTCCCCTGACCCCAAGGTGGTAACCAGAGTGGCCCCATTCATTTTCTCCACTGGCTTCCTCCATGATTATTTCCATTGACTTGGCTCCCTACGCACCTGTCACTGGTCCAGGGATGGTTGCAAATCTGGAGGGATGGTGTTTGCGGTCGAAAACGCTCACGATTTGCTTCCTCCTGGCTAATGTGACAAATTGACCTATTGGATGAGTGAGGCGCACTTCCACTTTTTTGAGTGTGAATACGTGAAAAGGGAGGTAACGTTTGTGGGTACAGCGCACTCCCCTGACCCAAGGTGGTAACCAGAGTGGCCCCATTCATTTTTTCCACTGGCTTCCTCCATGATTATTTCCATTGACTTGGCTCCCTACGCACCTGTCACTGGTCCAGGGATGGTTGCAAATCTGGAGGGATGGTGTTTGCGGTCGAAAACGCTCACGATTTGCTTCCTCCTGGCTAATGTGCCAAATTGACCTATTGGATGAGTGAGGCGCGCACTTCCACTTTTTTGAGTGTGAATACGTGAAAAGGAGGTAACGTTTGTGGGTACAGCGCACTCCCCTGACCCAAGGTGGTAACCAGAGTGGCCCCATTCATTTTCTCCACTGGCTTCCTCCATGATTATTTCCATTGACTTGGCTCCCTACGCACCTGTCACTGGTCCAGGGATGGTTGCAAATCTGGAGGGATGGTGTTTGCGGTCGAAAACGCTCACGATTTGCTTCCTCCTGGCTAATGTGACAAATTGACCTATTGGATGAGTGAGGCGCGCACTTCCACTTTTTTGAGTGTGAATACGTGAAAAGGGAGGTAACGTTTGTGGGTACAGCGCACTCCCCTGACCCAAGGTGGTAACCAGAGTGGCCCCATTCATTTTCTCCACTGGCTTCCTCCATGATTATTTCCATTGACTTGGCTCCTACGCACCTGTCACTGGTCCAGGGATGGTTGCAAATCTGGAGGGATGGTGTTTGCGGTCAAAACGCTCACGATTTGCTTCCTCCTGGCTAATGTGACAAATTGACCTATTGGATGAGTGAGGCGCACTTCCACTTTTTTGAGTGTGAATACGTGAAAAGGGAGGTAACGTTTGTGGGTACAGCGCACTCCCCTGACCCAAGGTGGTAACCAGAGTGGACCCATTCATTTTCTCCACTGGCTTCCTCCATGATTATTTCCATTGACTTGGCTCCCTACGCACCTGTCACTGGTCCAGGGATGGTTGCAAATCTGGAGGGATGGTGTTTGCGGTCGAAAACGCTCACGATTTGCTTCCTTCTGGCTAATGTGCCAAATTGACCTATTGGATGAGTGAGGCGCGCACTTCCACTTTTTTGAGTGTGAATACGTGAAAAGGGAGGTAACGTTTGTGGGTACAGCGCACTCCCCTGACCCCAAGGTGGTAACCAAAGTGGCCCCATTCATTTTCTCCACTGGCTTCCTCCATGATTATTTCCATTGACTTGGCTCCCTACGCACCTGTCACTGGTCCAGGGATGGTTGCAAATCTGGAGGGATGGTGTTTGCGGTCGAAAACGCTCACGATTTGCTTCCTTCTGGCTAATGTGCCAAATTGACCTATTGGATGAGTGAGGCGCGCACTTCCACTTTTTTGAGTGTGAATACGTGAAAAGGGAGGTAACGTTTGTGGGTACAGCGCACTCCCCTGACCCAAGGTGGTAGCCAGAGTGGCCCCATTCATTTTCTCCACTGGCTTCCTCCTTGATTATTTCCAATGACTTGGCTGCCTATGCACCTGTCACTGGTCCAGGGATGGTTGCAAATCTGGAGGGATGGGGTTTGTGGTCAAAAACACTCACATTCTGCTTCCTCCTGGCTAATGTGCCAAATGGGGTTGCAAATCAGGATGGACAGAGTTTGTGGTCAAAAACACTCACATTCTGCTTCCTCCTGGCTAATGTGCCAAATTGACCTATTGCAGGGTTCTGGGGGTTTCTGCATTTTAATTTTATTTTAAATGAAGCGTTTTAAGCATGTTAAAAAACTTGTATACTTTATATACAACAATAGTTTAGTTATATATTATAGCCATAAAAAGAGACCTTCTAAAAATATTAAAATGTATTACTGGCATGTGAAACCTTGAATCAGAGAGACTAAATGAAGACTCGGCACAGCTCTTCTGAAAGGTTGCTGAACCCTGATCTTTTGGATGCTTGAGGCATGCTCTTTCACTTTTTTATGTGTGAATACGTGAATAGGGAGGTAAGGGTTGTGGGTACAGAGCACTCGCCTGACCCCAAGGTAATAACCAGAGTGGTCCCATTCATTTTTTCCACTGGCTTCCTCCTTGATTATTTCCAATGATTTGGCTGCCTATGCACCTGTCACTGGTCCGGGGATGGTAGCAAATCTGGAGAGATGGGTTTTGTGGTCGAAAACGCTCACGATTTGCTTCCTCCTGGCTAATGTGCCAAATTGACCTATTGGATGATTGAGGTGCGCTCTTTCACTGTTTTGTGTGTGAATACGTGAAAAGGGGAGGTAAGGTTTGGGGGTACAGAGCACACCCCAGACCCCAAGGTGATAACCAGAGTGGCCCCATTCATTTTTTCCACTGGCTTCCTCCTTGATTATTTCCAGTGACTTGGCTGCCTATGCACCTGTCACTGGTCCAGGGATGGTTATACATGTGTCACTGGTCCAGGGATGGCTGTGCCCCTGTCACTGGTCCAGCGATGGTTGCAAATCTGGAGAGATGGGGTTTGCGGTCGAAAATGCTCACGATTTGCTTCCTCCTGGCTAATGTGCCAAATTGACCTATGGGATGATTGAGGCGCGCGCTTCCACTTTAAGTGTGAATACGTGAAAAGGGAGGTAAGGTTTGGGGGTATGGAGAACGCCTATGATGAGACCACTTTCTTTTTTTAAATATATTTTTATAATTTTATACTTTGCATTATATATATGGACACAAATACAGAGAATAAATTTTTCAAGTAAAAAACATGTTTTATTAAATTCTGATTATACATAATGCAACCCAACGAAATATAGTTTTATGTTTTGAACAAGAGGCATTTAAACTAGGGGTTTCTCTATTGGGGTTTTTTGGGGGGTAATGAAGTGAACTATGCACATTTCTTGCAGTTGTACTCTTTCTTCTCATCTTTCAGGTTTTCTTGATTGGTTCCTTCTGCAATGCAGGGTATATGTGCCCACCTCTTGCAAGAATCACACTGGACCTTTGATAAGTAACAATTAAGAAATGAAATCACAGAAGTTATAATGTTACACATACTTAGCATTCACTCATGCTATTCCTTCCACATGGGAGCATTACCTAATATATGATAATCAGCATGAAGAAAACGATTAGTGCTGTGGAATTTTTACAGAAATCATGCTCCTTAACCAGTTTATGGCATATATTTCTCATTCAATATTATTTATCTTACCATCGTGCAATCCTCATTTTCTTTTTCACAGTTGATACAGTTGCAGTATATGCAGTAGTCCTCCACGCTTTCTAAAAAATAATTATAGCGTTATGAAATGATGAATATGGTATGACCAACACTGAAAATGCAAACCTTGATTTATTACTTGTCAATATTTTAATGCAGTCAATAGTTTTAACTTTTTTTTATTTTTTGGGAATCATAATTTCTCAAATTTTTACTTTACTGCACCTGTATCTAAAAATGCAAATTTCATTTAACTGATCAATAGCAATCATTCACCCCCTTCAAATTTTTGTGTACTTAAAGATATTATTGATTCGTAGTCACCATTAGAGAACCAAACCTGTGAGATATCCCACTTTAGGGGTGTTACGATAACTGTCTACTATGTGACAAAGTTCCACTCTTCATGTTATCGTCACATGTGCCTAATGAGTCCACAATACACGCAAGAAAGTAATTACCTGACTCCTTCATTAGAAGAATTGCTATATGTCTTCTAAATGCAGTAGTAGCCCCTTGGGTTGTTTCTACCGCACTGAAGTCTTTGTGCTGCAAATACGTTTCTGCAAACTAGCAACACAGATATTTAGAATACACATAAGTAACAGAGGTGAAAGTTGGCCATTCTAGTGTACCGTTAAGAACTGCCCACTGGTTCCTTCCCGTACATGGCTGACATTACACTACCGCTGTGGCAGTGCTTTATGCTTTAACGGCGCTGCCCCCTTTATCCCATCTCCCCCGCATCAGTGGCCCAGCCATAGGGTCCAGCAATGCTGTTGAACGCTCCTGGCAGGGCTGCCTACGGTGGGTGACCAAAGGGCCTCTGGGTTACGGTGATTTACAAGCACCTGGTGCTCCTGGCCACTGCAGCAGCAGCTGTCAGGAAGGGCTGGCTGGTACAATCTGGTCCCCCCAGCACCGCACCTTCCACTGGAGACCCCATTCCTTCTTGGGGCCAGAAGCGCACCCCATACACCCTGGCAAGGACACCGGTGCAGTGCCCACTGGTAATCTCTGTCATTTAATTTCAACATGGATAAGTAAACATACATAACCAATATTAATGGCAATTTGCTATTCAATACCTTTAAGATGAGTGGTCCGCAGTTGTGGCCATCACTTTGTCTTGGATGCGGAACAATTTTACTGTTCCAATCAGATGAGGATTTACTAGTTAATCGTTTTATGAAGTTTCTGAAATTTTTAGAGAGTACATTAGCAGACTGCATAAATGAGCTCTGCTTTCCTTCCCCCCCCCCCCCCGGTTTCTCGACATAGATAAAAATCCATTCTCTCTCTTTTCAATTAGTAATTGGAATGACTTACTGCTCACATACATACACACTTGTTTTCATATTATTGTCTCACACTTTACACAATGTCTCACCTGATTTGCTGTGCCCCATGTTGATAATAACACATTCTCAAACATGCAACATGCTACTATTTCGTGTCCACATTATGTTAAGTCTTTCCCCAGAATCAAATCACTACTTGCATCCGAAGAAGTGGGTATTCACCCACGAAAGCTCATGCTGCAAAACGTCTGTTAGTCTATAAGGTGACACAGAAGTCTTTGCTGCTTCTACAGAACCAGACTAACACGGCTACCCCTCTGATACCAATCACACAAGTTCACTCAAAGTCCATCATTAAGCATATTCAGTAGAAGTGCATGCTGTTTCAATTTTTACTTGTCGTTAACAGGAAGATGTTAGTCTCACTGTTGTTACATTCTCTTTAAAAAAATGTCAATGCAAAAGTTAATGTCCAATGTAAAAGCAAGCATCTAAGAAATCACCTCCAATTCCTCAGGCATGTCCTTTCATATCTGATCTCATCACACAAGGGGTCAATTATTAACAATTCCTTTTTTTCCATCAAGGCTATCTGTAAGTTTCAATATATTCACAAATTTTATTGGTCATGAGATGTTTTCAAAAACTTTCTATTGAATTATCAACAAGCATTATGCTACTAACATATTGTTGTTTGTAATGTCTCAGTAAGACATAAGATATAAGCATATTGTGAAATCAATTAATTCTTTACAGAATGTATTCTTCCAGGATACATGAACAATGTAAAGTGACAGTTGCCATTTTTTATAACATTCACATTCCTCTTTCCTTAGCATGCACTGAACACACTGAAAACCCGCAACAAGGGAAATTGTAGTACAATATAAAACATCTTACCGCAATAACCCAATGACCTGGTGTGTGGTAAGGAAGCAATAATATATCATTTTGAAGTAATTCACTCTGTATTTATTTAAAAATCAAAAAATTAGTATTTCAATTATAGTTTCCAGTGAAGCAAACCATTAAATGTACGTTATACTGTATTTCCCAAAATCATTACATGTCTTACTATTAGACTACTCCGCCACATCAAACATACCACTGTATTTTCTGCTTCAACCTGTGTTTTACTCACTGAATGAAACTGAGCTTTTCTCATACTATGTATTACAGTGTGTCAGCATTTACCTTCACTTTCATTTGAGTAGCTCTTCCTGAGAGAATGACAGTGGAAACTACTGCTGAGATGGCTTCTACCTGTTGACAGTCAACAAAGTTATTAATGCATTAATAATTGTGGCATGTCAAGCACAAAGTTAATTTAACATAGACAGGCATGCAAGGGATCCTTCGTTTTACAAATCAGATATGTATATGTAAGAGTGTCCTATAAAAGTAAATGATTTGTAATCAATGTGCTCTGTCTTACTTAATTTAAAAATGTGACTAAGCTGTTTGCATACTTGTGTACAATTAATGGACCCAATGAACTGTACAGCAAAACTAATGGGGCCCTCTATTGCATGTCCAATATGCACCTCCAAATACCTGATACTAAATTTTTAAGCATAAAATACAAACAAATGTTGCGATAACCGGTGTCTGTTGATATTTCAAGGGGATTTGGACTTAAATATGTTGTGCCACATTACCGTGATTGTTCACTTATTGAATCAATGTATATTGTCATGTATCATGACAGTAAGTAGCCTACCTTTCCATCTGCTTTCTCAACTACACAGCTCAAATATGCATCAATAACCTACAACACATGATGAAAGAAAAGCACAATTTCAATGACATTTGATTAGTCAATCCCATTACAAAATACTTGTTTACTGGTACTTAACTGTACCTCATCACTTATCCAGCTTTTAGGTTTCAGGCAATGAAAGGAGGAGCCATATAATTTAATGTTTCTCACTTTGGCCTCCAGTCTCGCTGTGTGTTTGCTGGTCATTACCAATTTGACTAGGGGAAAAAAAATTACGCATATTATATGCATGGTAATATACTTTACTTATCCTCTGTTTTACTACCGTCAAAGCCACCACCTTGTACATGAAAACCTATAATATTGTTCCAGTTATGAAGTATGTTAATCTGTGTAAGAAAGGTGCTGGAACCAATTACCTTTTTGAAGCCATTGTCTGTCTTCCAAATCCTCCGTAAACATGTCATCAAAACTGTCATCAGCATCACTTGTATCATTGTATGAAACATTTTGCCCTCTAGACTCCTCTTCTTCCATTGCTGTCACCTCTGTGTCTTCCACTGTGCTGTCGGGAGATCCAGTGCCATCCACGTTTCTAATCCCTTCCGTGGGTGTTTCTGGTTCAGTCTCACCAACTGCAGTTTCAGTTCCAATTTTTCCCTCTAATTTGCTTTCAGCAGCTAATGTTGGTGGCTCTTTTAATGGTTTTAAGTGTGCAATACTGTACATGCTTTGTAACTGTTTCCCTGAGAGGGTTTGTAATTTCACTCTCTTACCTTCAATTCTCATAATTTTGTAAGGTCCCCGATACTTAGACTCCAGTACTCCACCTTTTCTGGTTCTCTTTCTAGCGTTCAGTAATAGAACAGAGTCCCCGACATCAAATGCTATTTCCCCGTATTTAGATTTCTTTCTTTTAGCATAAAGTCTTTGTTGTTTCTCCTGTGCTTTGGCAATGTTACCTAGGGCCAGTGCAATGTCAGCATCATGTCTTGACGTCATATCTATGCTGTACTCTTTGCAGAACTCTTCCACGAATGTATTAATATCTGGGATCTTTGTAAACAAATGGAGAAGGGGTTGTATTTGTAAAATGAAGACACACTGAATGCCATGTCTACATGACAGGTGCTGGAAAAAACATACACTTACCGGGTAATTCTCTGGGACGTCTGTTGGAAACACTGGTTCTTCAGTAAACATTAGACGAAAAGGTGAAATTTTTGTTGTTGCGTGTGCTTTTGTTCGCAAAGAAAACAAAATGGGATCAAGAAATTGATCCCAGTTAGTCCCACTGTCATCAACCATCTTCCGCAGTGCTCTGTAAAAAAGGGACAATGATTTGATTGCTTAAAAAAAGAAAGTCATGTACGGTCTTGTTTAAAACAGATCATACATAATAAAAAAGGTGTAATACAGAATGAAAAAGACTTTCCATGTAACAATTCCTTTGGAGATTTTTCTGTGAATTCTATCTTCTAGCATAACACAGTCTACTTGCCATTAGTACTATAATATTCCCAAAAAATCACTTACCTTTTTATGGATCTATTAGCGTTCTCAGCCAAGCCATTGGTCTGTGGGTGGTACGGACTGGTGAAGCTACGTTCTATTCCCAATTTTTCACAAAAAAACAAGTTAAACTGAAAGAAAAGAAGTTACACCGTTAACTTGCATATAGGCTTCTGTTGAGGACTGTTCCATTGCATATTTGCCTCTACTTTTATGTTTTTATTAGCAACAGGAATAGACTATCTTTTGATATTTGTTTTTTAAACCAGTAGTTTTGCATTTCTATGTTAGATATGAAGAATAATAATGGTATAGGAATACTGATGGTGACCAACAGCAGTTTGGGAAAAAAAATTAATAAAGGATGGTGATTGTTGGAGATCAATGGGTGACCTCATAGTGAGTTCTACTGCATATTAGAAATAACCAGAAAAAAAAAAGGCCATTACCTTATTATTGAATTCTGAACCAAGATCTGTCAGTATCCGATATGGGCATCCACGTCGAAGAATCAGTTTGTGTATGTTCATAGTCACCTCGAATGCTGACTTACTTCTAAGTGGAAAGCCTTCCACCCATCTTGACAGATAATCTATGACTGTCAGTATATACTTGTATCCATCCTTTGTTGTTGGTAATGGTCCTATTAAATCCATTCCCAACAATTCCCAGATCCGCGTGACCTACATACAAGGGTACTAGTTACAGACATACTACACATGTTTATTACTAAATGTTCTCAAAAAACCCGTATGTCATAGGGAGAGTACAGAATGTAATATGGTTACAACAGCCATAGAATCCGAATGAAAGCCCACTTTTAAATGATAAAGGAAAAGAAAGAAAGGGAAAACAAACCAACAGAAGTACAGGAATGGGATATAGAAAACAATACTACAGTAAAGCTGTAGAAGTATCCCCAGCCACTGAGATGTCGCATGACAAGTAATTGCTGCACTATGCTGTACCACTTGTATGCATTGGACTCGTTTCAAAAACAAACCCTCATTGTATTTCAGAAATAACAATGGATAATGATAAACAATTATGTGTCTTGATCAAAAATTAACCTTTATGCTTTTCAAGGTGGTATCCAGATTTGATTGCTTTCCCTGTTTCTGGCAAGTCAGGCATTGTGCAACCTGGTTTTGATAGAACAAAATGATGACATGAACATTTTGTTATGGAAATAGTATTCCAAAGGAACACAGTTAAGATTTGCCCACCAAATATAATTTTATATTCCTTTTCTTCATTGTGAACTTCTACTTCACTTTTAAATAGCATTCCTCAGGATTTCGTTTCATTACTGTACATACCCAATTGGTAATGTCTTTTGTCATCCCTGGCCAATAGTGTTTTGATGTCAGCACGTTCCTCGTTTTGAGTATTCCAAGATGTCCACCCACTGCACTGTCATGAAACATTTCAAAGAGTCGCAGGGCTTCTTTCATGGTATGCACAACGACCACCTTTCTTCCTTTTGCTGAATGGAACAATTTCCCCTCTGTTGATCATAGAAGACGGAGCACGGAGGATGATTAAGGTTTATCGTGGCCCTGGGCCACAGCAATTGTTCTCCCTGTACCCACCCTGTCCACCCGCAGCAACACCTATGGCCCTGTCCCTTGCGTCCTCTTCACCGGGATCTCAGCCATGTTCCACCTAGGCTCCCCACCATTTTGCCTGCCCCAGAACTCCTTGTCTCATTTCCTAACCACCCCGCTCTCCCACACAGCACTGGGACTGGAGAAGCTCTATTCCTATGTCATGGCTGTACCAGGAACTGAGAGCTCCTCCAGTCCCAGGGCTGCAGTGGGGTTTTTGATGCTGCGGTTCTTTAGGGGACCAGGAGCAGGGTGCTGTGGATTCTCCTGCCCCACCAGGCATGTATCCTGGAGATGAGGTTGGGCATATGGGCTTCCCCTGCAGCCCTGTGGCTTCTGCCAGGGCTGTGGTGGGGGCAACATGTTTCACTTAATCTGTAACTGGTTACTTGCAAAAAAATTATTAATTATAAGGTGTATGCCTATCAAAGACATCTATGTACACTATGAATCATAATACCTTGAGTACAAGGGGGAAATTTCACTGTATAGCAGGGCTGCGAAGACTGGGGGTGGGAAGTGGGGCAATTTGCTCCGGGCCCCGCAGGGGCCCCCCACGAGAGGTTTTTGTGGCCCCTGGAGCGGGGACCTTCACTCGCTCCGGGTGGCCCTGGGACACTCTCTCAGGGCCTGGGCCACCGGAGCTTCTTCCACTCCTGGTCTTCGCCGCCGTGTGGTCCTTATGCCCCGGAGGAAGGTCCCCCCACCGCCAAAGCGGGACCCGCCGCCAAAGTGCAGCCGTGTCTTTGGTGGTAATTCAGCAGCCGGGGGGGGAGGGTGTTCTTCTGCTCCGGGACCCGCCGCCGAAGTGCCCTGAAGACCTGCTGAGGGGGCTCCCTGCTGCCGAATTCCCGCAGAAGACCCGGCTGCACTTTGGTGGTGGGTCCCGCTTCGGCGGTAATTCGGCCCCCACCATGGGTCTTCGGGGCACTTTTGAAGTAGGTCCCATAGCGGAAGGACCCTACGCCGACGAATTACCACCGAAGCGTGGTCCTCCGCCGCTGAAGACGCTAGGCCCCTGGAATCCTCTTGGCGGCCCTGGTGTTTAGCTAGAAATTTTTGCTAATTTTACATATAGTGATTGCTGGTGGTGCTTGCAGCAGACTGGATAACATAATTAAGAAATGAAAAAAAAATTTTTTTTTCAAAGTCATAGTCATTTATCACATAACTGTACATCACACTGCGTTTGTTGCACCACTGGTATACATTGATTTTCTGGATAATTTAAAGAAAAGTAGAGATACCAATTCCGGGCCCATGAAAGATAATAGTAACACTCGACACAATCCCAGTGTTGGGACATCAGGGCCATCATTACATAGGAAACTTCAGCCTGTAAATGTGTCAGTACTGTATTAAAAAAAAAAAGGATTCCTTTCCTTCCAATGAAAAGTTGACAGCATATCGACGCAGGTTCAGTCTGCCAGCTTTATTCATTCCTTCAGGATATCTGCCTGTCTTTAAGTATGCCAAGACATTTGCTATTTTTTCTTCAAAAGACTTCCCTGAGAATCATTTACAAGAGAAAACAGTTACTTAACCACAAACATGGCATATCAATGCATATAAGACTTAAAGTTGAGTTACAAGGTATGAGATGTAGATTGCTGACCTATAAGCAGGGTAAACCAAAATCAACGATGC
Source organism: Mauremys reevesii (assembly GCF_016161935.1). Taxonomy (NCBI): domain Eukaryota; kingdom Metazoa; phylum Chordata; order Testudines; family Geoemydidae; genus Mauremys; species Mauremys reevesii. The sequence goes on along the minus strand of NC_052636.1, from coordinate 26,966,754 downwards.
ATCAGTCATAGGCCAAACAGAAGACATACATAAAAAAATGTCAGGCTTGGGCATAATTTTAAAATACTTGTTAATTGGAAATTATGGCCATATTCGCCCAATGCAGAGTGAATGTCATCAGAGATGAAGAGAACACTACAAAATTGTAACCATGTATAGACATATTGACTCAGGACCGTAAATGTGACAGCATAAATATGTCCTTAAAAAAGTAAAACAAGCGGATTTTCTTGAAAGTAAGGGGATCTGGAAACTAAAGAATAAATAATAAACTAATTAACAATATATGGTGATATTCTTATGTCATATAACTAGAAGGAACCTTGAAAGGTTATCAAGTCCAGTCCCTTTCCTTCAGTAGCAGGACAATGTACTGTCCCTGGCAGTTTTTCCCAAGCCACACCTTTTTTTTGGAGCCCTGATCCCTAAATGGTACCCTTACGGACTGTCCTCACAAACCTGGATTTGGCAGGCCAATGCTCAAACCACTGAGCTACCCCTACCCCCGTGGGTACATATGAAAAATTTCTACTTACTTGCCATTATGTTGAGTTAATTTTCTGCTTGGTGCAACTTTTTTTGGAGAAAATACTTTTCTGTAAATCTGAAGATTATGAAAAAGAGACAATCCTGTAACATACACATATCATTATCACATCATTCCATGGCTGCCCAGAGGATTTAGGGAGCCTGTGACAAAGCAATTTTGGGGTCCCGTTCAATAAAAAAATTGCAATACTATATTCTCGTGGGGGCCTCAGCGGGGCCCAGGAAAATTGCACCACTTGATCTCCCCCACGGGTGGCCCTTGGAAAAAGAAACCTTCCGCATCGCAGCACAAACCCAGTTTAGAGAAAACTTCCTTAGGAGGTATCACTGGTTCTCAGAATCAGGTAATGGTAAAAGGCAGTAAGGCTCATTAAAACGGTTGGACAAATTATTTCCGTCAGTGGGTTTTTGGGATCAAAAACTAGGGGTTTTTAAAACAGCAGAAGAAATTCACGGACAATTTCTGCTTTCCTTCGAAAAAATTTTTTTTTTTTTGGTAATAGAAAAGCTGAAAGTAATCAGCCAAAACCTAAATATGGTTTGGGTTTCATAAGTACGTTTCAAAATATTTGATGCTTGCTGTGTTTGATTGTGTTAAGAAACAAAAAGTTCTGCTTGAAAAAAATCAAAAACTTTTGAACTACCTCAGCTTGTGACCAAATGCCTGAGCCCACCCAGTCAGAGGTTTTTTCCAGGTTTCTGATACTCTGCTGGCTTACTTGACTCATATGGGTCTCCATAACTTTGGGCTCATTTAGGGTAGAACATAAGAGCAGCCATACCGGGTTGACCAACAGTCCATCCAGCACAGAATCTTGCCTACCGACAGTGGCCCATGCCAAGTGCACCAGAGGGAGTGAACGTAAGAGGTAATGATCAAGTGATCTCTCCCCTGCCATCCATCTCTACCCTCTGACAAAGAGAGGCTAGGGACACCATTCCTTACCCATCCTGGCTAATAGCCATTTACGGACTTAAGCTCTATGCATTTATGTTTTTCCTAGAGACTGGCTCCATGGGGTCCACTACAAACCGGAGACGGTTATGGTGGATTTGTCTTTAGTATAGACTATGTACATACTCCACAAACTGATCATTTGAGCTTGTTCCAGAATCTGGGATAAGCCTATGTTGTGAAAACTGACATGCTTAGAAATGCACATGCATGTGCATGGACACTGGTTGCTAAAATTCAATTAACCCAGGAGTTCTCCAACTGGTGTCGGGACACCTCAGGAGGTCACAAGGTTGTGGGGGGGGGGTCACGAGCTGTCAGCCTCCACCTCAAACCCCGCTTTGCCTCCAGCATTTATAGTAGTGTAAAATATATCAAAAAGTATTTTCAATGTATGGGGTTGGGGGTCACACTCAGAGGTTTGCTATGTGAAAGGGTTCGCCAGGACAAAAAAAGTTTGAGAGCCACTGAATTAACCCCTCTGAAGCCTCAGGGAATGTAGGGGAGGGGGGTGTCTCCCTTAGTAAGGTGGGGAAGAAGGTAGGCGGTGTAGGATATTGCTCTTCTCATGTGATTCCCTCAAGTGGCTAATTTTAAATGAAGCTACCCTCCCCTGAAATTAAATATATACTGTAATTTGGCATTTGAGAAGTGAAAGGGATGGTAGCCCTAATGGAAAAGCTAACAGCTTGGCTCTTCTGCAAGCTTCAAACTGCAAAATGAGCTTTAGGGTAGGGAAGGCTGTGCCTCCAAAAAAGACTGGCTCTGCTCCCTATCTGACCCCCACCCACTTCCTGCCCCCCAACTGCCCACCCCAACTCAGAATCACTGAACCCTTCCTGCTTCTTGTCCCCTCACCATCCCCTACCTCCCACCCCCCGTGACCCTAGCCCTGCTCCCTGTCTCCTGATTGACCCACCCCCGATCCACCCTCCGGCTGAGTCCTGACAGACACCCCAGAACACCCCCCATACAACCCCCAACTTCCCAGTACCCAGACTTCACCCCACCTCTGCCCCCTCCCTGTCCCCAGGACTTCCTACCCCTTAGCCAGCCCCCCCCGGCCATAGCCCCGTAACCCCGGCCAATTACCCCGTGCGCCCCGCTCACACGGAGCCCCAGCGCGTCGTTTCCAACAGTCTCCCTGAATCGCTGCAGCGTGGCTCTTGAGCTACGCCACGCTCAGAGTCACGTGGTAAAGGGTGGGGCTGGGAACGCAGCCCCGCTGGAGCTCGCAGCCCCACCCCCTTACCACGTGTCTCTGAAAAGGGAGGTGGTCAGGCCACACCCAGCTGCAGCTGCTCTGAGGCACTACTGGATCCGCTGAGGCTCCAGAAGAGGGGTGGAGACCTCACACGTTCTCTTGGGGGGGCCCTGCAGAGCCCAGGGCTTGGGCCATATTGCCCCACTTGCACCCCACCTCTGTGTGGCCATGCCTCATTCTCATCAATGCCTTTAGTCAATAATTGTAATATATTTTAACTAATCAACCCTAACATACTGTTACTTGATTATCTTACCAATTAGATCCCACCATCTAAATTGTTTTAAACCAAGCAAAATTACTTATATGTCAGCCAAAGACACATAAAAAAAACAGACCATGCACAGAGAAACAATATAGAAATTGGTAGCAATAAAGAAATCACCATGATTACAGGCTTGCAAACCATTTAAGAAATGACTACATTCTGAAGATTCTTTATTATTCATGCAGTTAGCCAGGAAGACCCTTATTATTTGGGTACTTTTAACAGAGTTGCCCATTACTTGGGATATGCTCATTTAGTGTGGTTACTTGTCTTGGTTTTCCTTGATATTTCTCCTCTTCGGGGGGGGGTGGTAAGTTGTGTAAATCTATCAATGTACTGGTTGTGTGCCCACTGGAATGATTCAAACAGCACTTTCAAGCTGACACCCTTATTTGTCCCACAGTTAGCATGTCCCTGTCATCACCCTTACATCATAAGGAGAGCCTGAATAAAATAAATTATATTCTTAAAGATTAATACCTGTGGTAGAAAAGGAAACAGAGAGATAAAATGAGGGAACTCACCCACTCCAGGAAGCTTGAACTCGTGAGTCTGCATTGTTGTTCTTAACTCAGAATCTTGATTCTGTCAGGAGTAGATGTTGTTACCTAGGGAAGTGGTGGAATCTCCAAGATTTTTAAGCTCAGGCTTCTGAAAGCCCTGGCTGGGATGATTTATGTGGGGATTGGTCCTGCTTTGAGCAGGGGGGTGGACTAGATGACCTCATGAGGTCCCTTCCAACCCTGACATTCTATGATTCTATTCTATGATTCTAAATCAGGCATACTTTGGGTCTATGCACACATGAGAATTCTTAATTGACAGTGAGGAAATGGTTTGGTAGAGAAAATATGGAATTGGTTGATGGGAAAACACTAGATTTCTTTATGGGTAAACTGAGGACTGAAGGAATTTATTTAGGCTAGATAATAGGAACTGATCACCTCTTACTATGGGTGGTGTCCCTTCAGGTGGCTGACAAGTAATTTGTCAGCTTCGGTATTTTGGATATCAGTAAGAGTTTCACTACTAGAAGTCTGTCCTACTGCTATGGGTGTGAATAAGGATAGGGGTGTTGCCTACAGCTTGTCACCAAAGAAGTAGGTATGTCTCGCACCTCCATTAACTGCTTTATGCAAGGTTTTTCTCTGATCAGTTTTGGTTGTGTGGGGGTGCGGGAAAAGACTGGATAATGTGCCCTGGTTGCAAAAGAAGACAGGTATTATCTGTGACCACTGAGTTCATAACAGGATATTGATAATAAAATATTTAACCATATGTTGTGACTACTTACATTAAAGAAATCCATTCACCTTAGTTTAGGAGAGAGAGCACTGATTGACAGAAAGTAACAAGGTGTTGCAGATCCCCATAGTGCAATTGTTTTTTCTTCTCCACTGTCAGTCCAGCTTTCATTTTGGTGAGTTTTGCACAAAGATACATCCAATAATTCTGCAGCCACTGGTCATCAGCCCAAGCCTTCATTGTTGCAGAAGATTTTTGCCCTTGGGAACAATGTAGGGTGAGACCATATAATACACTTACTGAATATTTGTGAATCATCTTCTACACATAAGCAATGATGTGTGCACATGGGACTGTAAGAGCTGGATTCACAGGCAAGAGTAATGCAGCAAAAGGCAATCCTAAAATTTGTAAACAGTTCTGATACTTTACATAGACAAATATGAGATACTCTTTTAAATACTCAAGAGATGTGATGCAGAGTTTGATGGAATATAGGGAAAGTATGTCACTGCATCAAGTCTCCTGTAGCAGTAAATTAACAGCAGGGAAGCAGATTTTTATATTTTTAGTGGCATCCAGAAACGGTCCAAGGGAGTTTTCCTGTTGAAGGGGGATGACAGGGGCTGCAGCTTATATGGGCTCGAGGTGCTTAAGCACCAGTAATCTTCAAGGCTGAGGGCTCTGCTCCACCAATATTTGGAGCGGTGTTTCTCCCCTGCCCCCGCCGCAGAGCTTCCCTGCCTGAAAGAAACAGCCAGTGCCTCTCTCCTTTCTTTGTGCTGTTTCTGCCTACGGATATAGAGATCATCGGCTGGCAGCCTCTTGGAGCACCGGGGGAGGGGGAGGGGAAGAGGGAGAGAGGAGGAGACAGGAGGCACTCAGGTGCTTAAGAGCTCTCTTCCCGCACGCAGGGGGAATAGCAGGGGTGGGGAGGCCACACATGATGGCAGCCCCCCACCCCGGTGTGACGAGCTGGGAATGTTCTTAATGTTTTCTCTGAATACTGTGTTGGTGCCTCAGTGTCTCCTATGCCGTTCTAAAGTATGTAGGTGGTGGATCAAGGTATTTGATTGCTACAGAGCAAAGGGACAGTGCACCTAAATGCCTGGCACTCTGTCTCCTAGCAACTGATGGCCTGGGCCCTCCTCTGCAAAGGTGCCAGCTGAAGGTGTTGGAGACAAAGAGGTCAGGTGACCTCCTGGCCCAGGAAAAGAACTGAGCAGAGAGGAGGGGCTGGAGGGGGTTTGGGAGTCTGGAGCTGGCTGGGGATGATGAGGGAAGTGCATATGGGGATCTGGCTCACTGCCCCCAGAATGGACCCAGCTGTGGGATCTTGTTTGCTGTACCTACAAGCTCTGTTTTAGACTGTGTTCCTGTCACCGAACAAACCTCTGTTTTACTGGCTGGCTGAAAGTCACATCTGACTGCAAACTGGGGGTGCAGGACCCTGTGGCTTTCCCTTGAACACGGCTGGGGTGGGATCACTGTGGGAAGCACATGGAGGGGCAGAGGATGCTGAATGCACTAAGGAGAGACCCAGGAGATGAAGATGTGTGAGGTTCTTGCCCTGAAAAAGTCTGCTCCAAGGGAGAGGAGGCTCCCCAAAGTCCTGACTGGCTTGGTTGGGAGCAGTTCCAGAGCATCGCCCAGGGACTCTGTGCCACCCAATACCCACCGCAGGGGAGGCGAGTGGGCTTTCTGGACCTGAGAGAGTCCCTAGGAGCATGTGCAGTGACTGTGTTGCAGAGTGAGTGTGCTGTGGGGGGAGAGGAGGGATCCCTCCACTGGAGCTTGCTGCTGCTGATAATGGGGGGGGAAGTCCTCTCTGGTCCTAGACCTGGGGCAGCCTGTCTGCATCCCAAGTTACTTATCCCCAGTCCTGCCCCACCCCAGAGCCTGCACCGCCAGCACCCCAAACCTGAGCACCCTCCTGCACTGTGAACCCCTCATCCCCTGCCCCACCCCAGAGCCCTCACCTAAGGGGGAAAAATGTGCAACTGAAATGTGGTGGTCAGTTTGCAGTATCATTGTGTTTAGCACAATACTTGATTATTTTACACCCCTTTAAAGTATATAAGTAGTTGTATACAGGTGTTACAAAGTGGCAATGTTCTTAATGTTTTCTCTGAAGACTGTGTGGGTGCCTCAGTTTCCCATATGCATTTCTCAAGGATCTAGATGGTGGGATAAGGGGGTGTGATTGTTGTAGAGCCCTGGAGGGCCAGTGTGATGCTGTCTGCACAGAGAATGGCCAAAACCCTGTCTCTGGGCACCTGATGGCCTAGGCCACTCTCCTGCAAGCTGCCAATTGAAGGTGTTGGAGAACAAAGAGATCAGATGGCCTCCTAATGCCTGGAAAAGAGAGAGAGGGCAGAGGAGGGAGTGTCAGTGCCTGTGCGGACTTCCGGGAAGCCCATGGTGTGGAAGGGGATGCTGTGATGCTTTGGAACTACTCCATACAAAGCCAGTCAGGACTCTGCGAGAGACTCCTCTCTCTGAGCGTACTGTCTCCAGGATAAGAAGCTTACACCTTCCTGGGTCTGACCTTGGAGCATTCAGCTCTTTCCACACCGTGCACTTTCTGCAGCGAGTGTGCCCAGGCAGGTCATGGGGCAACCAGCGGTCCCTGCACCCCAACTCTGCAGTCAGACGTGACTCTCAGCCAGCCGGTAAAATAGAAGGTTTGTTAGACAACAGGAACACAGATTAAACAGAGCTTGTAGGTACAGAAAATGACCCCTCAGTCAGGTCCATCTTGGAGGGTGGGGAGCCTAGACCCAAGTTCTGGGCCTCTCCCCATTTCCCCAGCCAGCTCCAAACTGAGACTCCCTCCTCTAGCCTTTGTATCTCTTCTGGACAAGGAGGCCACCTGATCTCTTTGTCCCCAACACCTTCAGTTGGCACCTTGCAGGGGAAACTGAGGCATCCACACAGTATTCAGAGAAAACATTAAGAACATTCCCAATTTGGCACAACAGGTGTAACAAAATTTAATACCGTATATTGAAGCAGGCAAGTGCTGCTTCTCACTTTCCACTTTTAAATGACCCTTGTAATCGTGTGTTTCTGATGCGTTGTAGCTTAATTTTATATCGGCTTACAGAGCGAGAGCGGGGAGATAGACCACCATTTTGGGCACCACCAAAAATTATACAAACCTGCCGCCTATGGGATTACAGTCAGTATCGACTTTACAATGGTGCCATGGCACCAGGGCCACCCTGCATCTCACTGCAGACACAGTGCTCAGAATTAAGCAATGTTCTCAAGGCTATTGTACTCAGTACTAGTTTTCAGTTGGCAGCTACATGCTTCAGCCAGGCCACTTTCTCACTAGGCTATATCCTGAATATTGTGACTGGGAATGAGGCGGGGGCGGGGAGTGTAGCAGATGCAAATTCGAGGTGAATATTATCTTGTCAATACTGTCCTGGGTTTATGATGCTTTATGCCATGGACTGAAGCAAAGTGGCTGGTGAATAACCAGGAATCTGGTTAATAATTATCTAAATTCAGCTTTCTTCTTTCTCTCTCTGTGAATTATCACTACTTCAAAATAGTGTGCAAGTTGACTGGATAATGGTAATAGAATAATCTCTTGTTAAAACATTGTAAACCATACTACCTGGTTTTTATATTAAACACCTACTATACATAATACAATAAATCTGACAAACAAAACCTAGGAAAATTTTATTCTTTCTATGTCTTATTTACAGTTTTACAGTAATCTCTTGCTTCAGAATGCCTCAAGGGTCACCCATACAGTTTGCAATAGGAATCAACATGTGGCTTGGCAGCTGACTCTTGACTGATTCCTGAACAGCTGGTAACTCAATATTAATCTGACATAGATACTATATGCAGAAGCACAACTCTGTATATATGGGGAGGTGATTATTGACCATTCTGCATATGTAATAATAGTTTTTGGTGTTTGTAAGACAAGGCATAATAATGAACTTTGTAAAAGTTCCTGTTTGGTGTGAGAGATGTTACTTATACCTAAATTCACTCCCTTCCCACACCCAGCCCTATGCATGCTGGCTAGGGAATATCACTACTGTAGTGTCAGCTTTTAAGAGAGCTTCACATGCAGAGCCATCAGTAGGGATTTTTGGCACATAAGGCAAGGAACAGAGGCAGCATGTCCGTCTCTTCCTATTAGAGGGAAGGATCCACCGACGAATTTCTGCAAAGAGCCGTATGCGCTGCCCTCTCCATTGAAGACGACCAGCGGCACTTTGGCAACGAGTACCACAGTCCCTCTCAGAGGGAAGGACTTGCTGCCGAATTGCCGCTGAAGGAGAGACTTTCTGAGCCCTCACTTTCCGTGCCGAGGCAAATGCCTCACTGCCTTGCCCTCGTTACGGCAATGTTCACATGCACCACTTCTAGTATTACGGTAAGTTAAAACAAGCTACAGTACATTGGGACCTTAATGCTCTATTACAGTATTTGCAGTAGCATATTAAAAGCTATAACACTGAACAGACTAGTTAGGGCCGGCTTTAGGAAGTTTGGGGCCCACCCAATTCAAACATTTTCGGGGCCCCAGCAGGGATGACTTTAAAAAAGGAAAAAAGGTGGGAAAAAGCCTTTCCTTTCTTAGCAACCGGTTCCCTATGAAAAGTTCTGATTTAAGGGATGTGCCAGAATATGTATTTCTGGTACCAATAGGGTTACTATATTTCCAGATTTAAAAATTCCTCCCGAACAGGAATTTAAAACCAAAAAGTCTGACATGTCCAGGAAAATATGGCTGTATGTTAACACTACCTACAGTTCTTTTTAAAAAGATGGGCCTGAACTAGAAATGAACTCCGCTTCACATGTGTGGGTCCCCGCCAGGGGCGGCTCTAGAAATCAGGCTGCCCCAAGCAGCGCGGTGCGCTGCGCCGCCCTTCCCCGGTCCCGCGGCGGGTCCCCTCTTCCCGCGGCTCCGGTTGAGCTCCCGCAGGCCTGCCTGCGGCAGGTCCACCGAGCCCGGGACGAGCGACCTGCCGCAGGCAAGACTGCAGGTCCACCGAGCCAAATGCCGCCCCGGAAAGGGCCCCACGTGCCTGATTGGCGTGCTGGGGTATAGAGCCGCCCCTGGTCCCCGCCACTCCCTGGGAGTGTGCTAGGGTGACCAGATGTCCCAATTTTATAGAGACAATCCCAATCTTGGGGTCTTTTTCTTATATAGGATCCTATTAACCTCCACCCCATCCTGATTTTTCACACTTGCTGACTGGTCACCCTAGGTGTGCACATGTGTGTGGGTACCAGCTGCTCTCTTCTCCCATCATTGAAGCAGGTATGCAGGGTTACTGCCCAGGGAATTGCAGGGCACCAGTGGACATGGGGCTGGCTGCAGGCAGGGCAAGGGGTGCAGCAATGGCTGGAGACAGGGGTGTGTGGGGTGGGGTGGGGTGGGCTGGCTGGCTTCAAGCAGGGCCATAGGGGGGTGCGGCATAGATTGGCAGTGCTGAAGACAGAGGAGTGCAGGAATGGCTGGCTTCAGGCAGGGGGGGTGCAGCAGGGGTTGGCTGGAGACAGGGCAGGGGTGCAGGTACAGGGGTACAGACCACCCGGTATGGTAAGTGCTCCTCCTCCTCCTCCCTCCCCACCAGAGTAACAGCAGCCACCTGGGGCTCCCTGCTTCCACAGCCCTGGCCATGTACACAGCTGCCGGAGCCCTGGGAGCGGCGGGCTCCAGTGGCTATTTAAAGGGCTAGGGCAATAGAAGCAACGGGGCGATGGACTTTTAAAGTAGCCCACAGATCCCAACAGCCCTACCCCATGGCTCCAGCAGTGTGGCAGTGGTGGCAATTTAAAGGGCACCCAGGCCCTTTAAATTGTCCCCTGGAGAAGCCGGGCCACCCCGGTACAGTGCACTGACTCTTGCCAATACACCGAACCAGGGCTTGGGCACGGGACCTCTTAGGGCAGGGCCCGATTCAGGGAATTAGTTGAATTAGCCTAAAGCCGGCCCTGCCAGTATATCCAGGACATTAGTAGCACACTTTTCCCCACCAATACCTAGTAGTTGCACTGTCATCTCCCATAGCTACTTAGGTTGCAGCTTTATTGTTAAACCTAAATTGGGAAGAAAGACGACTGATTCAGAACTTCTTTAATGGTTACTTTATCGCTAAAGGGTGTAGTGGGGTATAGACTTGGAGAGAGGAAGGTTTCTATGATGTAGGCAAGATCAAGTATTTTATCCAAAACCAGAATACGAATGGCGCTGGTCTTCTGGGTGTCTGACCTTGAGCTATTGTCAAAAGTTTGAGGGTGACTCGTCTCCTTCCTCATATTTTGGTGAGGATTGTATTGATAAAGGGATTGGCCTCAAAGACCTGGTTGTAGGACTCTGCCACGGTGTAGTTTTCATCTTGTATTGCCTGGTCCTAATTATATTAAAGCATGCACTTGAGTCTTTGTAATTATATGTTATAACTCTGTTGCTTTTATGAAGACAGGAGTAAAAGAAAAGTAGCTGCAATATTTTCATACTAAACTAATGCTGAAAATGTACATAATTTCAATCAGACTCCTAATCTTAATTTTTGGTTAATTTTCTTATGGATTTATTTATTATGGTGGGAAACTGCTATAGGGAAGTACACTTCTCCTATATAGGTCATAAGGATCCTATCTGTCTGAAACTGGCTGCTCTTTCTTTCTTTGATCTGCAGAGTGACTGATGCTTTTCAGACATCAGTTGTGGGTACAGAAGGGTTTCATTGCATCTTCTCTCTTGGCACCAGCTACTGTTCTCCCTTCTTGTTGTATTGATAGTGGGTGTGTGTGTCTCTCCTTTCTTTAAAATCATATATGCTAGGGACAGTCTTGTCCTCTTCTCCTCTCCTGATGTCAGTGTAGATGCAGGCGGTGCAAAATGTACTACAGTCATATAGTATCTCAAATGCAAAGCTACATTTCAATGATCTGAGGTTTGAAGAACAATGTGGAACTAGCTGTTTTATGGGATGTCTCAATTTCATTCCTGTAGTAACATAACTGGTGATAGGAAAGCAGGGAGAGAGAGAGGTGTGTGCTCTGCAAGGCTGCTTGCCACGGGGCCAATGGGTGTGGGTGGGCTGGGTAGGATCGCGGGAGTCACATCTCAGGGATCTGCCCCGCTACCCAGCACTGCTCCAGCTATGAGCTGTCTCCACTGCCTGGGACCTGTGGGGCCCCACCTGCCTCCCCGGGGGAAGAGCCACCTGGGACTGGTGCAGAGGCTGCGCCAGTCTCAGCCACTCACAGGGAACAGTTGGGGAGGGGGAAGGCTCAGCTGGGTCCTGAGAGAGCCTGGCCCCGGTAGGCTCTGCTCCTGCTCCAGCCTGGCTGCTTCCACCACTCCCAAGAGGCCAGAGTTCTCCTGCCCCAGGACCAGTTCTGGCTGCGCTGCCATCTCAGCCTCGCAGCCTCAGCCTCGCAGCCACAGTCACCTCCCATCAGGGCCGGCTACTGTGGCTGGGGGCTAGGGTTTGGGAGAGTAGGTCTCTAGGGGGTCTGGGTAGGTGCTGGGCACTGGGGGAGAGCTCTGTGTTGGGGGCCTGCCAGCGGGCCAGTCTGTGTGTGTGTGGGTGCTGGGAAGTGTGGGGGGTCTGTGCGGGTCACTGCAGTTGTGGTGGTGGGGGGCACTGGACAGTGAGGGGATCTGTAGGGGGGCTCTGGGTGGGAAGGTGTGGGGCACTGTGCAGTTGTGGGAGGGCTGTGGGGGGTCTTCAGCTGGGGGGCACTGGTCAGTGAGAGGATCTGTGGGGGGGTTCTGAGTGGGTGGGGGAGTGATCTGGGAGTGCACTGGGCAGGGGGGTTTGTGGGGGTCTCTAGATGGTGCAGCACTGGGTGAAGGGAGTCAGAGGGGTTCAGGGCAGGGGATTTGTGGGGGTCTCTGGGTGGTGTGGCACTGGGAATAGGGAGTCGGAGGGGTGCTGAGCAGGGGGTTTGCGGGGGTCTCTGGGTGGTGCGGCGCTGCGCGTAGGGAGTCGGAGGGGTGCTGGGCAGGGGGTAGCATGGTGCAGCATGGGCCCACACCCAAGGGGAAGAAGCACAATGGCAGTGCAGGGCTGGGCTGGACAGCATGGGTCTGGCAGCTCCTGGTTTGTAAACAGTGCCCTTGTACTGGGCTGGGTGGAGTGGGGCTGTCCCTGCCGTACCATGACTCATATCCCATTGCCCCAAGTCAGCCCCTCGCTCTGAGGACTCTGCCCCCATGCCTCATGTCCCCATTTCCCCCATGGGGACCCACAAATATGTTTAGCACCGGGCCCACAACAGGTTAATCCAGCCCTGTTTGGGGTGCAGGCTCTGGGATGGAGTTGGGGGTGCAGGAGGGTTGCAGGCTATGGGGAGTTTGAGTGACGGGTGCAGGCTCTGACCTGGGGCAGGGGATTGGGGTGCAGGAGGGGGTACAGACATGTGGGCTCTGGGAGGGAGTTACCAAATCAGCACGTTGTATAAGAGAAAGGAGCTGCAGGGATTTCATATAGACATAGAAAATGATAGAAGAGACTTTTACATAGTCAAAATGTGAGAGGCAGAGTTTGAGGGAGGGGGCGTCTGTACAATATTTCCCCACATTCAGTCTCCTGGCTGGAGCAGTAACAGCCCCGCAGCACTTATATAAGATAGAGAGGAGCTGCGCTGTCCAAGCTTTGACAGTGTAGGAATCAGGCTGCCGGTGCCTTTAAGACCCAGCCCCAGGAACCCGCCCCCTGCTCCGGGGCTGACAGGGGGCAGAACTGAAAACAGCCTCTGCCCCCCCCCACAACCCCGACACCCCCAGATCTGCGAGCCCAGCAGGTGGCTCATCCAGAGGGGCCACTGTTCCCCACCCCACCCCCTCCCTAAACGGGGGTTTTGTCCCCGCACAGGGTCTGGCAGCGTCTCCCCTGGGCTTAACTGCGGCTCCCACCCCCCACCCCCGATTTTTCCCCTTCAGCCGCTCTCCTGCCGCTGCCTACACCCGCGTGAACCCATCGGGCCAGTAAAGTTGTGTCCCCCGCGCCGACCCACGCAGCTCCCCCGCGGCGATTTGCCCCCTTGAGCATTTTAAACGCCCCCAAAGAGCAGGCAGCACATCGTGAGTAGAAGTGAGGGCAGAGAGAGGGCAGTGGCGACAGCGCAGGTTACTGGGCATGCTCAGTTCGGCTGCGCATGCTCAGTGCAGCCAAAGTAGCAAATCGGGATAGGTTCATGTTTCTGATGGTACACCTGGAGCTGCAGGAGGGGCCGGAGCGCGGCTCGGCTGCAGAGCTCGGAGCCCAGGCTGGGCCCGCGGGGGGATCTGGGGTGTCAGAGGCGGGCGGGGGATGGGGCTGTGGGAGCTGGGAGTTTGGGGTGCGCTGGGGTCAGGGCTGGGGAGCAGCTGGGGATGGGGCTGTGGGGAGCTGGGAGTTTGGGGTGCGCTGGGGGTCAGGGCTGGGAGGAGTGGCTGGGGATGGGGCTGTGGGGGAGCTGGGAGTTTGGGGTGCGCTGGGGGGGTCAGGGCCGGGGCAGTGGCTGAGGATGGGGGCTGTAGGGAGCTGGGAGTTTGGGGTGCGCTGGGGTCAGGGCTGGGAGGAGTGGCTGGGGTGGGGCTGTGGGGAGCTGGGAGTTTGGGGTGCGCTGGGGAGGTCAGGGCCGGGGGGCAGTGGCTGAGGATGGGGGCTGTAGGGAGCTGGGAGTTTGGGGTGCGCTGGGGGGGGTCAGGGCCGGGGGGCAGTGGCTGAGGATGGGGGCTGTAGGGAGCTGGGAGTTTGGGGTGCGCTGGGGTCAGGGCTGGGAGGAGTGGCTGGGGATGGGGCTGTGGGAGCTGGGAGTTTGGGGTGCGCTGGGGTCAGGGCCGGGGGCAGTGGCTGAGGATGGGGGCTGTAGGGGCTGGGAGTTTGGGGTGCGCTGGGGTCAGGGCTGGGGGCAGTGGCTGAGGATGGGGGCTGTAGGGAGCTGGGAGTTTGGGGTGCGCTGGGGTCAGGGCTGGGAGGAGTGGCTGGGGATGGGGCTGTGGGAGCTGGGAGTTTGGGGTGCGCTGGGGTCAGGGCCTGGGGGAAGCGGCTGGGGATGGGGCTGTGCGGGAGCTGGGAGTTTGGGGTGCGCTGGGGGTCAGGGCTGGGAGGAGTGGCTGGGGATGGGGCTGTGGGAGCTGGGAGTTTGGGGTGCGCTGGGGGTCAGGGCCTGGGGAAGCGGCTGGGGATGGGGTTGTGGGGAGCTGGGAGTTTGGGGTGTGCTGGGGTCAGGGCTGGGGAGCTGGGAGTTTGGGGTGTGCTGGGGTTAGGGCTGCGGGAGGCGGCTAGGGATTGGGGCTGCTGGGAGCTGGGAGTTTGGGGTGCGCTGGGGTCAGGGCCGGGGGCAGTGGCTGGGGATGGGGCTGTAGGGAGCTGGGAGTTTGGGGTGCGCTGGGGTCAGGGCTGGGAGGAGTGGCTGGGGATGGGGCTGTGGGAGCTGGGAGTTTGGGGTGCGCTGGGGTCAGGGCCTGGGGAAAGCGGCTGGGGATGGGGCTGTGGGAGCTGGGAGTTTGGGGTGTGCTGGGGGTCAGGGCTGGGGAGCTGGGAGTTTGGGGTGTGCTGGGGGTTAGGGCTGGGGAGGCGGCTAGGGATTGGGGCTGCTGGGAGTTTGGGGTGTGCTGGGGTCAGGGCTGGGGAGGATGGGGCTGCTGGGAGCTGGGAGTTTGGTGTGCGCTGGGGGTCAGGGCCTGGGGAAGCGGCTGGGGATGGGGCTGCTGGGAGTTTGGGGTGCACTGGGGGTTAGGGCTGGGGCGGCTGGGGATTGGGGCTGTGGGGAGCTGGGAGTTTGGGGTGCGCTGGGGTCAGGGCTGGGGAGAGCGGCTGGGGATGGGGCTGTGGGAGCTGGGAGTTTGGGGTGCGCTGGGGTCAGGGCTGGGGAGAGCGGCTGGGGATGGGGCTGTGGGGAGCTGGGAGTTTGGGGTGCGCTGGGGTCAGGGCTGGGGAGAGCGGCTGGGGATGGGGCTGTGGGAGCTGGGAGTTTGGGGTGTGCTAGGGGTCAGGGCTGGGGAGCGGCTGGGGATGGGGCTGTGGAGCTGGCAGTTTGGGGTGCGCTGGGGGTCAGGGCTGGGGAGCAGCTGGGGATTGGGGCTGCTGGGAGCATGCTGGGGGTCAGGGCCTGGGGGCAGCGGCTGGGGATGGGGGCTGTGGGAGCTGGGAGTTTGGGGTATGCTGGGGTTAGGGCCCGGAGGAGCCACTGGGGATGGGGCTGTGGGAGCTGGGAGTTTGGGGTGCACTGGGGTCAGGGCCTGGGGAAGCAGCTGGGGATGGGGCTGTGGGAGCTGGGAGTTTGGGGTGTGCTGGGGTCGGCTGGGGAGCTGGGAGTTTGGGGTGCGCTGGGGTCAGGGCTCGGGAGTGGCTGGGGATGGGGCTGTTGGGAGCTGGGAGTTTGGGGTGCGCTGGGGTCAGGGTTGGGGAGCGGCTGGGGATGGGGCTGTGGGGAGCTGGGAGTTTGGGGTGCGCTGGGGCAGCGGCTGGGGATGGGGGCTGTGGGGAGCTGGGAGTTTGGGGTGCGCTGGGGTCAGGGCCGGGGCAGCGGCTGGGGATGGGGCTGTGGGAGCTGGGAGTTTGGGGTGCACTGGGGTCAGGGCTGGGGAGGGGATTGGGGCTGCTGGGAGCTGGGAGTTTGGGGTGCGCTGGGGTCAGGGCTGGGGATGTTTGGGGCTCCATGTTCAGATCTGGCCCTGGAGCTTTGGGGGCTGGCGCTGGGAAAGTGGGGCAGTGTCTGAAGTTGGCTGCTTGGGATGTGGGTGAGGCCCCGGGGAGCTGGTGGTTGGGCTGCACCCCTGTCACTGCAGCCTGGGGCCCTGCGTTTCCTCTGGAAAAGCTGCTCCCTGTTTCACCAGCTCCTCTCAGTCTGAGTCCCAGGGACCCTGCACAGGCATCTGCAGGGCAGGACGGGCCCTGAAATCTGGCAGCTGGGAGGTTTGCAGCAGTTTCTAACCCTCCCTCCCCTGCTTCTTCCAGGAGGCCCCACAAAAGCATCTGGCCCCTCTGGGAAAAGAGGGAGAAGCAGCCAAAGCCGAGGAGGAGCGGCAGAGCGAGGAGCTGCTGGTAGGTGCCCAGAGCCCCCCGCCACTTAGGTTTGCCTGGCATAAGAATGACCTGGTGAGTGCAGGGCCCACCCTGCCCACCTCAGCCAGGGACCCATCCCCGCTGGAGCCCAGGGAGCCTGCAGGGTCAGACACGGGGGTAACATGATGCCCTTAGGATGCAGGAGGCTGCTGGGCAGGAGAGGGTCAGTCTGTGTTAGCCCAGAGCCCCTGCCCACAGGCTGCCTGGATGTCACAGTGACCAGGGATCCTTTCTAGCTCTTGGGGGGATGGGGAGGAAGGAGATGAAATGTGGGCTGCAGAGATGGAGGATTTGGCTCAGTGCACGTTGCTGAGGTTTTGGGGAGAAGTGTCCCTCCTGTAGGTGATGTACAGCTCACCCCGGTCCTGATCCCTCCTCCCTTCCCAGGATAAATGAACTTCCCATCCCCCACCGCAAGAGATCTTGTGTTCTGGTAAATAACTCTGCCACCCGCCCCCAGGTGCATTTATGATTTTCTCCTGTTATGGAGCAGATAAATTTCAATGTTGATAAATGCAAAATAGTGCACATTGGAAAAGATAATATCAAATGCACATAAAATGATGAGGTCTAAATTAGCTGTTAGCACTCAAGAAAGAGATTTTGGAGTCACTGTGGATAGTTCTCTGGGAACATCCACTCAGTCTGCAGCAGCAGTCAAAAAAGCAAACAGAATGTGGGGAATCATTAGGAAAGGGATAGACAATAAAACAGAAAATATCCTATTGCCTCTATATAAATCCATGGTATGTCCACATCTTGAATACTGTGTGCAGATCTGGTCGCCCCATCTCAAAAAAGATATATTGGAATTGGAAAAGGTTCAGGGAAGGTCAGCAAAGATGATGAAGGATATGGAACAGCTTCCGCATGAGGCGAGATTAATAAGACTGAAGCTATGGCTACACTCCGCAGCCTGAGACTGTTCACCTTGGAGAAGAGACGATTAAGGGGGGATATGGTAGAGGTCTATAAAATCATGACTTGTGTGGCGAAAGTAAATAAGGAAGTGTTATTTCCTCCTCATAACACAAGAACTAGGGGTAACCCAGTGAAATGAACAGGCAGCAGGTTTAAAACAAATAAAAGGAAGTATTTCTTCACACAACACACAGTCAACCTGGGGAACCCCTTGCCAGGGGATGTTGTGAAGGCCAAGACACTAACAGGGTTCTAAAAAGAACTAGAGAAGTGCATGGAGGACAGGTCCATCAGTGGCTATTAGCCAGGATGAGTGGGATGGTGTCCCTAGCCTCTGTTTGCCAGAATCTGGAAATGGGCAACAGGGGATGAAATCACTTGATGCCCTGTTCTGTTCATTCCCTCTGGGGCACCTGGCATTGGCCACTGTCAGAAGACAGGATACCGGGCTAGATGGGCCTTTGGTCTGACCCAGTCTGGCCGTTCTTATGTTCTCTGTTCCCCTGTTACTGAGCCGCCCTCTCCTTGTTGCAGAAACAGACAGCAGCCGAGAGGCAGAAGATCGTCTGGGAGTGGCAGGAGCTGCGAGGGTTTCTGGAGGAGCAGGAGCAGCGGCTGCTGTCCCGGCTGGAGGAGCTAGAGAGAGCCATTGTCCAGCGAAGGGATGAGGGCGTCTGCAGCCTGTCCTGGCAGATTTCCCTGCTCAGCGAGAGGGGAGGAGAGAAGGGGCAGCAGCCGCTGAGCCAACCCCTGCAGGTCAGGCTGTCATTGCAATGATCATACGCAGCGTTTCTCTAGGCGCTTCTGAGCCCTAGACCCCAAAGCACTTTACAGAGTGGGGTCAGGGGCATTATCCCTATGGGACAAATGGGGAAAGTGAGGCAGAGGGAGGGGCAGAGCCCTGCTCAAGGTCACCCAGTGAGTCTGGCAGCGGTGCCAGGGATGGGCCCTGGGAGTCCTGGATGCTGCAGCCCCAAGACCTTCTCTCCTGGAAATGTCTCTCTGCATTTGCACTTGGAGGGTGAAATCCCCTCCCCCACCATGCTGAGGTCCCGAGCCAGGCCTAAGGCCCC
Organism: Mauremys reevesii; assembly: GCF_016161935.1. Taxonomy (NCBI): domain Eukaryota; kingdom Metazoa; phylum Chordata; order Testudines; family Geoemydidae; genus Mauremys; species Mauremys reevesii. The sequence continues at coordinate 26,948,426 of NC_052636.1, read as the reverse complement.
TGTCACTGCAGGTTAATGGGTTTAGTGGGGCCAGGGGCCTTCTGGGTCTCTCAGCCCTGGGGGGAATTTGATTCTCAATGCAGAGAAATATCTTCTGCCTGTAAAGTGCCCGGGGAGAAGATTTCCACAGTGGGACCTGCCTGCAGGGATTGCTGGGGCTGGTAGGGGGGCAGCAGCTCTGGGAATGGAAACCTGAAATTCCCCTACTGCCCGAGGCCTCAATGGTGACCCCTGCAGAGCAGGAGGCCTCCCCACCCAGGGACACTCCCCCTGACGGCCTCCTCTTTCTCTCCTTTGTAGGGTGCTGGGAGCACTGGGGGCAGGTAAGTCCTGGACTCCATTTCGCTCCCCCTCATGGGCCGCTAGGTTTGATACCTGCACTGAGTAGGAAGCTGCCCCCTGCCCTGGGAGCGTGTGATTCTGTCTCCCCTAGTGGCTGACTCGGGCAGGAGACAAGCCAGTTACTGTCTGGTCGCTCATGAGGTCACAGCAGGGCTGCTAGACCCAGGGCTGATGGGACAGACCAGGCCTGTCTCCTGGACTGACGTGGCCGCGTCACGTACTCAGAGGGCGCAGAATCTCAGCTTTCGCATTTGTTAAATTGAGTTGCCGGCCCTCAGCACCTCCCCAGTTTAAACGGAGACAGTGTTGCCTTGCTGGGGCTGCCAGCAGCCTGAAGCCGTAGCTCTGAGAGCGTGAACTCTCCTGTCCCCTGTTAATGTCATCGGGGTGTCAACTGAAATGGCAGCACTTTGATGTGAACATTAAACGTTCCCTGGCTGATCACTCGAGCAGGTGGAACGGGGAGGGGGTGGGAGTGAAGCCTTTGTGGGGTGGGAATAGGGGGTTGCTGTAGGGAGGGAAGAACAGAGAAGAGACAAGGACAAGGAAGCGAGAGAGAAATGGGGAAAGGAGGGTGGGAAAGGCAGGGAAACACAGGGAAGAACCAGCAGGGCCCTACAGGGGTGTCCAGGAGGGGGCTGTTTTCCTCCTGAGTGACACTGAGTGTGACAGACAAAGACTTGGCAAAATACTAAGAACTAAAATTGTATTTCCCATACGAAGGGCGGATTCCCCCCTTGTTCTTTATACGTGGGTGTCCCATGGAGAGCAGTGGGTGTTCTGCTGTGAATGGAGCAGGGCACAGAGTCCTAACCCGATGCCCTGGGCACTGGCCGTAATGGACAGGGCAGTGTGGCCCTCTCTGCCAAAGGAGCTGGGCGCCCCAGGGTTCCTGCTTCAGCTGAAGGGTTCGGGGGTTTTGGCATTCAAGGGCCCACGTTCATTCCCTGCTGGAGCGCTGGGCTCTGTCTGTGGCCACTGTCAGCATGTAGGACCTGCCCACTCTCTGGTCTGTGTCTCCTCCCTTTCCACATGATCCCCGTGCTGGTGCCCCTTGTTCCTGCCGTAACCCAGCGTAGGGGGTGGCTCTGCCCCCCCCCCCAGAACCAGAGCGTCCCTGAGAGAGCCCCTGAACAATGTTTCAGTTCCTTGCTCTAGTGTCTCCCCACTTCCCGTCTCTCTGGGGAGCACAGGGCTGATGTGACTCACCCTGACACTGACTATCTCAGGCTACAAAGCTCAGATCCAGGTTTTGTGAAGTTTGGGGGTTGCTGGGCTTAGGCCCTGGGGCTCAGGCCTATTTCTCACCCCTCCTTTCCCCAGCAGGGAGGACGGGATGTTTCGGAAGCCAGAGCCGTCGTTTGCGGAGCTGGAGAAGAGACTCAGTGATTTCTCTCTGCAAAGTGCCATGCTGCAGGAGGTGCTGCTGGGATTCAAAGGTGAGTTGGAGTCTGGGGGTGGCGTCTCCTCTGGTTAGAGCGACCCTGGGAAGGAGTTGGGGACTCTAGTGATGTCACTGATCCTGGGCTCCATCTCACAGCCCAGCTCAGCGAGTCGCCCTTCCCCATGGAGCCGCCCTGTGGGGCTGGCTCTGCCTGCAGCGGCTGCGTTATCGTCCTCTGATCTCTGTCACCATCTCGTCGTTAACAGCAGTTCCATTAATAAGCAATGGGGGTTTCTCCATGAATGTGAGGGCCTGAATTCTCACCTCTCCCATCTTCTCCTTCCCCTAGAGACGCTGCAACGGGAGCTGGGGAGCGACACAGGTACGTGTCTGTCTCTGACTGGCCAAGGGGAGATTTCAGCCCAATAACCATGTTAAGGACAGGGGATTGCAGCCTCCAGCACCTGGAAGCTGTGTAACAATGGGAAGCGATGTTACTTTGTTCTTGCACCACTATATTTTCAACTGACTTGTCTCTTAAATCTTTTAGCTCAGGAACCTTTGGCACATGGCTCACCAGGGTAAGCACCCTGGCAGGCCGGGCAAGTTTGTTTACCTGCCACGTTGGCATGTTTAGCTCCCACTGGACACAGTTTGTCACTCCAGGCCAATGGAGGCGGTGGGAAGTGGCAGGCAGCACATCCTTCAGCCTGCGCCGCTTCCTGCATCCCCCATTGGCCTGCGACGGCAGACCACGGCCAGTGGGAGCTGCAATCAGCCGACCCGTGGATGTGGCAGATAAAGAAACTGGCCCGGCTCACCAGGGTATGTGGATTGGAGTTACCCCAAGGTCCTTTAAGTGTTTCTTGATTGGGCACTTGATTTGCAAATTCCTTTCTGAAGAAGCTGACCTAATGCTTTACTAAGGCTACTTCAGAATCAAAACACATCGATGTACAAGAACGTAGCCAATATTCCTAACTTTAACTGCAAAAATGATACACCCACACAGGTAGTATCATCATCAGGAGCAAATTATAACCTTTTCATAGGCACCTTACACGACAACATTGTACAACATTTACTGCAAATAAATGTGGTTACAACAATGAACTATACAGTCACAGGTTATATTAATAACATCACAGCCAGGGCTGGTGTTAGGGGGTAGCAAACAGGGCAACCTCCTGGGGCCCCAGACCCCCACAAAGCTACATTGCTTCGGCTTCAGCCCTGGGGGTGGAGCTCAGGGGCCCAGACTTCAGCCCCATGCGCTGGGACTTCAGCTTTCTGCCCTGGGCCTCAGCGAGTCTAATGCCGGCCTTGCTTGGCAGCCCCGTAAAAGCTGCTCCCGGCCCCCCCGGGGGCCCCTGCCTCATGGCTGAGAACCCCTGCCTTACCCCACGAGTCACAGCAACGTTCAGGTTACTGCCAGGCCCAAAGGACCAGTCACTTCCTTAGGTCAAATGACGCTTGGATCTCCCAACACAGACAACACTTGTAGCCAGTCCTGTCACAACCTGTATTAAGATTTATTTGAAAGGAAAGGAGAGTTGTTTACAAAGTTAAAGCAGTGTGACAAAGCTCTGTCCTTGTCTCCATGGGCCCTGCATTTCCTGGTGGATTTCGCTAGCCTCAGAGGCTCACTGTGACCCTCCACGTAGCCCTTCTCTTTAGGGACAAGGGTCACAGCCCACTGAGACATTTTCATCGTAAGGCAGTGAGGGAGGGGAGGCAAAGCTCCCCTCCCTTGCACAGTCTCTGTTGTCTCCCAGTCTCAGTGATTAATCAGGGCAGCAAAGGGGGGAGCCCAGGACCCCCCTCTACTCTAGGCTCCAGCCCAGGGACCCTAATAGTATCAGCTGTGGTATCTGACCTTTTAGAAACAGGACACATACAATTCCCTGTTCTACTTCCCCACAGCACCCCCACTTCCTCGGGCTCCACTTCACCCTTACCTCAGGGCTTCCTTCCTTGTGCCTGATCTGGTGTGTACTGCTTAGTCGCTCCCACAGCTCCTGTTCTGCACACCCACCTGTCTAACTGGGAGCTCTTTAACTAGTTTCAGCCAGCCCCTGATTGGCTTCAGGGGTCCCCATCAACCTAGCTGTCTCCAGGGCTTTCTGGAAGGATGTTAATTGGCCCCAGGTGTCTTGATTAACCTGGAGCAACTGTCATTTGGTTACCATGGTAACAGGGATTTGTTTAGCCTGGGGCTAACATACCTGTTTCTCACTACTTTCCTAGAGCCAGCTGGCCTTGCCCTGTCACAGCAGCTAATCATCCAGATGCAGACAAATTACAGTCTTAAATTTCAAAGGTAATAGAAGCTTCTCTAATAAGCAAGCTCTGCATATTCTTTAGGACTAACCCTGGCTAAGCAGCTGGGGATCTCGTGCTTATGCCTAGGAACTTTGCCCCCCAGAGTCCAAGCAGCTACAGATCATCAGTTCCTTCTGTATGAGGTTTTTCATCCCCTTCCTGCCATGTGCTCTGAGCTGGAAACTCAGCTAATGGGAAGTCAAGAGCACAACAGTCTTTTGTCTTTAACATCCCATAATAGTCTCTCTGGTGTGGATGGACCTTTCCTGCCAGGCAGGGTGTAATGCATTCGGCTGTCAATCAGCACTTCACCTAGGTAAAGTCTCTGTCCTGTGTGGTGATTTACAGAGCCACAGAGGCTCACAATGCAACTAGTCAGATATTAACACAGGCAGCAACTCACAAGCACTCAATAAAGTCTAAACATGTTCTTAGAATCCTAATACCTGTTTTAACAATACTAACACAGGTGAGTCAGACCGATTCCACTGTGTGTTTGTCCATGTTCAATTAAGACATAGAGGCTTGTGTAAGAGCTAACACCTCGTCTGCCAGTGTCACAGGCAGGATGGGCAGGGATGGGGTGTCTCATCTCTGTTTGCCAGAAGCTGGGAATGGGTGACAGGGGATGGATCATTTGATGGTTACCTGTTCTGTTCATTCCCTCTGGGGCACCTGGCATTGGCCACTGAGCTAGATGGACCATTGCTCTGATGCAGTGGGCCCTTCTTATGTTCACAGTCTGTATGAGGAGTATCTACTCATTTGGACTCACTGGGGAGCCACAGAAAGGAACAAGATGTGCTGTGGCAAGAAGGCCCAGTCTCAGCACCCCCAGGGTCACGCTTGCCAAAAGCTAAAATTAGGCCCTGCCAATGAAAGGGGCACTGCCAAGAGAGACTGGATAAAGGCTGGAGCATCCAACAACTTAGTTAACCTGAGAGAGCTGCCTTGGGGACAGTGACAGGGAGAATCCCCAGAGTGACTCCTTTGATTCTGCTCTTCTCTGGCCTTTGGTTCTTAGAATCATAGAACTGGAAGGGTCCTCTAGAGGTCATCTAGGCCAGTCCCCTGCCCTCAAGGCAGGACTCAGTATTATCTAGACAATCTCTGACAGGTGTTTGTCCAGCCTGCTCTTAAATATCCCCAGTGATGGAGATTCCACAACCTCCCTGGGCAATTTATTCCAGTGCTTAACCACTCTGACAGTTAGGGAGTTTTTTTCCTAATCTCCATCCTAAACCGCCTTAAATCCATTGCTTCTTGTCCTATGGTCATGTCCCCTCTGAGTCTTCCCCAGTTTTTTTCAATCTTCCCTCATAGGTCATGTTTTCTAGATCTTTAATCATTTTTGTTGCCCTTCTCTGGACTTTCTCCAATTTGTCCACATCTTTCTTGAAATGTGGCCCCCAGAACTGGACACATTACTCCAGTTGAGACCTAATCAGCATGGAGTAGAGCGGAAGAATTTCTTCTTGTGTCTTGCTTACAATACTCCTGCTAATACTTCCCAAAATGATACTTGCTTTTTTGCAACACTGTTGACTTCTATTTAGCTTGTGATCCACTACGACCCCCAGATCCCTTTCCGCAGTGCTCCTTCCTAAGCCGTCATTTCCCATTTTGTATGTGTGCCATTGAGTGTTCCTTCCTAAATGAAGTACTTTGGATTTGTCCTTATTGAATTTCATCCTATTTACTTCAGACCATTTCTCCAGTTTGTCCAGATGATTTTGAATTTCAGTTCTGCCCTCCAAAGTCCTTGCAACCCCTCCCAGCTTGGTATCGCCCGCAAACTTGATAAGTGTAACAGAGAGACTCTGCTGCTGGGAGGGTTTCACCATGTCTCAGAGGGTCACGCCCTGGTAGGAGGGGGCTAGGCCTGTACTGGGATAAGGTCACTCTGTGCTTCACAGTGTGGCAGAACCTAGAATGTCCATTAGCAGGGAACAATGCTGGGGGGAATCGACATGTGGAAAGGACAGAAACCCTGTCTGAATTCTCTCACATTGCCCTTCTGCCCCTGGCAGGCTACAGAATAACGTCCATGGTTTGCTCCAGATCATCCCCTCCTCCGAGGGGGAAGGAAATGGCTGCAATGGAGCTGGCTCAGGTAAGGGATTCTCAGGGAGCTGGTGGTGGGTTCTGCTTGGAGGGAGAGAAGCAGTAAATGTACAGGAGGGTGGGAGCCAGTGATGAGCTGCCAAAATATTAACAACAGGTTCCCTTGTCCTCACCTCACGAGGGGGTCATGCCCCCCTAGGGGTCGTGCCCCATCCAACCCCCCATGCTCCTTGACACCCCCCTGGGGACCCCTGACCCATCCCCCTCGTCCCCTGACGGCCCCCTGCCGCCCCATCAAACCCCTCCTCTCATTCTTGGTGCCCCCCTAGACCTCCTGTCCCATCCAACCACCCCTTCTCTCTGTCCCTGACTGCCCCCCACCCCCTCATCCCACCCCTGCTCCTGCCGGTCTGCCCCGGGACCCTTGCCCCATTCAGCCCCCTTGTATCCTGCCCTCTGACTGCCCCGACCCCTATCCAGCCCCCCACAACCTCAAAGGGGGAGGAGAAGAAGGGTGGAGCTTTCAGAGGAGAAGGGGAGGTGAGCTGGGGCCGGGGGCCGGTTGGACAGCTGCCCGAGCATTTGTTAAATTTAAAAGCTTTTTAGAACCAGTTGTCCTGGAACAACCGGTTCTAAAAGGCTTCTAAATTAACAACCGGTTCATGCGACCGGCTGGAGCTCACCACTGGTGGGAGCTGCTAGAGGTGGTGGGAGGCAGGAAATATCCTGGGTGGAGAAAGGAGGGGACAGGATGTGACAAACCTGCTGACACTAGTGTAGTTTAGGTGTGATGGGTTGTCACCCCAGGGGCAGTCTGGGAACCGCTGTGCCCTCTAACCCAGGTCCCCAACCCCCGGGCTGCAGACCGGTAGGAACCGGGCCACGAACTGACCCCTAGCACATCAAGCGGCATGTCTCCGGCAGGATCCCTAAGCCCCGCCCCCTCAGAGCCGCGTGGGGAGGGGGCAGGGCTGTGAGCTCCGGGCTGAGCTCAGCTGCCTCCGCTCGGCGTGGAGCTCCCAGCCCCGCCCCCTCCCCACGTGGCTCGGAGCAGGACGGAGCTCAGGCCCCGCCGGAGACACGCTGCAGCTGTCGGGCGAGGCGCTGAGGCTCCGGGTGAGGAGGGAGCCGGGGGTAAGAGGCTGGGGCCAGGGGTTGGCTAAGGGGCAGGGAGTCCTGGGGACAGTCAGGGCACAGAGAGGGGCGGAGGTTGGGGAGCGGTCAGGGAATGCCAGGGGTTGGATTGTGGGTGTTCCGGGGTCTGTCAGGACTCAGCGGGGGAGATAGGGGTTGGGGCAGTCAGGGGACAGGGAGCAGGGTGGGGTCCCAGGGTGGTGGGGTCTCTGGGGGATGGTGAGGGGACAAGGAGCAGGATAGGTCGGGGATTCTGAGGGGGGCGGGCAGTCGGGGGGGGCAGGATGTGGGTGGGGGTCAGATAGGGGGCAGGTCCGCGGAAATTATTTTTTCTACGAAACCGGTCCCTAGTGCCAAAAAGGTTGGGGACCGCTGCTCTAACCCTCAAGCTGGGCTGGCCCTTCTCACACTGCTTTGCTGGAGATTCAGCCAGCGTCTCCAGGGCCTGTTATCACCCAACACGACAGCAGGTGGCGCCATGCACCCAACTAAGCTACCTGAGCGCTTTACCTAAGCCGCTCAAGGAGAGAGAGACGACAACAGCCAATTTCCCAGCAATAAGTGTTAGCAAACAGATCAAAGCAGATTACTTATATAACCAAAAATTCAAACTAAGCCTAACATACTATCTGGATAGAATTTGAATTAGCAATTTCTCACCCTGACTGATGATAGTCCACCAAGTTTCCATACACAACCTAGAAATCCCTTTACCCTGGGACCAGCACTTCCCCCACTTCAGTCTTTGTTGCTCAGGTGCTGCCAGGAGTTCTCTTGTGTGTGGGGAATGAGGCCAAGAGATGATGTCACACCCCACCGTATGTAGCTTTTCCATAGGGCAGGAACCATTTGTTCCAAACTCAGTTCCCAGTCCGGTTTGTGGAAAAATACAGGTACCAAAATGAAGTTCATTGTCATGTGGTCTGGTCACATGCCCTAGAGTGCCCTACTGAGTCATAGTAGCCGTGACTCATAGTCTGGCTGAAACATTCACAGGAAGGCTAAGCTCTTCCACAGTCCATTGTCTTTGTTGATGAGCCATGAACTGTCTGGCTTCTTCATTGTTGTACCTGAAAGGCTCGTTGTGGGTGTTACCCAGAGTAATCACATTTGAAAGACAGATACAGAGTCAATATCCATAACTTCAGATACAAACATGATCCATGCACACAGGTAGGATAATCGTATTCAGCCAATCATAACTTTTCCAATGACACCGCACGTGACTCATCTTGTACAAAATGCCTCATGTCCTAATCATATAATCCTGCCACTATGCTGAATATGGACTGTAGTGTCAGATAGCTCCTAATGTCAAGGCACAGGTGTTGGGAATGGAACTTGCCCTCTTTGTGGAACAGGAAATAACCGTCCAGCCAGGGCTGGGAAAACTTCCCAGACTCCCAGTGCTGGTGCCTGAACCTACTGACACTTCATTAGTTACCCCCACCCCCAATCTTTGTGGCAACTGCAAACGTTATCGGTGATGATTTTATATTCTCTTCCAGGTCATGGATAAGAATGTTAAATAGCACAGGGCCAAGATCCAATCTTACGGGGAACCCCCTAGAAAGAAATCCACTCAACCATGGTTCCCTATTTAAAATCCCAGTTTTTAATCTATTTAATGTATGCCCTGTGTATTTTGTACATTCTAGTCAAAATATTGTGCTGAAGCAACTCATATGCCTACGTATATTACATCAGTACTATTAGCTGCAACCAAACTTTTGATCTCATCCAATAAGGATATCCACTTAGTTTGATAGAATCTATTGTGTCTAAACCTTTTTAATGGATGCTAATTACATTACTCTCCTTTCTTTATTAATGAAATCCAGTATCAGCTGCTCCATTCTTTTGCCCAGTATCGATTTCAGACTGACACACTTGTAATTAGCTGCGTCATCTCTTTTATACTTTTTAAAATATTGGCACAGCATTAGCTTTATTCCAGTCTTCTGGAATTTCCCAAGTGTTCCAAGTCCTAATTAAAATTAACAGTCCACCACGCTCCTCCAGCAGGTCTTTCAAAACTCTAGTTATCTGAACCCACTGATTTAAACACATCTAACTTGAATAGCTGCTGTTTAACGTCCTTGTGAGTTATTGTTGAAATGGAAAGACTGTCACCGTCAACATCTTATGATATGAGTTACATCATCTGTTTTTCTCCAAATCCAGGAGAGAAATATTTATTGAACACTTTTACCTCTTCTCCAAGATTGTTGATAATTCTGCCATTTCCATCTAGTAATTTATCACTACCATTGTTAGGATTAATTTTGTACTTTTAAAAACTTCCTTCTTATTTTCATTGGTTAATCATTGATTTCTGATAGCTTCCCTTGCCAGCTTTCTACAATTCTGACCTTCGAACTTAAATTCTTTACTATTGACTTCCCCTTTCTTCCATATATTTTATTTGGAGAGAGTTGGGATTCCAATCAGGGAGCCAACAGCAGGGTCCAGAGCCTGCTCCATCTCCTATATTAAGCTCTGGTTAGTAGCTATGTGATAAATGTGACGACCCTGCCTCCGTCTGTCAGCTGGGAGACACAAAGTTTCTCTCTTTCCACCTTCTGATGCCACCTGGCTGCTCTAAGCAAGGTGAGGTGGGACTGTTAACATGGGCTTCCCGGAGCTTCCATTTCCCTGGTGCTGCTGTTCTGTGAACAGTGGGGTTGTGAGTGGGGCAGCAGGTCCTGAGTGTTGGACTCTTTCTCTTTCAGGGGCCGGTGACCTTCGAGGAGGTGGCTGTGTATTTCACCAGGAAGAGGGGCCTCTGCTAGACCCCGCTCAGAGAGCCCTCTACAGGGATGTCATGCGGGAGAACTATGAGACGGTGACCTCGCTGGGTAAGGAGTCCTGTCCCCTGGGTTATTAGAAGCTGTGGGATCTCTAAAGAACCTGAGTAGTGATAACGTTATACCTTTATTTGTCACACAAGTTTTGACAAGTTTCCTTGCCCTCTCCCACCCACTAGTATCATTTTTGTCATGTGCCTTTTGGTGCCGTCAGTCATTTTAAAATTGCATTGTATGTATCCTTATTGGATACATTAATAACTGCAGCTTTCATGCCTTTTCCTCATTTTAAGAGGAAAATACGCCACCTGTAGAATTCTAAATTGAGTAAATGGGTGTATGACTCATGCATGGCTTGTGTGACAGTCAGATGAGCTCCTATTTTGATAGGAGAGCGTATAATGTTGCCATTCAGGACCCCATGGGTGAAGGGAGAACAGAGCTGTGGGAGGGGAGGAGAAGGGGGGAGTAGATAATTCTGGGGTGCCAGGACATGGGGAGGGTGTGTGCAGGGTTAGAGCTAAGAAGCAGCAGGGAGGGATGAGGTAGTGAGAGACGTAGAGGGAACACAAGAAGCTCCCAAGGTGCCGGAAGGTGGTGCTGGCTGAGAGTAATGGGAAGAAGTGGAGAGGAGTGTGGAGGAAGGGCACCGAGGAAGTGGCTCATTCTCAGGTGTTGAAGCTAAGTGGCCTGTCCTTGTGGAAGAGTGGGAGCTCTTGGGGGTCTAGTGCACTCAAGGGGCACCTCCCAAGGACTGTTTAAAAGCCAGGGCATTGCACAGATCCTATGGATCCATGACAGTGCCAGAGGTTCAGCCTTATGGTGGAAAAGATATAAAACAAGAAAAGGATCTAAATGTGTATTTACCATCACCCCCTCATCAGTCCTCAGGGGAATCCCTGATCAGTTCCAAAGTGTATTAAAACCTTCCTTAAAGGCTCACCTCCTTGGTTATCAGGTGGCGTATTTTCCCTTCACCCTCCCACTTCCTGGTTCTTGTCACGCAGACAGCAAGCAGCAAAAGACCAGAAGGCCGAAGCACAGATAATGCGATGTTTATTGGGGTTATTTCCAAGCAAGCATATTCCACTGCCCTAATGAACTTACACCTAGAAAAATTAATTCTTCTTCGAGTGATTGCTCCTATGAATTCCAGTTAGGTGTGCGCGCTGCGCGTGCACGGCTCTTCGGAACATTTTTACCCTAGCAACTCCGGCGGGCCGGCTGGGCGCCCCCTGGAGTGGCGCTGCCATGGCGCTGAATATATACCCCAGCCGGCCCGTCCGCTCCTCAGTTCCTTCTTACCGCCCGTGACGGCCAGTTGGAACAGTGGAGTGCTCCTTTACCTCCACAGCCCTAGCGTTTCTCCATTTCCTATGTGTTCATAGTTGGTTAAGTTAGTTTAGTTGTTAGATTAGTTGAATAAGTTTAGTTAGATATAGTATAGTTAGGGAATTAGGGGGGTTTAGCCCCTCTTCTTCCACAACCGGTGCGGGCTCATGCCCAAGGCACCGGGGTTTAAGCCCTGTGCGGCTTCGGGGACCCGCACGACTCCTGCCTGCGCTGCCTCGCAGAGACCCATCGTCCAGATAAGTGTCCCATCTGCACGGCGTTTAAGCCGAGAACTAGAAAGGAGCGGGACACTCACCTAAAGCAGCTCCTTATGGAGGCGACACTTCAACCTCCCGCGCCGACCCCAGCGGCACCGAAATCGTCATCGGCGCGCAGCGCACCGGCGGCTCCGAGCCGCTCCGGTACCGAGACTGCTCGAGCTCCGCAGCCGGCACCGGCGTCCCGGCACCGTTCCCTCTCTCCAACGAGGAAACAGAAGACGGCGCAGACGGCCTCCAAGCCGCATGCTTCGGGACCGCTTGCCCAGCCACCACCAGCCCCTCCGGTACCGGCTGTGGTGGTGCACAAACCGTGCACGGTACTGTCGACTCCGGCGCCGCAAGAGCCGTTGAGTCCGGTACCACCCTGCTCCCCGGTGCCAACCGCGGTTGAGCTGCAGCTCCCGTCCACGCCCGAGACATTCTCGATGGCGAGAGAGCTCATCGAGCTCACAGAGGCACCGAGCCTCCGGCCCCCGGCACCGCCGGTGCGGGCCGTTCAGTCAGCGGGCAAGCCGGCGATGATGCGGCCGCCTCCCCCTGACGGACGAGAGAGACGTCGGTCCCGGTCCCGGTCCCACAGACGGTCACCGCCACGCCGTTCCAGATCTCGGCACCGTTCACCATCGCGGTACCGCTCCCCGTCTCGGCACCGGTCGCAGTCCCGGTACCGCTCAACATCGCGGTACCGGTCGCACTCCCGGAGACGCTCCCAGTCGCCCGACCGTCGGTACCGAGGGAGGTCCGGATCCCGGTACCGTTCCCGTCACCGCGACTCCCGAAGCCGCTCCCGACACCGTCGGTCGAGGTCCCAGCACCGGTCGAGCTCCCGGCACCGCAACAGTCGCTGGTCCCGCTCTCCATCCCGGCACCGCGATGACCGGCACCGATCCTCGGCACTGTCCAGGGACCTACTGCCGGCATCCACGGCGCAATCTTTCAGCGCCTCTGCCCCGCCTTGGCCTTCGCGTCAGCCCTCAGTCGCCTCTCAGGCGGGCAGCGGGAGAGATCTCCGGGCCGTCCCCCAAGGCCAGGACCACGGACCGCAACAGTGGGGTTTTTGAGTCCCTTGGGCCTACCACGAGCCTCAAGGTCTCCCCTTTCCCCCAAGGCACGTGGGCGCCGAACATAGGGTGCCCGAAGCCACGGTGAGCAGACCTCCCCCATCTCCACCGGGTGAGGCCCTGTCGCCACCTGGTCCCGCTCAGCATCCAGGGTCCGAGGCGGCTTCACACCCCCTGGAAGAACCAGCTCCAGAAGCGGTGGTCCAGGGTCTGTCCTCATCATCCTCGCCGGATGAGGCGGTGGCGGGGGCTTCTACCGCAGGCCCCCCTCCTATTGACTTGAGGGCCCACCAAGACCTTCTTCGCCGGGTGGCGAAGGCTATCGACCTCCCCGTGGCGGAGGTCCCGGAGGATGACGACCCGGTGACCAACGTCATTGGAGCTGAGGCCCCGCTGCGGGTGGCCCTGCCCTTCATCCGCACCATTCAGCAGAATGCCACTACCATCTGGCAGTCACCGGCGTCCGTCCCTCCCACCGCGCGTGGCGTGGAGCGCAAGTACTCGGTCCCGCCCACCGGATACGAGTACCTCTATACGCACCCGACTCCGGACTCCCTCGTGGTACAGTCCGTAAATGACCGGGAGAGGCATGGGCAGCCCGCCCCGGCGCCAAAATCCAAAGACGCACGGCGCATGGACCTGTTGGGCCGGAAGGTCTATTCGGCGGGTGGCCTCCAGCTCCGGATTGCCAACCAGATGGCTCTTCTCGCCCGTTACACCTTTGACATCTTGATGTCCCTGGGGAAATTTTCGGAGCTGATCCCGACCGCCTCACGTCAAGAGTTTTCGGCCCTCTTGGAAGAAGGCAAAAAAGCCTCCCGGTCCTCCATCCAGGCCGCTCTGGACTCTGTGGACTCAGGAGCCAGAACCCTGGCCTCTGGTGTGACCATGCGGCGTATCTCCTGGCTGCAGTCCTCCACCTTGCCGCCTGAGGTGCAGTACACCCTTCGAGACCTCCCGTTCGACACCCAGGGTCTCTTCTTGGAGAAAACGGACTCCAGAATTCAGACCCTCAAAGATGGTCGAATTGCCATTCGCACCTTGGGTATGCACACACCGGCTACCCAGAGGAGGTCATTCCGGCAACAGCCCTACCGGCCCTTTACCCAGGCCAGGTCAAGGCCCTATAATAGTCGGCGTGCTAATCTAAACCGCCGTAGACCATCGGGCAACAGACGCAACCAGGCCCAGGCCCCTTCCAAGGCCCTCAAGGGCCCAAACAGGCCTTTTGATGGGACGCCGAGGACGCCCATCAGTCTCCTTCCCGGATCCTACCCCGTTATTTTACAACCACCTGTCCCACTTCCTCCCGGCGTGGTCCCAAATAACATCGGACAACTGGGTCCTTCGCACTATCCAGTATGGTTACCGCCTTCAGTTTGTTTCGCCCCCTCCTTCCCACCCACCTTCCCCGTCCCTCTTCAGGGACCCCTCTCACGAGCAATTCCTCCTACAAGAGGTCGAGACTCTGCTGGGCTTGGGGGCCATAGAGGAGGTGCCGCACGACATGCGGGGCAGGGGATTTTATTCCCGATATTTTCTCATCCCCAAGGCGAAAGGAGGTCTCCGACCCATACTAGACCTCCGGGAGCTCAACAGGTACCTGCTCAAGCTCAAGTTTCGCATGGTCACCCTGGGGACCATCATTCCCTCCCTGGATCCGGGAGACTGGTTTGCCGCCCTCGACATGAAGGACGCCTACTTCCATGTCGCGATTTACCCTCCCCATTGACGCTATCTGCGCTTCGTGGTCAACACCGTGCACTACCAGTTTGTGGTGCTGCCCTTCGGCCTGTCCACCGCGCCAAGGGTCTTTACCAAGTGTATGGCAGTGGTGGCCGCAGCCCTCTGCCGTCGTCGCATACACGTCTACCCGTATCTCGATGACTGGCTGGTTCGCGGGACATCCCGACAGCTGGTAATGGACCAGATGACGGAAATACTATCCCTATTTCGGCTCCTGGGCCTTCTCATCAATGCCGAGAAGTCCACTTTAACTGCATCATAACGAGTGGAGTTCGTCGGAGTGGTCCTCGACTCCAGTTTAGCCAGAGCCTGCCTCCCTCGGTCTCGGCACCAGACAATGGTCTCCATCATTCGGGACCTACACACCTTTCCCACGACGACAGTTCGGTCCTGCCTGCGCCTTCTGGGCCACATGGCATCCTGCACATTCGTGACCACGCACGCCAGGCTGCGCCTTCGCCCATTTCAATCTTGGCTGGCGTTGGTGTACCGCCCGCATCGCGACCCCATAGACATGGTGGTCACGGTCACGAAGCCTACCCTCGATTCGCTCAGCTGGTGGCTGGACCCAGAGGTCGTGTGTGCAGGAGTCCCGTTCCACCCTCCTCGCCCATCCGTCACCATGACCACAGACGCCTCAGTGTTGGGATGAGGGGCTCACCTGGGCGACCTTCACACGAGGTCTCTGGTCGCCCCAAGAGCTCTCCCTCCATATCAACGTCCGGGAGCTGCGAGCGATCCGCTTGGCATGTCTCGCCTTCCGCGCCTGTCTGCAAGGCCGCTGCGTGGCAGTGTTCACGGACAACACGACGGCGATGTTCTATGTGAACAAGCAGGGCGGAGCTCGCTCCTCCCTGCTCTGCAAGGAAGCGATGCTCCTGTGGGACTTCTGCGTGACCCACTCGATTCGCCTGGAAGCGTCCTTTCTTCCAGGAGTGCAGAACACGCTGGCCGACCATCTCAGCAGATCGTTCCTCTCCCACGAGTGGTCTCTCCGTCCGGATGTGGCGCACACAGTTTTCCGGACGTGGGGGTTTCCCCAGATAGACCTGTTTGCCTCCAAGTAGAACAGGAAGTGCCACCTGTTTTGTTCGTACCAGGGTCCCTCCCCAGGCTCCCTGTCGGACGCATTCCTTTGCTCCTGGACGGATCACCTCCTCTACACCTTCCCTCCGTTCCCGCTCATACACCGGGTGCTACTCAAGCTTCGGAGGGACAGGGCCCACGTAATACTCGTTGCTCCGGCCTGGCCGAGGCAGCACTGGTACACCCTGCTGTTCGAGCTCTCCGTTCGGGATCCCATTCCCCTTCCGCTATGGCCGGACCTCATCACACAGGACTTCGGCAGACTCTGCCACCCGAACCTACAGTCCCTCCATCTTACAGCTTGGTACCTGCGTGGTTGACCCACGCAGAGAGGGACTGTTCGGCGGCAGTACAGCAAGTCCTACTTGAAAGCAGGAAGCCTTCCACTCGCTCCACCTACCTCGCGAAATGGAAGCGTTTCGTGCTCTGGTGCGATGAGCGCGGCCTTAATCCCTTCCTAGTCCCTATCCCTACAAACCTGGACTACCTCTGGTACCTTAAACAACAAGGACTCGCGGTCTCCTCCTTAAAGGTGCACCTGGCAGCCGTGTCCGCCTTTCGTCCATCCATGGGAGGTCAGTCCATAATTCTCCAACCAGATGGTTTCCCGCTTCCTTAAGGGCCTGGACCGCTTGTACCCACCGGTGCAGCGTCCTTCCCTAACCTGGGATTTAAATCTCGTTCTGGCCAATCTTATGGGACCGCCCTTCGAGCCCCTGGCCACGTGCTCTCTACTCTACCTCTCCTGGAAGACACCGTCTTCCACGGAGACAAGGTGCAGCTCCGACCACACCCGGCCTTCCTCCCTAAGGTGGTGTGGGCCTTTCACCTCAATCAGGAGATCTTCCTTCCGGTCTTCTTCCCGAAGCCGCACGCCTCACCTCGTGAGCAACAGCTTCACACCCTGGACGTCCGCAGGGCCCTCGCTTTTTATATCGAGCAGACGAAGCCCTTCCGGCGTTCGACCCAGCTGTTTGTGGCGGTTGCCGACCGCATGAAAGGCGAGCCGGTCTCCTCGCAGCGGATTTCCTCCTGGGTGATGGCATGTATCCGGACATGTTACGAGCTTGCTCGCGTGGCACCGTGCCGCCTCACCGCTCACTCGACAAGAGCGCAAGCCTCGTCTGCCGCCTTCCTGGCCCATGTCCCCATCCAGGACATCTGTAGAGCGGCCACCTGGTCTTCTGTCCACACCTTCGCCTCCCACTACGGCGTTGGTGCAACAATCCAGAGACGATGCAGCCTTCGGCTCAGCAGTCTTACACTCTGCCACGTCTCGCTCCGACCCCACCGCCTAGGTAAGGCTTGGGAATCACCTAACTGGAATGCATTGGAGCAATCACTCGAAGAAGAAAGAGCGGTTACTCACCGTAGTAACTGTTGTTCTTCGAGATGTGTTGCTCTATCCATTCCAGACCCGCCCTCCTTCCCCACTGTCGGAGTAGCTGGCAAGAAGGAACTGAGGAGCGGATGGGCGGCTGGGGTATATATTCAGCGCCATGGCGGTGCCACTCCCGGGCGCCCAGCCGGCCCGCTGGAGTTGCTAGGGTAAAAATGTTCCGAAGAGCCGTGCACGCGCGGCGCGCACATCTACATGGAATGGATAGGAGCAACACATCTCGAAGAACAACAGTTACTACAGTGAGTAACCGTCTTTTTCACAACCACAAGCATTGATAAGGGATTTCTTGCCAGACAGGCTGCTGTCAAACTAGGTTTTCTTTAACCATTTTAAGATCTGTTTCTTTATCTGGTGGTGATGGGCAGTATCAGGACAGGATCATCTTCCTAACAGCCCAGTAGCACCTTATTTCAGTGTGACTGGTTTGGGATGTGAGAATGTGACCCTTCGCTTCCCAGCTGATGGCTGCCCCTGCTGCTTAGCCAAAGGTCTTAGCCTAAGAACAAGGCCTCAGACTGTCCTAGTGAGAGAAGGCCCAGACACAGGCAGACTGTGATTTTGATTCTTTGTTTTTATACCCCTGTGTAGCAGGGTGGTCCCTTGCTCCTGCCCTGAAGGATTAAAAACAGCCCGGGAGGGGGCTGTGGCTGGAGAAAGCAGCCTTTAGGCTGGGTGGATTGGGGGAAGTGGCTGCAGCTGGGGCCATGCCCCAGACAGACTCAGCTGGCCCTATAAAGACAGAGAAGCCAGGGGCAGACAAGAGTCTCCCTCTGCCTGTAGAGGAAGAAGGGCCTGGCTGCAGGGAGCTGGACACAGGGTACCTGAGTGGAGCAGGGCTGGGGAAAGGCAGAGAAGCTGGGGAGCTCCTGCCTGGAAAGCCCCAGGCTGCGGCCTAGCACAAAGCCAACAGGTACTGGGGGTTGCAGAGGCAGCCTAGGGGTAGGCAAAGGCAGCAGGTCCAAACCCCTTTGCCTGTGGTGAGTGGCTGACACTGCAGTCTGCCCCAGTGAACGGGGGCTAGATGGAGACTAGGCAGTAACTGAGGCAAAGTGGGGATAGTGGTTTGGGGGTTCCCCAGGGAGGGGAGACCCAGATTGGTGGGGTACTGCCAGTGGGTAGCACCCCAAATAAAGGGCACCGGGTCCAGGGAGGGCAGGGGCCAGAGGACAGGCGGATCACCGGCCTGCAGAAAGCGCTCCAGAGCTGGAATGAGCTAATTCCCAGGAGTCACCAGCAGAAGGCACCGCAGGGGTGAGTCCGCTCATCTACACCCTGTAACCAGCTACGTGATAAAAATACACCTAACAGTGGGTTCTACCCCTTCCCCCATTCTGTGTCTGTCTTGTATATTTAGATTGTAAATTCTTCAGGGCATGGGCCATCTACTATTCTCTGTTTGTGCTTTGCCTAGCACAATGGGGACCCACTGTTAGTTGCTCCTTAGGCACTAAGGTAGTTCATATGATTTATTATAATAACTCTCCTGCCACTTGGAGCCAAGGAAGCTGGCCTTGGGATGTTACTGCTTAAAAATGAGCTGGGGGTTAAACCATGGAATATTCTTTGTGACAAGTATCCCACAAATTCCACTGACCTCCGTTGTTTTCTTTGCCTGGAGTAGGGTTTCCTATTTCCAAACCTGATGTGATCTCGCAGCTGGAACAAGGGGAAGAACCGTGGGTCCCGGACCTCCAGGGCTCTGAGAAAGAAGTGCTTCCAAGAGCTGCCTGCACAGGTGAAGAATTGGTTAAACCAACTCAAAAACTGTGCGGGAATGCAGGAAACATTTGGGATGCCCTACAAAGACCCTGTGAGCTCTTCAAGTTCAGGATTGTCCCCTGCAGATGTGGAATCATTATGGCAGATGTCACTCATGGCTTCCCTCCTATTCTGACTGACAACTGGCAGCAGGTTGCTCCCTGATCTCACTTTCCCCTGAGTGTTCTCATGAGATGCAGACCAAAACTGATCCCTTCCTTTCTCCTCTGGGAAAATCAGCTCCTGATAGGTTTGATCTCTCCCACACATATTTTGGATTGTTCATCCCTTTTTCCATTCCTCTCTCTGAAATTTTCTTTCTTTCTGGCGCAGGTAGTGACCTATGCCTGGATTCTCTGTGTCTCCCATCAGGTGATGGGATGGTGAGTCAGAATGAGGAGGAGACACTCCAGCAGGAAGATGCTGAGCAAAGAGAACCACGTGGAACTTTATCAGGAAGACTCAAAGGGAATGTTTCCAGGAGTTGTGCACTCCCAGAAAAACCAAAAGCCTGTGAGACTCAGCAGAGGCCAGAGGAAAACTTTAGTAGCCACTTAGACCTCATAACAAGTGACAGAATCAACTTGGAAGAGACACACTACATGTGCCATGAGTGCGGGAAAAGCTTCAATCAGAGCTCTGCCCTTATCACACATAGGAAAATCCACATGGGTAAGAAAGCTTATGAATGTTCTGAGTGTGGGAAATGCTTCATTTGTCATTCAGCCCTCATCTTACATCAGAGAATCCACACAGGAGAGAGGCCTTACACGTGCTCTGAGTGCAGGAAAAGCTTCAGTCGAAGCTCACACCTTATCAGACATCGGAGAATCCACACAGGGGAGACGCCCTACATGTGCTCTGAGTGTGGGAAAAGTTTCGGGTGGAGCTCTGCCCTTATCAGACATGAGAGAATCCACACAGGGGAAACACCCCCCCACATGCACTGAGTGCGGGAAAAGCTTCAGTTACAGCTCAGCCCTTATCAGACATCAGAAAATCCACGCAGGGAAGATGCCCTACACATGCTCTGAGTGCAGGAAAAGCTTCAGTCAGAGCTCAAACCTTATCACACATCAGAGAATCCACACAGGAGAGAAGCCTTACACGTGCTCTGAGTGCGGGAAAAGCTTCACTCAGAACTCTGCCCTTATCAGACATCAGAGAATCCACACAGGGGAGACGCCCTACACGTGCTCTGAGTGCGGGAAAAGCTTCAGGCAGCGCTCAAACCTTATCACACATCAGAGAATCCACACAGGGGAGACGCCCTACACGTGCTCTGAGTGTGGGAAAACCTTCAGTCTGCGCTCAAACCTTATCACACATCAGAGAATCCACACAGGAGAGAAGCCCTACACGTGCGCTGAGTGCGGGAAAAGCTTCAGTCTGCGCTCACGCCTTATCACACATCAGAGAATCCACACAGGAGAGACGCCCTACACGTGCGCTGAGTGCGGGAAAAGCTTCAGTTACAGCTCAGCCCTTATCAGACATCAGAAAATCCACATGAGAGAGAACTGTAATAAATCCTTTGACTAGGGCTGGGCAAAATAAAAAAAAAAAATCACATTTCCTAATTCCCACATTGTGATTTTTGCACCATCTTCACCGTGGTCTCTCAGCTCCCCCAGATGAGTTACCTGCTTCTGCCTTTTGCAGCTCACCCTTCTTCGGGTCTGTCCTGTGATCTTTTCTATCAACTCCTTTCCTTTTGAGCCAGGAATGTTCATCAGCTCCTGGAGGTTTGATCCCAACAAGGTACAGTGAGGCAAAAAGTATCTGTGCCTTACATCCACTAGGGCTGTATATGGCGTCGGCTGCTCAAGTTAGTCATCTTGGTGTAAAAAGACAATTAGAGTTGTTGTGCAGATGCAGCCCAGATGCAGGGGTTGGCATTAGCTTTCCCCTTGACCTGACCTAAACTCCATCACTTTCCCTAGTCTAAACAAACCCTGAGCATCACGGTTATACTGTTCCCCCATTTCACAGCAATTGTTAGTCATCGAGTTCTCCCTTCGGAAACCAATTGTTTCATTCCCAGTTGCTCTGATGTTGCTTCAGGTTGTGCTGCAGAGCAGATATTTTTGCTACTATTTTCCTCACTTAAAATATATTGAACTATAAGAAAGAGCAGGAACAGGGCAGGGATAGGGGAAAATGTCATTTCACCTGCTGTAACAACAGACGTAGTTAGGGTAAGTCAGAGGGATTCCCTTATTCCCCATCACCATTCCAATCCCCCTGTTGTTCAATTGGTTAGGTCAGTATTTTTTCTAAAGGGCTGGGAAGAAGATTCCCTAGTAAATTATTTGGAACTAAGCAAAATACCCATGTATTTCACAACAAAAGCAGTTGTGGCCCAGGCCCTGCAGGAGGTCGCTCCTGAAGAGATCTCCTTCCTAATCAGCTGCATGTTGCCTATTATTTGGGAAATACAATCCCTATTGAGGTAGGGATGGAAAAATGGAAGTGACATTTCTGTTCAGCTCACCCCTGGGAGATGCTGCAAATGTGTAGAAAATGAAATCCGTGTTGAATGTGATATAGCTGTAGAAAGATCCTATTTTTAATAGAGACCTGACATTTGCTATCTTACAGGGATTCTAAGCTGCACCTGAATTTAGTCCCTAATTTAAATCTGTGCCTCCAGATTAAAGAAATAAAAGGGCATAGTTGGGGGAGTTGTACCTCACTGTCGCTACTGATCTGTTGTGCGGTTGGTGAAGAATTCTATGCCAGAGAAGTGTGAAACTACTCCATGTAAGATCAAAGATTTGACAAGAACTCGGGTAGAAATTGCAGATACTAGTGGTTGGTTTTCACCCCAGAGATGGAAGCTATGGTGACCTGTGGCCCAGGTAAACTATTTTTAGAACCTGCTCCCTAATTAACTGGCACACACTCAAAGGACGCCATTATTAAATTGGGAACAACCGTCTTTTATCATTTGGCTCCAAAGTTAGATGAAGCACAGAGAGAGACAGCTGATTCCTTCAGAGCCATTCCATGCCTATGGGTCCCAATCTGGCTGCCTTGTTGGACAAGAAGCACTTCCATGCTGGGCAAATGATGGTAGCCAATGGGGGAATGTATGAGATTCCAAGTTCAGACTGCAGGATACATGAATGCTGAGTCCCGAGGCTGTGATTTGGCAGGAGATGTCAAAATCTGAAGTGGTGATGGGTGTGTGATAGGAGCTTTTCTGGGTTGGTTTTTTTTATTTTTCATTTTTATTTATTTAATTATTTTTTGTTTTGTTTTTGCAACCAGTTATTTTTATAGGTGGTGAGGCCGCTTTTCCTTTTGAGCACAACTGTTTCATCCTCAGGCCTGGCTCTGGAAACCTCCTCAGTGCTGGCCTTCTGTTTCTTTCATGTTTAATATGCTAGGGTTCACACATCCACACTACATGTTGTTCACAGCAACAGATACTTTGAGAAACCTGCTGGCCTAAGTGGGCCTTTTCCAAACGGACATTGGCCCAAAGTCTGCCTCAATTCAGCTGGATTGGGACAGGCCTGTATCACAGGAGTGGTTCACACCTGATTTGCCCAGAGACCCTGGGGGAGTTGTGGTGAGATAGGATAAGTAGGAATCAACAACAATGAAGTTAAAGGCAATGGTGAAAAACCCTCATCTTGCAGGTCAACAAGCCTGTTCTGTTCATTCCCTCTGACGCATCTGGCACTGGTCACTCTCAGGCAGCACACTGGGCTAGATGGACCATTGGTCTGACCCAGTTTGACCAGTCTTGGGTTCTTAGTTAAGCCATCTACGGCCTTGTCTACACTGGCAGGTTTCTGTACAGTAAACCAGATTTCCGTGGTGTAACTCCTGAGGTGTGCACACTGCCAAGCCACTTAGTGCACAGAAACTGCACAGTTGCAGTGCTGTAAAAATCCACCCTGACAAGAGGCATACAGCTTCTGCACCGGGGCTACAGTGCCGCGGTACCAGTGTAGACACCCTGCTTGATTACAGCGCTGCAGCTGGCCTCGGGTACATGTCCCACAATCCCTGCTCTCTCCTCTCTGGTCAGCGGTTTGAACTGCATGGCCCTCAGGTGACCAACCGTGAACCCCACCCTTTAAATTCCTTGGGAATTTTGAATGTCCCACTTCCCACAGAGACTGATTATGGTTACAGACCCCTCCTGAAATTAGAGCAGGATATTGTAAAGCTTTATCTCATAGTACAGTAACACAATTCAAACCTGTCGGCACAGAGGAGAAAGCACTCCTTCAGTTCACATTTATTGTTACTGATCTCACTGACAAACTTCCTTTTCTCGGGGCTGCTCCCAGCACTTTAGGGAGTTTTTCCTCTTTTCCCATCCAGCTGTGGTTACGGGACTGCAGCAGCTCCCCAGATGGCCAGCTTTGCTCTTTCGCTTACATCAGGCCTGCACAACACGCGGCCCGGGTGGGCTCACTGTGCGGCCTGTGGGAGGTGAGTAGGCAAGTGGTAGGTGAGAGAGCGGGGCTGAAGAGGCGGGTGGCCAGTGGCGGGGGCTGAGTCAGCGAGCCGGGAGGGTGGAGAGCTGAGGCGAGTGGGGGCAGTGGCGGGGCTGAGGAGGCGAGTGGGGCTGAGGAGGCGAGTGGGGGCAGTGGCAGGGGCTGAGGAGGCAAGCTGGGAGTGGGGGTGAGGAGGCGAGTGGGGGCAGTGGCAGGGGCTGAGGAGGCGAGCTGGGAGTGGGGCTGAGGAGGCGAGTGGGGGCAGTGGTGGGGGCTGAGGAGGTGAGCCGGGAGGGTGGGGGCTGAGGAGGCGAGTGGGGGCAGTGGCGGGGCTGAGGAGCCGAGCCGGGAGGGTGGGGCTGAGGAGGCGAGTGGGGGCAGTGGCGGGGGCTGAGGAGGTGAATGGTGAGTCAGTGGCTGACCTGTTCTGCTGATCTGGTCTGGCTCCCAGCCCTCTCCAAGGGTTGCAGCTGTCTGGAGGTGCTGCCTTCCTCAGTCCCACCTCATTCACTCCACAGGGCAACTGATTACCAAGGGGGAGATCTTATTCTACTTCTAGCAAAGAGACAACATTCTTTTACCTTAATTATACTACCTTAGGGGCCCCTATAACTTATTACCAAGGTTCAATGTTTTGGTGGGGCAGCGCTGGGGAAGGAGGGTTTGTTTCCGTGGAGCAGGCGGTGCTGGGGAGTATTTCAGGGGCTGGGCGGCACTGGGGTGATGTGTTTTGGGGGCCTTGGCGGTGCTGGGGTCAGCAGGGCTAGGGGGGTTCGGCCCTCAGCTGTTTTCTTTGGAGTAATATGGCCCTCGCCACTTTACGATTTGTGCAGGCCTGACTTACATCCTTCACTGCTTTGGACGAAGCTGCATTTGCCACCAGTTTAATCCATAGCTGAGACCTCAGGTACCAGCAGCTAGTTACAAACATTGAATTCAATTCCCATTGCCAGCAGTGGGAGGTTATCCTGGGCTGTCAGAGCCTCAGGATTTTTTAAAACTTCTCTCCCTGCTCAAGCCTTTAATCATTCCTGTGGCTCTTCTCTGAACCCTCTGCAATTTACCAGGGAAAGCAGCCAACCCATGAACCAACCAAACCAAACCAGGCTGGTCTGACGGATGTAACAATCTATTGCCTTCCAAGGTTGAATACAAATCAGCTCATTCTATTCACCCAAGAGTTCCACTTTAAGGACTTTTTGTTTTCTCATTCCAGTCAAATCCTGTGCAACAGCATCGTTGTTAACTCACCACTTGGTCACTTCACATTCACAGGTTCCCAAAGTTGGCAGGTCCAAGTCTTTCCTCCCACATGCTCTCACTGGGGGAAGCCTCCTTGGCTTCAGCATCTCCTCAGACCAACCTTGGACCTTTCAGCATCCCTGTTCCACCCCAAGCCCTTCCAGTCATGAGTCCACCTGAATCAGACATCTCGGAAAGCCTCACCCCGAAGGGAGTCCTGCACCCCAACTTCCACGGTCCCCAGTGACTCTCAGCCAGCGCTGTACAACAGAAGGTTCGTTAGGGGTCTGGAATCCAGCCTGGGAAAGTTCTGTGTTCGCACAGGAAGCAGGAAGATTCAGCAACGTCCATCTTGGGGAGACCCCGAACTCAGAGCCTGGGCTCTCCCCTCGAGTCCCCAACCCGGCAGACTCCTTGCTCCCAACAGCCCGACTCAGCCAGGCCCTTTGCCCCTCGTCTGTCCTTTGTCCTGTTTCCCTGGCAACCTGCTCAGCTGGCCTCCAGCTCGTTCTTTGTTCTCCGACTCCTCCCGGCCAGCTGGCCTCTTGCAGCAGGTGCGCCTCGGCCATCGGTTGCTAGGAGACAGAATTTGTGGCCATTGTCTGGGCCCAGGCAGCTCGACAGCAGCCACACCTGCCCTTTGGGGGTCTCTGCCAAGATTTAACCCCCTTGTCCCACCACCGAGATCAGTGGTCCCAACACACTTCAGGGTCATGTCCCCCCTTACCTTTTTCCATGTCCCCCATGGTCCACGGCTGGGAATGGTGCCACTGCTACAGGCAAAGGGATGCAGACAGGGGTGAGAGGACAGGCAGGGGCCAGAGCTGGGGGTGCCAGTGACAGCTTGCGAGGGGGCAGGTGCTGGCTTGAGTGACTGGGATGTAGGAAAACCCAGCCTGCGCCTCCGGGCCAAGTCCACTGGTTGTCTCCTGTGTTGTGACATCCAGGTTTAAATCTTCCCAGCATGTGCTGCGGCTCGTGTATTAAGCCTTCCTGGTTGGCCTGGTCATTGCCAAAGTAGCTCAGTTGGGATTGCATTATCCTGAAGATCTGAAGGTTTCTGGTTTGATACCAGGCTTTAGCACCCCCTTCACCCTGGGCGTGTCGTGCTGGGCTTTCCTCTGGGTGTGCAGCTGTGCCTTGAACTCACCAGTTTTCCTAATTTCAGAGGCAACACTCGCAGAGGGCGTGTGTGGGGTCCTGTGCCCCACCTGGGTTAGCTATGGCCTGCTACATCATGTGGTGCTGCCAGGCTCCCTCCCTGCACAGCAGCTGCTGGAGGGGTGAGTGGAGAGGGGCTGCCTTTGCTGCTTCCTCTCCTGCACTGTTCACAGCGGGGAGGGGCTGTTGATCATAAGGGGGTGGGGCTGAACCCTGACATTGTGCCCCCTCCCTTCAGGAGACACCAGTCGTCTGTACCTGATTGCCAGCTCCTCAGCCAGAGGAAAACGTGGTTTTCTGCACCTGAGCTGCCAGCTCTTCCTTTCTTTCTCATGAAGGGGAGGAAAAAAGAATCTTTTTCAAACCCCAGTCCTACCGTTGACCAAGGTCTGACTTTCTAAGTTCCTTCTACAGTGGAGGATTTAGAGTTAGTGGGGCCCTGTGCATAAAGTCCATGCAACAATCCCCCTTCCTCCGAGCCCTGGTATGTCTCCAGTAGCTGCTGTCCCCTGGTTGCAGGGAAGGAAGTTTCCACCCATCCAGGAGACCCCAGCCTGGGACTAAAGTCAGCTTCGGGCTTCTCTCTCCCTTCTTGGAATCAAGTTCATGTTTTTACCAAGAGTTAAAGCAGCCTGAACCCCCAGAGTCTGGATCAATGTCACAAGTTCCCAGTGTCTCCATGGAAGAGAATTTGTTAAATCCCAGATGAGTGGAGTTAAATCAGTTCTCAGCCTGAGTCCTTAGGTCTTAATCCTGAGGCTATTGCCCCACCATGGGCCCATTTCCCTCCTCTCTTTCATACAGAAGCACAATTTTCTTTGCACAGACACAGGAACAGCAAGATCTTTCTCTGTCCCTTGTGCAAAGCAGGAGACCAAATTCCATGGAAACAATGGACAAGCAGGGGCTCTGGGCACATCCAGCCCTGGCCGTGAGATGTTCCCTCCCCTCTCTTTATGCCCCTGTTGTTATTTCATGGATTGTCTGGGATGGGGAAAAGCTGAGTTCACTCCAGGTGGAGGGGAAAAGAACCCTGAAAATCTCAGGGCCACAGGGAAAACCCAACCCCTGCTATCAGGGGTCACTGAGGTGCTGGGGATTTGAGTAGGAAAGGGACTGTCTGAATTGTCAAGGTGGGGAATGAATAACAAATTACAAGATCCACATCATTAACTACCGCCACAGGCTAATCCTGCTGCAGATGAAAAGGAAACTGGGAGTGATTCTTTGCTGTGCAGCCATGGAAACAGTGACCCAATTGCACTGCAGTGAATGTGCTGGGGAAGGCTGGACTTTACAGGCAGGTGGAAATAGTGGATCCTAGAAATACCTGGAGTCCCCCACACCGCATCTGCCACCAGAGTTGGATGTTGAGCCGCTCACAGAGTCCCCCACCACCATTACTTTCTAGCAGGGGATTGCAGCACCCCCCACCCACTCAGAGGTGAAAGTAAGCCGGTCTGGTCTGGTACGGCGTACCGGCAAGAACCAGTACGCCGTGCTGGACCACACCGGCTTCCACGGCGGGGATTGAAATGGCTCTGGACTGCCCACGGCCAGGGCTCCGGCAGCCGGGCTGGGGCCAGGATTGAAAGGGCTCAGAGCTCCCCAGGGCTGCGGGCAGCCCAGAGTCCTTTGAATCCCGGCCACAGCTCTGGCGGCTGGGCTGGGGGCCAGGATTTAAAGGGCTCAGGCTCCCCTCAGCGGCAGCAGACCATTAATGCAGAGAAGCAGCAAAATTCATCAAACACAGAACTGATTCTGACTTATTTCCTTGGTCTTAAAGGAGAACAACAAGGACCTGAGTCTCCTCCCTGTCAATAACCCCCTGCTGAGCCAATCAGGGGAGAGACTGAGGACGGGAGGCTGAGGGTTCTCACCAGAGAGCCCAAAGGACGGCCCAGGTCACTGGTGGGGATCACTGCCCGAGCACTAGTTCAGCCCCACATTTTTGTGTGGACCTCCCACAGTGGGAGCTGCAGAGCAGAGCTCCACAACAAACACACACACACACCCCTCCCTCCCTGTGTTGGGAGGGGAACAGGAGAAAGGACAAAAGAAGCAAGAGACGAAGAGAAAAGAGGGAGGGAGGAAAAAGTGAAACAAAAAGGACAAACCCTAATGTCCCCAGGGAAGGAGAAAACTCGAAAGAGGTTCCTCCTGGCGCTCACGTCCGTGAACCCGAATACTCTCTCAGTCCTCAAAGAGAGACCTGGAGAAGGAGACTTGCTGAAGCAAAGCCACAGGGGTCTCTGAGGTTTCCCTGGCCCCTCGTCCCTGTCCTGCCTGGCTGATGTCAGCATCTCTCTGTGAGGTCACCACCTCCCCACCACCTTGGACCAATAGTCTGAGGTCCTGCAAAAGGCCTTTGTGATGTCACTGCCACACCCTCCCTTGCTGTGCCAATGTCCTGCCCCTGGCCAGGCACTTTGGAGGTTTGAGCTACTCCCTGGGGATCACCCCACGCAAGGAGTGTTCGTTCTAGGCAGCAAGCCGGCTAGACAGGGAAACATCAGACGCTGCTCCCAATGCTACACTCAGTTTTTCAGAAATTAGTCGACTTTATGGCCAGAAGAGACCATTAGAGCATCTAATCTGACCCCCTGCATATCTCAGGCCTCCTGTATGACACAATAGCTACTTTTGGGCAAACACATTCCAGAAAGGCATCTAGTCTTCATTAAGTGACATGAGGAGATGGCAAATCCACCACTTTCCTTGGAAGCTTGTTCTTGTGGTGAATTATCCTCGGTGTTGAATATTTGTGCCTTAGTTGTAATGTGAATTTGTCTCTTTTCACCTTCCAGCCATTGGGTCTGGTTAGGCCTTTCTCTGCTAGATTAAAGAGCCCTTTAATAGCCAATAGGCACTTCAACGCTTCAATGAAGTCACCTTTCAATCTTCTTTGATAAGCTAATCAGGTTGAGCTCTTTCAATAGCTCACTAGAAGGCATTTTTCTCCAGCCCTCAGAACATTTGGTGGCTCTTTGCTGCCTCAGCTCCAATTTCACAATATCTTTTTCAAATGAAGACACCAAAACTGGAGGCAGTATTCCAGTATCAGTCTCACTGATGCCGTGTCACCTCCTGTGACGTTACTGACATAATCTGTAACTATAGATCACCATTGCAACCACTGTTCTATATTTGCAGCCAATACTGTAGAAAGGTTGTCGTGTAAGAGGTCCATGGAGAGGTTCTGACTGAATTATTATAATGATGGTATCTCTAGATGTGTATCATCTTCATAGTTAAAGTTATGAATATTGGATCTATGCTGTCCCTATTTCAAATTTGCGCTCTGCTTCTGGGGAACACCCCAGCCAGACAAGCTGGTGTCAGTTCTGCCTAGCCTGCTTGATGGCCCATTAAGGACCATCAGCTATACAATCGACCCATTGAGCGAAGGCAGATACACCTTGTGACTCAGCAAGGTCTGCAGGGACCTGCCTATGGACAGAACTCTAAGGTTTTTCTATGCCACATGCTGGATAGAGAGTCCTTGGGACAAAGAAAGCAAAGACCACATGGCAAGAGACTAGAAAAGGCTGATGCCTTGTCTCCATCTTGTCTTCATTCCTGCTTCATACCTCTGGAGGGACTTTGCTATAAACTGAAGCTCTGCACAAAGGACTGATGACCCATCCCAGCTGGGGATGTACTCCAGAGACTTGATTTGAACCTGCAGTTTATTCCATCACCGCTACAAGCCTGAACCAAGAACTTTGCCATTACTGTATGTGAAGGGTTAAAATCCATGTGCGTTTTGTATAACAACCTGGTCTATGGATTGTGCCAGCTCTTTTCCAGACCCAAAGTCCAGAGTATGGTCAAGGGACCAGAGGCCTAGCAAATAGTGATCAGCTAAGAGAAAGCTGGGTAAACAGAAAGCCTTGCTTGCTAAGATAGGGCTGGTCAGCAAATTGCCAGGTGTTGGAGCTAAGAACTAAAGAATTGTGTCTTATTCAGAGTTGCAGATTGAACAAAGAATCCCTATTCCTATTGTGTTTGTTTCTTCTGTCGGGAGACGTTCTTCCCACAGATCCAACCTTGAGTT
The DNA here is from genome assembly GCF_016161935.1 of Mauremys reevesii. Taxonomy (NCBI): domain Eukaryota; kingdom Metazoa; phylum Chordata; order Testudines; family Geoemydidae; genus Mauremys; species Mauremys reevesii. The sequence goes on along the minus strand of NC_052636.1, from coordinate 26,918,790 downwards.
TATGAAAAGTTGGCACCTGTCAGTATAAGATATGGCATCCTTCCACCTCCCTTCCAAGGGACCAATGCCTGCCTTAAGACACACAGAAAACAATCTTTATTGCCATATACTTTAACTGTTTCTTTTCTGTAACCCCTAGGAATGTACCTGTTGGACAATCAAAGGAGTTGCTCCTTCCTATGGATCCTAAATCAGAATTCAACATATATATTTTATACTAATAACATTTTATCAAAGTATTAATGAAATGTTAACTTGCTAACTTGAGACCATGGGTGGAGACATTATCTAATCTGTTAATCATTGGCTAATGTGCTTATCCTGTCTTGCAAAACCTGTCCTGGGGTATGGAACTACCTAGCCTCTCACTTTCCCCCGCCCGTGGAAAATCTATATATTCTATTATAATTAATTAATTAACAGTGTCTCTGAGCCTAATAAGCCCACTCCGCCAGCACTGTGTGTAATAAACTCCTATTCTTGACCTCTACACGGTGTAGATTTATGTCCTTCACAGACACCTGCTGAATAAAGAGGAGATTCAGCATCCAGCTTGGCTGAATGTGTCTCCTCTCCCCACAGCTTGGTGATCTTTTGAGGAAATGGAGACGCCTGCCTTTGCCTGGCTGTACATCGCTTGCAAAAGAAACAGGTCTTTTTGGTGACAAGTGTTGAAAGGAGCCATTAGACAAATGTGGAGCCAGGAAAAATGTCCCCAATTGAACTGGCATCTGTGGATGCTGAAGCCACAACACAGAGCGCTAAACGCTATATGAGAATGGCTGGTGTCAGAAGAGTCTCTACCAAAGCCTTTTGCCACCAGCAGGGGCTTCTCTGTGCACAGAACTCCTGGTAGCGTGATGGCTGCAGGCAGTGGAGAACTCCATTTTGGCATCTCTTTTGTGGTGAGCATCTGCAGTGGCTGTTTAAAGGTCTCTAGATAGTGATCTTTGTGAAGAGCTGGCTGAAGAACCTTCCTACTAACCAGGAGAGCCTGGCTTGGCCTGCCAGTTCTTCCTTGCCGAACCTAGTGTGTCTGTTGGCTCCTTTTTTGTATCTCTTTTCAGAAAAAGAAAAGACCTGTCAGCAGAATCCTTCTAAGTGCTTGTTCAAGACAGAGAGCCTTCCTTGCAGCTAAGTCTTGGTGCCATGGGGCATGCCTCACTGCAGCACCTCCTGCTGACCATCCTAGCAATTACCTCTGGTCCACCGGTGCGCCTTCATCTAGTAGCGTCTGGCCACCATCTGTTCTATCATTAGGACCCATGTTGCTCTCAGGACTTCAGTGTCCTCTTATGGACACAGCCCTCTGGCTGTGCCCCACTCAGTTCTCTCCCCCCTTCTGGGGGGGGGGGTGTCCTCTACCCAGACACTTGCCTCAGTGGCCGGCTGCAGTCCAGGGTGTAGCCACCTGTGTCAGTGGCGACTGAGGCAAAAGGTGTGAACCTCCAACCCTGCCATCTGTTTCCCTGGACCATTTCCCAACAGACCTAGAACCTTCCTCCACCTTTGTATCAGGGCCTTAGTCTGGCAGTAGTCAGCCAGGAGGTCACTCATGCACCCCTTACCCCAGCACTACTCTGATCATAGTGCCCTCCCTGCTCCTTCCTGCCTTCCTTCACAGCAGCCAACCCTCCTCCTAAAACTCCAAGGAGTGACTAATTCTTGCTGTGCTGAGCAGCTCTTTATATATGGGCTGCTCCAGCAAGCCTTCTCCTGATTGGCTCTCCCAATAAGCCCTTTCTTGATAGGCTGGGTTCTGCACAGCCTCTTCAAGGCTGCCTTAATCTTTCTCCTGCTTGTTTGGGGGCAGACAGTCTACCACATGTGGAAAGTGGCAAATGAGAAGTCTGGAGCTGAAGGAAAGGTTACCATGACTCAGAACTGAGCCGAGGTTGCTGTGACTGAAACACAGATCACTAACCATTATCTGATCACAGTGACTGGTGGGAGAGGTACATGTTAGAAGACCTCTGTCTACTCAGCTGTGGCTTTCTGTGCACAGAGAGCCAGACACCTCAAGGTCTGCAAGTCTTGAGGGAAATGGGGAACGTCTGTACTTTAGAATTTGCAGGTGTTGACTTGAACCATCAAATGAAACAGTTGCAAATACATTCTTCAGGCAGGCACCATGGCTTAGCTGGCTAAAGCACCTGTCTAGTAAACAGGAGATCCTGGGTTCAACTCCCAGTGGTGCCTTGGTGTATGGCTTTTGTCTCCTCTGCTCACATTTTCCTGTGTCTTCCTAGGAAACAGAAGAGGCCTCCCTTGGTATCCAAGTCATTGCTTGCTAAGGAAAAGGCTTCTTTGGAGAGAAGCATTGAAACAATCAAATCACAAACCTGGAGTTGATGAAAACGCTGCTATGACTGGTATTGGCATGACGGTTGCTTCAACTGCAATTGCTACAACACGAGCCTGCGCCACACATCCTTGTGATTCCCTGGAGATGTTCACACACACATGTCATGTCACCTTCCTTTTGATTGTCATTGATGAAAAATGGAGCGGTTGGGAGAAAAGTCCCAGAGAGTCGCACCGTGGCTAAGCTGGGTGACTCACCTGCCAGGTAAAGTGGAGTTAGGGATGCAGCTCCCAGTAGTGCCTTAACAAATGTGTCTGCTCTTCCCACCTTTTGGTGACTCTTTTGCGGAAACAGAGAAGACTGCCTCTGCCTTGCAATGCAAATGCTTGCAAAAGAAACCAGTTGTTTTTTCTGACAAGTGTCAGAAGGAGGCACATAAGAAATGTGGAGACAAGGAAAAGGTCATCGTAACTCAACATGCATCCATGGCTCTTGAGGCCAGAACGCAGAGCACTAAGCACTGTACGACCACAGCAAAATCTAAACTTTACACCTTATTACACTAGGCAGTAGTTAGTTCAAGCAATTTTCTCATCCTACTGGATGTTACCCTCCTTAATACATAGAATTCCCCCTAAAACCTGGATTACTGTCCTCAGATGACCTTCATTTTCTCAGGATTCCTGCTGCTTCCAGCATAGGTGGGGGAGGAGAAGGGCAAAAAACATGATGCCACAGTCTCCTATTTTATATCCTTAGTTCAAGTGTCTAGAAGACACTTGCCCAGACATGTCCGGATGGGCTCTGCTGAGTCACTAGGTTGGGGAATCCTCCTGGTGTGGTCTTGTGCAACTGAGTCATAGACTTGAGCAGTCCCCACAGTGTTGTGTTTGGGCATCTGTCACTGAATTGGAAATCCCTTAATTACAATTCCTCTGCTGATTCATGGCTGTTGAACACCCTCCTCGGCAGGGGTCACTAGCAAAATTATAGCCTATTTCAGTAACAACCATACAGCAAAATGCATAACTTCACACACCCTCATGCTATACATATTTGGACAGAATAACCGATTTCAGCAGATCATGACTTTTCATATGATAACTTACATGGAATGGTTGGTAGGACATATCACAGCCATATATGAATGATGACTATTTGAGCTACAGGGAGCTATTTTGAAGTACATCATGTCACAAAAGCCTCTAGAGACTGGCCTTTGGGAAGAGCTGGCTAAAGAGCCTTCTGAGTAACTGAGAGATCCAGGCTTGGCCCTGCCAGTTTGTGCTTGCGAACTAAACTTGTCCGTTGGGCTCCCTTTTTTGTGTCTTTTTCACAGAAACAGAGCAGAAGTTCTTGGCCAATCCTTGAAAGTGCTTGTTCAAGACACAGAGAGCCTCTGTGCTGGGGCAGGGGTAGGGGTGCAGGAGGTGGTCGGGGGTGAAGGTGCTTACCTCAGGCAGCACAGCTCCCAAAGTGACTGGCACACACTCCCCTCCGGCAGTGGCTCCTAGGCAGTGGGATACGGGGGCGGGTCAGCTGTGGCGTTTGCACTCAGGGCTGCAGGGATATGCCGGCCACTTCCAGGAGCAGTGTGGCAGGGAGGGAGGGGGCAGAGTGGGCAGGGAGCCGCCTTAGCGCTGCTGGCACATCTCCGTGTGTTGCTTGGGAAGGCATCAGGTCTCTGTGGGCTGCCTGGGGCAGGGGCAGTGGCCAAGGCTCGGGCCACCCCTTGCCTCCTCTCTCCAGGCTCGCAGCCCATCTTGCCGGCCGACAGGGATTTTAGGGTGCAGCAGCGCAGGGAGCAGGAAGGGCGAACCACAGCGGCTGCCTCCCCCACATGCAGGAAAATGTCTTGACCTGCTGGCCCCACGGACTAAGGCACCAGGCCTCCAGCTTGCCCCATTCAACCCAATGGGTTGATCTTGTGGCCAGAATTATTTGCAGTCGGGATTTCCCCCAACAGTGCCCCACAGGGGTCCAGGGTCAGCTCCAGCACAGGCCACACAGGAAGGCTTAATGCTCGAGCTGCAGTGCATGCTGGGCAGGCTTAAGGACGGGCTCCCCATGGCAGGAGAGAAGAAGACGACTCGGCCCCTGGAGGGGCAGGCTGGGGCTTCCTGGATCCCATTTGCTCACAGCCAGCGCCCTGCCCCCACTCCCATGTCATCAATGGCGCCCCCAGGTCAGCCAGAATGGAGCAGCAGTTTTCACTGCACTAAGTCCACTTACGGCTTACAGGCAACTCCCAAACCCCTCACAGCCCACCATGTCGGCCAGAAAGGAGCCCACTCAGCCTCGCCATTGCTGCTTTTCCTTCCCCCCAGAACCCCGCTTCTCCTGGGCTGCAAGGAGCCACCCCTGGGATGCCAACAGGCAGGCACAGGATTCTGCCTCCCAGCAGCCAACCGCACCTCCCCCGGCTTTGCAGAACGAATGGTGATGCTCTACTAACCCCATTTAGCCGCACTGAGGTGCTTACTTTCTGCCCTGCCTTCCTCAGCTCGACTTTCCTCTTTTGCCCCATTCCTGCCTCACTTCCTCCTTTGGCAAGTCACGCAGAGGAGGCCAGCAGGAAGAGCCGGCCTCCACCGGCCAACCTCCAACAGCAGAGGAGGCCGAGCCACAAGCCTCCAAAAGGTGACACGCCGCACTCCTCTAGGTTCTCCAGCCTGACGCCAAGGTGCTTTCTCCACTGCTGTCAGCACCCTCTGTCATGCGGGGGTTGGAGTTATCCCAGGGACAGGCCAATAGGAGAAGGAGGAGGCCTTCCTGAACAGCAAGGGGATCTGGCAAAAGGAAGCCAGCATGTTTCTGCCTGGTTTTGAACCAGGGACCTTTTACATGTTAGACAAACGTGATAACCACTACACTACAGAAACTCCATTAATTTGGCTGTTGCTCACCCTGACACAGACCGATGGACAAACCTAGAGAAAGTGGTGACAGCCCTTCAATAGGTCAGCTGGCAGAGCAGAGGACTGGAGCCGGGGCTCAGGAAGTCGTCCTTACGTCGCCCTTGTGACTCCAGCTTGAGGGAGAGCTTCTTTTTCTTCCCCTTGCTGACAAAGAGCAAGAGAAGAATGAAAGGTCAGGTGGGCCAACTCGGTGCAGAAGCCCATGCTGCCTTTTCCTGCTGCATAGCCTGAAATGAGGGACTCGTGGCAGTTAAAGGAACTGCTGCACTTTCAGAAAACATCCCACCCGTGCACACAGGGGGATAGAAGAGCCTGTTAGTCTAGCACGCTCCCAACTGAACTACTTCAGCAGCTGCTCGGTTTCTTTTTGTCCTCCTGCTTTTCTGTCTGGGATGTTGTTGTCAGCTGTGGCACAGAAAAAGGACGTCATTGCGAGTGGCCCATGAAGACAAGATTCACTTTTGCCTTCCTTGCTCGGCTTTACTTGCTTCCTCGCCCTATTCCTGCCTCAGTTCCTGGGTTTCCTGAAGGCGACGGGGGGCCAGCAGTACCAGGAGGAAGTTGGGCAGCTAGACCCTGGTGGCAAAAGTCCTGCCGCCACTTGCCACCCCACTGTCTTCTCCCAGTGTCACATATTGGCCACCAGGGACTTGGGGCCCAGCAGCACAACGGAAGGCAGTGGACAGAGCCACCCTCGCCTTGAAGCTCCGGCTCATTAAACCACATCTTCAGTCGCTGATGGCCAATGAGAGACTGACATCGCTTGCTATTTTAGCACTTGGAAATGCCATTGGTCAATCTTTGGATCTCTGTAATGCTGTGCTTCAGTTCATGGGGGAAAGGCGAGAGAAGCGACCTTAGAACAAAGGGCCTGGGGTTAATATCCTAACGCTGTCTCCTACTGTAACACTATTTAATACCGCCCACCCTGTGCTACTGACAGTTCCATTTCTAGATGTTAGTACATTTCAGTTACTGTCAAAATTAAAAAGTTTCTATATGCTTAAAGAAAATGCATTTGTTTTATTTGCTTATATATGGCATGAATAAATACAGGTTTACAGAACCTAGCCTGCACATTTATCATCTTATATGACAGAGAAAATCATGCATCGAAATTGTGCGTCAATATTCATGAGCTGAGCTACAAATGCAATGAAAAATAAGATATTCAAAATTTTAACATATGGAGCGAGGCTGGGGGGGTTCCGAAGACACGTTTTGCCTGGGAGAGGCACTTGGTCTAGGGGAGGCCCTGTCAGGGAGAACAGGAGTTAGTCTCACACGCCTATTTCCAGGCTGTAATCTGTGGGCGCCCTGCTCTGGGGGAGGGATCGTGGCAGCCCAGACTCAGGGCTGGAACAGGCCCCGGATTGAGGGGTTGGCTGCAGGGTTTGCAGCGCTCTGATGTCTCAGACAATGTGTCTCCCCAAAGCCTCAGATCTGCGTCCCCAGAAGGCTCCTGCACTGCCTCTGCTTCTCTCACAGTCTATAGCAAGGACCAGCAGCAAGGGTCAGGGATGAGACATAGGGCACTAGGTGGGGGGCCGAGGCTTCAGGAGCCCAGAGTGTTTGCCTGTCTGGGCATTTTGGCTGAGACCTCAGGGACACATTGTGAGGCAGAATCCCAGGCACCTGTATGAAAGGAGCATAAGGACGTAAGGACGTACGAACGGCCAGACTGGATCAGACTGGGTCCATCTAGCCCAGTATCCTGTCTTCCCATAGCGGCCAAAGCCAGGTGCCCCAGAGGGGAATGAACAGAACAGGGAATCGCCAAGTGACCCATCCCCTGTCACCTATTCCCAGCTCCTGGCAAACAGAGCCTAGGGATACCATCCCTGCCCATCCTGGCTCAGAGCATGTCCTCCATGAATTGATTTAGCTCTTTTTTGGAACCCTGTTATAGTCTTGGCCTTCACAACCTCCTCTGGCAAGGAGTTCTGTAGGTTGACTGTGCGTTGTGTGAAAAAATACTTCCTTTTGTTTGTTTTAAACGGGCTGCCTATTAATTTCATTTGGTGACCCCTAGTTCTTGTGTTATGAGAAGGAATAAGTAACACTCCTTATTTACTTTCCCCACACCAGTCATGATTTTATAGACCTCTAGCATATTTCCCCTTAGTCATCTTTTCTCCAAGTTGAAAAGTCCCAGTCTTATTATTCTCTCCTCATATGGCAGACACTCCATACCCATTTCTGAACCTTTTCCAATTTCAATACATCTTTTTTAAGATGGAGCGACCATATCTGCACGCAGTATTCAAGATATGGGCGTACCATGGATTTATACAGTGGCAATAAGATTTTATCTCTTATTCTCTATCCCTTTCTTCATGATTCCCAACATTCTGTTCGCTTTTTGCCTGCCACTGCCCATTGAGTGGATGTTTGCAGAGAACTATCCACAGTGACTCCGAGATCTCTCACTTGAGTTGGAACAGCTATTTTACATCCCATCGTTTTATATGTAGAGTTGGGATCATGTTTGCCAATGTGCATCACTTTGCATTGATCAACATTGAATTTCATCTGCCATTTTGTTGCCCTTTCACCCAGTTTTGTGAAATCTCTTTTTAGCTCCTCTCAGTCTGCTTTGGACTTAACTATCCTCTGTAGTTTTGGATCATCCGCAAATTTTGTCACCTCCCTGTTCAGCAGATCGTTTATGAAGATGTTGACTAGTCCCAGTACAGGCACCTGTTTCCATCCTGAAAACTGTCCATTTATTCCTACCCTTTGTTTCCTGGCTTTTAACCAGTTATTGATCCACGTGAGGACCTTCCGGAGGTGAACGTAAGCTGGTACATTCCGGTATGGGGTACTGGCAAGAGCGGGTACGCTGTGCCAGCCCGGCCCGGCTTCCCCAGGCTGGTGATTTAAAGGGCCCAGGGCTCCCTTCAGCCTCCCAAGCGCCCCTGGCGGAGCCCCGGGGAGCAAATCACTGCCCTGGAACACAGCTCTCTCCCGCGCTACCAACACAGAGCAGGGGCGGCGGGAGCTTCCTTACAGTGGGGGGTCACTATTGTCTGAACTGTGGCACTCCCATGACACCCCTTCTCCAAGGACCCCCACTCACACCACCTCTCCCCCCGAGGCCACACCCACAGAACGCCTCTCCCCCCCCCAAGACTCCACCTTTCCCCCCTCCATCATTTGTCCTAACAGCCAGTTAAGAGTGGTGGGGCCACGGCCCTCTAAACCCCTGTTCCAGCACCCGACACAGAGCTCAGCAGCAGCAGTGTGTGTGTATGTGCGACAGAGGCTGCTGTGCTGAGCTGAGCCAGTGAGGGAAGCGGGGGCTGATGTTGGGGCTGCCCCCTCCCCCTGCCTCAGGCCTGGTTGCTTGCAGCAGCTGTCTGAACATAGACACAGTGTGCCGACACACTCACTCTCCCCACACACACACTCCCTCTCCCCACACACACACAGTCTCTGCCCCGCCACGCACACTGCAGTTGAAAAGCAGCTGGCAATCTAGTAAGATGCCCATGGAACAGTGAGATAGAGAAACCTGCATCATGTGATGCTGTACCAGCCCGTGAGGCATTGCAAAGCCTTCCCAAAATACCCTGCAGCCAGTTGCACAGCTACCCACAGTGCACTGCTCTCTGTGGCCATCCAAGATTCTAGCGTGGATGTGCTCTGGTGACACAAGGGCATAGTGCGGACATGCAGCAGCTGTTTAATTAAAACACTTTACTTGCGCATTGCCCAATAGTGTAGACACAGCTTGAGAGTGAGACAAGACCCAGCTCCTTTGAAACTAAAGAACCACAGCTTCCTCTGTAGTTGGCAGGATTCAAACCTGTGCAGGGAGACCCCAATGGATTTCTAGTCCACCACCTTAACCACTCAGCCACAACTACTTGGTTGGGGTGCATCTCTCACTGCACTCTAGTTCTGTTCTCACTGAGTGATCAATTCCAGTTGTTTCCTCAGACCAGCTTCCACAACACACACACTGCTGTGCCATTGTGTAAGTGTGTCCAGGGCTGAACTGCAAGAATTCCTGCTCATTTCCCTTCTGGCTGGAGCATGATTAGAGTGTGTTTGTGGTCAATGACGTTGCTGTAGATTGTTGTCCATTTCCTGCCTCGATCATTCACACAGTCCCTTTCCTGCCATATCCCCAGCACAGCAGTGATTGCAATAGCAGGGGGCAGGTTTTCTCTGGGGCACTGAGATTTGTCAGGGGGTTGGTGGCTCCTTTCTTTCCTCACCCTGGAGTAAACTCAGCTTTTAATTCCATCCTTGATGTTTCAAGGAATAACAACAGATGACCGAGGAAAGAGGTGGACAGGGCGGGTCTCAGGGTGGGGCAAAGAGGTGGGGTGGTGGACAGGGAAGGTCAGGGGAGGGGTAGAGAGGTGTGAGCGCTGGGCAGGGTGGGTCTCGGAGAGGCAGAGAGGTGCAAGTGGTGGGCAGGGCGGGTCTCAGGAGGGGCAGAGAGGTGGGGCGGTGGGCAGGAGGGTCTCAGGGAGGGGCAGTGAGGGGGGTGGCGGTGGGCGGGGCGGGTCTCAGGGGGGGGGCAGGGGGGGGGGGGCCGCAGGCCGGCCGTGGGGTAGGGGTGGAGAGGCACCAGGAGGCCTTCAGGGAGGAGAGGAGCGAGCGGAAGGTGGACCAGCAGGCCCCAGCCACAGTGGAAGAGCGGGGGTGGGAAGTGGCCAATGGGAGTGAGGGCAGAGCACAGGTGGGGCCTGAGAGGGAGGCGAACGAGTCAAGGGGGTGGAGTGGGCAGGGCTGCCCAGAGGATTCAGGGGGCCTGGGGCAAAACAATTTTGGGGGCCCCTTCCATAAAAAAAAGTTGCAATACTCTAGAATACTGTATTCACATGGGGGCCCTGCAGGGCCTGGGGCAAATTGCCCCCCTGCCCTCCCTCTGGGCGGCTCTGCCCTCAGCCTCTCCTTGTAAGTCCCCTGCCCCCTAATCATTTTTGTTGCCCTCCCCTAGACTCTCTCCAATTTGTTTCTGTAGTGGGGGGGACGAAAATTGGACTCAATGCTCCAGATGTGGCCTCACTAGTGCCGACTAGAAGGGAATAATCACTTCCCTCGATCTGCCGGCAATGCTCCTGTTAGCCAAAAGGGCTCGTTTCCCCCTGGAGCTTACCTAATTACACCAAGGAGGCACGGAGACAGGAAGACGAGTACCACACCCTTTATTGATCGGTCAGCTGAGCGGGTGTTCCTCTCGGCTAGTGCCAGAGAAAGAGACACACCTTTCATGGCCAAACGGCCTACCTTTATAGCCGGTAACAAACAACTTAGCCTACGTTTGTCTACGTCATTTGGTTGACCTATAAACCCTGTGGATAATTGGGTACGCAGGATACATATATCATTTTGTGGGGGCTACAAGAGACATACAGCTGTTGAGGATACATTTGTCATTCTGAAGGGGACACAAGATACATCCGTTGACCCTTTGTACTAGATACTTTGGATGCATACATGTGAACGCAGCTGCATACACTTGGGGAGCCAACATATACTTGGGGAGCCAAACAAAACTGATAAGCGAAATAGCTGACTTAGGTAGATACACGGCCTTCAGTCTAATGAGTTCTGTAAGCTTTCCAACACAGTTTGGACAAGCATAACATAACTTTGGTTTACTCAGGCCTAATACGGAAAGGCTTCATTAGCACTATGATTTTTCCAACAACTCCCCCCTTTGAGAATACTCACCAAACCTTTTGGCTGAGTTTTCTCACACTTTGAGGCCAAAAGCAATGAAGCTCTGCAGAAATATTTACAACTGCTCCTTTAAGCTTAGTCACCCCAACCCAGGAATGAATGCATGGACAAAAGAGTGGAACCTTGTTCATTTAACAACTAAGGGATCGGGGCACTGACTATAACTCAGGTAGGCATACTCAATGGTTTAATTTCCCAGAAGCCTCGGTGAATAATTTAGTCCCATATGCATCCTCCCCATGGACCCGGCAGGATTCGGTATGTGGGAGCCACACCCACCCTAACCGGTCCATATGCTTGGAAGGAGCACTGTAAATGTACACACTTTCATCCAGAAAGTGTCCAAATATGTTTCCATGACCACAGATCAGATGGTACTTCAGATGTGTCTGTAAGGGCAGTGGGCCAAGTCTGGTACTCAAGATTACTCCAAATGGCCATCAGCTGGTCATTCAGGAAATCCTGAAATTTTAAACATACTAGATCCCACTGCAATGCCTTCCCAGCCTCAGTGATATTCAATACCATCTCTGTCAGTAACTTCTGGGTTATAGAACTAAGGGTGGAAATGACATGTAACTCACCAGCTCCAGCCTGTACTTAAGATAGCTGAGCTTAAAAAATAAGGCTAGTGGCCCTTTCTAGTCGGCCCAATTTCTTATTATGTTCTTGGCTTTGAAAAATAATTCAGATGACTGCAACACTATTGGCCCCAGCCCACAGGGATCTGGTCAATTCCCCTTTCTCCAGAGGAAATAACCCAGGCTCTTTGTTGTGCTAATCTAATGGCAGCCCCTTGTGAGCAATCTGGGTATGTAAAAGTGATCTGAAAACTGGATAAAGGCAATGTCATTTAAAATCCAATTAGGGAGGGCAATACATACTAAAGGATTTATCCAAAACACAGGGCGCAGCCTGTAGAATAAACCCCAAAATTCAATTAATACCACATTTCCAAACAGGATCCCACAAGTTTCTTCCTGCCAGTGTAGAATTTTTGTTTCTTTACCAGGGTCAGTTCTCAATGTCCTTTTTAGTCAGGAATTCTTGGACTTTGGCAATGTCAGTGGAGTGAGTGTTTTTTTTTTTCTTCTTTCCCCAAACAGTTGTAGTTCAGCATTCTACAGGGGAGGGATTAGGAATACACCAGCCTGTAATGGTTTTTGATTCTTCTAGAAAAGTTCAAAGGCACAGTAGGTCTGTCAGCGGACAAGGGAGAGGTTAGCTAGCACGTCACCTTGTCCTTTTTCCCTGCTGTCCAGAAGCACAGTTGAACTAGAAGAAAGAATAGGCTAATCATATAGGAGAGTTCTCCTGATGTGGACGGGTCTTTTTGCAGTGAGAATCATGGGTCCAAGCAATCAGTTTTTGGCATTTCACAGCGGTGTTGGTAATCAGCAGGACTCAATAAGGGCCTTTCCAGCGTGGAGCCAAAGCAGTCTTTTGTTGGTGGACCTGTACATTGATCCGGTCTCCAGGTTCCATGGAGTGGCAGGGCTGCTAGGGTCTTCGGGTAGTGCGTCTTTACCTGTGTAAAAAGGAAACCTAACACATTGCATTAGTGTCTTTGCAGATTGTACAGCCCCCCTTTTCTGGTTGTTAGCCAAGTGTCCTTGAACGAAGTCAGTGTATTTTTTTTTTTTTTTTTTGGACTGAGCTTGCTAGTTAAAGTTTTTCTCATTTAACTCGTTCTTTTTCCTTTCCCCTTTTTGGCTTCCTTTTTTTAACCTACAAAGGAAACTTTTACTTTTTACTTATACACCTTTTGTTAACAATGAACACATACACATTGCTGTTATACAGTACATTAGTCTTATTATTTAATGTATGCCACATATACCCTTCTACTAAAATAACCTTATTACAGAGCTTTGGAACAACAAGCCAGGACAAGCACACCCACTTTGATGAGTTCATTTAATACAAGCTCTAGTTCAATAGCTTCCCACCATCCCCAGCCCTCTGGCTAGAAATCTGAGGTAGCCAGAAGGATCCCATGTACAATATGGGGAGTGGGTTAACTTTTTATGTCCTTGCTTCCAAAGACTGTTAGTATGCAATTTGGCCAATGCAGTTTTTTCTTTTACTTAAGAAAATACATAAGACTTTAGTATATCACATTTTTCTGATGTATCCAAACACTTTGTATTTTAAGTTGAACAAAACAAATATCTGCATTTCAATTCAAGCCTTCTGATTTATTTCAACCAGACCATCCCATGAAAATATTAAACAACAATTCTGGCCACTTGAGACAGACACCACAAGACAGAACATAAACACAAAACATAATTTTTACTCTGCCAGTAAATCATGGTATGTTGTATGCTGTTTAGCTGGCATTAGTTTTCTTTGATTATCTGAAAGACAAAAACAAAGGTCTACCCTTCTGGGCAGTCAATTATTGCTTAAAATATACAAATACCCTTGTTGATTTTAGGCAAAACAGGGGAATTACCCCATATTTTCTTGTATATGTTTTATAGGCAGCCCAGGTTTCAGTGGCTTTTACCTTATCAGTTAGATAATTTGCATTAATACAGATGCTTTCTGGCTTGCTTTTTACTTTTAACTCCTGCTTTTAAACACTGAAAGAAAACATCACCACTTATAGTGCCTTAGAGCCTAATAAATTTTCATTTACACAGCACTGTATACATTCTTTAGCTAATTCAACAAAATTGTTCATAGCCAAATGATTGCAATCTAATAATTTCTTTGCCTGAATTTATTTACAAACATTTAAAAAAAAAACACCAAGAACTTTTCTCTTTAGCATTTTTACAAAGTTCAACTACTATTCCTTCCAGCAACTACAGGGTTAACTCTTCACTTTCCTTCAAATCACTTGCTCTTTCCTTATATCACTTGCTTTGTCTTTCAACAGCCACTTACCAATTCAAATCACCATTTCAAATATCCTTCTGAGTATTTGAAATCCCCATGCTTATACTCACTTACTTCTTCCTTCCACGAGACCCTCAAAAGTTTCCAACCTGTTCTCCAAGCTCTCTGTCTGTTGCCCGCCCGCCTGGGCTGATCCTTTTTTTTTTCCGCTGAACCGTTTCTTTCATGGGCTTCTGCCCCCACCCTTCTGGTCTTTTCCCAAAACATTTTATTCACAAGACGACCCGAGTCCTCCCTCGTGAGGCTTGCCACCTGGGCAAAACGCATGGCCCACTGGCGTTAACTATTTAATTGCCTCTTGTAGCAAACACACTGCTGTTACGGTGTATGCTGAGCACAAATGGTTACATTTTAACAAGTCCCTGAAGGACTGGTACTTGCTTAGCCAGGGCTTCCTTTTTTCCAACTACTCTATTGCCCAGTCCTGCTACGACTGGGGGTAGATCCTTTCACCTGCCACCCTTTCTGGTCAACCAGGGTGGAGAGAGGAATGCTAAACCCTTCTCCAGTTCTCAGACTTACTGCAGCTGAGAATGGGCACACCTTTAATTATGCAATCCTCAACATATAACACCAACATAACCAAATAAAACAAACATAAAACAACAAGGGTAAAACAAATAGATGGTGTAAATTCTACAGGGTTCCCCCATTCTCTATTGCTCACCAAACTGTGACAAATTTCTGTTACCAATTTATGCCTCATGTCAGGTGATCAAACTGACACTGCAGGACGTTGCAGGAGGATAGAGAAAATACACCATATAACCAAATTTTAAAGCTTCATTAAAATGATAAAACAACAATGGAGAGTGTTGGGAATGCTCCCACATCACTCAAGAAAGATATAAATGCCCCATACTTACACATATCCAGACTGGCCACGTCTGTATATAACATTCAGAAAAGGGAATAGGTGGACGGGAGATTATCCTGTATACAGCTTGTTCAGAATTTCCAACATGCTTCCGCTCTTGGGAAGGCTGTTCTTTTACACCCTGGAATCTCCTGCGGTGTCTCTTTCAGAGATTCTAGTCCAGGTCAGCTACCTGTGGCTTCTCCAGTGTCACCAAGCCACACCAACACCGGCATCCGTCACAAAGTCAGACTGTTGGATCTCACCAAACAGTTAAGCTTTGCAAATGTAATCTCAGTTCTGTAACTTGTACTGCCTTTGGTTTGCTTGACCTTGAGCATAAAACAACTTTCTTTTTTTTATCTCTGGGCGAAGCTGAGTTTTAAATTAACCCGTTTCTAGACAAATTGCTCACACTGTGTCAGAGGCTTTTCTTTGGTGATTAAAAGCTCCTCTGAGATATATGATCCTATCTAGATTAAAGGTACCTTTTAATGGGCATTGTTTAGATGGAGCTTCACGTATAAAGATTCCAATTCTCTAAATACCTGCAGGTTTTAGAACCATAATGTACGTACATATAATATGCTGGGGTACCCTTAGGGGTGAGATGGAATGTTTAGACTGTCCCTTACCCACACGGAAAGAAGGGGAAGAGAAGATGGGTTCACACGCTCCTAGACCCGATTACAGTTTTGGCTTCCAGCATACCAATAGAACAAGAAACAAAAGTACCCTACCAAAAGAAAAGCCAGCCCTGGGGCTGCTCTAAGTCCCAGTAATTGTTCAGCACGGCCCACGGACTCGTGGAGTTAATGGAATTATTCATTAGCCGTGTCTGAACCTAGGTACCTTAACCAGAAAGCTTTTACCCACACACACCTTCCTATTTGTGGGTTCCTTTACCATTAGGGGCCCAAGGTCCCAACCCTCACTCTTCGGCGTTAATCCTCAAACCCAGGAGGTAACGCACTTACCACGCCCGGAGTGGCCACGTCTGGCAGGTGGACTCCTCTTCTGGTACTGTCTTGCCTCCGTGTCGTTTGGAGTTCTCTATGGAGGCGTAGCCGTCCCGGCCGATTGCGGCGACCCGGAGCTCGAGCAAACCAATAGCTCAAGGTGGCCACTCTCCTGAGCCGTCCTCGGCCGCCGGTCAGCGCCCCCAACAGGGAGAGAAGTCCCGGCGTGGAGTCGCCATTTGTTAGCCAAAAGGGCTCGTTTCCCCCTGGAGCTTACCTAATTACACCAAGGAGGCACGGAGACAGGAAGACGAGTACCACACCCTTTATTGATCGGTCAGCTGAGCGGGTGTTCCTCTCGGCTAGTGCCAGAGAAAGAGACACACCTTTCATGGCCAAACGGCCTACCTTTATAGCCGGTAACAAACAACTTAGCCTACGTTTGTCTACGTCATTTGGTTGACCTATAAACCCTGTGGATAATTGGGTACGCAGGATACATATATCATTTTGTGGGGGCTACAAGAGACATACAGCTGTTGAGGATACATTTGTCATTCTGAAGGGGACACAAGATACATCCGTTGACCCTTTGTACTAGATACTTTGGATGCATACATGTGAACGCAGCTGCATACACTTGGGGAGCCAACATATACTTGGGGAGCCAAACAAAACTGATAAGCGAAATAGCTGACTTAGGTAGATACACGGCCTTCAGTCTAATGAGTTCTGTAAGCTTTCCAACACAGTTTGGACAAGCATAACATAACTTTGGTTTACTCAGGCCTAATACGGAAAGGCTTCATTAGCACTATGATTTTTCCAACACTCCTACTAATCCAGCCAATACGACCAGGTACCCATATTGAATGCAGACCCAGCAATATTTGATAAATTGGTTACTGTCCATTCAGGAGTTTATTTCCCACCTATTCATAAATAATGAAGATGCTCTAAGCGGAGGGGAGAGAGCTGTCCCGTCCGTGTAGTTAATCCATCTCCCCGAGAGGTGGTAGCTCTGTCACTGGGGGAAGCTATGGGGGTGGGTGTGCAAGCTGTGGTGTTTACATGGATCTATAAATTTAATCAAACCCCATTTTTAAAAGCACTGTGGTCTGGGAACAGAACAGGAGATCTCTGAGGCAGGGCCTGTCCTTCAAAATCTTTAAGATCTCTGACTTACCTACACAGCAGTCATGGGGGTAGAGCTCAGTGGTAGAGTGTTTGACTGCAGTTCAAATGGTCCTTGGTTCAAATCCAAGTACCCCCTTACAAACCTCTTCCTTCAACAAAAATAATGGGATTTCCATTATGTTCAGGAGTTCCACTGAATAGGGATTCCTGAAATGAATAGAAAAACTCAATGTTTTCCTGTGCAAATGCATAAAAACCTAGCAAACATGTCCCTTCACTGAAATCAGTTCCAATCCTCTAAAGGATTAAAGAATCCTTATTGAGGTTGCAGGAAAAAACCATCCCGATGTGTAGAAAGAATAGTAAATATGGCAGGCGACAAGCTTGGCTTAACAGTGAAATCCTTGCTTATCTTAAACACAAAAAGAAGC
Organism: Mauremys reevesii; assembly: GCF_016161935.1. Taxonomy (NCBI): domain Eukaryota; kingdom Metazoa; phylum Chordata; order Testudines; family Geoemydidae; genus Mauremys; species Mauremys reevesii. The sequence goes on along the minus strand of NC_052636.1, from coordinate 26,901,577 downwards.
ACAAGAAGTGGAAGATTGGATAAATGACCAGGGAGGAGTATAAAAATATTGCTCAGGCATGCAGGAGTGAAATCAGGAAGGTCAAATCACATGTGGAGTTACATCTAGCAAGAGATGTTAAGAGTAACAAGAAGGGTTTCTTCAGGTATGTTAGCAACATGAAGAAAGTCAAGGAAAGTGTGGGCCCCTTACTGAATGAGGGAGGTAACTTAGTGGAGAGGGGATGTGGAAAAAGCTAATGTACTCAATGCTTTTTTTTGCCTCTGTCTTCAAAAACAAGGTCAGCTCCCAGACTGCTGCACTGGGCAGCACAGCATGGGGAGAAGGTGACCAGCCCTCTGTGGAGAAAGAAGTGGTTCAGGACTGTTTAGAAAAACTGGACGAGCACAAGTCCATGGGGCCGGATGCGCTGCATCCGAGGGTGCTAAAGGAATTGGCAGATGTGATTGCAGAGCCATTGGCCATTATCTTTGAAAACTCATGGCGATCGGGGGAGGTCCTGGATGACTGGAAAAAGGCTACTGTAGTGCCCATCTTTAAAAAAGGGAAGAAGGAGGATCCGGGGAACTACAGGTCAGTCAGCCTCACCTCAGTCCCTGGAAAAATCATGGAGCAGGTCCTCAAGGAATCAATTCTGAAGCACTTAGAGGAGAGGAAAGTGATCAGGAACAGTCAGCATGGATTCACCAAGGGCAAGTCATGCCTGACTAACCTAATTGCCTTCTATGAGGAGATAACTGGCTCTGTGGATGAGGGGAAAGCAGTGGATGTGTTATTCCTTGACTTTAAAAAACCTTTTGATACGGTCTCCCACAGTATTCTTGCCAGCAAGTTAAAGAAGTATGGGCTGGATGAATGGACGGTAAGGTGGATAGAAAACTGGCTAGATTGTCGGGCTCAACGGGTAGTGATCAACGGCTCCATGTCTAGTTGGCAGCCAGTTTCAAGCGTAGTGCCCCAAGGGTCAGTCCTGGGACCGGTTTTGTTCAATATCTTCATTAATGATTTGGAGGATGGCGTGGACTGCACCCTCAGCAAGTTTGCAGATGACACTAAACTGGGAGTAGTGGTAGATACGCTGGAGGGTAGGGATAGGATACAGAGGGACCTAGACAAATTAGAGGACTGGGCCAAAAGAAACCTGATGAGGTTCAACAAGGACAAATGCAGAGTCCTGCACTTAGGACGGAAGAATCCCATTCACTGCTACAGACTAGGGACCGAATGGCTAGGAAACAGTTCTGCAGAAAAGGACCTTGGGGTTACAGTAGACGAGAAGCTGGCTATGAGTCAACAGTGTGCCCTTGTTGCCAAGAAGGCTAACGGCATTTTGGGCAGTATAATTAGGGGCATTGCCGGCAGATTGAGGGATGTGATCATTCCTCTATTAGACATTGGTGAGGCCTCATCTGGAGTACTGTGTCCAGTTTTGGGCCCCACACTACCAGAAGGATGTGGAAACATTGGAAAGAGTCCAGCAGAGGGCAACAAAAATGATTAGGGGGATGGAGCACATGACTTATGAGGAGAGGCTGAGGGAACTGGGATTGTTTAGTCTGCAGAAGAGAAGAATGAGGGGATTTGATAGCTGCTTTCAACTGCCTGACAGGGGGTTCCAAAGAGGATGGATCTAGACTGTTCTCAGTGGTACCTGATGACAGAACAAGGAGTAATGGTTTCAAGTTGCAGTGGGGGAGGTTTAGGTTGGATATTAGGAAAAACTTTTCACTCAGAGAGTGGTGAAGCACTGGAATGGGTTACCTAGGAGGTGGTGGAATCTCCTTCCTTAGAGGTTTTTAAGCTCAGGCTTGACAAAGACATGGATTGTATGATTTAGTTGGGTCTTGGTCATGCTTTGAGAAGTAGGTTGGAGTAGATGACCTCCTGAAGTACCTTCCAACCCCGATATTCTATGATTATATGATTAGATGCTCTAATGGTCTCTTCTGGCCATAATTTCTGAAAAACTGAGTGTAGCTTTGGGAGCAGCATCTGATGTTTCCCTGTCTAGCCGGCTTGCTGCCTAGAACGAACGCTCCTTGAGTGGGGTGATCCACAGGGAGCAGCTCAAACCTCCAAAGTGCCTGGCCAGGGGCAGGACATTAGCCCAGCAAGGGAGGGGGTGTGGCAGTGACATCACAAAGGCCTTTTGCAGGACCTCAGACTATTGGTCCAAGGTGTGGTGGGGAGGTGGTGACCTCACAGAGAGATGCTGACATCAGCCAGGCAGGACGGGGCAAGGGGCCAGGGAAACTTCAGAGACCCCTGTGGCTTTGCTTCAGCAAGTCTCCTTCTCCAGGGCTCTCTCTGAGGACTGAGAGAGTATTTGGGTTCACGGACGTGAGCGCCAGGAGGAACCTCTTTCGAGTTTTCTCCTTCCCTTGTAGTGATTTTAATAGAAAACAGCCATCCCTGTTTATAAGGTAAGAGCCTCCTCAAGGTTTGAAACCTGTTCAGTCTGATCCATCTGGTGAGAGTTGAATTCTAGGCATGGAAAACACGAGCTTAAGGAGGCAGAATTTTATTCCACACCTGGGATTTTGTCCCTTAGAATCACTGGGGACATTGGGGTTTGTCCTTTTTTTTTACCTTTTCCTCCATCCCTCCCTCCCTTTCTCTCCATCTCTTGCTTCTTTTGTCCTTTCTCCTGTTCCCCTCCCAACACCAGGAGGGGTGTGTGTGTGTGTTGCGGGGGAGTGCTCTGCAGCTCTCACTGTGGGAGGTCCACACAAAAATGTGGGGCTGAAATAGTGCTCGGGCAGTGATCCCCACCAGTGACCTGGGCCATCCTTTGGGCTCTTTGGTGAGAACCTTCAGCCTCCCGTCCTCAGTCTCTACCCTGATTGGCTGAGCAGGGGGTTATTGACAGGGAGGAGACTCAGGTCCTTGTTCTCTTTTAAGACCAAGGAAATAAGTCAGAACCAGTTCTATGTTTGATGGATTTTGCTGTTTCTCTCCATTAATGGTCTCTGAGCAGTTCATGATTCTCTCTAACATTGCAGTTCTCAAATACTTGCTGAATAATTCCTGTGCACTGTTGTTGGTCTGTAGCTCATCTGAGAGCACTTTATTCAGGTCATTCAATGTCTGAAATTCAAAATCCGATGGTTAGTTTGAAAATCAGGGCTCTTGGGTCCTATTCCCAACTCTGCCACTGACTGGCTGTGTGACCTCAGACAAGTCAATTCTTTCTCACATGTAGCTTCTCCCTCTTTCAAGTAGGGATAATAATGATCTGCTCCTACCTAGCTCAACACACTCACTCTTCCCCAACACACACACAGTCTCTCCCCACACACACACAGTCTTCACACTGCAGTTGAAAAGCAGCTGGCAATCTAGTAGGATGCCCCTGGAACAAGGGGAGAGAGAAACCTGCATCGCTGAAAGTGCAGCCATGGAGACACCACACACCAGCCTTCCCTAGCAGGGGCAGGGGGGCGAGAAGGGACATCATCTGAGCTGCCTGCATCCAGGTCACTTTCCTCAGCCGGGCTGTGTCAGGGGAGGGCAGAGAGCAGCAGCTTCTGATGCTCCCCTCACAGCCCAGCCCAGGTGGGAAAGTGACCAGGACGCAGGGAGCACATAGTGCTGCTCCTCGCTCCCCCCACCCTCTGTGGGGCCACGGAGGAGCACTGGGGCAGGAGAGAGCAGTGAGCACCTTTGCACGGCCACATGGTGCCCTTTGACCCCCTGGAGCCCTGGGCGGCTGCCGGGGGCCCCACCCCTAAGGCCGGCCAGGCTCCCCAGCACGAACAGCAGAGACACAGGGAGACTGGCCACCCACTGAGCAGAGGTAGCCTGGGCGGCTCGTAATGGAGGCTCGGGGCGGGGGGGCTCAGCCTCCCCAAACCTTGCGTCGCCAAGGGGACAGTGGGGCCCATGACTAGGGGCCCTGGCCAAATTGGGCCCCCCTGGAAAAGTCTCCCCCATGTCGGCCCCAGGGCTGGAGGAGCTCCCACTCCCTGCTACGGCCTGGGGGCTGCAGCAGGGCACAGAGCTTCTCTGGTCTCGGGGCCGCAGCGGGGCCGGGGTAAAGGAGTGACAGGGTGGGGCCAGTGGGGGAAGGGGTGGAACAGAGGTGACAGTGGGTGGGGCCGTGGGTGGAAGGAGTGGAAGGGGGCGGAGCCACACACAGAAGTGGGGGGGGGGATGGTTCCGGTGCTGGGGCCCCCGCACTTGTTCTCCCTTTCCCTGGGCTTTGGCATCACTAGCCCCTGCTTAGCGAGTAGGGGTCAGTGGTCCCCAAAATGTGGGGTGTGACTCCTAGGGGGACACAGAGGAAGATTGATGGGGGCACCTCAGGACCTGAGCCAGCCCCCATGGAGGGCAGGGAGGGAGCAACACTCAGCCCCACTCTGTCCCAGCTCTTCCCCAACCCCACCCTCAGCCTGGGCCCCTGGCTCCCAGCCCGGCCTCGACCCCCTTACCCCTGTCCGCACCCCTCTCCCCAGCAAGCAACGGCCCCACTCCCAGCCCCGGTTCTCGACCGCGGCTTCCGAGGGGCCACAGCCATGGATACGAGGGCACAGTGTGAAATGTTTGGGGCCCACTGGGTTAGGGTGATGTCCTCATTCACTTCTCTGCAGTCCAATGAAAGCGATTCCTCCCCCCCCCCCACCCCTCCGTCAGGACGGCCTAGGTACGTTCTGCTGCCCTTCACTCGTACAGGGAGGAGAATAACATTTCATTCCACTCAATCCTAAAGTGATTTGTAACCTACCACCATCCCAAACTGGTCATTTTGGGAAGCGGCCCCCTCATGCTGCATAGCTAGGCAGAGTAGGGTGTCTGTGCAAACACGGCCTGTTCCTGAAGTCTTCCCCAGCTCCTCACTAGATGTTAGGGAGCTCATTCAGCCTGCTTATGCTTAGTATTTAAAAACTCCTTAGTGTCCCTATCTCTGCCAGCCTTAGATTTCTCCTCCTGTCCCTATCTTAGCAGCTCAGATGAGGTGGCCGAGTGGTTAAGGTGCTGGATTGCTACTCCATTGTGCTCTGCACGCAGGGTTCAAATCCCATCCTCATTGGATGCATTTAGTCTTCACCCTCCTTTATAGACAACCATCTCCCCCTTGGTACAATGACAGATCAAACAATGTTGCTTCTTGCAAACAAAAACCTTCTCAGAATCTCAGCTGCCTCCCCCATTGCTTCAAATAAAATGTCTAAATCCCGGATTTCTAAAAAAATTCTCTAGTCCTGCGTTTCTTAGTTTTTATCTCAAAAGGGAACAGCCTCATAATCTGCCCCAAACACCCTGGGACCTCCCCAAATAATTAAAATGCCCCCAATCTGAGCAAGGCCACAACAGCGAACCAGCGCTAGTGTCTAGGCCAAGCTGTTCTGAAGGAGGCAACTCAACCATTTGCTCTCTGCTTCCCTTGGCAAAGTCTGACTGCGAAAACAAAATTCCCCAAACTGAAAATTTTCTGCTGAAAAACCACTACTAGTCTGTCTGGGGACTTTGGTTTGAATGTACTATTATTATTCTCTTCTGACTTCTGAATCAGTTTTGTCATCCAGGTGTATTTCCAGCTGTTGAGCTGTGAGGGAGAGAGGTCAACTCATGATGTCTCTACCCCCGTTTCATAGTTTCTTCCAACTGGCTAGGAAGTACCTTTGCTATGATGTGAGCCAAGCAGTGTCCATTGTCGCTGTGCTATCTCGGAGAAGTCTGCATTGTACACGGTTCCTGGGATAGTCCTTGGGAGTGTGGATCCCTTTAATGGGCCAGCAGCAAGTCTGGCTCCTCCATTGTCACACCTGAAAGGCTGGTGGTGGGCATTTCCCAACCTCATCTCAGTCACACACAGAAAGCAAAACTTCCCAGCCAATGCTACGCACACAATCCAACACAATAGTAATGTTCAACAGACCAAGACTTTTGAAATGATACCTCACCAGGCAGACTTTGTACAAACCGTATCATCATTATATGAGAGTGGTGAATACGGGGCTTCCAGGGTGCTGCTTTGAGCACAGCGAGCCACCCCTGGGCTGACATTGCAATGGAGACGTACCCTTAGAGTCCATCTCTCCTGGGATAAAGATGGCAGCCTGGCTGGCCTGGACCATCTGACCTCATGAACCTAAAGCTGAGATGCTAAAAACTGTGGTGCGGATATTTGTGTTCACACTGAAGCCTGGGTTCAGAAACCCTCACCCCTTGTGGGGTCTCAGAGGTTGGGCTCAAGCCCATATGTCTGCACTGTAATTTTATAGTCTTGCAGCCCAAGCCCCATAACCTGAGTCAGCTGACCCGGGCTTTGAGACAGGTGCCCTGGGTGTGTTAATCACAGTGTAGACATAACATTAGGCTACGTCTCCAGTGCAATGAACCACCCACGACTGGCCCGTGTCACATTAATCAGGGTCATGCGGCTTGGGCTGTAAAGTTGCAGTGTCCGTGTCTCGGCTCAGGCTCAGTCCCCTGCTCCAGGAGCCCAGAAGGTTGGGAGGGGGTTTAGCAAGTGGAAATGGTAAAACCGCAGGGGAGTATTACCCTGGACTCATGGCATTTCTCCATTGGTCTGTCTGCTCTGGGGCAGGGACAGAAACACGTCCTGCTGCTTTTGTTATTTCAAAGGGCGGTTTAGGATTTTCATTCTCATACTCGGTGCACAAATCAGGATTCAACCCTCGGCATAAACTAAACGAGCTGCCCACAGATTCTGGCAGCCACAATGAGCATTTGGTGTGAGAGCTCAGACCTGCCCCTGTCCCAGAGGGACGGGGTCGTCTGAGAGGGGACAGGACCACTGACCTATCAGCTCCTAACTCCCAAACTTTCAGTAACTCTATCCTCAGTGCCTGTGAGTGTAATTCAAACCATAAGAAAAAACACACTAGGCTAGACCGACGGTCCATCTAGCTCTGAATCTTGTCTTCTGACAGTAGCCAATACCAGGTGCCCCAAAAGCAACTCAGTAAGGTACTACTGGAACTTGAACCCAGCATCCCCTGTATACAAAACAGTGGTTTTAGCCAGCTAAGCCATGGTGCCTACAGCTGCTGAAGGGATCATGTCTGCACACACCTGACTCTCTGCCAATCCCCATCTGCGCCTGACAAGCTTTGCTGGTGTTTGGATTCAGTAAAGCAGAGGAGCAGGTGAAGTTTTACTCCCAAGGTTCTTTGGACAGGTCTACACTACAAAATTAGATCGGTGTAACTACATTACTCAGGGGTGTAAAAAATTTACCTCCCTAAGCAATGCAGTTATATCAACCTAATCCCGGTGCAGATAGCGCTGTGCCAACAGGAGGGCTTCTCCCATCAACATAGCTTGGGGAGGGGCTTGGTTAGTGAAGATGAAGAGAATAGGTGGCCCATGGCTCTTGCATTTGGGGAGGCTGGGTGTGAGCGCTGGAAGCTCCCTAGAAGTGGGAAGCCCATTGGTGCCCAGACCATGGCACTGCCCCCCCACCCTTCTCCTCTCTCTGAGGCCCCACCTGTGCTCCCCCCTTGCTCCTGTTTGGCCACTTCCCACACCCGCTCTTCCTCTTTGGCTGAGGATGGCTGAGCCACCTTTCACTCGCTCCTCTCCTCCCCCAAGGCCTTCCTGGCTGCTGCTCGTGCCTCTCCACCCCCTACCACACGGTCTGCCCACCAGCCGCCACCACCACCTCGCTGACCCATCCCTGCAACCCACCCTGCCCACCACCCACACCTCTCTGCCTCTCCCCTGAGACCTGCCCTGCCCACCACTTGCACCTCTGTGCCCCTCCCCTGAAACCTCCCTGCCCACTGCCCCCACCTCCGAGACCTGCTCTGCCCACCGCTCGAACCTCTCTGCCCCTCCCCTGAGACCCACCCTGTCCACGTCTTTTTTCGGTCGTCTGTTGCTATTCCATGAAACATCAAGAATGGAATAAAAAGCTGAGTTTACTCCACGGTGAGGAAAGAAAGGAGCCACCAACCCCCCGGCATTGCTGCTTTAGTTAAAGTGTTTTAACTAAACAGCTATTGAACGTCCTCCCTATGCCCCTTGTGTCCCCAGAGCACATCCATGCTAGCAGTTCTTGGATGGCAACAAAGAGCAGTGCACTGTGGGTAACTATCCCACTGTGCAACTGGCTGCAGCGTGTTTTGGGAAGGGTTTGCGATGCCTCACGGGCTGGTACAGCATCACATGATGCAGGTTTCTCTATCCCACCATTCCACGGGCATCTTACTAGATTACCAACTGCAGTGTGTGTGGCGGGGTAGAGACTGTTTGTGTGGGGGGAGAGACATTGAGTGTGCTGGGAAAGAGTGAGTGTGTTGAGCTAGGTAGGAGCAGATCATTATTATCCCTACTTGAAAGAGGGAGAAGCTAAGGCTGAGAAAGGAGAATTGACTTGTCTTAGGTCACACGGCCAGTCAGTGGCAGAGTTGGGAATAGGACCCAAGAGCCCTGATTTTCAAACTAACCATCGGATCTTGAATTTCAGACATTGAATGACCTGAATAAAATGCTCTCAGATGACCTCCAGACCAACAGTGCACAGTAATTATTCTGCAAGTATCTGAGGAGAACTGCAATGTTAGAGAGAATCATGAACTGCTCAGAGACCATTAATGTAGAGAAGCAGCAAAATTAATCAAACATAGAACTGGTTCTGACTTATTTACTTGGTCTTAAAAGAGAACAACAAGGACCTGAGTCTCCTCCCTGTCAATAACCCCCTGCTGAGCCAATCAGGGTAGAGACTGAGGACGGGAGGCTGAGGGTTCTCACCAGAGAGCCCAAAGGATGGCCCAGGTCACTGGTGGGATCACTGCCCGAGCACTATTTCAGCCCCACATTTTTGGGTGGACCTCCCACAGTGGGAGCTGCCGAGCACTCCCCTGCAACACACACACACACACACCCCTCCTGGTGTTGGGAGGGGAACAGGAGAAAGAAAAAAAGAAGCAAGAGACAAAGAGAAAGGAGGGAGGGAGGGATGGAGGAAAAGGTGAAACAAAAAGGACAAACCCTAATGTCCCCAGTGATTCTAAGGGACAAAATCCCAGATGTGCAATAAAATTCTGCCTCCTTCAGCTTGTGTTTTCCATGCCTAGAATTCAACTTTCACCAGATGGATCAGACTGAACAGGTTTCAAATCTTGAGGAGGCTCTTACTTCTAAACAGAGACGGCCGTTTTCTAGTAAAATCACTAAAAGGGAAGGAGAAAACTTGAAAGAGGTTCCTCCTGGCGCTCACGTCCGTGAACCCGAATACTCTCTCAGTCCTCAAAGGGAGACCTGGAAAAGGAGACTTGTTGAAGCAAAGCCACAGGGGTCTCTGAGGTTTCCCTGGCCCCTCGCCCCTGGCCTGCCTGGCTGATGTCAGCATCTCTCTGTGAGGTCACCACCTCCCCACCACCTTGGACCAATAGGCTGAGGTCCTGCCAAAGGCCTTTGTGATGTCACTGCCGCACCCCTTCCTTGCTGTGCTAATGTCCTGCCCCTGGCCAGGCACTTTGCAGGTTTGAGCTACTCCCTGTGGATCACCCCACTCAAGGAGCGTTCGTTCTAGGCAGCAAGCCGGCTAGACAGGGAAACATCAGATGCTGCTCCCAATGCTACACTCAGTTTGTCAGAAATTAGTCGACTTCATGGCCAGAAGAGACCATTAGAGCATCTAATCTGACCCCCTGCATATCACAGGCCTCCTGTATGACACAAGAGCTACTTTTGGGGCAAACACATTCCAGAAAGGCATCTAGTCTTCATTGACTGACATCAGGAAATGGAGAATCCACCACTTTCCTTGCTGGTTGTTCCTGTGGTGAATCATCCTCGCTGTTGAATATTTGTGCCTTAGTTGTAATATGAATTTGTCTCTTTTCACCTTCCAGCCATTGGGTCTTGTTAGCCCTTTCTCTGCTCGATTTAAGAGCCCTTTAATACCCAATCTTTTCTCTCCATTAAGGCACTTCAAGACTTCAGTGAAGTCACCTTTCAATCTTCTTTTGATTAGCTAAACAGGTTGAGCTCTTTCAATAGCTCACTAGAAGGCATTTTTCTCCAGCTCTCAGAACATTTGGTGGCTCTTTGCTGTCCCAGCTCCAATTTCACATCTTTTTCAAATAAGGACCCCAAAACTGGAGGCAGTATTCCAGTATCAGTCTCGCTGATGCCGTGTCTCCTCCTGTGATGTTATTGACATAATCTGTAACTGTATAGATCACCGTTGCGACCACTGTTCTATATTTGCAGCCAATATTGTAGAAAGGTTGTCGTGTAAGGGGTCTATGGAGAGGTTCTGATTGGCTGATTATAATTATGCTATCATTTTTGTAGTTGACGTTATATTGGCTCTCTGTATTTCAAACTTGTGCTCTGCTTCCGGGGAACACTCAAGACAAGTTGGTGTCAGTTCTGCCTAGCCTGCTTGATGGCCCATTAACGACCATCAGCTACACAATCGACCCGCTGAGAAAAGGCAGATACACCTTGTGACTCAGGGCTTGGCTACACTTACAAATTTGCAGCGCTGCAGCAGGGTGTGAAAACACACCCTCTCCAGCGCTGCAAATTGCAGCGCTGCAAAGCGCCAGTGTGGTCAAAGCCCCAGCGCTGGGAGCGCGGCTCCCAGTGCTGTCCGTTATTCCCCACAGGGAGGTGGAGTACGGACAGCGCTGGGAGAGCTCTCTCCCAGCGCTGAGCTCTCTCCCAGCGCTGGCGCTTTGACTACACTTAGCGCTTCAAAGCGCTGCTGCGGCAGTGCTTTGAAGCGCTAAGTGTAGCCACAGCCTCAGCAAGCTATGCAAGGACCTGCCTATGCACAGAACTCTAAGGTTTTTCTATGCCATGTGCTTAGGGAGATGTATTTTCCATGCCCTGGTTCCTCGCTGACCCAGAGAGAACAAAGGAACACGAAAACAAAAACCTTCCCCCACGGATTTGAAAGTATTTTCTTCCCTTATTGGTCCTTTTGGTCATGTGCCAACCAGGTTATCTGAGATTTTTAACCCTTTACAGGGTATTTTATGCTACCTGTAGCTACATGTTTATGACACCCTGTAAATAGCTATCTGCAGAATCTGATTCTGAGTAAGGGCAGAGTGAAGGGAAGTGGCTTCAGCAGATTTACTGAGCATGCTCAGTTCATGTGAGCATGTTCAGTGCACCATAAGTAGCAAATTCCTACACACAGCAGTTTCTCACACTGCACCTGAGGCAGGGGCTCCATCGCTGTCCCGACTCCACCCAAGAGCTGCGAGACCCTCAGCTTAGCACTCGCAGGGGCCAATCCAGCTACGGGAGAGTGAGCGCCCCTGGGAGCAGGGAAGTGACCACATCTCCCTGCCAGAGGGTGCGGGAGGAGGAAGAAAGGGAAAGAGGAGAGACTGAACGGGGATAAGGAGAAATAAGTGAGGAAAGCAGCACCCAGCTCTTTTCTGCTGCATCACCCCTGAGCAGATTGCTCCTGAGCTCTAGGTAGTTAGCCCCCAGTGTCTCCCAGATCCCCCTGCTCCCAAGGCAATGCACATAGGGGTCTCCTTCCTGCCAGGCGTGATTACACATAGGTGTAGGTGTCACCCTTATGCCATGATTGGAGAAAGACAGCAAAGCTTGGGAACACGCGTCTGTATTTCCAGTCCAGTGTGACAATCCCGGCTCCAGGAGGGGTTTGTTCTCTGCTCCTGCTGGAGGGGCACAGAATGGGGCAGCAACAGGTCTGTGTCAGTTTTTGTTGCTCCACGTTCCTTAACTTAGAACAGTGTGAAATGAAGAAAATGGAGATTGAATTAAAGGGAAATAGACAAAGAAAAGTTCCAGCCCCGGTTGCTTATTGAAAGAAATGACTCCATTTCCCAGTTACAGGTTTTATTAACATGAACAAATAATCCCAAGAGCGCATGTCACTAAGGCTAAATGACTATAGACACCACTCAGCTAAGGGTTAAACAACACAGTGATAAAGTTCAGGTCAAATCAGGAAATCAGTGAGTTAACAAGGATATTGCGCTGGAATCAAGTCGTCAATTTAGTCCAACCATCAGATTAATACAGCAGAAAAACCAACCCTTATAAATCCTGAAAGAGCAACCCAAGAAGGCAGGTGCGCATTCAGTGATGCTGAAACCCCAGAGATTTCTCACCCAGGCAGTGAAACCCAGATTTAGCCAGCTGAATATTTCAATGCCGAAACCTAATCATTGCTTACATTTAGCCCACAACCTCAAAGCTAATTACAGTCTTCTCCTTAGATTTCACTATTATGTAGCTAATACTTCTCCTCGCCCTAAAACACATACAGACCTTAAGAGACACATTAGTAAAAGAATTCAAACAGCTCTCGCTGAACAATACGTATCTGACCACTCAATTCCTTGTGATGCTTGCACAAGTGAGGAGCATGCGTTCAGTCATTCCATAGGGCAGGGTTTTAAGGCTATTACGATTTGGGGAACTCTTCTTCCTAGCATCTTCCCCTTGTAGATTTCAGAGGTGTTCACACCCTCATCGAGCCACACTGTTACATCCCAATCTAATAGAAAGGCTGGGAGGTTGCCAACTTCATAAAAAGAAAGACAAAAAATAGAAAAGGGAACAAAACATTTCTAAGATAATAAGGGGTTGGATCTCTGCACCTCTCGGGCTTTGGATTCACCCAGAGTAGGAACTGTAGCTGCAGTTTAGGAACCAGGTAATGGCATAGATTTCCTCTCTCTCAAGTGCAGGGTGTGACCTATGTCTCATTCTCTCTGTCTCCCATCGGGTGATGGGACCATGAGTGAGAATGAGGAGGGGAAACCCCAGCAGGAAGATGCTGAGGAAGTAGAACCACCTGTGCTCTATTTTCACACTTTCTAACCTTCCAAAGAAGCAGGAGGCAGAGACGTGATACAAATGTATTAGACTCAAGAGAAAAACTAAGGACAGGTCTACACTAGGAGAGGATCGATCGAAGATACACAACTTCAGCTACGGGAATAGCAGAGCTGAAGTCGACGCACGAGGTCGACTTACCTCGGCATCTTCACAGCGCTGAGTCGACTGCTGCTGCTCCTGTCGACTCGCTTGCGCCTCTCATGGTGCTGGAGTACCAGAGTCGACGGGAGAGCGCTCAGGGATTGATTTATCACATCTAGACTAGACACGATAAATCAACCCCCGATAGATCAATCACTACCCGCTGATCCGACGGATAGTGTAGACCTGACTTAAGAGACGAAACCACAGACTTTGGACTCAGCATTCAAGTATCCTGCAGTCTGAACTTCGCATCTGATACATTCCCCCATTGGCTACCATTGTTTGGCCAGCAGGGAAGTGCTTCTTGTCCAACAAGGCAGCCAGATTGGGACCCATAGGCATGGAATGGCTCTGAAGGAATCAGCTGTTTCTCTTTGTGCTTCATGAAACTTTGGATCCAAATGGTAAAAGACAGTTGTGCCCAATTTAATCATGGCAGCCTCCAGGAGTGTGATCAATGTCACTTAACTAGGGAGCCGGGTTCTAAAAATAGTTTACCTGGGCCACAGGTCACCATAGCTTCCATCTCAGGGGTGAAGATCAACCACTAGTACCTGCAATTTCTACCTGAGTTCTTGTCAAATCTTTGACCTTACTTGGAGTAATTTGACACTTCTCTGGCATAGAATTCTTCACCAACCACACAACAGATCAGTAGCGACAGTGAGGTACACCTCCCTCAACTATGCCCTTTTATTTCTTTAATCTGGGGGCACAGATTTAAATTAGGGACTAAATTCAGGTGCGGCTTAGAATCCCTGTAAGACAACAAATCTAAGGTCTCTATTAAAAATAGGTATCTTTCTGCAGCTATAGCACATTCAACACGGATCCCATTTTCTACACATTTGCAGCATCTCCCAGGGGTGAGCTGAAGAGAAAAGTCACTTCCATTTTTCCCCATCTCTACCTAGAAAGGGATTGCATTTCCCAAACAATAGGCAACATGCACCTGATTAGGAAGGAGATATCTTCAGGCGCGACCTCCTGCAGCGCCTGGGCCACAATGGCTTTGGTAGCCCAATGCATGGGTATTTTTCTTATTTACAATTCATTTACTAGGGTATAAATCTTCCCAGCCCCTAAAAAAAAAATTGACCTAACCAATTGAACAACTGGGGGGATTGGGATGGTGATGGGGAATAAGGGAATCCCTCTGACTTACACTATCTTCTTCTGTTGTTATAGAGGGTGAAATGATGTTTTGCCCTATCCCTGCCCTGTTCCTGCTCTTTGTTATAGTTCAATATATTTTAAATGAGGAAAATGGTAGTAAAAATATCTGCTCTTCAGCACAATGTGAAGCAACATCAGAGCAACTGAGAATGAAACAATTTGTTCCCCAAGGGAGAACTCGATGACTAACAATGGCTTTGAAATGGGGGAACAGTATAACCGTGATACTCAGGGTTTGTTTAGACTAGGGAAAGTGATGGAGTTTAGGTCAGGTCAAGGAGAAAGCTAATGCCAACCACTGCACCTGGGCTGCATCTGCACTACAACTATAATTGTCTTTTTACCCCAAGATCACTAACCTGAGCAGCCAACGCCATGTACCGCCCTTGTGGATGGAAGACACAGGTAGTTTTTGCCTCAGTGTAGCTTGTTGGGAATCAAACCTCTCTCCCACCTGGAGCTGATGGAGCTTGGCTGTTCTCAGTGGTAGCAGATGACAGAACAAGGAGCAATGGTCTCAAGTTGCAGTGGGAGCCATCTAGGTTGGATATTAGGAAACTAATTTTGCTAAGGTGCTGGTGAAGCACTGGAATGGGTTACCTAGGGACGTGGTGGAATCTCCATCCTGAGAGATTTTTAAGGCCTGGCTTGACAAAGCCTGGCTGGGTTGATTTAGTTGGGGTTGGACCTGCTTTCAATAGGGACTAGATACCTCCTGAGGTCCCTTCCAACCCTGATATTCTATGGTTCTATGACATACACTCCTACGGCTCAATAGAAAAGATCATAGGACTGACCCCAAAGAAGGGTGAGCTGGAAAAGGCAGAAGCAGGCAACTCATCTGGGGGAGCTGAGACACCACGGTGAAGATGGTGCAAAGATCACTATGTGGGAATTAGCAAATGTGATTAAAAAAAATCCTTGCTCAGCCCTAGTCAAGGCATTTATTACAGTTCTCTCTTACGTGTATTTTCTGATGCCTGATAAGGTGTGAGCTCCAACTGAAGCTTTTCCAGCACTCAGAGCATGTGTAGGGTCTCTCTCCTGTGTGAATTCGCTGATGTGAGATGAGGGTTGAACTATCAATGAATTGTTTCCCACACTCAGAGCATCCATAAGGTTTCTCACCTGTGTGGATTCTCCGATGTGTGATAAGGGCAGAGCTTTGATTGAAACATTTCCCATACTCAGAGCACATGTAGGGTTTCTCTCCAGTGTGTGATAAGGGTAGAGCTCTGACTGAAGCTTTTCCTGCATTCGAGCACATGTAGGAATGTGCATTCTGTGATGAGTGAGAAGAAAGTCTGAGCTCCCATTGAAGCTTTTCCCACACTCATGGCATGTGTAGCGTGTCTCTTCAAAGTTGATTCTCTCGTGTGGAATAAAGTCTGAGAGGCTACTTAAGTTTTCTTCTGACCTCTGCTGAGTCTCACAGGATGTTTCTTTTTCTGGGAGTGCACAACTCCCGGAAACATTCCTTTGGATCTTCCTGACAACGTTCCATGTGGTTCTACTTGCTCAGCATCTTCCTTATGGGGTTTCTGCTCCTCATTCTCACTCACCATCCCAACACCCGATGGGAGACTGAGCGAATCCAGACACAGGTCACTCCCTGCACCTGAGAGAAAGGAAATGTCAGAGAGAGGAATGGAAAAAGCGATGAAGAAACCAAAATATACGTGGGAGAGATCAAACCTATCAGGAGCTGGTTTTCCCCAAACCCTTCCCCAGAGGAGAGAGGAAAGGATCAGCTTTAGTCCGCATCTCACCAGAACACTCTGGGGAAAGCTACATTGGGCAGGGACCTGCTGCCATTTGTTAGAATGTAGGTGGGAAGCCATGAGTCACATCTGCCTAATGATTCCACATCTGCAGGGAACAATCCTGAACTTGGAGAGCTCACAGGGTCTTTGTAGGGCATCCCAAATGTTTCCTGAATTCACACACAGAGTTTGAGTTGGTTTAACCAAGTCCCTACCTGTGAAGGCAGCTCTCGGGAGCACTTCTTTCTCAGAGCCCTGGAGATCTGGGACCCACGGCTCTTCCTCTCGTTCCAGCTGCAAGGTCACATCAGGTTTGGAATCTGGAAGCCCTACTCCAGGCAAAGAAAACAAGGGAGGTGAGTGGAATTTGTGGGATACTTGTCACAAGGAATAGTCCATGGTTTTACCCCCGGCTCATTTTTAAGCAGTACCATCCCAAGGCCAGCTTCCTTGGCTCAAAGTGGCAGGAGAGTTGTTAATCATATGCATTACCTTCGTGCCTAAGAACGAACTAACAGTGGGTCCCCAGTGTGCTAGGCAAAGTACAATAGAGAATAGTAGCTGGGCCATGCCCTGAAGAATTTACAATCTGAATAGACAAGACAGACACAGAATGGGGGAAGGGATAGACCCCACTGTTAGAACAGAGATATTCAGGGCTGCCTGTAAAGCCTATAGTTTAAGAACTTAGGTGTATTTTTATCACTTAGCTACTTACAGGAGTATGAAAAGAGAGAATCAAAATCACTGTTTGTATTTGTAAGGGCCTTCTCCTACTGTGACAGCCTGAGGCCTTGTTCTTAGACTAAGAATTATATCCCAGTACAATGATTGGTTAACGTATAGCTGAGAATATTACTCTATAAACAGGAGGGGGAAGGGAAATTGGAATCATGCTTGTTAACAGGGGGGAACGTGGAACAGGAACACAGGCCAGGCTCTGCGGCATCAGAGCTGGGAAGGAAACACTGGGGAACAGACTCTATGGGAGTATAGAGATAAGCCCGACTGGTGTGAAGGGCTTTGGAATATGCTTGCTTAGAAACTAACCCCAATAAACATGGCATTGTCTGTGCTTCAGACTTCTGGTCTTTTGCTGCTTGCTGTCTGCGTGACAAGAACTAGGGAAGCGGAAGGCCTCTAACATAACTGACATGACCTGATAACTAAGAGGTGAGCTTTTAAGGAAGGTTTTAATACACGTTGGAAATTATCAGGGATTCCCATGAGCACTGATGAGGGGACCATGCAAAATTTGCATTTAGATCCTTGTCTTGTTTTATATCCTTTCCCCATTAGGCACACTGGCACTGTCATGGATCCATGGGATCTGTGCAATGCCTGGGCTTTTAAACAGTGCTTGGAAAGCCTCTGGCTTCAACACTCCTACTTCAACCTGTGAGCTCTGCCAGCAGGCCCAGCTGAACGACACTCCTGTTCAGATACTGTTCCTCAGTCAATGCACAGAGCAAGTTTTTGCTGTGGCACTGGGCAGACTGTTAAAACATAGCAGGGTTCATTAGTGAACCGAAACTCAGCACCGGAGAGTCCTTAGATTAGCACAGGGAAGCGAAGAAGACAATATAGTCCATATTGGCCAATGCCCTTGAGCCAGGTTGCTGTAGAAAACGCTTTGGTTTCCTTTATCTGCACCTGTCCATTTGTCTTTGCTCCAGTAGAGCTCCCTGCATCTATGAGCCCAGCTATTCCTGCTCCCAAAAATGTAACGAGTCCATGTGTGCTTCACTCAACCAAGCGGAGATCCTCCCATGGACAGGTGACAATCATTCCCTTGTCTCTGTCGGGTATTCCATTGATGTAGGTTGGTCCCAGCCTGTCCTTAATGACCCATTCATATCACCCCATGACAGCTACGTGATAAAACACCTCATGTCTCCTGCTCGTTCTAATCATAGCAATACCAACCACAGACGGAAACTGAGGTGTGTATTGGCATCATACAAGTATCACCAAAATTCCCACCTCTCTCACACACACACACACACACACACACTGCTCACAGCCCCTGGAGAGAAAGCAAAGCCCAGGAACTGGACATTAGTCCAGCAAACACAGTGGAGGACAAGCTGCAATCCTCACATACTGGTGAAAAAGGAGAGGCATGTGAGTGCCTATCCAAGCGCGTGCCCGGGATGGCAAGCCACAGGGGCTGCCCTGGAGGTCTCTGTGAGGGCGGCAGTGAGGCAGCCTTCAGCGGCTTGCCTGCGGGAGGTCCGCCGGTCCCGTGGATTCGGCAGCAATTCGGCGATGGGTACATTATGTAGATTGATCCTTGCCTATGATTTCAGTTATAACTGTCTCCATTCAATCAAGTTTCTGTGTGTTTCACCAAATTTCATCTTCTCAATTAACTTTGCGTAGCCATGTACAAGGGTGAGCTGTGCCCCAATACGTAATCTTATAGGTGTAAAAACTGTACAGGCTACACCACCACCCTGTGACATCATCAACAAATTGCCCATCTGTGCCTGGGTAGTGGCCCTGCTATAGGAGGGAGGATGCAGCAAGTACTCAGGGTCGGTGGCCGGGGTCTCTGTGCACAGAGATGGGGAGGTTATATGGGGAGGGCGTAATGAGTGGGAGAGGGAGGTCAAGAGTTAAAATAATATTTGGGGAAAACATGTATATAAGGGAAACTGATCAGAAAGAAAACTGGAGTGTAGGATCTAGAACAAGGCTTGGGAGGGATTCGGGGTTAAAGGTCTGGGATCCCCCACAGCTCTGGATCCCCAAACCTCTCCTCCCTTCCACTGACCCATCCAGACCACTTCCTGAGTGCCCTTCCTCCACACTCCCCTCCCCTTCTTCCCTTTACTCTCAGCCAGCACCACCTCCCGGCACCTTGGAAGCATCTTCTGTTCCCTCCTCGTCTCTCACTACCTCATCCCTCCTTTCTGCATCTTACCTCTAACCCTGCTCACACCTTCCCCATGTCCAGGCACAACAGAATTATCTACTCTCCCCCTTCTCCTCCTCTCACATTGCTCTGTTCTCCTTTCACCTTTGGGCTCCTGAATGACAACATTATACTCTCTTCTATCAAAAGAGGAGCTCATCTGACTGTCACACAAGCCCTGCATCGGTCACACACCTATTTACTCAATTTAGAATTCTACAGGAGGCATATTTTCCTCTTAAAATGAGGGAAAGGCATGAAAGCTACAGTTATTAATGTAGCCAATAACGACGCATTAAATGCAATTTTAAAATGACTGATGACAAATGTCTAAAAATTATTCTAGTGGGTGGGAGATGAGGCAAAAACAGGGGCAAGGAAACTTGTCAAAACTTTTATGACAAATGAAGGTATAAAGTTATTACTACTCAGGTTCTTTAGAGACCCCACAACTTCTAATAACCCAGGGGACAGGACTCCTTACCCAGCGAGGTCACCGTCTCATAGTTCTCCTGCATGACATCCCTGTAGAGGGCTCTCTGAGCGGGGTCCAGCAGAGCCCCCTCTCCCCTGGTGAAATACACAGCCACCTCCTCGAAGGTCACCGGCCCCTGAAAGAGAAAGAGTCCAACACTCAGTACCTGCTGCCCCACTCACAACCCCACACTCATGGGGGAGAGGAGCCAATCAAATGGAAGCTCTGGGTGGCTCACAGGCAGAGTCCCCCCCACACCCCACTCAGAGCATCCAGGAAACGCCAGGGGGAGGGGACGAAGCGAGAGCCCCTTGTCTCTCCCAGCAGATCCATCCCCCCGCCATTAGCCACAGACGGACACAGGAGATGGAGGCCCTGGCAGGTGCAGGGAGAGCTCGCTGGCAGGGAGCCCAGCGCTGTTCTCATTGTGAAGAGCTGGACGGGGCCAGACTCAGTGGGGGGCAGACGACATGACGGTCCAGGGGGGCTTTGCTGAGGGGGTTCCTCCAGCAGGGGTGTCCTGTCTCTCCTCCCCCCACTTCTCTTCAGCTGCCTCCCCTGCAACTGTTCCTGCAGCCCTGCCCCCTCCCCCCACACTTGGAGCTGCCCCGGCCAAGCTGCTCCCAGGAGCCTCCTGTGTGCTGACAGAAGTAAACGGCCGAGGAATAACCCGATGCCCTAAGATGATGGGAAAAGAGGTACCAAGTGGTAACAGGGTGAAAAATTAGCCAGAAGATTAATTTTAAATAAAAAAATTCTGGAAAGGCTCCTCTGTTTCCAAATGTGCCTTAACCACAAGATACAGGTCGTGTGTCTATGCTAATGAGGTATAATCAGAATCACATTATATAAAGGGGGTCCCCAGAGCGGGAAAATTGAGCTCTCTGTGGGAAACTCCAGCAGGAACCATCCCTCTACTGATGGTCAATCCATGAGAGACTCATCAGACCCTAATACTATTGTTCAGGGTGTGAGTAGAACTAGAGTTGTAACTTTTTCACAGGTCTTTATAGAATTTATCTGCACTTGGGGCGTCATAACCTTAACTGTAACTTTAATAAAACTTGTAAAACCGACTAGACCTTGTGCTTGTGAATGTCTGTGTGGTCACTACCCTTGGTCTCTGTGTGTTCCTAGAGACTGTACGTTTGAAGCAAGTAGCAGAGGCGACTTTCACTCTGTTAAGCTTGAAACTGTCGCCACCAGAGCCGACCCCGCGGGGGTGAAATGCCACATTACAAACTGCACTTCACATAAAATCAAAGGCTGCACAATACACCACACACCAGGCCACTCTCACTTCTGCGCTGCTGCTAGCGGTGGCATGGCCTTCAGAGCTGGGCACTCGGCCAACAGCCGCTGCTGTGAGGCCGCCCAGCCAGTGCTGAATTTGAGCCGGGGCTGAGCTCTGGCGCCTCTTTCAATACAAATTAAGCACTAGAGGGAGGCATCGGGGTCTGGACATGATGGTGGGGAGCCCGTGGGGGCCAGGGGGGATGGGGGGCACCAAATTACAAGTTCACCCAGGGCACCATTTTCTCTAAGGCCAGCCCTGGAGCCGGGTATGGGGGAGGGGCACATCCCCTAAGGCCGTGGTTCTCAGCTAGGGGTCCCTGGATCTCTGGGGGGCTGCGAGCAGGTTTCAGGGGGGCCTCCAAGCAGGGCCAGTGTCAGACTCGCTTGGGCCCAGGGCAGAAAGCCCAAACCTCCCTGCCTGGGGCCATGAGCCCTGCCACCAGGGGCTGAAGCCAAAGCTTGAGCAATTAGCTTTGGGGGGGGGGGGCCTGTCACAGGGGGCCCCAGGCAACTGCCCTGGTTGCCGCCCCCTAACGCCAGCCCTGGCTTTTATACGCAGAGAACGAGGCACGTGCAGGGCCGTGGAGTTTTTATAGCACATTGGGGGCCTTAGAAAGAAAAAGGTTAAGAACCCACCCCCAGCCTCCCTGGTGGGTGCCCCCTCACATCTCACAGCAGCCGCTGGTTAATCAGGTCGGGCTCCAGCCCCGGGAGTCTGGTCCGTTTTCCTAGCCCTACCTAGGGGGGTTGTTTCCTGTTCCACAAATTAGAGCATTTCCACCCTCTAACCTCATGGGTCTGTTCCTAGAATGGAAGCTGCATATTGAACAAGTCCCAACAGGTTTGCTACACCCTGGCCTCCTCCCATTCTCCCCCTGTGAATGTTTTGGCTACTCCAACCTCCAAACCAGACTGCCCAAGCCTCCCTCCTCCGGTGCGTTTGCTGTCCCTCCCCTCCAGCAGGAACCCACCAGCAACCCCCCCATAACCCCTACCTGAGCCGGCTCCACTGCAGTCATTTCCCTTCCCTGTCCCATGGGAGGATGGGACGAGCTGGAGCGAAACATGGACGACATCCTGCAGGGCGAGAAAGGCAGTTGCAGGGGTTTCAGAACAGGCTTTAGTTCATGTCACATCACGATTCCCCCAGGATCTTTCCCTGCAGAGACACAGCCTAGGTTCTGCCATGCTGGGAACATGCTCCAGCTCTTTATTGCAGGGGAGACCTGGCCCCTCCTGCCAGGCTAAGCCCACAGGGAGATTTTTCAGCCTCCCCAGTAATAAAATCTCTGAACAAAATGCTGGAAAGGAGCAGAACCAAAGGGGCTGGGCAGGCTCCATAGGGACACTGGCTCCTCCCTTCCCCTCCTGTGCGGCCATGTCCTGTCGCTGGCAGAGATCAGCCCCCCCATCTTCCCCTCAGAGGCAGCCGTGTCTGCGGGCTCCCCCAGCCAGCACCCACTAACCACCACCCACGCTGGGGGAGTGACACACAAGGGCGGGTCCAGGCACCAGCACGCCAAGCGCGTGCTTGGGGTGGCATGCCGCGGGGGGCGCTCTGCCGGTCGCCGGGAGGCGGCAGGCAGCTCCGGTGGACCAGGGGACCCTCCGCCGGCACGCGTGCGGTTGGTCCACCAGAGCCACCTGCCGCCCTCCCGGTGACCGGCAGCGCGCCCCGCGGCATGCCGCCCTGCTTGGGCGGCAAAATGTCTAGAGCCGCCCCTGGTGACACAGGACAGCAAATTCCACCTACCCAAGGACAAATTGCTGCAGATAAACGGGCTGGGTTCACATCCCAAAGCTGAGGAGAATTTAAGAATTATGGAGAAAATCGGGAAAATAGGAGACGAGAGAGTCAATAATTTTTAGGAAAACGAGGGAATCTCCTTGGGTTTTCTAACCACATGTGGGGAGGGCGAGAGAAGGGAAGAACTAGAGAGAATTGTTCTCAGGTTTTGAGACGGAAAGAAACGGCACAAACAGGAAAAGGATGCAAGTAGCTCACCCCGTGACCATAGGCGTCGCCTTTGCATTTCATGAGGGTGTGCACCCAGGGAGCCCCACCCCATCCACTGCCTCCCACTTCCTGCCCCCTGGCTGCCCCCCTCAGAACCTCCAACCCCCCCTGCTCCTTGTCCCCTGACTGCCCCCTCCTGAGACCCCGTAACTGCCTCCCTAGGACTCTACCCCTACCTGTCCCCCTGACCCTTATCCACCCCCCTGACCCTTATCCACACCCCAGATCCCATACAGACCCCCGGGACTCCCACACCACATCCAACCGCTCCCGCCCCTGACAGGACCCCAGAACTCCCAACCCATCCAACTCCCTCTGCTCCCTGCCTGCCCTGACCCCGCTCCGCCCCCACCCCCAACAGGCACCCCAGACCCTCAACCCATCCAACCCCCTGCTCCTTGTCCCAATCACCTCCTCCAGAGACCCCCCCCCACCCACAAATCACCCCTACAACTATCCAACCCCCCTCCCCACCTCCTGGCAGCTCTGTCTGGTGCCTGCTCCCACCCACACACTCAAAGTGGCGGAGGAGGTTCCCTCTCCTTCGGTGGGAAGGTTGCCTAGTGGTTAAGGCACAGTACTCAGGCTCAGGTGTTCTGGGTTTGCGTCTCTACTCTGCCACAGAGTCCCTGCTTAGCCTTGGGAAAGTCACTTCACCTCGTTGTGCCCTAGATCCCACCTGCCCAATGGGGCCAACACTGACCCTGCCTCCTGGGCTAAATCCATTCATGGCTGGGTGACTGGGGGGGGGGAATGGAGATACCAACATGGGGAGATTTGGGCTGAATTTCTCCACAGCCAGAGAGTGGAAAGGCCGCCCCAGGGAAAAGCTCCGCGGAGGAGGCGCCACAAGCTGCCGGCAGCGGGTCATTCCCGGGGGGGCCGAGCACCCGCCTGCAGCCGCCACAGCCTCCCCCCCCCGGAGCCCCCACGGGAGGAGCAGCCTCCCAGCCGGGGCTCAGGGCATTGGGGTGCCAGGGCTCCCCTGCGCACGCCTGGGCCAGGACACTCACACACACTCTGCCCGGGGCTCCTGGTGCCCAGAGACCGAGCAACCCCCCGCCTGCCCCCCCCGCCCGTCCCCGCCTGCAGCGCCGGCCTCTCCCCGCCCGCCCCGCCCCGCCAGCCGCACCCAGGGGAGCCCCGGGCCCAGGCTCTGTCCCCACCTGGAGCCCAGCGGGGCCGGGGGCAGCTCCTGCTGCAGCTGAGAACAGCGGCTCCGCTCCGGCCCGGGCGGCTCCAGCGCTGCTGGCAGCACGTGGCCACCAGGGAGCAGCTGCTGGGCCCGGGCTCCTGCGTCACAATGTGCCAGAGCCCCGCCCCAGGAGCTGCCCCGCCCGGGCTGTGCCAGAGCCCCGCCCCAGGAGCTGCCCCACCCCTGGGCTGTGCCAGAGCCCCGCCCCAGGAGCTGCCCTGCCCCGGCCTGTGCCAGAGCCCCGCCCCAGGAGCTGCCCGCCACCCGGATTTGTTCTCCTGCCTCCTTCTTCCCAGCACTCCCCCCGCCCCCCCCCGCTCCCAGCTGCTCCCTTCCTGTGTCTGCAAACACCCCCGGGCGGGCTGCAGCCCTCGCTGGGGCTGTCTCCAGTGGCTGAAGTTGCCTCCATCTCTGCTCACCTGAGGGGGAGGGGAGGGATGAAGAGAGGAGATGGTCCCAGGGTGTGAAAGCAGAACCAGGGGGCAGGGAAAGAAGGACTGTTTGGAAAGGTGGGTTTTTGCGGGGGGGGGGGTGATCCAGATGGAGTCAGAAGCAGTTGGGCAGCAGAGGCTCAGGGAGATTGAGGGGAACCCCCTGGGGGTCCAGTGTTGGCAGGGTTTGTACAGCACCTAGTGCAATATGGGGTCCCAGAGCTATAACTAGCTATTTTTACACCCAAGGCAAGAATATAAAATTGCGCCCCCTGCTCTGCCACCCAGCCCCCTTGAAACACCCCCCCAGCGCCACCCAACCCTGTGGAAACAACCCCCCCCGCAGCACCGCCCGCCCCGCAGAAACAAACCCTCCTTCCCCAGCGCCTCCCCACCGAAACAGCTGTGGGCCGAAAAGGAAGGTTTGGGGGAGGGGGGAGGGAGAAGAAACGGCCCCCATAAGGTGACCAGATCTCACCATCACACCCCTCTTCACCCCCTATCCCCCCACTGGCCTGCTGCATCTCCTGCTAGTCAGTCCCCCACCCACCACTCACCTCCTTTCACCTCCTCCCTCCCCTGACAGAAACCCCCATGCCCACCCCTAGAGCCCCTGCTGGCTCACTGCTCACCTCTGCGCCCACCTGCCACTTGCCCACCTGCTCCCCACTTGCCCCCACACATCCCCCAAGTGTAAAGCCTCATTCAGAGACCCAGGGGTCACCATATCACTGCACCCCGCAGTCACTCAGTGCGGTTGTAGATAAATCTCTGCATTTCGCATTTTTGTATAACTTTTACATGACTTTGTATTGAACCTTGGTAATATGTTATAGGAGGCCCCTAAGGTAGTGTAATTAAGGTAACAGAAAAATGTCTTTTTGCTAGAAGTAGAATAAGATCTCCCCCCCCCCCCCACGTGGTAACCCGTCACCCTGTGGAGTGAATGAGGTGGGACTGAGGAAGGCGTGGAAGGCAGCACCTCCAGACAGCTGCACCCCATGGAGAGGGGCTGGGAGCCCGACCAAGGCCAATCAGACCTGGCAAGTGGGCTGGCTAGAGAAGAGCCGACACACTGACGGCCTCGGGGTCAGGAGCAAGCACCTTCCTGTGGGAACCCCCTCTGTGCAGCACTGGGACAACCCCCAGCCCAGAGTAAAGCAGCAAAAAGGACCAATAGACACTGTCCCAGATTTTGAATCTGGGAGATTTGCCCCTCTCCACCCACCGACTCGCCGCTTGCCTCCTCACCCCCCACCAAGTGTAAAGCCTCATTCAGAGACCCAGGGGTCACTATATCACTGCACCCAGCAGTCACTCACTGCAGTACCAAACATTAAACTACTGAAAATGGCGCCCCCCTCCAGCCACCGACTTTTTGGACTAGAAAGCTTTGCCCCAGACATCCCCTTCAGAAGACATCCGCAGACTGGCCTCACCTAGCAGCCCCCAAAGAAGGAATTGGGGGGACTAAATGGACAGGGCCCCTCTCTAGCTGAAGCCTGGCAAGGGAGGTACGTGGATCCCACTAGAATTTAAAATGAAAAGTGAGGGGGGGGAGGCTCTGCTGGACCTCGGCAGCTCTAGATACAGCACCAGGCACGTAGGAGGATTTCCACTCCTGAGCCGTGGAAGCAGAAATTGACTTTTCCTTTCCAGATTTAGTTAATGTTCAGAAAGGGAATCTAGCACCTGCCTTCCAGATTTGAACACCCTCAAAATTCAGGAGTGCTCAAGCTCAGTTTGGGCAGCTGTTACTTCATTTCTCCCAAATCAAATATGCTGATCCACTGTCATTTGCTGTAGAAAAAGTAGGATAAAATTGAGCAAGAAATGTGTCCCAGGAGTTATTAGGACTGGAATTGCAATTTTCAACAGCCATTGCCTTTTTGTTTAAAAGGAAGACAGTGATATTGCATTGGCAAATTCCCCAGAGGTAATAATTGGAGATATATCAATTTCCTAGAACTGGAAGGGACCTTGAAAGGTTATTGAGTCTAGCTCCCTGCCTTCACTAGCAGGACCAATTTTTGCTCCAGATTCCTAAATAGCCCCCTCAAGGATTGAACTCATAACCCTGGGTTTAGCTGGCCAATGTTCAAACCACTGAGCTATTCCTCCCCCCTGCCCTGCTAAATGACCCACCCTGGGAGCAAGTTACAAGTGACCCAGGGCTGGGGTGGAAGGAGAGTGCAGGGGTGTGTGTGTGTGGGGAGAGCCCAGGGCTGGGGTGGCAGGGGGGGCAGGTGGAGGAGGCAGAGCCCAGGGCTGGGGTGTCGGTGGGGGAGCAGTGGGGGGAAAGGGCAAAGCCAAGAGCTGGGGCAGCATGGGGTATGTGGGGGGGCAGAACCCAGGGCTGGGTTGGCAGGGGGGTGCGGGTTGGGAGTGGAGAGCCCAAGGCTGGGTTGGCAGGGGGTGTGGGTGGAGGGGGCAGAGCCCAGGTCTGGGGTGGCAGGGAGGTGCAGGGGGGAGCCCAGGGCTGAGGTGGGAGCAGCCAACATTTTTTTTTGCTTGGGACGTCAAAAAACCTAGAGCCAACCCTGCCTCCACGCACTGTGAGGTAGGTAGGAGCGGATCATTATTATCTCTACTTGAAAGAGGGAGAAGCTAAGGCTGAGAAAGGAGAATTGACTTGTCTTAGGTCACACAGCCTGTCAGTGGCAGAGTTGGGAATAGGACCCAAGAGCCCTGATTTTCAAACTAACCATCGGATCTTGAATTTCAGACATTGAATGACCTGTGCTCTCAGATGAGCTCCAGACCAACAACAGTGCACAGGAATTATTCAGCAAGTATTTGAGGAGAACTGCAATGTTAGAGAGAATCATGAACTGCTCAGAGACCATTAATGCAGAGAAGCAGCAAAATTCATCAAACATAGAACTGGTTCTGACTTATTTCCTTGGTCTTAAAAGAGAACAACAAGGACCTGAGTCTCCTCCCTCTCAATAACCCCCTGCTCAGCCAATTAGGGTAGAGACTGAGGACGGGAGGCGGAGGATTCTCACCAGAGAGCCCAAAGGATGGCCCAGGTCCCTAGTGGGGATCACTGCCCAAGCACTATTTCAGCCCCACATTTTTGTGTGGACCTCCCAAAGTGGGAGCTGCAGAGCACTGCCCCGCAACAAACAAACACACACACACACACACACACACACACACACACATGTGGTAGTGGGAGGGGAACAGGAGAAAGGACAAAATAAGCAAGAGAAGAAGAGAAAGGAGGGAGGGAGGGATGGAGGAAAAGGAAAAAAGCACAAACCCTAATGTCTCCAGTGATTCTAAGGGACAAAATCCCAGGTGCGGAATAAACTTCTGCCTCCTTAAGCTCGTGTTTTCCATGCCTAGAATTCAACTGTCACCACATGGATCAGACTGAACAGGTTTCAAACCTCCAGGAGGCTCTTACCTTCTAAACAGGGACGGCTGTTTTCTAGTAAAATCACTAAAAGGGAAGGAGAAAACTCGAAAGAGGTTCCTCCTGGTGCTCACGTCCGTGAACCCGAATACTCCCTCAGTCCTCAAAGAGAGACCTGGAGAAGGAGACTTGCTGCAGCAAAGCCACAGGGGTCTCTGAGGTTTCCCTGGCCCCTCGCCCCTGTCCTGCCTGGCTGATGTCAGCATCTCTCTGTGAGGTCACCACCTCCCCACCACCTTGGACCAATAGTCTGAGGTCCTGCAAAAGGCCTTTGTGATGTCACTGCCACACCCCTCCCTTGCTGGGCTAATGTCCTGCCCCTGGCCAGGCACTTTGGAGGTTTGAGCTAGTCCCTGGGGATCACCCCACTCAAGGAGCGTTCGTTCTAGGCAGCAAGCCGGCTAGGCAGGGAAACATCAGACGCTGCTCCCAATGCTACACTCAGATGTTCAGAAATGAGTCGACTTTACAGCCAGAAGAGACCATTAGAGCATCTAATCTGACCCCCTGCATATCACAGGCCTCCTGTATGACACAAGAGCTACTTTTGGGGCAAACACATTCCAGAAAGGCATCTAGTCTTCATTAAATGACATCAAGAGATGGCGAATCCACCACTTTCCTTGGTAGCTTGTTCCTGTGGTGAATCATCCTCGCTGTTGAATATTTGTGCCTTAATTGTAATATGAATTTGTCTCTTTTCACCTTCCAGCCACTGGGTCTTGTTATGCCTTTCTCTGCTCGATTCAAGAGCCCTTTAATACTCAATCTTTTCTCTCCATTAAGACACTTCAACACTTCAATGAAGTCACCTTTCAATCTTCTTTTGATCAGCTAAACAGGTTGAGCTCTTTCAATAGCTCACTAGAAGGCATTTTTCTCCAGCCCTCAGAACATTTGGTGGCTCTTTGCTGCCCCAAACTCTAATTTCACAACATCTTTTTCAAACGAGGACACCAAAACTGGAGGCTATTCCAGTATCAGTCTCACTGATGCCATGTCACCTCTTGTGACGTTATTGACATAATTTGTAACTGTATAGATCACCGTTGCGACTGCTGTTCTGTATTTGCAGCCAATAGTGTATAAAGGTTGTTGTGTTAGGGGTCTATGGAGAGTTTCTGATTGGCTGATTATAATGATGCTATCTCTAGATCTGTATCATTTTTGTAGTTGACGTTATGAATATTGGCTCTATGCTGCCTGTATTTCAAACTTGTGCTCTGCTTTTGGGAAACACCCCAGACAAGTTGGTGTCAGTTCTAACTAGCCGGCTTGATGCAGGTTAGGGAAATGTGAGAACCACTACACTACAGAAACTCCATTACAGTGCACTGCCCTGCCCTGCCCTCAAATTCCCTGCACTTTGGTGGTGCTCACCCTGGCACACACTGGTGGGCGAACCTGGAGAAACTGGCAGCAGCTCTCTGATGGGTCAGCTGGAAGAACAGAGGACTGGAGCCAGGGATCAGGAAGTCGTCCTTACATCACCTTTGTGACTCTAGCTTGAAGGGGAGCTTCTTTTTCTTCCCCTTGCTGAGAAGCAGCAAGAGAAGAAAGAAAGGTCCGGTGGGCCAACAGGGTGCAGAAGCCAATGCTGCCTTTTCCTGCAGTGAAGCCCAAAATGAGGGACTTGCATTGAGTAAAGGCAGTGCTGTGTTTCCAGCCCACTGCTGCAGCAAGAGGGATGAAACAGTCTGCTGAAGCCTGGGATTGAACCAGAGACCTTTAGAGCTTCAGTCTAATACTCGCCCAACTGAGCTACTTCAGCACTTGCAGCTGGGCTTTTTGGGCTGCTGCTTCTCACCTTGGAGTTTATTCTCCATAAACCATCTCCCCAGTCAACAATGGCCAATGCAAGATGGACATCGCTTGCTATTTTAGCCCTTGGAAACGTCATCAACTAGTCTCTGGATCTCTCAAATGCTGCACTTCAGTTCATGGGGGAAAGGCTAGAGAAGTGACCTTTGAACAAAGGGCCTGGGGTTAACATCCTAACACTGTCTGTCTCTAACTGTAACACTATTTAATACCGGCCCACCCTGTGCTGGTGAGGGCTCCATTTCTAGATGTTAGTACATTTCAGTTACTGTCAAAATTAAAAGTTTCTATATGCTTAGAAGAAATGATTTTTTCATTTGCTTATATACGGCATGAATAAATACAGATTTACACATCCTAGCATGAACATTTATTGTCTTATATGATAGAGAAAATCCTGCATCCAGATTGTGCATCAAAATAATGAAGTGAGCTACAAATGCAATAAAAATAAGGAATTCAATGGTTTAACATATGGAGCGGGGCTGGGGGGTTCCGAAGACACGTCTTGCCTGGGACGCTACTTGGTCTAGGGGAGGCCCTGTCAGGGAAAGCAGGAGTTAGTCTCACACGCCTATTTCCAGGCTGTAATCTGTGGGCGCCCTGCTCTGGGGGAGGGATCGCGGCAGCCCAGACTCAGGGCTGGAACAGGCCCCGGATTGAGGGGGTGGCTGCAGGGTTTGCAGCGCTCTGATGTCTCAGACAATGTGTCTCTCCCAAAGCCTCAGATCTGCGTCCCCAGAAGGCTCCTGCGCTGCCTCCGCTCCTTTCACAGTCTATAGCAAGGAGAAGCAGCAAGGGTCAAGGATGAGCCATGGGCACAAAGTGGGGGGCAGAGGCTTCAGGAGGAAACCCAGCCCCCAGAACAGAGGGGGATAGGAGGCTTTTTCTCTCTCCTTAGCCACGGGCTATAGCTCCGAGAGCTCTGTGAAATGCCTCCCTGCCCACAGCCTGGGGAAGGGGAAGGAGTCCCAGGTTCTAGCTCGATTTGGAGGAGGATCACTGGCCCCTAGAACCACTCGCTGCCCTTTCCCAGAGAAACCTGTGATGCCCAGAACGGGGCTGAGATAAATGCTGACAGGAGCCAGGAATTGCTCCCCTGGAATAGCAGCAGGACTGGGCAGCTGGAAATCTCCCCAAAGGAGCTGAAGCCTTGGTGGGTCAGACATAGATGCCCCAGGTACTGCATGGGGGGCTTAGGTTTGTTTCTGGACAAGAGCAGTGAGAGTTTTATTGCCTCAACATTTCAGTAGAAAAATTCAGACCCAAAGTGTGTGTGGGGGAGGTCGATAGCGGTTTGATTTAGTTTGTTTTCTCATTCTCGTTTTAAAAGCCCTGGGTCATTTTGATGGGAACAATGTTTGTGGAAGGCCAAGGACAAGTAAGAAAAGTTAAAAATCTGCGTTGGAGTGAGGGGGTCTGTGTGGGCCAGGGCAGGGGTGGAGATTTTCATGGGGAGGGGTTAGGGGATAAACTAGAGGCTTTTGCGGGAACATAGGGGGATGTTTTGCAGTTTAACCTCCCCACTTTCCTGTGCTGCTGCCCAGCTCCGACCCCACTGACACCCCTTTGACGAAGTTGGAATTTTCTGGATGTTTTGTTTGCATCTTGTGTGTACCTCAGTTTCCCCTATTTGTTGCACGATTATCTAGATTAAAGGTCCAAAATGTGGGGTGCCCCCTGCCAGGGGGAATGGAGTAACATTCAGGGGGATGCAGCTGGGCCCAGGCCAGCCCCCATGGGGATGGGGAGGGGGAGCCACCCAGCTCCACTCTTGGCTCCAGCCCCAGCTCTGGCCCCTGCCTCAGCCCCCTTACCCCTGTCTGTGTCCCTTCCCCCTTAGCTGCGGCCCCACTCCCAGCCACGACCCGGGGGGAGCATGGACAGGGGTGGGGGGCATGACCCTGAAGTGTTTTGGGACCACGGATCTCGGTGGTGGGACAAGGGGGTTAAATCTTGGCAGAGACCCCCAAAGGGCAGGTGTGGCTGCTGTCTGGCTGCCTGGGCCCAGACAATGGCCACAAATTCTGTCTCCTAGCAACCGATGGCCGGGGCGCACCTGCTGCAAGAGGCCAGCGGGCCGGGAGGAGTCGGAGAACAAAGAACGAGCTGGAGGCCAGGTGAGCAGGTTGCCAGGGAAACAGGACAGAGGCCAGACGAGGGGCAAAGGGCCTGGCTGAGTCGGGCTGTTGGAGCAAGGAGTCTGCTGGGTTGGGGACTCGAGGGGAGAGCCCAGGCTCTGAGTTCGGGGTCTGCCCAAGATGGACGTTGCTGAATCTTCCTGCTTCCTGTGCGAACACAGAACTTTCCCAGGCTGGATCCCAGACCCCTAACAAACCTTCTGTTGTACAGCGCTGGCTGAGAGTCACTGGGGACTGTGGAAGTTGGGGGTGCAGGACTCCCCTTCGGGGCGGGTGAGGCTTTCCCAGGTGTCCGACTCAGGTGGACTCACTGCAGGAAGCTCCTGGTGTGGAACAGGGGGGCTGAAAGGTCCAAGGTCAGTCCCAGGAGGGGCTGAAGCCAAGGAGGCTTCCCCCAGTGAGAGCGTCCCCTGGGGGAGTCACACTGACGAGGCTCTTGCCTGGGTTTGACTCCGAGCTGTTCCAGAGCACGGAGCCTGTGTGCCCGTCACAGCCCCCCAGCATGTGACCTACAGGCTCCACTCTGGCAAAGCTCCCTGTAAATCAGAGACAAACTCCCCCCTTCTCCCAGTTACTCTCCCCTGCAGAGAACCCAGAGCAGCTCCTGCCTCGCTGGGTCTCCTGCCAGCCACAGCTGGCCAAGGAGCTGCCCGAGCCGTTCCCCTGGGTCCCTGTGCAGGGGCAGCGTCAGTTCCGAGCTCACGAGTACAGTGGTGACTCTTCCTGCCTGTCACGGGGGGGACGAGGGCTTGATTCCCTGAGGAGAAAGCTGGGATTGTGACACCCGTGTATGTCTGCAGTGCAATTAAACCCACAGCTGGCCCAGGCCGGCTCGGGCTTGCCAGGCTCGGGATCCAGGGGCTGGAGCCCGACCACTGGGACCCTCCCCCCTCGCTAGGTTCAGTGGCCGATATACTGAAGATGAGTTTGTAAGTGGGGAATGTGCACTGGGTGCTGCCACTGGACAGACACTTCCCAGCAGGAGCCCCACCCCGTGAATGTGATCTACTCTAAAAACATGTGATGAAGGAAAGTCAGCCTGGGGCTCTGGATTTATCATCTCGCAACGACTCGATTCAACTTGCTCAGGTTAGAAAGAAAGTTGGTTTTTTATTGCGACCCTGAAAATTGCCTCCGGTGTGAAAGTCAGAGCTGGATTGTTTCGAGCTCATGCACCCTTATCACTATTGAAGGAGTAAAGGAACGTGCAAACCAATGCAGCCTTAACATGTCATTTGCATCCTCAAGCCTTGTTCCTGTGGCAGGATCTCAAGGACAGGCAGAAATGTTACCCGGTGTCAGGAGGAGAGAGGAAAGCACTTCCCCTCGTGTATTTCCCCAGGCTGTTGTGCAAGGCAGCAGAGGCGCTGTAGGGCATTTTCTGTCACTGATTTTTTTCATGTTGGTGTGGGAGGAAAGACTTAGACCTGCCAACTTTGTGACCCTGTGAATGTGAAGTGAGCAGATGATGAGTTAACAATGATGCTGTTGCACAGGGTTTGATTGGAATTAGAAAACAAAAAGCCCTTAAAGTGGAACTCTTGGGTGAATAGAATGAGCTGATTTATAGTCAACCTTGAAAGGCAATAGACTGTTACATTGGGCAGAACAGCCTGGTTTGGTTGGTTGGTTGTTTTCCCTGATAAATTGCAGAGGGTTCACAGAAGAGCCACAGGAATGATTAAAGGCTTGAGCAGGCAGAGAAGTTTAAAAACAAACCGAACCTTCCCTGCTCCTGCCGGCTGTGACTGCTGAGGACATTTTCCTTCTCTACTCCAGAGTCTCTCTTCTGCCAGATTCTCAGCAAGTCAGGCCCCCTGCAGACTATGGCAGAGCAGTTTGGTATGAAGCTGCAGGACTCACAATGTAAGAGTGCAGCTGCTGTAGCATCTTGACTGACCATGGGCTAAATCCTGCAGCCCTGGCAGCCCAGGATAACCTCCCACTGATGGTGATGGGACTTTAGCCTTTGTAACGATCTGTTGGTACCTGAGCTCTCAGATGTGAATTAAACTGGGGGCAGACACAGCTCTGTCCAAACAAGTGAAGGATGTAAGTGAAAGAGCAAAGCTGGCCCTGGGGAGCTGCTGCAGTCCTGTAAACACAGCTGGGAGGGATCAGATGGAAAACACCTGGAGCAGCACTGAGACAAGGAAGTTTGTCAGGGAGATCAGTAGCAATAAATGTGAACTGAAGGAGTGCTTTCTCCTCTGTGCCGACAGGTTTGAATTGTGTTACTTTACTGTGAGATAAGGCTTTACAATATCCTGCTCTAATTTCAGGATGGGTCTATAACCATAATTAGTCTCTGTTGAACTGGGACTTTCAAAATTCCCAAGGAATTTAAGGGGTGGGGTTCATAGTTGGTCACCTGAGGGAGTGCAGTAGAGTTCAAACCAAAGACCAGAGAGGCAAGAACAGGGATTGTGGGACACCTCCCAGAGGCCAATCACAGCACTGTCATCGACTAGGGTGTCTACACTGGTACTGTGGTGCTGTAGCCCCGGCTCAGAAAGCTGTACGCCTCTCGTTGGGAATCCCTCTGATTTACATCTCTCTGTGAGGTCACCACCTCCCCACCAATAGTCTTTGACCAATAGTCTGAGTTCCTGCAAAAGGCCTTTGTGATGTCACTGCCACACCCCTCCCTTGCTGGGCTAATGTCCTGCCCCTGGCCAGGCACTTTGGAGGTTTGAGCTACTCCCTGGGGATCACCCCACTCAAGGAGCGTTCGTTCTAGGCAGCAAGCCGGCTAGACAGGGAAGCATCAGATGCTGCTCCCAATGCTACACTCAGTTTTTCAGAAATTAGTCGACTTTATGGCCAGAAGAGACCATTAGAGCATCTAATCTGACCCCCTGAATATCACAGGCCTCCTGTATGACACAAGAGCTACTTTTGGGGCAAACACATTCCAGAAAGGCATCTAGTCTTCACTGAATGACATCAGGAGATGGCGAATCCACCACTTTCCTTGGTAGCTTGTTCCTGTGGTGAATCATCCTTGTTGTTGACTATTTGTGCCTTAGTTGTAATATGAATCCTTGATCTGGCTCCCAGCCCCTCTCCAAGGGTTGCAGCTATCTGGAGGTGCTGCCTTCCTCAGTCACACCTCATTCATTCAACAGGGCAATTGATTACAAAGTGGGGGGAAGATCTTATTCTACTTCTAGCAAGAAGGCATTTTTCTTTTACCTTAGGGGCTCGCTAAAACATATTACCAAGGTTCAATACAAAGTCATATACAAGTTATACACAAATGCACAATGCAGAGATTTATCTAAAACTGCATTGATTGACTGCTGTGTGCAGTAATATAGTGACCCCTGGGTCTTCGAATGAGGGTTTATACTTCGGGGTGGGGGGCACGAGTCGGAGGTGGGCAGGTGGGCAAAGAGGCGAGCAGTGAGCTAGCAGAGATTCTAGGGGCAGGGATGGGGGTTTCTGGCAGGGGAGGGAGGACGTGAAAAGAGGCGAGTGGTGGGTAGGGGGCTGATTGAGAGGACGCAGGAAGCCAGCGGGGGGCTAAGGGGTGTGATGGTGGGGCAGAGCAGGGAGGGGGTGGGTCCTATTTTACTGCTGTGAAATGGTTACCCTATGTGCGTCGTTTCTTTCCCCCTCTACAGGCCTCCAGATACCATCAGTGCCTTGCTAGTGTGCCATGCACCGTGAGAGATCTCTTCTCTTTGTGTGTGGCTGAGTGTTTCCCTTGTGTGTGAATTTATTCAACAAAATCTTGAGCTGTGTAATGGCTACCATGAATGAAAAGAAAAAGAGAATCAGAGCTCAGCGTTTTCAACACTGAATGGATGAATAAATACTTACATACTGAGAATGATACAGTTACTAAAGGAAGCTTTCAAATTTCAAAGGAAATTGCTGCTGCTGGGAAACACTTCACGGAAGGCGAGGTTTTTTAAAAAAGTGTCTCTTGCTTGCTGTACCTGAGTTATGTCCAGAAAAGAGGGGAATATTTGAGAATGTCAGTCTATCACACAAGACTGTACAGAGAAGAATAGCTGACATTTTTACCAATCTAAGTGATTAGTTAAAGCAGAGAGTCAGCGAATTCTGCTTTTACTCAGACTCATAGGGCTTGGCTACACTTGAGAGTTGCAGCGCTGGGAGTTTGCAGCGCTGGTCGTGCAGCTGTGTAGGAACAGCGCTGGTGTGTGGCCACACTCACAGCTACCAGCGCTGCAGTGTGGCCACATTTGCAGCATTTGCAGCGCTGTTGGGAGTGATGCATTATGGGCAGCTATCCCAGCGTTCAAGTGGCAGCAACGTGCTTTTCAAAAGAGGAGGGTGGGGTGTAGTGTGTAGTGTGACAGGGAGCGGGGGAGAGAGAGAGAGAGAGAGTGGATTTTTGGAGCCAACACTGTGTTAGCTTCCTGCCTTGAAAATCAGAAAATTTTCCAAACCCCTTACTCTTAATTGCAAACAGCCTGCAGACCAGATAAGCAGCACGGACTACCTTTCTCCGCTCCCCCCTCCCCCTTTCTCTCGTCAAACAAACACTCAACCCCTATGAATGAGGTAGGCAGGGGGTTCTCTCATTTGATTGTTCACAGTCACTTACAGATTGATCACAGCAAACAGGAGCTGTGTTTGTTTAGATAAGCAGCTCCGGGAGCTCCGGAGCTCCGAGTTCACAACAAAACAAAGAGAGGCTGCATAACAAAACAAAAGAGTAATTTACTTAAAAGCATTCTGGGATATCTCCCAATACCCTGGAGGCCAATAACAGCGCTGGTGTGTGTCCACACTTGACGAGCAGCGCTGGATCACCAGCACTGCACTCGCTACACCCCAAGCAGACCAGGTGTTCAGCCAGCACTGCAGCCAGGGAGTTGCAGCGCTGGATGTGCCTTGCAGGTGTGGACAGTTACTAATTGCAGCGCTGGAAAGCCTCCACCAGCGCTGCAACTCACAAGTGTAGCCAAGCCCATAGACTTTAAGGTCAGAAGGGACCATTATGATCATCTAGTCTGACCCCCTGCACAACGCAGGCCACAGAATCTCACCCACCCACTCCTGTAACAAACCCCTAACCTATGTCTGAGTTATTGAAGTCCTCAAATCGTGATTTAAAGACCCCAAGCTGCAGAGAATCTTCCAGCAAGTGACCCATGCCCCATGCTGCAGAGGAAGGTGAAAAACCTCCAGGGCCTCTGCCAATCTTCCCTGGAGGAAAATTCGTACCCGACCCCGGTGATGATGCGGTTCTGGCAGGACCCAACTGAGAGTGCCAATTCAGGACCACTTTCTCAAACAGGGCAGTCACAGCCCTAGGCTGGGGTTTTTCCACCTCTAAGGCAAACCAAACCAGCCAGACAAAGAGGACTCTGGTCTCACCCCACTGGCTAACCACAAGTTACACAAGCAATTTCCTTAGACACTCCAGTCTCCCAGTATCACCACCAGTGCACTCGTCCTGGGGATGAATGGTTATGAAAACCAACACCCCAATAAAAGAAAAAGGTTCTCTCGATCCCAAAGGACCAAGCCCCAGACCCAGGTCAATATACACATCAGATCTTACCCACAAATCACGCTGATGCCAATCCTTTAGAATCTAAAATCTAAAGGTTTATTTACAAAGGGAAAAAGGTAGAGATGAGAGGTAGAATTGGTTAAATGGAATCAATTACATACAGTAATGGCAAAGTTCTTAGTTCAGGGTTGCAGCAGTGATGGAGTAAGCTGCAGGTTCAAATCAAGTCTCTGGAACATCCCCCGCTGGGATGGGTCCTCAGTCCCTTGTGTAGAGCTTCAGTTTGTAGCAAAGTTCCTCCAGAGGTAAGAAGCAGGATTGAAGACAAGATGGAGATGATGCATCAGCCTTATATAGGCTTTTCCAGGTGTAAGAACCTCTTTGTTCTTACTGTGGAAAATCACAGCAAAATGGAGTCTGCAGTCATATGGACAAGTCTCTGCATACCTTGCTGAGTCACAAGGCGTGTCTGCCTTCTCTCCATGGGTCAATTGTGTAGCTGATGGTCCATAATGGGCCATCAAGCAGGCTAAGCAGATCTAACACCAGCTTGTCTGGGATATCACCCAGAAGCACATCACCAACTTGAAATACAGACAGTATAGAGCCAATATACATAACTTCAACTAAAAATGATACATGCACACAGACAGCATAATCATAACCAGCAACCCATAACCTGGTCTTAGACATCTTATATGACCCCCTACCTAAGATTTGGTGCCACTACAGGACCTTGGTTGCAACCCATGTTCTATATGGTCCCAATTTATATCAATAACGTCACAACTCCCTCAAAGAATTATAGTAGATTTGTGAGGCATGATTTTCCTTTACAAAAACCATGTTCATTCTTCCCCAATGTAAGCGGGGGCAGAATCACCCGGTGGCGCCTCCTGCTGGTCGCCTTGGGAATTAGCTCTCCAGCCCTCAGAGCACCCTCTGCAGGCCAGTGATCCGCCTTACCGCAGCTGGCCCCCTGTCCCTCCCAGGACCCCAGTGCCCCTTTTACTGGGTGCTGCTCCCTGGCAGTACCCCCACAGTTCTGGGTCTCCCCCTCCCAGGGGAACCCCCACCCACTATCCCCACGTCACCTCAGTCTTGACTACTGCCCAGTCTCCATCCAGCCCCCGTTCACTGGGGCAGACTGCAGTATGAGCCACTCATCACAGGCAAAGGCGTTTGGACCTGCCGCCTCTGCTTCCCCCTGGGCTGCCCCATTGCAGCCCTGCACCTATTCAGCCTATAGTCAGGCCTGCAGCCTGGGGCTTTCCAGGCCAGAGCTCCCAGCTCCTCTGGCCCTTCCCCAGCCCTGCTCCCACTCTAGGTGTCTTGCTTGAGTCCCTGCAGCCAGGCCCTTCTCTCACTACAAGCAGAGGGAGACTGACTGGGCTCCTGGCTCACAGCCTCTTATAGGGGCCAGCTGGGCCTGACTGGGGCATGGCCCCAGCCCTCTCCTGGGCTGCTTCAAGCCCCGCAGGGCAGGACCAGGTAACCACCCACTACACCCAGCAAATTCCGTTCACCGATGGGTCTCATCATTGGGCTCTACAATTCCACCCAATGTGCCTGGTACTGACGTTAGCCTCAGTGGTCTGTAATTGCCAGCTGTGTCTCTGGAGCCTTTTTCATACACTGCTCCAGCCAGGGACTCAAGGCCACCCCAGACTTTCCCCTTTTCCCTTCAGGGAAATCAAGTTCAAGTTCTACAAGCAGCTAAAGAAGCTTCAACCCTGCATCTGAATTAATGTCACATTTCTCACTGCCCGACACAAACAAATGTCATATCAATCCCAGGTGAGTCCACTTCAGTCATTCCTCAGCCCCATTCCTTCACCCTCCTGCCTTAGCTTAGGGCATTGCGCCACCCTGTGGGCATTTCATGTCCCTCCTCAGTTTCACATACAGACACAATTTCCTTTGTCGTTCAACGAACAGCAAAACCCTTCCGTGTCTCTAGTCTGAGCCAGGGCATTCAATTCCATTGAAACCTTCTCTCCTGCAATGGCAATGGCCAGACAGAGGGGACAGTCCTGAGAGTGAGATATTCACTCTCCTCTTTCTTCAAGCTGCTGTTGTTAGTCCATAAAACATGTACCATGGAGTAAAAAGCTGAGTTTACTCCAGGGTGAGGAAAGAAAGGAGCCACCAACTCCCCGAAAAATCTCTGTGCCCCAGAGAGAACCTGCCCCTGCTATTGGAATCACTGATGTGCTTCAGCTACAATGGGGAAAGCATCTGCTCTCATGGGGGTATAGCTCGGTGGTAGAGTGTTTGACTGCAGATCAAGTGGTCCTTGCTTCAAATACACGTGCCCTCTAATAAGCCTCTTATTTTTTATTTTTATTTTTGAAAAAAGGGAAAACATTTTGATTTCCATTCTCCATTATGTTCAGGAGCTCCACTATACGGGGATGCTTGAAATGAATGTAAACACTCAACATTTCACTGTCCAAATGCATAAAAACCTAGCACACCTGTCCATCAGCTGAAATCAGTTCCAAGCCTCTAAGTGTCTAGTTTATGTTTTCATCAGTTAAACAAAGGGATCATAGGAATGTACATTTGCAGATCCCTCCTCTCCAGGGCTGTGCTGTGCAGAAGAACAAGAACCACATCCAGTTGGGGCTCAGGAGTCTGACGAGCAAAGGCCACTTGGTGCGGGCTAAAGTCACCAGCACCTTGGCTCCTTCCCATTCAACCAGCAGCTGGGCCCCCAGGACAAGGCATGAGAAGAAGACAGTGGCTGTGAGCAGGAAAATAGCCACCAAGAAGCTGGCTAAAGCTGTCAAGATCCCCAGGAAGGTCACCATGCCCATGTCTAGAATGTACTGACTGCAGCGGGGACCAAAAAGGCAGAGAAAAGCCCTCAAAAGTTCTAAGTTGCCAAGCCCCTGAAGGTGATCAAAATCCTACCTAAAACCAAGACAGGATAAGGCTAATGTCACCTCCAAAGCCAGGGCTAAGAAGGTAACACTGAGAAAGAAGTGCAGAGATTTCCATTGGGATGACTCCTGCTCCCCTAATGGCTCTGTTACGAATCACCATGGACCACCCGGAGAGATCAAAGTCCTGCAGGACAAACAGCCCCATGGCCAGTATAATGAAGTGGTGGCAATGGGGGGAAGTGCTGTGTTTTGTGTAACACCTGCCAGGTGAGTGATGCACTGACAGGGCAGCTGCCCATGAGCTCATTCTCTTCAATCTACTGCTGCTGTTATTTCAGAGCCAGCACTAGCGGGAGTGTGTCCCTGTCACTTCACCAGCTGTAGAACAGGCTCTGTCTGCAGCCCAGCTCTGATTAATCCCACTTTTTAATGTATTCCTACTGCAATACTTTCCCAGTTCTCTGCCTCATTCTAACATTCTGGTCAGAGACTGAATATGGGGAGGGATGGACTAATTTGTGTGACATTCGGTAAGTTGCCTCGATTTCAGTAAGGCATTTGACATGGTTCCACATGGGGAATTGTTAGTTAAATTGGAAAAGATGGGGATCAATATGAAAATTGAAAGGTGGATAAGGAACTGGTTAAAGGGGAGACTACAATGGGTGGTATTGAAGGGTGAACTGTCAGGCTGGAAGGAGGTTACTAGTGGAGTTCCTCAGGGATCTGTTTTGGGGCCAATCTTATTTAACCTTTTTATTACTGACCTTAGCACATTCCCGCTTTTTATGCCAACAAAGTTTGCGGATGACACAAAGCTGGGAGGTATCACTAACACAGAGAAGGACCGGAATCTCATACAGGAAGATCTGGATGACCTTGTAAACTGGAGTAATAGTAACAGGATGAAATTTAATAGTGAAAAGTGCAAGGTCTTGCATTTAGGGATTAATAATAAGAATTTTAGTTATAAATTGGGGACGCATCAGTTGGAAGTAACAGAGGAGGAGAAGGACATCGGAGTATTGGTTGATCACAGGATGATTATGAGCCACCAATGTGATATGGCCATTAAAAAAGCTAATGCAGTTTTAGGATGCATCAGGCGAGGTATTTCCAGCAAAGATAAGGAGGTGTTAGTACCGTTATATAAGGCACTGGTGAGACCTCATCTGGAATACTGTGTGCAGTTCTGGTCTCCCATCTTTAAGAAGGACGAATTCAAACTGGAACAGGTTCAGAGACGGGCTACTAGGATGATCCGAGGAATGGAAAACCTGTCATATGAAAGGAGACTCAAAGAGCTTGGCTTGTTTAGCCTAACCAAAAGAAGGTTGAGGGGGGATATGATTGCTCTTTATAAATATATCAGGGATTAATATCAGGGAGGGAGAGGAATTATTTAAGCTTAGTACCAATGTGGACACAAGAACAAATGGGTATAAACTGGACACTAGGAAGTTTAGACTTGAAATCAGACAAAGGTTTCTAACCATTAGAGGACTGAAGTTCTGGAACAGCCTTCCAAGGGGAGTAGTGGGGACAAAAGACATATCTGGCTTTAAGACTAAGCTTGATAAGTTTAAGGAGGATGGCATGATGGGATAGCCTAATTTTGGCAATTCATTTTGGCAATTGATATTTGATTATCAGCAGGCAAGTATGCCCAGTGGTCTGTGATGGGATGTTAGATGGGATGGGATCTGAGTAACGGCAGAGAATTCTTTCCTGGGTGCTGGCGGGTGAGTCTTGCCCACATGCTCAGGGTTTAGCTGATCACCATATTTGGGGTTGGGAAGGAATTTTCCTCCGGGACAGATTGGCAGAGGCCCTGGAGGTTTTTCGCCTTCCTCTGCAGCATGGGGCATGAGTCATTTGCTGGAGGATTCTCT
The DNA here is from genome assembly GCF_016161935.1 of Mauremys reevesii. NCBI lineage: Eukaryota > Metazoa > Chordata > Testudines > Geoemydidae > Mauremys > Mauremys reevesii. Next base: position 26,859,696 of record NC_052636.1, on the reverse strand, counting down.
GCAGCTTGGTCTTCAAACCACAATTTGAAGACTTCAGTAACTCAGACATAGGTTAGGGGTTTGTTATAGAAGTGGATGGGTAGGATTCTGTGGCCTGCATTGTGCAGGAGGTCAGACTAGATGATCATAATGGTCCCTTCTGACCTTAAAGTCTATGAGATTGAAACCTTGACCAAACTACCTGCTACACATTCAAACCTTCCTGTACACACACACACAACAGAAACTGGGGCTCTAGAAATGGCAACTTTCCTTTAACACAGATCATTGTTTTCTGTACTTCCAAAGGCATTGAAATAGAAGCACATTACCTTTAAACAGCTGCTATTTCATGATCAGCAGCAGAGCCTCTGTCAATTTATCACCCATAGAGCTGATTGTTTCTAACTGCAGGGTTAGCCAGATCATTCAGTAACATTATCGCTCTGTTTACAAAGCCTTTGGTTAGTGACGAATCATAAGACTTATCCCTTCCTGCTGTAATTCCACCAACTCCAGTGTCTCTTTCCCCATTTCTGGTTCCAAGCAAATTAAAACCACCACCAGAACTAACATGCTATGGGAAAGTGGAAATGATGATAGCTCAAGTAATTCAGTTTCTTCTGTGTCTTGTGTGTGTCTATCTGCTTTGTGTGTGAGAGCGGTGGGGCTTTTTCTTTGCTCCTGGCAGGTTCAACCAGGTCAGATTTGTGTGTGGGGAGGGGCCAGAGAAAACACACCCTGGCCTTCCAGATTGGGGTTAGGCAAAGGAATAACAACCCTGTCCCACAAAAAACAAAATATGTTACAGAAACAGTGGTAGGAACAGTGCTAGAGAAACTGGTAAATAATCACAATGCCCAGGCTTGAAGTAATCGGAAACACAGAATTCAAAAAGCAAAGCTCAGGGGCTACTGGGGGTTTATTCTCTGAGCTTAGCCGTGTGCTATAGCACAGGGAGCACTTTGGGATGTCTCCCATCCCACAACGGGGAAAAGGAAAAGGATTCTTAGGTTCTAGCACGGATTGAAGGAGGATGGTGATGGGGAATAACGGAATCCCTCTGACTTACCCTAACTACGTCTGTTGTCACAGTGGGTGAAATGACATTTCCCCCTATCCCTGTCCTGTTCCTGCTCTTTGTTATAGTTCAATATATTTTAAGTGCAGAAAATGATAATAAAAATATCTGCTACCCATCACAACCTGAAGCAACATCAGAGCAACTGGGAATGAAACAATTGGTTCCCCAAGGGAGAACTTGATGACTAACAATGGCTTTGAAATGGGGGAACAGTATAACCGGGATGCTCAGGGTTTGTTTAGACTGGGAAAAGTGATGGAGTTTAGGTCAGGTCAAGGGGAAAGCTAATGGCAACCACTGCACCTGGGCTGCATCTGCACTACAACTATAATTGTCCTTTTACCCCAAGATCACTAACTTGAGCAGCCAACGCCATGTACAGCCCTAGTGGATGTCAGGCACAGGTAGTTTTTGCCTCAGTGTAGCTTGTTGGAATCAAACCTCTCCCCAACCTGGAGGGATGAACATTCCTGTCAGGAGGGACACACACTCCTATGACTCTAAAGGAAAAGAGTTGATAGAAAAGATCACAGGACTGACCCCATAGAAGGATGAGCTTCAAAAGGCAGAAACAGGCAGCTGATCTGGTGGAGCTGAGAGACCTCGGTGAAGATGGTGCAAAAATCACTATGTGGGAATTTGCAAATGTGATTAAAAAAAAATATCTTTGGCCAGCCCTAGTCAAGGGATTTATAACAGTTCTCTCTTGTGTGGATTTTCTGATGTCTAATAAGGCTTGTGCGCCGATTGAAGCTTTTCCCGCACTCAGAGCATGTGTAGGGCATCTCCCCTGTGTGGATTCTCTCATGTCTGATAAGGTGAGAGCTCCGCCCAAAGCTTTTCCCGCACTCAGAGCACGTGTAGGGCATCTCCCCTGTGTGGATTCTTTCATGTCTAATAAGGTCAGAGCCCCAAATGAAGCTTTTCCCGCACTCAGAGCACATGTAGTGCGTCTCCCCAGTGTGGATTCTCTCATGTCTGATAAGGTCAGAGTCCCGATTGAAGCTTTTCCCGCACTCAGAGCATGTGTAGGACATCTCCCCTGTGTGGATTCTCTCATGTCTGATAAGGTGAGAGCTCTGCCCAAAGCTTTTCCCGCACTCAGAGCACATGTAGGGCATCTCCCCTGTGTGGATTCTCTCATGTCTAATAAGGTTTGTGCGCTGATTGAAGCTTTTCCCACACTCAGAGCACATGTAGGGCGTCTCCCCTGTGTGGATTCTCTGATGTGCGATAAGGTCAGTGCGCCGCCTGAAGCTTTTCCCGCACTCAGAGCACGTGTAGGGCGTCTCCCCTGTGTGGATTCTCCAATGTGTGAAAAGGGTAGAGCTCCGCCCGAAGCTTTTCCCGCACTCAGAGCACGTGTAGGATGTCTCGCCAGTGTGGATTCTCTGATGCGTGATAAGGTGTGAGCGCCGATTGAAGCTTTTCCCGCACTCATGGCACATGTAGCGTCTCTCTTCCAAGTCGATTCTGTTGCGTGGAATAAGGGCTGAGTGGCGACTGTAGTTTTCCTCTGGCCTCTGCTGAGTCTCACAGGCTTTTGTGTTTTCTGGGAGTGCACAACTCCTGGAAACATTCCCTTTGGATCTTCCTGATAACATCCAATGTGGATCTACTTGCACAGTGTCTTCCTGCTGGGGTTTCTCCTCCTCGTTCTCACTCACCATCCCATCGTTGGATGGGAGACAGAGAGAATCCAGACATAGGTCACTCCCTGTGCCTGAGAAAAAGGAAATGTCAGAGAGAGGAATGGAAAAAGGGATGAACAAACCAAAATACATGTGGGAGAGATCAAACCTATCAGGTGCTGATTTTCCCCAAACCCTTCCACAGAGAAGAGAGGAAGACATCAGTTCCGGGTCCTCATTGTACCATAACTCTCAGGGGAAAGTGAGATCGGGGAGGGACCTGCTGCCAGTTGTCAGTCAGAATAGGAGGGAAGTCATGAGTGACATCTGCCATAATGATTCCACATCTGCAGGGAACAATCCTGACCTTGAAGAGCTCACAGGGTCTTTGTAGGGCATCCCAAATGTTTCCTGCATTCCTAAGCAGTTGTTGAGTTGTTTAACCAAGTCCTCACCTGCGAAGGCAGCTCTCAGGAGCACTTCTTTCTCAGAGCCCTGGAGGTCCGGGACCCATGGCTCTTCCCCTCGTTCCAGCTGCGAGATCACATCAGGTTTCGAAATTGGAAACCCTACTGCAGGCAAAGAAAACAAGGGACGTCAGTGGAATTTGTGGGATACATGTCACAAAGAATATTCCATGGTTTAACCCCATCTCATTTTTAGGCAGTAACATCTGTAGCTCTCAGGATTCATCTGCTTGCCTGAATCAATATCTCTTTTCTTATAAGTACTGTATTGTGATAGGAATTAATAAACCTATTAAAAATAAGTTTGGGTGTAATGCAAGAAACCTACAGGCCAAAAACCTGCATTTTAAGATAAAGCAAAGTTAGCATAGCTACATCCTGTGCCCTTTTACCCAAAAAAGAAACTGTTTTTCTCTATACCCAAATAAAGTGCCTACGCTTAGGTCTAAGACCCTTTACCTAGACCAACAGACAATGAAGAATAGCAAAGGGGATTTTTCAAAGTTGCACTCACAGACTTAACAAGTACCCCACAAGTGCGCAGATACCTGTCATCCATACGCACATACACACTAGCCTATGGAGTAAGCGTACCCTAACATTTCTATGGGGGAAGACTGAAATTTGGGAATAAGAGGAAGAATTTCCGCCATTTATTTCTATAAAAAGAGGTAACCTACCTCACTATGGTACCCCCAGCCCACCTCGACCTCCTCCTTCTTCACTACACTTCACCATCTTCAACTACGTATTCATGCTATCCATCTATGACAGCTATTAACCAGTAATAGGCCGCACTTATTTTCTTTTCAAACTTGAAGTTCAAAAGGGACTCGGCTAAGCTTGGTCTCTCTAAATGTTATTTTAGTTTGTGTATCAGATTATTTAGTTGAGCTAAAAAATAAATTCTAAAGTAGCTTTGACAGCTCTTTGCATTAGTTTCCTCTGCAAGAGCTGTGAAACCAGAACCGCCAGAGGCGAGGCCAACACCAGTTTATCAAAACAGGGTGTGAATATTAACCAAAAAGTTTGCAGCACATAATATTGTATCATCATATGTATCTCCTGAATAACAGTAATACAATTGTAACTCTGTAATTCTACCTGTTTTACAATTTACTTACTATTTCATTGAGTTTAATAAAAAGTCGTTATGACTATATCTGTCCCCGTGTGAGCTTCCTGTCATACCCCCGAAGGTCCCTTTATCAAGGTTTATCTGTGGAACCTGATTCGAAATATGAACTTTTATCTTCTGATCAAACAAATTGGCGAGCCTAAACCCATATTAATTAATATAAATGATTAAGTATTATTATTAATTAAAATAATTACAATACAAATTAAATTAAGTTGATAAATCAAATCAATATTACTGAGGCTGTGGCTACACTTAGCGCTTCAAAGCGCTGCCACGGTAGCGCTGCCGCGGTAGCGCTTTGAAGCGCTAAGTGTAGTCAAAGCACCAGCGCTGGGAGAGAGCTCTCCCAGCGCTGTCCGTACTCCACCTCCCTGTGGGGAATAACGGACAGCGCTGGGAGCCGCGCTCCCAGCGCTGGGGCTTTGACCACACTGGCGCTTTGCAGCGCCGCAATTTGCAGCGCTGGAGAGGGTGTGTTTTCACACCCTGCTGCAGCGCTGCAAATTTGTAAGTGTAGCCAAGCCCTAACACACCCCAAATAAGGCTACGCATCCCAAGGCCATCTTCCTTGGCTCAAAGTGGCAGGAGAGTTACTATTATAACAAATCATATTCACTACCTTAGTGCCTAAGGACCCACTAACAGTGGGTCCCCATTGTGCTAGGCAAAGTGCAAACAGAGAATAGTAGATGGCCCATGCCCTGAAGAATTTACAATCTAAATCAGGGGTAGGCAACCTGTGGAAGCGAGCTGATTTTCAGTGGCACTCACACTGCCCTGGTCCTGGCCCCTGGTCCGGGGGGGAGGCTCTGCATTTTAATTTAATTTTAAATTAAGCTTCTTAAACATTTTAAAAACCTTATTTACTTTACATACAACAATAGTTTAGTTCTATATTATAGACTTATAGAAAGAGACCTTCTAAAAACGTTAAAATGTGTTACTGGCACATGGAAAAGACGGTTACTCACCGTAGTAACTGTTGTTCTTCAAGATGCGTTGCTCCTATCCATTCCATGTAGGTGTGCGCACCGCGTGTGCACGGCTCTTCGGAACATTTTTACGCTAGCAACTCCGGCAGGCCGGCTGGGCGCCCCCTGGAGTGGCGCCGCTATGGCGCTGAATATATACCCCAGCCGGCCCGTCCGCTCCTCAGTTCCTTCTTGCCGGCTACTCCGACAGTGGGGAAGGAGGGCGGGTCTGGAATGCATAGGAGCAACACATCTCGAAGAACAACAGTTACTACGGTGAGTAACCGTCTTTTCTTCTTCGAGTGATTGCTCCTATGCATTCCATGTAGGTGATTCCCAAGCCTTACCTAGGCGGTGGGGTCGGAGTGAGACGTGGCAGAGTGTAAGACTGCTGAGCTGAAGGCTGCATCGTCTCTGGATTGCTGCACCAACGCGTAGTGGGAAGCGAAGGTGTGGACAGAAGACCAGGTGGCTGCTCTACAGATGTCCTGGATGGGGACATGGGCCAGGAAGGCGGCAGACGAGGCTTGCGCTCTCGTCGAGTGAGCGGTGAGGCGGCATGGTGGCACGCGAGCAAGCTCGTAGCATGTCCGGATACACACCGTGACCCAGGAGGAAATCTGCTGCGAGGAGACCAGCTCGCCTCTCATGCGATCGGCAACCGCCACAAACAGCTGGGTCGAACGCCGGAAGGGCTTCGTCCACTCGATATAAAAAGCGAGGGCCCTGAGGACGTCCAGGGTGTGAAGCTGTTGCTCCCGAGGTGAGGCGTGCGGCTTCGGGCAGAAGACGAGGAGGAATATCTCTTGATTGACATGGAAGGCCGAGACTACTTTTGGGAGGAAGGCCGGGTGCGGGCGAAGCTGTACCTTGTCTGCATGGAAGACGGTGTAAGGTGGACTAACCGTTAGGGCACGAAGCTCGGACACTCGTCTCGCTGAAGTTATAGCGACGAGGAAGGCCGTCTTCCATGACAGGTAGAGGAGGGAGCACGTGGCCAAAGGTTCAAAGGGGGCTCCCATAAGCTTGGCCAGGACCAGGTTTAAATCCCAGGCCGGGGTAGGACGCCGTATGGGCGGGTACAACCGGTCCAGGCCCTTCAGGAAGCGGGAAACGATCTGGCTGGAGAAGATGGATCGGCCGTCTATTGATGGGCGAAAGGCGGATATGGCCGCCGGGTGTACCTTTAAGGAGGAGACCGCGAGACCCTGCTCCTTAAGGTCCCAGAGGTAGTCCAGGATTGTAGAAAGAGGGACTATGAAGGGATTGAGGCCTCGTTGATCACACCAGAGGCCAAAGCGCTTCCACTTCGCGAGGTAAGTGGAGCGGGTGGAAGGTTTTCTGCTTTCAAGCAGGACTCGCTGTACTGCCGCGGAACAGCCTCTCTCCGCCTGGGTCAGCCATGTAGGTACCAAGCTGTGAGATGGAGGGACTGCAGGTCCGGGTGGCGGAGTCTGCCGAAGTCCTGTGTGATGAGGTCCGGCCACACTGGGAGGAGAATGGGCTCCCGAACGGAGAGCTCGAGCAGCAGGGTGTACCAATGCTGCCTCGGCCAGGCCGGAGCGATGAGTATTAGGCGGGCTTGGTCCCTCCGAAGTTTGAGCAGCACTCGGTGGATGAGCGGGAACGGAGGGAAGGCGTAAAGGAGGTGATCTGTCCAGGAGTACAGGAAGGCGTCCGACAGGGAGCCCGGAGAGCGACCCTGGTAGGAACAGAACTGGTGGCACTTCCTGTTCTCCTTGGAGGCAAACAGGTCGACCTGGGGAAAGCCCCACTGCTGGAAAATCGTGTGTACCACGTCCGGTCGAAGGGACCACTCGTGGGCGAGGAAAGACCTGCTGAGGCGGTCGGCTAGCGTGTTCTGCACTCCTGGGAGAAAGGACGCTTCTAGGTGAATCGAGTAGGTCATGCAGAAGTTCCACAGGAGCATCGCTTCCTTGCAGAGGAGGGAGGAGCGAGCTCTGCCCTGCTTGTTCACGTAGAACATTGCCGTCATGTTGTCCGTGAACACCGCGACGCAGCGGCCTTGCAGACGGGCGTGGAAGGCGAGACACGCCAAGCGAATTGCCCGCAGCTCCCGGACATTGATGTGGAGGAAGAGCTCCTGGGGCGACCAGAGGCCCTGGGTGTGAAGGTTGCCCAGGTGAGCCCCCCATCCCAGTGTTGAGGCATCTGTTGTCAGTGTCACGGACGGACGAGGAGGGCAGAACGGGACTCCTCCACACACAACCTCTGGGTCCAGCCACCAGCTGAGCGAAGCAAGGGTAGGCTTCGTGACCGTGACTACCCTGTCTATGGAGTCGCGGTGTGGGCGGTATACTGACGCCAGCCAGGATTGAAATGGGCGGAGGCGCAGCCTCGCGTAGGCGGTGACAAACATGCACGATGCCATGTGGCCCAGGAGGCGTAGGCAGGACCGAACTGTCGTAGTGGGAAAGGTGAGGCGGTCTCGGATGATGGAGACCATCGTCTGGTGCCGTGATCGTGGGAGGCAGGCCCTGGCCAAATTGGAGTCGAAAACCACTCCAATGAACTCCACCCGCTGAGACGGAGTTAAGGTGGACTTCTCGGGGTTGATGAGAAGACCGAGATGTCGAAATAGAGACAGGATTTCTGACATCTGGTCCGTTACCAGCCGCTGGGACGTTCCGCGAACCAGCCAATCGTCGAGATATGGATAAACGTGTATATGACGACGGCGGAGGGCTGCGGCAACCACTGCCATGCACTTGGTAAAAACTCTCGGCGCGGTGGATAGGCCGAATGGCAGCACTGCGAACTGGTAGTGCGCATTGTTGACTACAAAACGCAGGTAGCGTCGATGGGGAGGATAAATCGCATAGCGTGGAAATGCGTGTCCTTCATGTCGAGGGCGGCAAACCAGTCTCCCGGATCCAGGGAGGGAATGATGGTCCCCAGGGTGACCATAATATATAAATATAATAATTGGAGATATACCAATCTTCTAGAACTGGAAGGGACCTTGAAAGGTCATCTAGTCCAGCCCCCTGCCTTCACTAGCAGGACCAATTTTTGCCCCAGATCCCTAAGTGGCCCCCTCAAGGATTGAACTCACAACCCTGGGTTTAGCAGGCCAATGCTCAAACCACTGAGCTATCCCTCCCCCAAACTTGCAGAAACTTGAGCTTGAGCAGGTACTTGTTGAGCTCGCGGAGGTCCAGTATTGGACGTAGACCTCCTTTCGCCTTGGGGATGAGAAAGTATCGGGAATAGAAACCCCTGCCCCGCATGTCGTGAGGCACCTCCTCTATGGCACCCAAGCTCAACAGAGTCTCGACCTCTTGTAAGAGGAATTGCTCGTGAGAGGGTCCCTGAAGAGGATGGGAAGGCGGGTGGGAAGGAGGCGAAACAAATTGAAAGCGGTAACCAGACTGGATTGTTTGAAGCACCCAGTTGTCCGTTGTTATTCGGGACCACACTGAAAAGAAATGGGAAAGCGGTTGTAAAATAAAAGGAGGATCCGGTACAGAGACTGATGGGCTGTCCTCGGGCGTCCCATCAAAACGCCTGCTTGGGGCCCTGGGGGGCCTTGGAAGACGGATGGGTTTGGTTGCGCCGGTTGCCCGATGGTCTACGGCGATTCAGGCCTGGCCGTCAGCTGTTATAGGGACGGGACCTGGGCTGATTAAACCGATAGGGTTGCTGCCTGAACGACCTGCGCTGGGTTGCAGGTGTATGCATCCCCAGAGTGCGGATAGCTATGCGACCGTCCTTCAGGGTCTGGATTCTGGAATCAGTCTTTTCAGAAAACAGACCCTGGGTATCGAAGGGCAGGTCCTGCAGGGTGTACTGCACCTCGGGCAGTGTGGAGGATTGTAGCCAGGAGATCGCCTCATGGTCACTCCTGAGGCCAGGGGTCTTGCGCCTGAGTCCGCTGAGTCGAGAGCGGCCTGGATGGAGGACCTGGAGGACTTTTTCCCTTCTTCCAACAGCGCCGAGAACTCCTGGCGGGAGGCTGTTGGTACCAGCTCTGCGAATTTCGCCAGAGACACCATGATGTCAAAGGTGTACCTGGCGAGGAGGGCCATCTGGTTGGCGATCCGGGCTGGAGACCGCCTGCAGAGTAGACCTTGCGGCCCAACAAATCCATACGTCTCGCCTCCCTGGACTTTGGCGCTGGGGCGGGCTTGCCATGCCTCTCCCTGTCGTTGACCGACTGGACAACCAACGAGTCTGGGGCAGGATGAGTATACAAGTACTCATACCCGTGGGGGCGGAGTACTTCCTTCGACCCAGCGAGCGGTGGGAGGAAACGGGCGCTGGTGACTGCCAGATGGTAGTGGCGTTTTTCTGAATGGTGCGGATGAGCGGCAAGGCCACCCGCACTGGAGCCTCGCTCAATCACATTTGTTACCGGGTCTTCGTCTTCCGTGACCTCCGCCACGGGGAGGTCGATAGCCTTCGCCACCCGGCAAAGAAGGTCCTGGTAGGCCCGCAAGTCAATTGGTGGAGGGTCTGTTGTAGCAGCCCCGGCCACCGCCTCGTCGGTGAAGGCGGCGAGGATAGGCCTTGAACCACTGCCTCCGCGGGTGGTTCTTCTAAGCGTGGGCGGCTGACTCGGCCGAGGATGTCTCTGGGGATCAGGTGGCAGCTGATCCGAACCTGGTGAAGAAGGGGCGGTCTGCTTATCGTGGCCTCCGGTACCCTGTGTTCGGAGGTGGGGCCCTCGGAGGAAAGACATCCCTTGAGTTTCGTATTGGGCCCAGGGACCCAGAAGCCCCACTGCTGCGCACCCTGGGCTTGACCTTGCGGGCAGCCGGAAGATGAGCATCGCTGCCAGTCCCGAAGCGACCGGCGAGTGTCGAGATGGCCATGGGGTGCAGAGGCGCTGATGGACTGCGCCGTCGAGGTCAGCCATTTGTCTCCGGACGGTGCCGAGGATCGGTGCGGTCGTCATGATGCCGAGATGGCGAGCGAGACCATCGACGCCCGCGGTGCGGGAGCTCGACGGTGCGGGAGCTCGACGGGATCTTGACCGGCGGTGCGGGTGCGGCTCAGGAGTCACGGTGCGAGAGCGGTGCCAGGAATCGGACCTCGTCGGTGCCGGCGGGAAAGCGTCGGGATCGGGGCGTCTCGGGGCGCGACGGTACGCGATGTTGGCGGTACGGGACTGCGACCGGCATCGAAAGCGACGGTACGCGATGGTGGCGGTGCCGGGATCTCAGCGGTGCGGCGGTGACGGCGTCGGGACGAGGCGAGACCGGGACTTGGGCGCCGTCTCGCCGTCTGTCCAGTGCAGGGCGCATCATAGCGGCTTACCCGCTGACACGACAGCCCGCACCGGCGGTGCCGGGGGCCGGAGGCTCGGTGCCTCTGTGAGCTCGATGAGCTCCCTCGCCGTTGAGAAAGTCTCGGGCGTGGATGGCAGCTGCAGCTCAACCGCGGTCGGTGCCGGGGAGCAGGGTGGTACCGGACTCGACGGCCCTTGCGGCGCCGGAGTCAACGGCACGGTGCACGGCCTGTGCATGGCCACAGCCGGTACCGGAAGTGGTGGAGGCGGCTGGGCGATAGGACCCTCAGCATGGGTCTTTGCAGCTGTTTTCGCCGGCTTACGCTTCCTCGATGGTGAGAGGGAGCGGTGCCGGGTCGTCGGTCCCGCTTGCGGAGGACGAGGAGCCTCGGTGCCGGAGCGGCTCGGGGCTGCCGGTGCGCTGCGCGCCGATGAAGACTTCGGCGCCGGCGCGGTTGGTGCCGGGGGCTGGAGCGTTGCCTCCATGAGGAGCTGTTTTAGGCGACTGTCCCGCTCCTTTCGTGTCCTGGGCTTAAAGGCTGCACAGACAGGGCACTTATCCGTACGGTGAGTCTCTCCAAGGCAGTGCAGGCAGGAGTCGTGCGGATCCCCGACAGGCATGTGCCGCTGGCAAGATGCGCAGGGCTTAAAGCCCGGTGCCTTGGGCATGAGCCCGCACCGGTTGCAGAAAAAGGGGGGTAAACCCTCCTTATTCCCTTATACCTAAACTATACTAACTAACTAAATCAACTATCTAACAGTAACTACTGAAACAACTATATACAGACAAGATTAGCGAACGCTAGGGTTGTGGAGGACAGAGAGCACTCCACTGTTCCAACTGGCCGTCACGGGCGGTAAGAAGGAATTGAGGAGCGGACGGGCCGGCGGGGGTATATTTTCAGCGCCATAGTGGCGCCACTCCAGGGGGCGCCCAGCCGGCCCGCCGGAGTTGCTAGGGTAAAAATGTTCCGAAGAGCCGTGCACGCACGGCGCGCACACCTACATGGAATGCATAGGAGCAATCACTCGAAGAAGAACCTTAAATTAGAGTGAATAAATGAAGACTCAGCACAGCACTTCTGAAAGGTTGCCGACCCCTGATCTAAATAGACAAGACAGACACAGAATGGGGGAAGGGCTAGAACCCACTGTTAGAATAGACATAATCAGGCCTGCCTGTAAAGCCTAGACTTTAAGAACTTAGGGGTATTTTTATCACTTTGTCTTTATACCCGTGTAACTAGCTAAGAATCAAAATCTCAGTCTGCCTGAGGCCTTGTTCTTAGGCTAAGGCCTTTGGCTAAGCAGCAGGTGCAGCCATAAGCTAGGAAGCGAAGGGTCACATCCTCACATCCCAAACCAGTCACACTGAAATAAGGTGCTATTGGGCTGTTAGGAAGATGATCCTGTCCTGATAGTGCCCATCACCATCAGATAAAGAAACAGATCTTAAGATTGATAAAGAAAACATAGTTTGACAGCATCCTGTCTGGCAAGAAATCCCTGATCAATGGTTGTGAAACCCTCATTTCTGTATTGTTTTATCTTTATGGCCACCACTTTTACCTTGTTAATCAGTCTGGTTCTCTAATTGTTTCTGTCTGCTGCATAATTAATTTTTATAGGTGTAAGTTCATTAGGGCAGTGGAATATGCTTGCTTGGAAATAACCCCAATAAACATCGCATTATCTGTGCTTCAGACTTCTGGTCTTTCTCTGCTTGCTGTCTGTGTGACAAGAACCAGGGAAGTGGGAGGGTGAAGGGAAAACCCTCTAACAAATGGACATGACCTGATAACCAAAAGGTGAGCCTTTAAGGAAGGTTTTAATACACTTTGGAACAGATCAGGGATTCCCACGAGGACTGAGAGGGAGCGATGGTAAACACGCATTTAGATCCTTTTCTTGTTTTATATCTTTTCCCCATAAGGCTGAACCTCTGGCACTGTCATGGATCCACAGGATCTGTGCAATGCCCTGGCTTTTAAACAGTCCTTGGGAGGTGCTCCTTGAGTGCACTAGACCCCCAAGGGGTCCCACTCTTCCACAAGGACAGACCACTTAGTTTCAGCACCTGAGACTGAGCCACTTCCTGGGTGCCCTTCCTCCACACTCCTCTCCACTTCTTCCCATTACTCTCAGCCAGCACCACCTCCTGGCACCTTGGGAGCTTCTTGTGTTCCCTCCTCGTCTCTCACAACCTCATCCCTCCCTGCTGCTTCTTAGCTCTAACCCTGCACACACTCTCCCTATATCTGGGCACCCTACAATTATCTACTCCCCCCTTCTCCTCCCCTCCCACAGCTCTGTTCTCCCTTCACCTGTGGGGTCCTGAATGGCAACATTATACGCTCTCCTATCAAAAGAGGAGCTCACCTGACTGTCACACAAGCCATGCATGAGTCATACACCTATTTACTCTATTTAGAATTCTACAGGTGGCATATTTTCCTCTTAAAATGAGGAAAAGGCATGAAAGCTACAGTTATTCATGTATCCAATAAGGATACATTCAATGCAATTTTTCAATGACTGACGTCACCAAAAAGGCACATGTCCAAAATGATACTAGTGGGTGGGAGATAAGGCAAAAAAGGGAGGGGAAGGAAACTTGTCAAAACTTGTATGACAAATAAAGGTATAAAGTTATTACTACTCAGGTTCTTTAGAGACCCCACAGCTTCTAATAACCCAGGGGACAGGACTCCTTACCCAGGGATATCACAGTCTCATAGTTCTCCTGCATGACATCCCTGTAGAGGGCTCTCTGAGCGGGGTCCAGCAGAGCCCCCTCACCCCTGGTGAAATACACAGCCACCTCCTGGAAGGTCACCGGCCCCTGAAAGAGCAAGAGTCCAACACTCAGGACCTGCTGCCCCACTCACAACCCCACTATTCACGGAACAGCAGCACCAGGTAAATGGAAGCTCCGGGAGGCACATGTTAACAGAGTCCCACCCCACCTTGCCTAGAACAGCCAGTAGGCATCAGAGGGTAGAAAAAGAGAAGACTGTTACTCACCGTTGTAACTGTTATTCTTCGAGATGTGTTGCTCATATCCATTCCAGTTAGGTGTGCGCACGCCGCATGCACGTTAAATCGGAAGATTTTTACCCGAGCAACACTCGGTGGGTCGGCTGGGTGCCCCCTGGAGTGGTGCCGCTATAGCGCCGGATATATACCCCTGCTGACCCATCTGCCCCTCAGTTCCTTCTTGCCGGCTACTCCGACAGCAGGGAAGGAGGGCGGGTTTGGAATGGATATGAGCAACACATCTCGAAGAACAACAGTTACAACGGTGAGTAACCGTCTTTTCTTCGTCAGTGCTTGCTCATATCCATTCCAGACAAATGATTCCCAAGCCTTACCTGAGCGGTGGGGTCGGGGTGAGACGTTGCAGAATGCAAAACTGCTGAGCCAAAGGCTGCATCATCTCTGGACTGTTGGACCAGTGCATAATGTGAGGCGAAGGTGTGGACTGAGGACCAGGTAGCTGCGCGACCTATCTCCTGGAAGGGCACGTGAGCCAGGAAGGCAGCAGAAGACGCCTGAGCCCTGGTGGAAAGTGCAGTGAGGTGGCTCGATGGAACATGGGCCACGTCACAGCAGGTGCGGATGCACGACTTCACCCAAGATGAAATCCTCTGGGAGGAGAGAGGTAGGCCCTTCATTTGGTCTGCCACTGCGACGAAGAGTTGGGGTGTTTTATGAAAGAGCTTTGTCCGCTCGATATAAAATGCGAGCGCCCTACGGATGTCTAGGGAGTGCAATTGTTGCTCCCTTCGCGATGAGTGTGGCCGGAAAGAAGACCGGAAGGAGATATCTAGTTGATATGAAGGCCGACACCACCTGAGGGAGGAAGGCCGGATGTGGTCACAACTGCCCCTTGTCCTTGTGAAACACAGTGTACAATGGGCCCACCGTGAGAGCCTGAAGCACGGAGACTCGTCTGGCCGATGTAATGGCTACGAGGAAAACTGTCTTCCAGGACAGGTATAGCAGCGACTTGAATGGGCAGTCATAAGTCAGTGGCTTGAATGGGCAGTCATAAGTCAGGTTAGAACCAGGTTGAGGACCCAGGTTTGGGCGGGGTGGCGAATTTGTGGGTATAAGTGCTCCAAGCCCTTGAGGAACCTAGAAACCATAGGGTGCGAGAATACGGAGCCACTCTCCACTGGGTGGAAGGTAGAGATGGCTGCCAAGTGTACCCTTAATGATGATACCGCCAGGCCCTGCTGTTTGAGAGACCAGAGGTAGTCCAAGATGGAATGGATCGGGGCCTCCGTGGGAGTAACACTGTGCATTTCACACCAGCAGGAGAAACGCTTCCACTTGGCCAGATATGTTAACCGAGTGGAAGGTTTCCTACTACCCAGGAGTACCTGTTGTACCGAGGCAGAGCAACGTAACTTGGATCGGTTTAGCCACGCAGCAGCCATGCTGTGAGGTGCAGGGATTGCAGGTCTCGGTGGTGAAGTCTGCCGTGATCCTGCGTTATGAGGTCTGGGCAAAGAGGCAGGGGAATCGGGTTGGCTATCGACAGGTCTAGCAAGATGGTGTACCGGTGCTGCCTGAGCCACGCTGGAGTGATCATGATCAGGTGCGCTCTGTCCCTGCGGAGTTTTAGCAGGACCCTGTGAACCAGCGAGAATGGTGGAAAAGCGTATAGCAGATGGCTCATCCACGGCATCAGAAAAGCATCTGAGATCGAGCCCGGGGAGAGGCCTTGGAATGAGCAGAACGTCTGGCACTTCCTGTTCTCGCAAGAAGTGAAGAGGTCTATGCGGGGAGAGCCCCACTTCGGAAAATGGAATGGATAATGTCGGACAAATCGACCACTCGTGAGACAGGAAGGATCTGCTGAGGCAATCCGCCAGAGTGTTCCGAACCCCTGGGAAAAAGGACGTTACACCAGGTCTATCGATTGGGCTATGCAGAAGTCCCAGAGCTGGATAGCTTCCTGCAAAGAGGAGGAC
Source organism: Mauremys reevesii (assembly GCF_016161935.1). NCBI lineage: Eukaryota > Metazoa > Chordata > Testudines > Geoemydidae > Mauremys > Mauremys reevesii. Next base: position 26,844,193 of record NC_052636.1, on the reverse strand, counting down.
TGTGCTCCTCCTGCTTGTTTATGTAATACATGGCCGTTGTGTTGTCTGTGAACACTGAGACACAATGGCCTTGTAAATGCTGCTGAAAACGCCTGGCACGCAAGGTGGACTGCTCTCAGCTCTCGGACATTGATGTGCAAGGCCAGCTCTTGAGCTGACCAAAGGCCCTGAGTGCGAAACTGACCAAGGTGAGCACCCCAGCCGAGAGATGAGGCGTCCATCGTGAGGACACCAAGGGGTGAGGTGGATGGAGCGGCATCCCTGCACACACCAGGGAGGCGTCGACCACCAGTCGAGGAGCCTAGGAATGCTCGGGGATTGTGACGATCATGTCTATGCTGTCTCTGCTCGGGTGGTACACCGAAGTGAGCCATGATTGGAGTGGCCGGAGGTGAAGCCTGGCATGTTTGGTCATGAACGTGCAGGCAGCCATGGGACCCAGAAGACCTAGGCAAAGGCGAGCCGAAGTTGTCAGGAAGTTCCGTAGACCTTGTATAATTGTTACCATCGCCTGAAACCGAGGCTGAGGTAAGCAGGCTCTGGCGAGATTGAGTCAGGATGGCTCCATGAATTCTATTCTCTGTGTGGGAATCAGAGTGGATTTCTCTATATTGATCATCAGGCCTAGACGCAGGAATAGGTCCTTGACGATGGCCACATGACGGGTAACTTGGGCCTCCGAGGTCCCTCGAATGAGCCAATCGTCTAGATATGGAAAAATGTGTATCCGGCAGCAGCGGAGGGAGGCGGCGACTACAGCCATGCACTTTGTGAATATTCTTAGGGCTGTAGAGAGGCCAAACGGAAGGACCGTAAACTAGAAATGATGACGGTTGGCCACAAACCGGAGGTACCTTCTGTGTGGAAGATAAATGGCGACATGAAAATACGCGCCCTTCATATCGAGGGTCGGCATACCAGCCTCCGGGATCCAAGGATGGGATGACGGTCCCCATGGATACCATGTGGAACTTCAGCGTTATCATGAACTTGTTGAGTTCCCGCAGGTCTAGGATAGATCTGAGACTTCCCTTCGCCTTGGGGATAGGAAATAGTGGGAGTAGAACCCCTTGCCCCTTTCGTCCTTTGGTACATCCTCTATAGCTCCGATGGTGAGGAGCGTCCGCACCTCTTGCAAGAGGAATTGCACGTGAGAGGGGTCCCTAAAGAGGAACGAGGATGGAGGGTGGGAAGTGGGGGACGAAATAAACTGGGCGGTACCCAAGTTCCACCGTGCGTAGGACCCAAAGATTTGAGGTTAGAAGGTACCACGCAGGGAGGAAAAAGGAGAGACGGTTGTAAAAGGGAGGGAATGGATCCTGGGTAATAACTGGTACGCCGTCCTCAGGCGTGCCTTCAAAAGTTAGGCTTTGGCCCCATTGGTGGTTTAGAGGGACCCTGATTTTGGCCCCCTTGGGGTCCTGACTGACGCCTACGACCGCCTCGGCCACACCTGCTGACAAAGTCCTGTCTTTGTCTAGGCGCAGGTAAGGGCGGTGGGGCTGGGGATGGAAAGGCTGGCGCTGAGTCACCGGCATGTGCATGCCGAGAGCGCATAGTGACCCTGCTGTCCTTTAGGCTTTGCAGCCTAGGGTCAGTTTTTTCGGAGAACAGGCCTTTGCCATCGAAGGGCAAGTCCAGTATAGTATGCTGCAGCTCCGGGGGAAGGCTCGACACCTGGAGCCATGAAATGCGCGTCATGGCAACATCCGAGGCCAGAGTCCTGGCAGCGAGTCAGCTGCATCAATGAGGCCTGGGTGAAGTTCTCGCCACTTTCTTCCCTGTAGTTATGAATCATGCCTTGTGCGTCAGTCTGTTCCAGTGGAGCTCCGTGGAGACGCCCCCAACGGGGCTGTCCTCGTATATTTATTATAAGTGGTTAAATAAATCTTGCTATTATGCGCATGTGCTAACATAATCCAACTACTTCGCCCCCTCCCCTGATTGGTGCCTTATGCACTGCGTATCCCAGTGGTATGCACTTGGTCAGCGCTTTATCTGTGTGTCTCCTGATCGGGAGCGTGGGGGTGTGGGAACCACTTCAGCCGCTTGAAAAGTGTAACATTCCTACACTTCCCTTCTTCCAGGAGGGCAGCAAACTCTTGACGGGAGTCCTGAGGAACCAACTCCGTAAATTTGCCCGCCACTGCCCAGGTGTTGTAATTGTAGCGGCTAAGCAGGACTTGCTGGTTTGCTACGCGGAGTTGCAGGGCCCCTGCCGAGTACACCTTACGGCCCAGTAAGTCCATTTGCCTAGCCTCCTTCGATTTAGGGGCTGGTGCCTGCTGGCCATGGCGTTCCCTCTCACTGACGGACTGGACGACAAGGGAGCAGGGGGGAGGATGTACATATAGGTACTCGTACCTCCTGGAGGGTACCATGTACTTGCGTTCAACTCCTCTGCCGGTCTTGCGCGTATGAACTGCCCGCGTGGGACGACACTGATGCATGTCTGGATGGCTATGGAGGAGCTGAAAAGCCCTGGGCAAAGTCTCCATCTCTAGTTGACGTTGCTCGACGGGGCACCGGGGATCGGTACCAGAAGGCATACCGGTACCGGGAGCGAGAATGGGACCTGCGACCGGAGCGGCGCCAGGAGGTCGACCGAGATCTCGAGGCTCGACATCAGGAGCTACGGGAGTCACAGAGCCTGGATCAGTGCCGGGAGCTGGTTCGGTGCCAAGTGTACTGGGCGGCGAGCGGGATGCTGACGGTGCCGCGAGTGCGACCGGTACGAAATGGAGAACGCTGCCAGGACCGCGAGCGGCCTCGGGACCTTGATCTGCGACGGGACCGAGAACGTCTGCGGGACCGCGATCATGAACGGTGCCACTCTGCATTGCCGACAGAGGGTAGTCCGATCAAGGCAGGCTTGCCGATCGACTGTATAACCCGCACCGGCGGTGCCGGGGATGGAGGCAGCGCAGACGCTGTCATTGCAATCAACTCCCTCACCGTGGAAAATGTCTCCGGCGTGGAGGGAATAGTGAGCTCAACCACGGCTCGCACCGGGGCGTTCAGGCACGGACTCGGCGGCTCTTGCGTGGCTGGAGTCGGCGGCACCAATATCGTCAGTGCCATGGCAGGTATCGGTGCCAGGTGGTCCGACCGCATAGCGCTCGGGCTGTGGAGCAGGCAGCGCCAGGCGCGGCAGGAGTCTTGTGCCTCCTCACCCTCGGGGAGAGGGATCGGTGCCGAGCGGACGTCGGTGCCGGTGACAGCCGGTGTCGAGAGGTCTTGGCGGTACCGGCGCGATCCGGTGCCGAGGGAGCGCTTCTTGAAGACTGTCCAAGCACTCGGTGCCGAGGAGTAAGAGCTGCCTCTCTCAGGGAGCTGCTTGAGATGAAAGTTCCGCTCCTTTTATGTTCTCAGCTTAAAGGCCTTACAAATGCAGCACTTATCTGTTAGGTGAGATTCCCCGAGGCACTTAAGACAGGAGTTGTGGGGATCTCTTGTCGGCATTGGCTTGTGGCAGGCCGAGCACGGTTTGAAACCCAGTGAACCGGGCACAGACCCCGGCACCGGGTGCAGGGAAGGGGATAATCCCCGAACCCCTCTGAACTATATGCACTAACTATACTTCAAACGAATAACGTTAACTACAACTATATAAATCTGAACTATATACACAAGAATTAACAAGAGAACTACGAGTAGCTAGGGAAGTGGAGGTCAGCTAAGCCGCGCTCCACTGTTCTTCTTCGAGTGATTGCTCATATCCATTCCAGTTAGGTGTGTGCGCGCCGCGTGCACGTTCATTGGAAGACTTTTACCCTAGCAACCCCAGTGGGTCAGCTGAGCGCCCCCTGGAGTGGCGCCATAACGGCACCGCATATATACCTCAGCCGACCCACCCGACCCTCAGTTCCTTCTTACCGCCCGTGTCGGTCGTTGGAACAGTGGAGTGCAGCTTGTCTGACCTCTGCTTCCCTAGCTTCCTCATAGTTTTCTCTGTAAAAATTTGTACATAGTTAATATCTTAGCTTAGGTTTTCTTGTTTTCCATAGTTTAATCAGTTTAGTGTTAGATAGTTAGCGGGTTCGGGCATTAGCCCCACCCGCACCCGGGACCGGAGCGTATGCCCGGCTCCCCGGGTTTCAAGCCGTGCTCGGCCTGCCGCAGGCCTATGCCTACAGAGGATCCTCATCGCTCCTGCTTAAAGTGCCTTGTCTTCTAAGTGCCCGATTTGCAAGGCTTTCAAGCCTCGCACAAAGAGGGAAAGAGACATTAGGCTTAAACAGCTCCTAATGGAGGCAGCCTTAACCGCTCCGGCCGCGGCACCGCCCGCTGTCCCTCTGGACTCTCGCTGCGCCGCCACGGCGCCGGGCCACTCTGCTGTGCCACGGCGCCATCGGCACGAAACCGGCCCAAAGACGCTCTCTCTCGCCGAAGATGAAAAAGGGAAAGGCCGCTGCCTCTACGGCACCGCCTGCTCCAAAGCACCAGAGTGCGCCCCATCCGGACCGCCCGGCACCGAAACCTGCCGCGGGACCGGTTCCTCCGCCGCAGACGCTTCTGCCAGCACCGGCGACTCCGGCCCCTCAGAGGCCGTCGAGCCCGGCACCTGTGACCTCCCCTGCTCCAGCCACGGTAGAGATGCCACTGCCGTCAACTCTGGAGACCTTCGAGGCGGCGCGGGACCTCATCGCATTGACAGACCTGGCTGTGCCACCGCCCCCGGCACCGCTGGTGCGGGCGCCCCATTCCATGGGCAAGCCGTCAATGTTTAAGCCGCCTGCTGGCACCGACTCTGACCGGCACCGATCCCGTTCCCGCTCTCGCCACCGCTCACGCTCTTGACGCCGATCTCGATCTGGGCGCCGATCGCAACGCCGCTCGCAGTCCCGGCACCGCTCCACTACACGGCACCGGTCAGACTCGCGGCACCGGTCATTCTCCGCTCTCCTACTCGTCATTCCGGCACCGTTCGAGCTCGGTACCGATATGTCCGCCGCTACTCGCAGAGTCGCTCCGGCACCGATCATGGAGATCGGTCGACCTCGGCACGCGCCCGGTGCAGGTCCCATTCGCTCCGCTCTTGATATCGGGATGCCTCCGGCACCGGTCACCACAGAGGCGGGAATGCGATCTGTGGGCACCGGCACAAGGGTTATCTGCTCCACCCTGGCCCTCTCGACACGCCTCGGCCTCTTGAACACCGACAGCTACTCGTCGGCGACCATGACCCTCAGGTCCCTTCAGGAGCTTTACAGCAGTCCCATTCGCGGACCAGGACCCTCATCAGTGGGGTTATTGGACCCCCTGGGCCTACCACCAAGCCCAAGGTGCTCCTCTGCCTTCCACACGTACCGTACCACACGAGTCACGCATCCCGAGGCTACTGTAAGCCGCCCCCCGGTTGACACTGAGGCACCATCGGGCGCGGAGGAAGGTATTCAGCCTGCTCAGGAACCTCTGGAGCAGGAAGCTTTGCAGGTTCCAGACGCTGACCGGGACACCATCATGCCCGGACTTTCTTCTTCCTCCTCTTCCCCGGATGAGGCGGTGGCGGGGTCGTCATCGGCAGGTCCCCCGCCAATTGACTTACAGGCGCACCAAGAGCTCCTTCGCAGGGTGGCACTGCGAATGGATCTCCAAGCTGAGGAGGTATCGGAAATGAACGATCCGATAGTGACCATTTTGTCAGCGGACGCCCCAACCCGCATAGCTCTCCCCTTCATAAAGGCTATCCAGGCCAATGCTGATACTTTATGGCAGACTCCGTCCTCTATTGCGCCCACAGCCCGAGGGGTGGTACGCAAGTACATGGTCCCTTCCAAGGAATATGAGCATTTGTATGTGCACCCTGTCCCCTCGTCGTTGGTGGACCAGTCTGTCAACGACAAAGAGCGGTACGGCCAGCAAGGCCCAGCTCCTAAGTCGAAGGAAGCCAGGTGAATGGACTTGCTTGGTTGCAAGGTCTACTCTGCCGGTGCCCTGCAGATCTGAGTGGCTAACCAGCAGGCTTTGCTAAGCCGTTACGGTCATGACACTTGGGCTGAGGTGGAGAAGTACAAAGAGCTCCTACCTCAGGATTCTCGTCAGGAGTTTGCGGCCTTCATAGAGGAAGGTAAAAAGGTAGCGCGTACCTCGTTACAAGCCTCCTTGGACGCAGCTGACTCGGGGGCACGTACTATAGCCTCGGGCATTACCATGCGCCGAATCTCTTGGCTACAGAGTTTGACGCTTCCCCCTGAAGTACAGTACACCATTCAGGACCTTCCTTTTGACTCCAAAGCTCTGTTCTCCGAAAAGACAGACTCCAGAACCTGAAAGACAACAGGGTCATTATCCGTACTTTGGGGATGCATACCCCGGCTACCCAGAGGCGTCCGTTCCGCCCCCAGTTTAACCGCCCTTACTATATGCCTCGCTACAGGCAGGTCTGGTCGGCGACGGGGTCGCGGGGGATGTAGGCGACAGCCTGGCAACCAACAGTCCCAAGGGCGAACCCCCTCTAAACCACCGGGGCCTAAACCATCTTTTTGAAGATGCGCCCGGGGACAGCATACCAGATCTTTCTCCAAATTCCTCCATGCCTTTTTCCAACCGCCTTTCCTATTTCCTCCCAGCGTGGGCCCGGCTGACCACCGATGCCTGGGTCCTACGCACTGTGGAATGTGGTTACCAACTCCAATTCGTTTCACCCCCACCTTCCCACCCTCCTTCCCGGTCCCTCTTCAGGGACCCCTCTCACGAGCAACTCCTCTTACAAGAGGTGCATTCGCTCCTAGCCATCGGAGCGGTCGAGAAGGGTCCGGACGCGGAACGGGGCAAGGGGTTTTATTCCCATTATTTTTTGATCCCCAAGTCCAAAGGAGGCCTTCGACCCATCCTCGACCTGCGAGACCTCAACGCATACGTGCTAAAGTTGAAGTTCCGCATGGTATCCCTCGGGACCATTATCCCTACTTTGGATCCGGGAGACTGGTATGCCGCCCTCGATATGAAGGAAGCTTATTTTCATATTGCCATCTTCCCACCGCACAGACGCTTCCTCCGCTTCACAATCGCTCACCTACACTTCCAGTTTGCGGTCCTCCCCTTCGGCCTCTCCACGGCCCCAAGGGTGTTCACGAAATGCATGGCCGTTGTCGCCGCCCACCTCCGTCGGCGCGGCATCTCCGTTTTTCCCTACCTGGACGACTGGCTCATCAGGGGGGACTCGCAGGCCACGGTCCAGCAACATGTCGCAGAGATCAAGGACTTATTCACGTGCCTAGGCCTAGTTCTCAACATAGAGAAGTCCACCTTAGTACCAACTCAGAGGTTGGATTTTATTGGCGCGACCCTGGACTCATCTCTAGCCAGAGCCTACCTTCCGCAGCTCCGGTTCCAGGTCCTTACGCAGGCCTCTCGGATGACCTCGGCCCGTGCTTGTCTCCGCCTCCTCGGTCATATGGCGGCTTGCACGCCGCGTCCTCCGTTTGCCAGGCTCCGCCTCCGCCCGCTTCAGCTGTGGCTCCACTCCAGATACCGCCCGCACAGGGACCCTCTGGACACCCTACTCACCATTCCAGCGGGTGTCCTTCAATCCCTGGATTGGTGGCTGACCCCTTCCCACGTATGTGCGGGGGTCCCATTCCAGGCTCCTCAACCTTCCCTGTCCCTGACAACGGACGCCTCGTCCCTTGGATGGGGAGCCCATCTCGGCGCTCTTCGCACTCAAGGCCTTTGGTCGCTGCAGGAATTAAATATGCATATCAATGTCAGGGAGCTCCGGGCAGTACGCCTGGCATGCCAGGCGTTCCGACCTCGCCTCCACGGCCGTTGTGTCTCAGTCTTTACGGACAACACAACGGCAATGTACTATATCAACAAGCAAGGCGGGACCCGCTCTTCCCCCCTCTGCGACGAGGCGATGCTACTGTGGGAATTCTGCATAGCCCACTCGATACATCTAGTGGTGTCGTTCCTTCCCGGCGTCAAGAACACCATCGCGGATCGCCTGAGCAGGTCCTTTCTCTGCCACGAGTGGTCGCTGAGACCAGACATCGCTCATGCCATTTTCCGGCAGTGGGGATTTCCCCATGTGGACCTGTTTGCATCCCGATCGAACTGCAAATGCCAGGAGTTTTGCTCCTTTCAAGGCCTGTCACCGGGCTCTCTGTCAGACGCGTTTCTCCTTCCATGGACTCATCATCTGTACTACGCCTTTCCTCCATTTCCCCTCATACACAAGGTCCTGCTGAAGCTCCGACGGGACAGGGCACGTCTCATCTTAATTGCGCCAGCGTGGCCCAGGCAACACTGGTTCACCACGCTGCTCCATCTGTCGGTAGCCAGCCCAATTCCCCTGCCGCTTCACCCGGATCTTATAAACACAAGATCACGGCACTCTCCGTCACCCAGGCCTGCCGGCCCTCCACCTCACGGCGTGGCTCCTGAGTGGCTAGACCAATCAGAATTGCGCTGCTCTGCTCCCGTTCAGCATGTTTTATTGAGCAGCAGAAAGCCTTCCACTCGATCTACCTACGTGGCCAAGTGGAAGCGCTTCGCTTGCTGGGCTCAAGCGCGCGACGCTATTCCTTCAGAGCTTCCGCTTCCAATGGTCCTTGACTATCTCTGGTCGCTAAAACAGCAAGGCCTTGCACTGTCCTCTATCAAGGTGCACTTAGCGGCTATCTCCGCTTTTCACCCCGGTGAGGGAGGGTATACATTGTTCTCTCACCCGCTGACTACTCGTTTCAGAAAGGGCCTTGATCGTCTCTACCCCCAGGTGCGCCACCCGATTCCCAACTGGGACCTTAATCTCGTCCTCAGCAGGCTCATGTCCCCACCTTTTGAGCCGCTAGCCACCTGTTCCTTGCTGTACCTGTCATGGAAAACGGTTTTTCTAGTGGCTATCACATCAGCCAGATGGGTCTCGGAGCTCAAAGCGCTCATGGTGGACCCACCTTACACCGTTTTTCATAAGGACAAGGTACAGCTACGTCCACATCCGGCATTTCTCCCGAAGGTAGTGTCCGCGTTCCACAATAACCAGGACCTCTTCCTTCCAGTTTTCTTTCCAAAGTCTCATGCATCCTCGCGAGAGCAACGACTTCACTCCCTCGATGTTCGCAGGGCGTTGGCTTTCTATGTCGATCAGACAAGACCGTTCCGCAAATCCCCTCAACTGTTTGTGGCAATTGCTGACCGGATGCGAGGTCTTCCTGTCTCGTCACAGCGAATCTCCTCGTGGCTCACAGAGTGCATACGCACCTGTTATAACTTGGCTAATGTCCCCTTGGGCCATCTCACCGCCCACTCTACCAGGGCCCAGGCGTCCTCCGCTGCCATTCTGGCGCAAGTGCCTATACAAGAGATATGCCGAGCGGCGACCGGGTCGTCCGTCCATTCTTTTGCTTCGCACTACGCCCTGGTCCAACAGTCGAGAGATGACGCAGCCTTTGGCTCTGCGGTCCTACTTTCCGCCACGTCTCACTCCGACCCCACCGCCTAGGTAAGGCTTGGGAATCACCTAACTGGAATGGATATGAGCAATCACTCGAAGAAGAAAAAACGGTTACTTACCTTTGTAACTGTTGTTCTTCGAGATGTGTTGCTCATATCCATTCCACACCCTCCTTCCCCACTGTCGGAGTAGCCGGCAGAAGGAACTGAGGGTCGGGTGGGTCGGCTGAGGTATATATGCGGTGCCGTTATGGCGCCATTCCAGGGGTGCCCAGCCAACCCACGAGTGTTGCTAGGGTAAAAATCTTCTGTGAGCGTGCACGCGCGCGCACCTAACTGTAATCGAGATGAGCAAGCACTCGAAGAACCACCTTTGTGTCTCCCAGCTGACAGATGGAGGCAGGGTCATCACATTTATCACATACCTACTAGCCAGGGCTTGGTATAGGAGATGGGGCTGTCTCTGGACCCTACTGGTGGTTCCCTGGTAGGAATCCCAACACTCTCCGGGCTTGGCTACACTTGCAAGTTGCAGCGCTGGTGGAGGCTTTCCAGCGCTGCAATTATTCTCCGTTCACACTTGCAAGGCACATCCAGTGCTGCAACTCCTGGCTGCAGCGCTGGCTGTACACCCAGTTGGGTTGGGGTGTAGCGATTGCAGCGCTGGTGATCCAGCGCTGCTCATCAGGTGTGGACACACACCAGTGCTTTAATTAACCTCCAGGGAATAAGGAGATATCCCAGAATTCCTGTTCAGACACTCTGCTCATCAGTTTGCACTCTACTGCTCTGGCCTCAGGTGACCCGCCCTTTAAATGCCCCGGGAATTTTAATAATCCCCTTCCTGTTTGCTGCAGCGAGGTGTGGAGTGCAATCAGTTAATCTTTCCTGGTGACCATGCCTGCATGCGGCAAACGAGCCCCAGCATGAGTTGCTGGACCTCATTAGTGTTTGGGGGGAGGAAGCTGTGCAGTCCCAGCTGCGCTCCAGCCGTAGGAATTATATCATCTTTGAGCAGGTATCAAGGTCCATGCTGGATAGGGGCCATGATTGGGACGCACTGCAATGCAGGGTTAAAGTAAAGGAGCTGCGGAGTGCCTATTACAAAGCCCGCGAGAAACCGCGCTCGGCGCTGCCCCCACGACCGGCCGTTTTTACAGGGAGATGGACGCAATACTTGGGGGTGACCCCACTGCCAATCCGAGGACCATGATGGACACTTCTGAGCAGGGAGAGGGACAGGAGGAGGAGGAGGAGGAGGAGGCGGCGGCGGCGGGGGGGTGGAGGAAACCGCGAGTGAAGCTACTGGGATGGGGGAAGACACCCCAGAGTCCCAGGAGGCATGCAGCCAGGAGCTCTTCTCAAGCCAGGAGGAAGGAAGCCAATCGCAGCCGCCAGCAGTTGCTGAAGGACAATCAGAGGAGCGGGTTACCGGTAAGCTGCTTTTATTTTCAGGGTGGAAATGTTTCTGGAGAGGAGGGGGGGTTAGGGCTGCATGCATGCATGCCTAGATGTGGAATAGCCCATTGATGTAGTCTATCACGTCGCGGTAATCGGATGCAGTAATCTCCTCAAAAGTTTCAGCCAGAGCGTGGGCAATGTGCCTGCGCAGGTTTATAGGGAGAGCCACTGTGGTCCTTGTCCCAGTCAGGCTAACGCGTCCGCGCCACTGTGCCACGAGGGGTGGGGGGACCATTGCTGCACACAGGCAAGCTGCGTAGGGGCCAGGCGGGTCGCATTGCTGTAGAAGACCTTCCCGCTCTTCCCTGGTGACCCGCAGCAGGGAGACATCTTCCAGGAGTAACTGCTGTGGAAAATGTTGGGAGACTGTTTAGTGCAGATCCCCCCTGCAGCTGTTTGCTGTCCCCAACGTACAGAAACCCCTGCACAGCCCTGAAGCAATCAATACCCCTTACTCACCATTTCGTGGCTCCTGTTGTTTTATGTGTGCTCTTATTTGTTATGGGAAAAGTATGCTAAAGTGAAGACTGTGTGTGGGAATCACTGTCTGGATGAGATAATTAACAATGCTACCCTGTTAACTGTTGCCATTTTTGCCTTCCAAAAGTGACCTTGACTGCTGGACTGCCCAGATCTACCACAGCACAGAGACTACAGAATCTGAGGAAAAAGCCGCGAAAAACCAAGGAATACATGCTGAAAACAGTTATTAATCACTCTGCTAGAGAGAGTAAACATCTGCAGGAGTGGAGAGAAAGGGAAAGCAGGATCCGCCAGAGACATTGGCGGAGAAACGCTGTGGCAAAGAGGACAAGCACAAACCAGCTGCTAGGCATCCTGGCACGCCAAGCGGACTCTCTCCAGGCACTCGTAGCCATGCAGGCAGAGCAGTCCCATGCTGCCCCACAGCCCCCCCCGTCCCAAATTTTATTCTCTTCTGCCCCAATGTTAGCTCCAAACCCCCTTCCACAGCATCCAGGTTCTTACCACCACCAGCTGCCTCCAACACCTGTACGTTCACCAACCAGCCCTGAGAACTACGACCCTTACCCTCTGCACTCAACCCCCATCACCATGCAGTATATGCACCCTGAAGTGCAGTATCCATTGCACAGCACTCCAGACAGGACATATGCAAACTTGTGACTGTACAGTTCACTAACCCACCCCCCTGATGTTTTAGGTTCCTGAAATGTTGTGTGTCTGTCAATGAAGTTTTTTTCTTTTCAATAAAATAAATCTTGGCTTTGAAAACAGTCTTTATTATTGCAGATAGTGAAAGATACCTTATCCCATAAAGAAACAGTCACTGCAAATCATGTTAGCGATAATAGAATCCTAACAGTGTAACCACTGCACTTCACTCCCATGCAAGGCAGCAAACATTACTGTTGGCTTTCAGCCTCAAATTCTTCCCTCAAGGCATCCCTAATCCTTGTAGCCCTGTGCTGGGCCTCTCTAATAGCCCTGCTCTCTGGCTGTGCAAATTCAGCCTCCAGGACTTGAACCTCGGTGGTCCATGCCTGACTGAATGTTTCACCCTTCCCTTCACAAATATTATGGAGGGTACAGCATGCGGATATAACCACGGGGATGCTGCTTTCCCCCAAGTCTAGCTTCCCATACAGGGACCTCCAGCGGGCTATTAAACGCCCAAAAGCACACTCCACAGTCATTTGGCACCGGCTCAGCCTGTAGTTGAACCGGTCCTTGCTCCTGTCAAGCTTCCCTGTATAGGGTTTCATGAGCCAAGGCAGTAACGGGTAAGCGGGGTCTCCAAGGATAACAATGGGCATTTCGACGTCCCCTACTGTGATCTTCCTGTCTGGGAAATAAGTCCCGGCCTGCATCTTCCTGAACAGGCCACTGTTCTGAAAGATGCGTGCATCATGCACCTTTCCAGGCCAGCCTATGTAAATGTCAATGAAACGCCCACGGTGATCCACAAGCGCCTGGAGAACCATAGAGAAATACCCCTTCCGATTAACGTACTCTGATGCTAGGTGGGGGGGTGCCAGAATAGGAATATGCGTCCCATCTATCGCCCCTCCACAGTTAGGGAAATCCATTTGTGCAAAGCCATCCACAATGTCCTGCACGTTCCCCAGAGTCACGGTCCTTCTTAGCAGGATGCGATTAATTGCCCTGCAAACTTGCATCAACACAATTCCAACGGTCGACTTTCCCTCTCCAAACTGGCTCCCGACCGACTGGTAGCTGTCTGGAGTTGCCAGCTTCCAGATAGCAATAGCCACCCGCTTTTCCACCGTCAGGGCAGCTCTCAATCTCGTGTCCTTGCGCGCGGTGAGGCGAGCTCAGCACACAGTCCCATGAAAGTGGCTTTTCTCATACGAAAGTTCTGCAGTCACTGCTCGTCATCCCAGACTTCCATGATGATGTGATCCCACCACTCAGTGCTTGTTTCCCGAGCCCAAAAGCGGCGTTCAACAGTGCTGAGCATTTCTGTGAATGCCACAAGCAATGTAGTGTCACACGCGGCAGGCGACTCGATATCGATATCATCGTCGGACTCCTCACTGTCACTTTGGAGCTGAAGGAATAGCTCAACTGCCAAACGTGTTGTGCTGGCGACACTCATCAGCACAGTCCTCAGCAGCTTGGGCTCCATTTCCCACAGAAATCGCGATTCACAGACAGAGAGTAAAAAACAGAAAGAGACTCACAATGGCGCCAAACATGGCCGGAAAAAATGTGAATGCTGGGATGTGAAGCGATGTACCACGGGGCGTTAGGACAGGAAGCGGAATGACCCGCACCCTTCCATCCCCTTCCCACAACCCACAGCGCCAAAATGGGACGAGGTGCTCTGTGGGATAGCTGCCCACAATGCACCTCTCAATACAGCGCTGCAAATGCTGCAAGTGTGGCCACACTGCAGCGCTGGTAGCTGTCAGTGTGGCCACACACCAGCGCTGTCCCTACACAGCTGCACGACCAGCACTGTAACTCCCAAGTGCTGCAACTTGCAAGTGTAGCCAAGCCCTCCAAATAAAATATATGGAAGAAAGGGGAAGTCAATAGTAAAGAATAGAAGTTAGAAGGTCAGAATTGTAGAAAATTGGTAAGGGAAGCTATCAGAAACCAATGACCAATTTATGAAAATAAGACGGAAGTTTTTAAAAAGCACATTAAGTACAAAATTAATCCCTAACAATGGTAATGGTAAATTACTAGATGGAAATGGCAGAATTATCACAATAATGCAGAAGAGGTAAAAGTGTTCAATAAATATTTCTCTCCTGGATTTGGAGAAAAACAGATGATGTAAGTCATATAAGTTGTTGACGACAGTCTTTCCATCCCAACAATAACTCACGAGGATGTTAAACAGCAGCTATTACAGTTAGACATGTTTAAATAAACAGGTCCAGATAACTTGTATCCAAGAGTTTTGAAAGACCTGGTGGAGGAGTGTCGAGGATTGTTAATGGTGATTTTAATCAGGACTTGGAACACTGGGGAAATTCCAGAAGACTGGAATAAAGCTAATGCTGTGCCAATATTAAGAAGTGTAAAAGAGATGACCCAGCTAGTTACAAGAGTGTTCGTCTGATACTGGGCAAGATAATGGAGCAGCGAATATGGATTTAATTAATAAAGAATGAAAGGAGGGTAATATAATTAGTACCCATGAACAAAGGTTCAGAGACAACAGATCCAATCAAACTAACGGGATATCCTTATTGCATGAGATCAAAAGTTTGGTTGCAACTAATAGTATTGATGTAATATACCTAGACTTCTGTAAGGCATATGACTTGGTTCAGCACAACATTTTGACTAGAAAACTAGAAAGATACAAAATAAACACAACATACATTAAATAGATTGAAAACTATGATTGTAAATGGGGAACCATGGTCGAGTAGATTTCTTTCTAGGGGGTTCCCACAAGGATTGGTTCTTGGCCCTCTGCTATTTAACATTCTTATCAAGGACGTGGAAGAGAAGATAAAATCATCACTGATAAAGTTTGCAGTTGCCACAAAGATCGGGGTTGATGGTAACTCATGAAGTGTCCGTAGGTTCAGGCTCCGGCACTGGGAGGTGGGAAGTTTTCCCAGACCTGGCTGGAGGGTTATTTCCTGTTCCACAAAGACGGGAAGTTCCATTCCCAACATCTGTGCCTTGAAATTAGGCCCTGACACTACACCCCACATTCAGCATAGTGGTATGATTATCAAATGATTAGGACATAAATCATGATGCATTTTGTGCAAGATGCGTCATGTTCAGTGTCAATGGAAAAGGAGCATGGGGGGTTGGATGGGGCACGACCCCCGGGGGGGGGCATGACCCCCTTGTGAGGTGAGCAGGAGGGAACCTGTTGTTAATATTTTGGCAGCTCATCACTAGCTCCCACCCTCCTATACATTTACTGCTTCTCTCCCTCCAAGCAGAACCCACCACCAGCTCCCTGAGAATCCCTTACCTGAGCCAGCTCCATTGCAGCCATTTCCTTCCCCCTGGGAGGAGGGGATGATCTGGAGCGAAACGTGGACGTTATTCTGTAGCCTGCTGGGGCGAAAAGGGCAATGTGAGAGAATTCAGACAGGGTTTCTGTCCTTTCCACATGTCGATTCCCCCCAGCATTGTTCCCTGCTAATGGACATTCTAGGTTCTGCCACACTGTGAAGCACAGAGTGACCTTATCCCAGTACAGGCCTAGCCCCCTCCCACCAGGGTGTGACCCAGCAGCAGAGTCTCTCTCTTACACTTATCATGTTTATGGCGATACCAAGCTGGGAGGGGTTGCAAGTACTTTGGAGGATAGAAGTGAAATTCAAAATCATCTGGACACACTGGAGAAATGGTCTGAAGTAAATAGGATGAAATTCAATAAGGACAAATCCAAAGTGCTTCATTTAGGAAGGAACAATCAGTTGCACATGTACAAAATGGGAAATAACTGCCTAGGAAGGAGTGCAGCGGAAAGGGATATGGGGGTCATAGTGGATCACAAGCTAAATAGGAGTCAACAGTGTTGCAAAAAAGGAAGTATCATTTTGGGATGTATTAGCAGGAGTATTGTAAGCAAGACACGAGAAGTAATTCTTCTGCTCTACTGTGTGCTGATTAGGTCTCAACTGGAGTAATGTGTCCAGTTCTGGGGGCCACATTTCAGGAAAGATGTGGACAAATTAGAGAAAGTCCAGAGAAGGGCAACAAAAATGATTAAAGATCTAGAAAACATGACCTATGAGGGAAGATTGAAAAAAACTGGGGAAGACTCACAGGGGACACGATCACAGTTTTCAAGTACATAAAAGGTTGTTACAAAGATGCGGGAGAAAAATTGTTCTTCTTAACCTCTGAGGATAGGACACGAAGCAATGGATTTAAATTGCAGCAAAGGCAGTTTAGGATGGAGATTAGGAAAAAAAACTTCCTCACTGGCAGGGTGGTTAAGCACTGGAATAAATTGCCCAGGGAAGTTGTGGAATCTCCATCACTGGGGATATTTAAGAGCAGGCTGGACAAACACCTGTCAGGGATTGTCTAGATAATACTGAGTCCTGCCTTGAGTGCAGGGGACTGGCCTAGATGACCTCTCGAGGCCCCTTCCAGTTCTATAATTCTAAGAACCAAAAGCCAGAGACGAGCAGAATCCAAGGAGTCACTCTGGGGATTCTCCCTGTCACTGTTCCCAAGGCAGCTCTCTCAGGTTTACAAAGCTGTTTGATGCTCCAGCCTTTATACAGTCTCTCCTGGCAGTGCCCCATTCATGGGCTGGGCCTAGTTTTAGCCTTTGGCAAGCGTGACCCCGGGGGCTCTGAGACTGGGCCTTCTTGCCGCAGCACATCTTGTTTCTTTCTGTGGCTCCCCAGTGAGTCCAAAGGAGTAGATACTCCTCATACAGACTGTGAACATAAGAGCTGCCCACTGCATCAGAGCAATGGTCCATCTAGCTCAGTGGCCAATCCCAGGTGCCCCAGAGGGAATGAACAGAACAGGTAATCATCAAGTGATCCACCCCCTGTCACCCATTCCCAGCTTCTGGCAAACGGAGGCTAGAGACACCATGCCTGCCCAGCCTGCCTGTGACACTGGCAGATGAGGTGTTAGCTCTTGCAAAAGCCCCCATGTCTTCATTGAACATGGACAAACACACAGTGGAATCAGTCTGACTCACCTGTGTTAGTATTGTTAAAACAGGTATTAGGATTATAAGAACATGTTTAGACTTTATTGAATGCTTTATTGAGTTGCTGCCTGGGTTAATATCTGACTAGATGCATTGTGAGCCTCTTTGGCTCTGTAAATCACCACACAGGAGAGAGACTTTACCTAGGTGAAGTGCTGATTGACAGCCGAATGCATTACACCCTGCCTGGCAGGAAAGGTCCATCCACACCAGATAGACTATTATGGGATGTTAAAGAAGACACAAGGCTGTTGTTGTGCTCTTGACTTCCCATTAGCTGAGTTTCCAGCTCAGAGCACATGGCAGGAAGGGGATGAAAAACCCCATGCAGAAGGAACTGATTATCTGTATGCTGCTTGGACTCTGGGGGGCAAAGTTTCTAGGCATAAGCATGAGATCCCCAGCTGCTTAGCCGGGGTTAGTCCTAAAGAATATGCAGAGCTTGCTTATTATAGAAGCTTCTATTACCATTTGAAATTTCAGACTGTAATTTGTCTGCATCTGGATGATTAGCTGCTGTGACAGGGCAAGGCCAGCTGGCTATAGGAAAGTAGTGAGAAACAGGTATGTTAGCCCCAGGCTAAACAAATCCCTGTTACCATGGTAACCAAACGACAGTTGCTCCAGGTTAATCAAGACACCTGAGACCAATTAACATCCTTCCAGAAAGCCGTGGAGACAGCTAGGTTGATTGGGACCCCTGAAGCCAATCAGGGGCTGGCTGAAACTAGTTCAAGAGCTCCCAGTTAGGCAGGTGGGTGTGCAGAACAGGAGCTGTGGGAGCGACTGAGCAGTACACACCAGATCAGGCACAAGGAAGGAAGCCCTGAGGTAAGGGTGAAGTGGAGCCTGAGGAAGTGGGGGTGCTGTGGGGAAGTAGAACAGGGAATTGTATGTGTCCTGTTTCTAAAAGGTCAGATACCACGACTGATACTATTAGGGTCCCTGGGCTGGAGCCTAGAACAGAGGGGGATCCTGGGCTCCCCCCTTTGCTCCCCTGATTAATCACTGAGACTGGGAGACAACAGAGACTCTGCAAGGGAGGGGAGCTTTGCCTCCCCTCCCTCACTGGCTTACGATGAAAATGGCTCAGTGGGCTGTGACCCTTGTTCCTAGAGAGAAGGGCTACGTGGAGGGTCACAGTGAGCCTCTGAGGCTAGCGAAATCCACCAGGAAATGCAGGGCCCATGGAGACAAGGAAGGAGCTTTGTCACACTGCTTTAACTTTGTAAACAACTCTCATTTCCTTTTAAATAAAGCTTAATACAGGCTGTGACAGGACTGGCTACAAGTGTTGTCTTTGTTGGGAGATCTAAGAATCATTTGACCTAAGGAAGTGACTGGTCCTTTGGGACTGGCAGTAACCTGAACATTGCTGTGACTCATGGGGTAAGGCAGTGGTTCTCAGCCAGGGGTCTGGGGCTCCCTGGGGGGCCGTGAGCAGCTTTCAGGGGGCTGCCAAGCAAGTCCGGCATTAGACTCGCTGAGGCCCAGGGCAGAAAGCTGAAGTCCCAGCGCATGGGGCTGAAGTCTGGGCCCCTGAGCCCCACCCCCAGGGCTGAAGCCAAAGCCGAAGCAATGTAGCTTTGTGGGGGTCTGGGGCCCCAGGAAGTTGCTCTGTTTGCTACCCCTAACACCAGCCCTGGCTGTGATGTTATTAATATAACCTGTGACTGTATAGTTCATTGGTGCAACCACTTATATATTTGCAGCAAATGTTGTACAACGGTTGGCGTGTAAGGTGCCTATGAAAAGGTTATAATTTGCTCCTGATGATGATGATACTACCTGTGTGGGCGTATCATTTTTGCAGTCAAAGTTATGAATATTGGCTACGTTCTTGTACATCAGTGTGTTTTGATTCTGAAGTAGCCTTAGTAAAGCATTAGGTCAGCTTCTTCAGAAAGGAATTTGCAAATCAAGTGCCCAATCAAGAAACACTTAAAGGACCTTGGGGAAACTCCAATCCACATACCCTGGTGGGCCGGGCCAGTTTCTTTACCTGCCACGTCCGCGGGTTCGGCCGATTGCAGCTCCCACTGGCCGCAATCTGCCGTCGCAGGCCAATGGGGGATGCAGGAAGCGGCGCAAGCTGAAGGATGTGCTGCCTGCCACTTCCCACTGCCTCCATTGGCCTGGAGTGACAAACTGTGTCCAGTGGGAGCCACGATCGGCCAAACCTGCCAACATTGCAGGTAAACAAACCGGCCCGGCCTGCCAGGGTGCTTACCCTGGTGAACCGTGTGCCAAAGGTTGCTGATCCCTGAGCTAAAATATTTAAGAGACAAGTCAGTTGAAAATATAGTGGTGCAAGAACAAAGTAACATCGCTTCCCATTGTTACACAGCTTCCAGCTGCTGGAGGCTGCAATTCCCTGTCGCTAACATGGTTATTGGACTGAAATCTCCCCTTGGCCAGTCAGAGACAGACACGTACCTGTGTCGCTCCCCAGCTCCCGTCGCAGCGTCTCTAGGGGAAGGAGAAGATGGGAGAGGTGAGGATTCAGGCCCTCACATTCATGGAGAAACCCCCATTGCTTATTAATGGAACTGCTGTTAACGACGAGATGGTGACAGAGATCAGAGGCCGATAAGGCAGCCGCTGCAGACAGAGCCAGCCCCACAGGGCTGCTCCATGGGGAAAGGCGACTCGCTGAGCTGGGCTGTGAGATGGAGCCCAGGATCAGTGACATCACTAGAGTCCCCGACTCCTCCCCAGGCTCAGGGTTGCTCTAACCAGAGGAGACGCCACCCCCAGACTCCAACTCACCTTTGAATCTCAGCAGCACCTCCTGCAGCACAGCACTTTGCAGAGAGAAATCGCTGAGTCTCTTCTCCAGCTCCGCAAACGACGGCTCTGGCTTCCCAAACGTCCCGTCCTCCCTGCTGGGGAAAGGAGGGGTGAGAAATAGGCCTGAGCCCCAGACCCTGAGCCCAGCAACCCCCAAACTTCACGAAACCTGGATCTGAGCTTTGTAGCCTGAGATAGTCAATGTCAGGGTGAGTCACCTCAACCCTGTGCTCCCCAGAGAGACGGGAAGTGGGGAGACACTCGAGCAAGGAACGGAGACATTGTTCAGGGGCTTTCTCAGGGACGCTCTGGTTCTGGGAGGGGCAGAGCCACCCCCTACGCTGGGTTACGGCAGGAACAAGGGGCACCAGCACGGGGATTATGTGGAAAGGGAGGAGACACAGACCAAAGAGTGGGCAGGTCCTACATGCTGACAGTGGCCACAGACAGAGCCCAGGGCTCCAGCAAGGAATGAACATGGGCCCTTTAATGCCAAAACCCCCCAACCCTTCAGCTGAAGCAGTAACCCTGGGGCGTCCAGCTCCTTTGGCAGAGAAGGCCACATTGCCCTGTCCGTTACGGCCAGTAGCCCAGGACATCAGGTTAGGACTCTGTGCCCTGCTCCATTCACAGCAGAACACCCACTGCTCTCCATGGGACACCCACGTACGAAGAACAAGGGGGGAATCTGCCCTTCACATGGGAAATAAAATTTTAGTTCTTAGTATTTTGCCAAGTCTTTGTCTGTCACTCTCAGTGTCACTCAGGAGGAAAACAGCCCCTTCCCGGACACCCCTGTAGGGCCCTGCTGGTTCTTCCCTGCCTTTCCCACTCTCCCTTCCCCATTTCTCTCTCGCTTCCTTGTCCTTGTGTCTCTCCTCTGTTCTTCCCTCCCTACAGAAAGCCCCTATTCCCACCCCACAAAGGCTTCACTCCCGCCCCCTCCCTGTTCCACCTGCTCGAGTGATCAGCCAGGAAACACTCCTGCCATTTCAGTTGACACCCCGCTGACATTAACAGGGGACAGGAGAGTTCACGCTCTCAGAGCTACGGCTTCAGGCTGCTGGCAGCCCCAGCAAGGCAACACTGTCTCCGTTTACACTGGGGAGGTGCTGCGGGCCGGCAACTCACTTTAACAAATGCGAAAGCTGAGATTCTGCGCCCTCTGAGTACGTGACGCGGCCATGTCAGTCCAGGAGACAGGCCTGGTCTGTCCCATCGGCCCTGGGTCTAGCAGCCCTGCTGTGACCTCATGAGCGACCAGCAGGGCCGGCTCCAGACCCCAGCGCGGCAAGCACGCACGTGGGGCGGCATTTGCCGGCAGGGGCAGCAGGCTAGGCCGGTGGACCTGCCGCAGTCATGCCTGCGGGAGGTCCACCGGGACAACCAGACCTGCCGCAGGCATGACTGCGGAGGGGGCGCTCCTCCCGCGGCTCCAGTGGACCTCCCGCAGGCGTGACTGCGGACGGTTGGCTGGTCCGCGGCTCGGCTGGACCTCCCGCAGGCATGACTACGGAAGCTCCACTGGAGCCGCCGGACCAGCCAACTGTCCGCAGCTGCGGGAGGTCCAGCCGAGCTGTGCGACCAGAGGACCCTCTGCACTCATGCCCGCGGGAGGTCCGCTGCTCCCGGGGCTCCGGGGCGTCTCCCGCACATGACTGCTTGGGGCGGCCGAATATGTAGAGCCGCCCCTGGCGACCAGACAGTAACCGGCTCGTCTCCTACCCGAGTCATCCACTGGGGGAGCCAGAATCACATGCTCCCAGGGCAGGGGGCAGCTTCCTATTCAGTGCAGGTATCAAACCTAGCGGCCCATGAGGGGGAGCGAAATGGAGCCCAGGACTTACCTGCCCCCAGTGCTCCCAGCACCCTACAAAGGAGAGAAAGAGGAGGCCGTCAGGGGGAGTGTCCCTGGGTGGGGAGGCCTCCTGCTCTGCAGGGGTCACCACTGAGGCCTCGGGCAGTAGGGGAATTTCAGGTTTACATTCCCAGAGCAGCTGCCCCCCACCAAGGACTTTCCCCTACGCAGCCCCAGCAATCCCTGCGGGCAGGTCCCACTGTGGAAATCTTCTCCCCAGGCACTTTACAGGCAGAAGATATTTCTCTGCATTGAGAATCAAATTCCCCCCAGTGCTGAGAGACCCAGAAGGCCCCTGGCCCCACTAAACCCATTAACCTGCAGTGACAGGGGCCTTGGGCCTGGCTCGGGACCTCAGCATGGTGGGGGAGGGGATTTCACCCTCCAAGTGCAAATGCAGAGAGACATTTCCATGAGAGAAGGTCTTGGGGCTGCAGCATCCAGGACTCCCAGGACCCATCCCTGGCGCCGCTGCCAGACTCACTGGGTGACCTTGGGCAGGGCTCTGCCCCTCCCTCTGCCTCACTTTCCCCATTTGTCCCATAGGGATAATGCCCCTGATCCCACTCTGTAAAGGGCTTTGGGGTCTAGGGCTCAGAAGCGCCTAGAGAAACGCTGCGTATGATCATTGCAACGACAGCCTGACCTGCAGGGGTTGGCTCAGCGGCTGCTGCCCCTTCTCTCCTCCCCTCTCACTGAGCAGGGAAATCTGCCAGGACAGGCTGCAGACGCCCTCATCCCTTGTCTGGACAATGGCTCCCTCCAGCTCCTCCAGCCGGGACAGCAGCCGCTGCTCCTGCTCCTCCAGAAACCCTCGCAGCTCCTGCCACTCCCAGACGATCTTCTGCCTCTCGGCTGCCGTCTGTTTCTGCAAAAGGGAGAGGGCGGCTCAGTAACAGGGGAACATAGAACATAAGACTGGGTCAGACCAAAGGCCCATCTAGCCCGGTTTCCTGTCTTCTGACAGTGGCCAATGCCAGGTGCCCCAGAGGGAATGAACAGAACAGAGAATCATCAAGTGACCCATCCCCTGTCGCCCATTCCCAGCTTCTGGCAAACAGAGGCTAGGGACACCATCCCGCTCATCCTGGCTAATAGCCCCTAAGGGACCTGTCCTCCATGCACTTCTCTAGTTCTTTTTAGAACCCTGTTAGTGTCTTGACCTTCACACCATCCCCTGGCAAGGGGTTCCCCAGGTTGACTGTGTGTTGTGTGAAGAAATACTTCCTTTTGTTTGTTTTAAACCTGCTGCCTATTCATATCAGTGGATGACCCCTAGTTCTTGTGTTATGAGGAGGAAATAACATTTCCTTATTTACTTTCGCCACACAAGTCATGCTTTTATAGACCTCTACCATATCCCCCCTTAGTCGTCTCTTCTCCAAGATGAACAGTCTCAGGCTTTGTCTACACTGGCACTTCTCTCCTGCCAACAAAGAGCAGCTACACTGCGCGCCTGTCAGCAGAACGGCTGTAGCGGCACAGTCGTGTGGCTAAAAGCTGCGGAGTGTAGCCATAGCCTCAGTCTTATTAATCTCGCCTCATGCGGAAGCTGTTCCATATCCTTCATCATTTTTGCTGACCTTCCCTGAACCTTTTCCAATTCCAATATATATTTTTTGAGATGGGGCGACCAGATCTGCACACAGTATTCAAGATATGGACATACCATGGATTTATATAGAGGCAATAGGATATTTTCTGTTTTATTGTCTATCCCTTTCCTAATGATTCCCAATATTCTGTTTGCTTTTTTGACTGCTGCTGCAGATTGAGTGGCTGTTTCCAGAGAACTATCCACAGTGACTCCAAAATCTCTTTCTTGAGCGGTAACAGCTAATTTAGACCTCATCAGTTTATGTGCATTTGATATTATCTTTTCCAATGTGCACTATTTTGCATTTATCAACATTGAAATTCATCTGCTCGGTAACTGGGGAAAATCATAAATGCACCTGGGGGCGGGTGGCAGAGTTATTTACCAGAACACAAGATCTCTAGTGGTGGGGGATGGGAAGTTCATTTATCCCGGGAAGGGAGGAGGGATCAGGACCGGGCTGAGCTGTACATCACCTACAGGAGGGACACTTCTCCCCAAAACCTCATCAACGCGCCCTGAGCCAAATCCTCCATCTCTGCAGCCCACATTTCATCTCCTTCCTCCCCATCCCCCCAGGAGCTAGAAAGGATCCCTGGTCACTGTGACGTCCAGACAGCCCATGGGCAGGGGCTATGAGCTAACACAGACTGACCCTCTCCTGCCCAGCAGCCTCCTGCATCCTAAGGGCTCCAGCGGGGATGGGTCCCTGGCTGAGGCTGGCAGGGTGGGCCCTGCACTCACCAGGTCATTCTTATGCCAGGCAAACCTAAGTGGCAGGGGGCTCTGGGCACCTACCAGCAGCTCCTCGCTCTGCCGCTCCTCCTCGGCTTTGGCTGCTTCTCTCTCTTTTCCCAGAGGGGCCAGATGCTTTTGTGGGGCCTCCTGGAAGAAGCAAGGGAGGGAGGGTTAGAAACTGCTGCAAACCTCCCAGCTGCCAGATTTCAGGGTCCATCCTGCCCTGCAGATGCCTGTGCAGGGTCCCTGGGACTCAGACTGAGAGGAGCTGGTGAAACAGGGAGCAGCTTTTCCAGAGCAAACGCAGAGCCCCAGGCTGCAGTGACAAGGGTGCAGCCCAACCCCCAGCTCCTCGGGGCCTCACCCACATCCCAAGCAGCCAACTTCAGACAGTCCCCCACTTTCCCCAGCACCAGCCCCCAAAGCTCCCACAGGGCCAGATCTGAACATGAGATTTCTAGCTTGTGTATGGAAACTTGGTGGACTGCTTCTATCATCAGTCAGGGTGAGAAATTGCTAATTCAAATTCTATCCAGACAGTATGTTAGGCTTAGTTTGAGTTTTTGGTTATTTGCTAAGTAATCTGCTTTGATCTGTTTGCTATCACTTATCGCTGGGAAATTGGCTATTGGAGTCTATCTGTCCTTGAGTGGCTTAGGTAAAGCACTCAGGTAGCTTAGTTGGGTGTATGGCGCCACCTGCTGTCATGTTGGGTGATAACAGGGCCTGGAGAGGCTGGCTGAATCTCCAGCAAAGCAGCGAGAGAAGGGCCAGCCCAGCTTGAGGGTTAGAGGGCACAGCGGTTCCCAGAAGCCCCCCAGACTGCACCCCGGGGTGACAACTCATCACACCCTAGAGTACACAAGTCTCAGCAGGTTTGTCACATCCTGTCCCCTCCCATTCCATACCCTAGATAGTTCCTGCTTCCCACTACTTCTAGCAGCTCCCACCCTCCTATACATTTACTGCTCCTCTCCCTCCAAGCAGAACCCATCCCGGAGAATCCCTTACCTGAGCCAGCTCCATTGCAGCCATTTCCTTCCTGCTGGGAGGAGGGGATGATTTGGGGCGAAACGTGGATGTTATGCTGTAGCCTGCCAGGGCGAGAAGGGCAATGAGAGAATTCAGACAGGGTTTCTGTCCTTTCCACATGTCGATTCCCCCCAGCATTTTCCCTGCTAATGGACATTCCCGGTTCTGCACACTGTGAAGCACAGAGTGACCTTATTCCAGTACAGGCCTAGCCCCCTCCCACCAGGCTGTAACCCTCTGACACATGGTGAAACCCTCCCAGTACCTCTGTTACACTTATAAAGTTTGTGGACGATATCAAGCTGGGAGGGGTTGCAAGTGCTTTGGAGGATAGAATTAAAATTCAAAATTATCTGGACAAACTTGAGAAATGGTCTGAAGTAGAGAGGATGAAATTAAAGAAAGACAAATCCAAAGTACTCCACTTAGGAAGGAACAATCAGTTGCACACATACAAGACAGGAAATGACTGCCTAGGAAGGAGCACTGCAGAAACGGATCTGGGAGTCACAGTGGATCACAAGCTAAATATGAGTCAACAGTGTTACAATGTTGCAAAAAAAGCAAGTATAATTCTGAGCTGTATTAGCAGGGGTATTGCAAGCAAGACACAAGAAGTAATTCTTCCACTCCACTCCGCACTGATTAGGTCTCAACTGGAGTATTGTGTCCAGTTCTGGGTGCCACATTTCAGGAAAGATGTGGACAAATTGGAGAAAGTCCAGAGAAGAGCGACAAAAGTGATTAACGGTCTAGAGAACATGACCTATGAGGGAAGACTGAAAAAAATGCGTTTGTTTAGTCTGGAGAAGATATGATCAGCTTTCAAGTACATAAAATTTTGTTTCAAGGAGGAGGGAGAAACATTGTTCTTAAGTTCTGGACAGGACAAAAAGCAATGGGCTTAAATTGCAGCAAGGAAGGTTTAGGTTGGACATTAGGAAAAACTCCCTAACTGGCAGAGTGGTTAAGCACTGGAATAAATTGCCTAGGGAGGTTGTGGAATCTCCATCGTTGGGGATTTTTAAGAGCAGGCTGCACAAACACCTCTAAGGGATGGTCTAGATCAAGGGTGGCCAACATGTGGCTCTTTAGAATTTAATATGCGGCTCCTTGTATAGGCACCAACTCCGGGGTTGGAGCTACAGGCACCAACTTTCCAGTGTGCTGGGTGTGCTCACTACTCAGCTACAGGCCCTGCCCTCACTCCACCCCTTCCCTGAGCCTGCAATGCCCTTGCTCCATTCCCCACCCCCACCCAGTGTCTTGCATAGTGTGAACAGCTGATTGGGAGGTGCGGGGAGGGAGGGGGAGGTTCTGATTATTGTGGCTTCCCATGGGTGGGAGCTGATGGGGGGGCTGCTGACGTATTACTGTGATTCTTTGGCAATGTACATTGGTAAACTCTGGCTCCTTCTCAGGCTCAGGTTGGCCACTCCTGGTCTAGATAATACTTCGTCCTGCCTTGAGGGCAGGGCACTGGACTAGCTACCTCTCGAGGTCCCTTCCAGTTCTGCGATTCTATGAACCAAAGGCCAGAGAAGAGCAGAATCAAAGGAGTCCCTCTGGGGATTCTCCCTGTCACTGTCCCCAAGGCAGCTCTCTCAGGTTAACTAAGTTGTTGGATGCTCCAGCCTTTATCCAGTCTCTCCTGGCAGTGCCCCCTTCATGGGCTGGGACTAGTTTTAATCTTTGGCAAGTGTGACCCCGGGGGCTCTGACACTGGGCCTTCTTGCCTCAGCACATCTTGTTCCTTTCTGTGGCTTCCCAGTGAGTCCAAATGAGTAGATACTCCTCATACAGACTGTGAACATAAGAATGTGTTTAGACTTCATTGAACGCTTGTGAGTTGCTGCCTGGGTTAACATCTGACTAGTTGCATTGTGAGCCTCTGTGGCTCTGTAAATCACCAGACAGGAGAGAGACTTTACCTAGGTGAAGTGC
This sequence comes from Mauremys reevesii, assembly GCF_016161935.1. Lineage (NCBI taxonomy): Eukaryota > Metazoa > Chordata > Testudines > Geoemydidae > Mauremys > Mauremys reevesii. Next base: position 26,817,211 of record NC_052636.1, on the reverse strand, counting down.
TGATTGGCAACAGAATGCATTACACCCTGCCTGGCAGGAAAGGTCCATCAACATCAGAGAGACTATTATGGTATGTTAACGAAGACACAAAAACTGTTGTTGTGCTCTTGACTTCCCATTAGCTGAGTTTCCAGCTCAGAGCACATGGCAGGAAGGGGATAAAAAACCCCATGCAGAAGGAACTGATGATCTGTATGTTGCTTGGACTCTGGGGGGCAAAGTGTCTAGCCATAAGCAAGAGATCCCCAGCTGCTTAGACGGGGTTAGTCCTAAGGAAGATATAGAGCTTGCTTATAATAGAAGCTTCTATTACCTTTGAAATTTAGGACTGCAACTTGTCTGCATCTATCGGATTACCTGCTTTAACTTTGTAAACAACTCGCCTTTCCTTTTAAATAAGTCTTAATACAGGTTATGACAGGACTGGCTACAAGTGTTGTCTTTGTTGGGAGATCTCAGATTCAATTGACCTAAGGAAGTGACTGGTCCTTTGGGCCTGGCAGTAACCTGAACATTGCTGTGACTCGTGGGGTAAGGCAGGGGTTCTCAACCAGGGTCTGGGGCCCCTGGGGGGCCGTGAGCAGCTTTCAGGGGGCTGCCAAGCAAGGCCGGCATTAGACTCGCTGAGGCCCAGGGCAGAAAGCTGAAGTCCCAGCGCATGGGGCTGAAGTCCAGGGCCCTGAGCCCCACCATCAGGCCTGAAGCCAAAGCCTAAGCAATGTAGCTTTGTGGGGGCCCCTGTGGCATGGGGCCCCAGGCAGTTGTTCTGCTTGCTGCCCCCTAACGCCAGCCCTGGCTTTTATATGCAGAAAACCAGTGGAGTTTTTATAGCATGTTGGGGGGGCCCGAAAGAAAAAGGTTGAGAATCCCTGGAGTAAGGGACCATCTGTCACAAAGGTGAGCTCACCTGCGTGGTGAGATCTATGGGATCACCCAAGAGGACTGTCTGTGATTCCATGTTAATGCTGTTACAGAGCCTGAAGCGTTTACACTGGATTCTAGGTTGGTGAAATCTCCATACAGACCTCACACCCAATTTGGGGTTTGTTCCCTGCTTCTTACCAGTCTGCCCGAGGCTGATGCTCGTGCTCTCGAGTCACTGAAGACAGCGTTACAGAGAGAGGGGCTGTGACTTCCCCATGGTCACTGAACAGGTCTGTGACAGAGCCAAGAACAGACCCTGTTAACTCCAGAGCCCCGTCACCCGCAGCTTGGAAAGGCCCCCAGAGCACACTGTATTAGGCTGCAGGAAGAGGTGTGCAGGGACTGCAGCTGAGCTGCCCTGCCAAGACAGCCTGTGCATCCATGGACAAACCACCTCGCTGGGGGGGTGTCCCCTGGGTCAGGAGAAGTCAGTGTCCAGCCCTGTGGGGCTGTGCTCCTGGCTCATACCTCCAGCACTCACTGTTGCCCCTCCCTTACCAGCTGCACTGTTCAGCCAGCCCCAGGCCTCTGTGAGGTCACTTCCCCCAGCCCCCACCTCAAACCTTCAAACTGGGACATGGTGCACCAGTGCCAATCAGAGTGCACTAGTGTAAATTCTGTCTGTACTAAGGGTTTACACCAGTGCCTAAAACACCAGGGTGGCAGAGACCTTGAGAAACAGCAGTACGGTGGCACTAGAACCTATTTCTAGCTCTGTCACGGACAGCCTGGGTGACCTTGGACACGTCAATGTTTCTCCTCCCAACTTCAGTCTCTTTACCCAGCTGCCACTCACTGGGGTCTCCTCTCTCTCCAGAGCTGCTCACCACTACAGTCTGTGTGGGTGTCTCCAGAGCTAAGGCAGGTCAGCTCTGGAATAGTCTTACAAGGGGGGCTGGGGAGTCTCTGTCCCTGGAAGTTTTTAAGAACAAGTAGGACAAAGCTCTGTCAGAGACAATCTACAGATACTTGGTCCTGCCTCAGCAGAGAGAGCTGGACTTGATGATATCTTGAGGTCTTATCTAGCCCTACATGTCTAGGATGCCATGAAATATATACATATAAAAACCCAACATACAGAATAAAACCCACCACAACATAATGTCAGACAATTCGGGGGGGAGGGAGGAGGACGACCACAACCTACACTCCACAGCATAGAATGACAATACAAAGGAGAAGAAAGCAACACGATGCAAACGATGACATCCTAGGGCAAAAGCAGACAATGGAAAATAGCTCAACTCAAACCAACACAGCACAGGCACCAAACAAGCTGAGGCAAAACAATTCATCATAAAACCGCTACACAACATGGTGAGATCACAGTTCCAAATGGCACCATGCAAAACAGCTCAGCGTAGAACAGGACACAGCACAAAAGAGAATTATTTCAGTGTAGGCCTGGAAGGGATCTTGAGAGGGCGTCTACTCTAGCCCCCTGTGCTGAGGCAGAACCACTGCAATTAAACAGCCCCTTCGCCTGAGCCCGTGAGCCTGAGTCACCTGGCATGGGCCAGCTGGGGGTTTTAGTGGCAGGGTAGAGATACCCTTGGTGTCTGTTCAGCACCTGTCACAATGGGAACCCCGATCTCGGTGTTGGTGCAGAGCCCTGCACAACAGGGGCCTGACCTCAGTCAGGGACTCTGCAACTCCCAGCATTACAGGATCCCGGATTTTGTTTAGGGCCCCTGCAGCATCTAACAAAATATGGGGCCAGGATCTCTGTCAGGGTCTGTGCAGTGCCCAGTACAGTGGGGGGGGGGGGTGATCTGGGTCGCGGTCAGTGCAGGGCCAGACCCAACAGAGACACAGGTCTCAGTTGAGGTCTCTGTAGTGCCCAGCACAATGGAGGCAGTGGTTTGGGTCACAGTCACGTGCTGCCTGGCACAAGGGGGGCCGTGATCTCGGTCCAGATCTGTTTTACCTGGCACAACAGTGGGGTCTGATCTCACCTGGGGTCTCTTCAGTGCCTGGCAGAACAGGGCCCAGATCACAGTTGGGGTCTCTGCAGCAGCTGTCAGAAAAGGAACACGCTCAGTAAGATAAGAGCCCTGATCTCAGTCAGATATCTGGAGAGAAAAGTGGGAAGATTTTCGAGAATTTGATATCAGTATTTCAGAACTGAGGAGAAAATGGGGCACAAACTAAATATTTGCTAATGTAAGAAAGAAGAACCAACATCTGGGGAGATTTTATGTCACCATTTAACAGTTCAAGAGAAAGATGGGAAACTGGAGATGATTTTACAGGGTTATTCAATCAACAACAGACTGGGACAGATTCTTCTTGTCACATGGCCAGCAGAGCCCTCGGTGATGTGGCTTTCACAGGGGACAGGAGTGGGAACGTGACTAGCAGGTGATGGGGTGGGGCTGCTGGGTTGGGCAGGGTGGGGAAGGGAAGGAGCTGGGAGGGGAAACCTGGGGCTGGGCCGTCTCCATGGGGACACTTGCTCCTCCTCCCCTCCTGGCCCTTCCCAGGCCCGTTGCCAGCAGAGCGGCCCCAGCCCAGAGGTGTCCCTGTCTCAGGGCCCCCCCAGCCTCTGCCCATTCACCCTCTGCCCAGCTCAGGAATCACTTGGGGGAACCATTTCCCACCAGCACAAGGACAAATCCCTGCAGGTGGAAATGGGGGGAAACCCCCCAAACCTGAGACCTGAACTGGCCATTGGCGAAGGGGAGAGACAAGGGGGCACAATCGGGGGGGGGGGGAACAGGGAACTTATCAGGGGTTGGGGGAGGGGGGTCACCCTGGGCGCTGCTCGTGGATCTCTAGGGAGAAAGGGGGCAGGACGGGGGGGAGGGGGGTCCCCACGGGAGGGGGCAGCGGTAAATCCGAGGTGATCGCTGCCCCCCCCTTTCTCTCCCCGCTCCTCGGGGGTCACCCGCTCCCCCCCGCCATTTCCCACCCCCAGCCCGGTCTCACCCCCCGGCACCCCCCGCGGGGCCCCAGGGCAGAGCCTGGCCGGGCCCGGGGGGCGCTGGGCTCCTGCGGGGGCAGCAGCTCCGAGCCCCCCGCGGGCGCTGCCCCCCCCCAGGGAGCAGATCCCGGCGCTGCGAGATGCCGGGTCCCCCCCGGGCACTGGGGCAGAGTCACCGCCCGGCCCCGCCCCCGGGGCTCGCTCCGGGGCCTGGAGGCTGCAGCTCCGCAGCGGGGCGGGCGGAGCCCGGGGCGGCCCCAGGGCGGCTCCAGCGGGGCAGGGCCCGGGCCGGGCACGGGGGGGTTAATGAAGGGCTCTCCCGCCGCGATCTGCGCATGCCCAGAGCCCCACCAGCACCAACCCTTCTCCGGCCCGGGAGAGGCTCCAACGGCCCCGGGCGAGCCAGGCAGAACCGCAGCAGCCCGCGCGCGTTTGCAGCTCTGCTTGGTCTCTCCCCCTAACGTCACTTCCGGTCCAGGGAGCATCAGGAACTACATCTCCCAGCCTGCCCCGGGGCCGCGTTCGCCCTCTTCGCAGCTCAGGTAAGGGAGGGTTCCAGCAGCTGTTACTGCGCATGCTCCGTGCGAGCCCCGCTGGGGCTGGGAGAACAAAGCTGCTGCTATCGCCTCCGCGTGAGCCGGGCCCGGGCTGAGCCGCTGCTGCTCCCCGGGTGGGGTCTGTGCGGGGGGGGGGGTTTCTCCAGCTGGGCCCCGCCCCCCGGGCAGCCCCGGGCTCTGCCCGCCCCAGCCCCGCCCGGAGCCCCCGGGGGGTGAGAGACCCCGGGGGGGCACGTGACTCTGCCCCGGGGAACCCGGGAGAAGCCTCGGAGCCGCCTCGGCCCCAGCGGAGCCGCAGCAGGATCCGCCCCCCCTCCCCGCTGGGATTGGGGGGGGCGGTGTATTAAATTGCTGTCAATAGCGCTGTGCTACTCCCGGGCACTGCGCATGCTCAGTAGCAGCTGCTGAAGCCGCTGCCCTTCCCCCCGCCCGTATCAGCCGGAACGTTCCGCCGGGCGCTGGCGGCGGGGCTGGGACGGGGCGAGGGAGCAGCAGGGAGCGGGGGCTGAGCAGGGAATTGATGAGGGGGGAGTCAGGCAGGTGGGGGCGGGGCTGGGGGGGCTAAAGGGAAGATGCGGGCTGGGGGGGGGGCACTGGAGTTGAGCTGGGGGGCGCAGGGGGGGAAGGTCATTGGGGCGGGAAATATGAATTGGTTTGTGCAGTCAGGAAATTCCCGTGTGGGGGGGAGGTGAGTTCACTGAATCCTGCCCTGTTTGTGCCCTGTCCTCCCACATACAAAGTCTCTCCAGCTTTTTCCCCTGGTCTCTCTGTATTTCTCAAGTGTCAATTCAAAATCTCTCCCATGGGGCAGTTTTTCCCACCCATTTTATCTGCAGCGATTTGTCCTTGTGTAGGTGGGAAATTGTTGCCCTGAGTCATTCCCCAGCACATGGCTGCCCCTGGAGTGGGGGTGGGAGGAGGTGCCCGTTCTCTGCCAAGGTGGGGATGAGAAGCGCACGTGTCTCCCATGAAGACTGTCCAGACCCCAGTTTCCCAATCCCACCCACTGCCCCCAAACTACCAACACAGTTTCCCCCAGCCCTCAGTTGCCAGTCACCTGCCCGTCCCCCACTTCTGCCCCCTTCCTTTATCCATGGTTCCTTCCAGCTCCCCCCGCCCCTTAAATCAGCTCCTCACAGGGCTCCCTAGAAAGGAAGGAGAAAACTCGAAAGAGGTTCCTCCTGGCGCTCATGTCCATGAACCCGAATACTCCCTCAGTCCTCAAAGAGAGACCTGGAGAAGGAGACTTGCTGCAGCAAAGCCACAGGGGTCTCTGAGGTTTCCCTGGCCCCTCGCCCCTGTCCTGCCTGGCTGATGTCAGCATCTCTCTGTGAGGTCACCACCTCCCCACCACCTTGGACCAATAGGCTGAGGTCCTGCAAAAGGCCTTTGTGATGTCACTGCCACACCCCTCCCTTGCTGGGCTAATGTCCTGCCCCTGCCCAGGCCCTTTGGAGGTTTGAGCTACTCCCTGTGGATCACCCCACTCAAGGAGCTTTTCTGCAGAGCATCCTCAGATGTCTGAGCACACAAGTGCCATGGCAACGAACTGACACACATGACACCAAAATGAGATCATTAATATACTAACCTAGAGGAGAAGGACACTGCAGCATTAGTAGGGGAGAACCCCCTACTGAACATGCATTACACCTGGCAGCGTCAGCAGAACATATCGGCTACACAACTAAAGAAAGGGATCTGCACGTTGCTGTAGACCAGTGGTTCCCAATGTGGTGCCCACGAGCGCCATGGTGCCCGCCGGGGCATTTATGTGCACCCACTTACTGCCCAGCAGGGGAGAGAAGCTGTGGCCCTGCGCCTGACGGGGACAGAGAACTCAGGCTGCAGGCGCCGGTGCTCTCTGTCCCTGGCAGGCGCGGGGCTGCAGCTTTTCTCCGGCTTCTCTGGGGCTGCAGGCTGCGGGCACCGGTGCTCTCTGTCCCTGGCAGGTGCGGGGCTGCGGCTTCTCTCCAGCTTCTCCGAGGCTGCAGGCACCGGCGTTCTCTGTCCTTGGCAGGCACGGGGCTGTGGCTTCGAAGCTGGAGAGAAGCTGCATCCCAGCCCCGGCCGGGAACAGAGAACTCTGGGGCTGCAGGCTTCATTCTATGTTAAAGTAAGGATAATAAATATATTTGGACCAGCAGTTCAACAGTGTTTTACTTTTTAAAAAATAAAGATTAAAACTGTTTATGATATTTATTTTGTAAAATGTTTTGTAGATAAAAAAGAATAAATTCACATGGGAAGGTGAATGAATAATTGCCAAATAATTTAGTTAATACCTTTTACATGTAAAATTACTGTTTTTATCTGATGGATTCATATATTATGTAATATTAAATGATTTTTTGTATATTTAATGTAAACAGAAAATAAGCCTTGAAAAATGGTTGGCGCCCGCCACACTCTTCTGAAAACATGAATGTGCTACTGGCCACAAAAAGGTTGGGAAGCACTGCTGTAAACAGATCAATGAAAAGCTCCACTCACTGCACAGCTGCCAGCAGAAAAGCGAACGTGTTCAGATTCACAAGGAATGGGATGGAGAATAACACGGAATGTTTGTATATAAATCACGGGGGCAGCCTCGGATATCCTGGGCTCACCATGGTTACTACAGCACCGCACCCGGGATATTTTAAATCTATCCTTGATAATTGGGGAAGAAATAGGTCTAAAAAGAAATATTTGATAATGAGAGAAAAGCACCTGGTTCTGAAGAGATTTTATACTAAGTAAGTGACGGTAGTTGGACAGTGTGACGGGATTGTATATGGAAGTTCCATAAACAGACAGTAATAATTCCCCCCCACACCCCCACCCTTCACATGGGCAGCAGGGAGCCCTTTGGGGAGGTGCTTTTAGAGGGTAGGTGAGGGGAGTATGGAGCAGGAAAACTCCCTGGCAGTGGGAGGAGGCAGCAGCAGGGCGGGGTGACTGGCAGCTGGGGGTGCTGGGCAGTGGGGCAGCAGCAGGGAGGATGACTGGCAGCTGGGGCGCTGGGCGGGGTGACTGGCAGCGGGGGCGCTGGGCAGGGGCGGGGGTGACTGGCAGCTGGGGGTGCTGGGTGGGGGCAGCAGCAGGGCGGGGTGACTGGCAGCGGGGTGCTGGGCAGTGGGGGCAGCAGCAGGGCGGGCGGGTGACTGGCAGCTGGGGTGCTGGGCGGTGGGGCAGCAGCAGGGGGCGGGTGATTGGCAGCTGGGGGTGCTGGGCGGTGGGGGCCGCAGCCGGGGGTGACTGGCAGGTGGGGCGCTGGCGCAGCAGGACCAGGCCGGTGGAACCTGGGGCCGGACAGTCTCCAGGGGGCACTGTCCCCTCCGGTCCCTTCCCGGCCTCGCTGCGGGCAGAGCCCGGCCCCGCCTCCCCCCCACAGGCCGCTGCGTCTCGGGCCCCGCGAGCTGCTCCCGGGGTCTCGGGCTCTGGCGCGAGGGGGACGCGCCGCGGGCAGGGACCGGCACATCGGAGGGGGACCGGGGGGGCTCCGGGCGGGGCCGCTGCTCCTGGGGCGGTGACGGGGGCGGGGCGGGGTCTCTGCGAGGGGCGGGTATGAGATGGGGCCTCCTTTACCTGAGCTGCAGAGGGCGGAAGCGCCCTCGGGGCAGGCTGGGAGATGTAGTTACTGATTCGCCCCGGAGCGGAAGTGACGTTGGCGGGAGAGGCGGAGCCGGCCTGCGAAGGAGCGTTGGGCGCTGCGGTTCTGCCTGGCTCGCGCGGGGCCGTTGGAGCCTCTCCCGGGGCAGTTGGAGGGTTGGTGCCGTTGGGGCTCTGGGCATGCGCAGATCGCGGCGGGAGAGCCCTTCATTAACCCCCCCGTGCCCGACCCGGCCCGCCCTGCCCCGCTGGGGCCCGGGCTCCGCCCCGCTGCGCTGCGGAGCTGCAGCCTCCAGGTCCCGGAGCGAGCCCCGGGGGCGGGGCCGGGCGGTGACTCTGCCCCAGTGCCCGGGGGGGACCCGGCATCTCGCAGCGCCGGGATCTGCTCCCGGGGGCAGCGCCCGGGGCTCGGGCTGCTGCCCCGCAGGGCCCAGCGCCCCCGGCCCGGCCAGGCTCTGCCCTGGGGTCCCGCGGGGTGTCGGGAGGGCCCGGCCCCACTGGGGTCCCTGCGTGGGGCCGGGCGGGGCTGGGGTGAGACCGAGCTGGGGGGCGGGTGGGAAATGTCGGTGCAGCCCGGACATGGCCGGGGGGGCAGGTGACCCCCGAGGAGCGGGCAGAGAAAGGGGCGGGCTGAGATCCCCTCGGATTTACCGCTGCCCCCTCCCGTGGGGACCCCCTCCTCCCCGTCCTGCCCCCTTTCTCCCTAGAGAGCCACGAGCAGCGCCCAGGGTGACCCCTCCCCCAACCCCTGAGAAGTTCCTGTCTCCCCCCGATTGTGCCCCATTTTCTCTCCCCTTCGCCAGTGGCCAGCTCTTACTGTGACCGGTGGGGGTATCTGGGGTCCCTGGCCAGATACCCCCATTCTTTCTGAACTCTGGTTTGAGACCATTGTTAATCCAGAGTCACTGTATGGAAAGACAAGGAGTGACTCCGGATGGACAATGGGGCAAATGAGATCAGCAATTCTCCCTGTGAGGAGGGGCTCTCATTAGCTGCTCTCCCCAGAGAGCTAAAGGAGGGAAGCTGCTCAAATACTCTGTCCCTCTCTGCTCAGGATACTGGGGTTCAGCTTCCTGGGTCAGAGGCTGCAGCCTCCATTGTGATCTGGGAGACCAGGCTTAGCAGCTGCTGCTCCCCCAGCGGGGTTCTGTGCTGGGAAGTGACCTTAATTAAAGCTGCTTCTCTGTCTGGCCCAGGGGATGACTTTCTCCAGCTGGTCCTAGCCCCCTAGGGCAGCCCTGGGCCCTGTTAATGCTAAATTCTGAGCCAGAGTCTCCAGCTAACTGAAAGACCTCAGGGAAAGTGCTGGGGACTGGCAAGAAAGTGACTCTGCACAAACAGCCCCTCCTCATTTCTCCTCCCAGTAGCAATTGCCAGGAGAAAATCCAGCCCTGGGAGAGCAAAGCCCCCAGGAATGGGACTGTCCCGGCCAGAGGGGCAGGGAGAGAGGACAGGGGAAGGAGAGACTGAAAGGGGCAGTGGGAGAAATGAGGGGGGAGAGATTTCCAGCTCTCTAGTCCACCCAGACACATGTATTGCTGCATCCCTGGGCAGAACCACTTTCCAGTGAACAAAACAAGGATCAGAGAGAGGAAAAGCCATTTCCTGACTCCATATTCCCCCTGCTGGGGTGTGGCTGCCGTGGGGTCAGTGTCCGAGGGAATCCCCCACAGTGACTCCTTTAGTTCTGCTCTTTTCTAGCCTTGTGTTCAGAGACTTTGTTACGGGATGAGGGGAGGGAGAAGGGAGGTTAAAAATCTCTCTGTGGGCTTAACCTGGCAGGAGGGGCCAGGTCTACACTGTAATAAAGAGATCAGGCATTTTCCCAGGATGGCAGAATCTAGGATGTCTGTCATGATGTGAAATTAACTAAAGCCTGTTCTGAAACACCCACAACTGCCCTTCTCCCCCAGACAGGCTGCAGAACGACGTCCATGTTTCACTCCAGCTCATCCCAACCTCTCATGGGAGAGGGAAGAGAAATGGGTGCAGAGGAGCCTGTTCAGGTAGGGATTATCGAGAGGTTGCTGGTGAGTTCCTGCAGGAGGGAGAGGGACAGCAAATACACCAGAGGGAAAGCGTTGTGCAGTCTGGTATGGAGGTTGGAGCGGGGCAGGAAATGCACAGGGTGGGAAAGGGAGGAGGACAGAGTGTGGAAAACCTGCTGGGAGTTGTTTAATAAGTGGCCTAGATTCTAGGAACAGACCCATGAGATTAGGAGGTGGAAATACCCTAATCTGTGAAACAGAAAATAATCCTCCTACATGGGGCTAGGAAAGCTGACCAGACTCCCAGTGCTGGAGCCCGACCTGACTGACCAGTGGCTGCTGTGAGATATCAAAGGGGCACCCAGCAGTGAGGTTTAGGGGAGCTGCCCCGCCCTTCACATCCAGCTCCTCACAAGGAGGAGGGTGTTGGGTTTCCGACCAGGGAGAGCTCCCTGGTCCCTGCTAGGGGCTCCATCTCCTGTATCAGTCTGTGGCTAGTAGGTGGGTGATGGCTCTGCTGGGAGAGAGGAGGGGCTCCCTCTTCGTCCCCTCACCCTGGTGTTTCCAGCATGCTCTGAATGGGGTGGGGGTGCGACTCTGTTGACTGTGATCCACCCAGAGCTTCCATTTGTTTGGCTCCTCTCCTCCACGAATAGTGTGAGTGGGGCAACAGGTACTAAATGTTGGACTCCTGCTCTTTCAGGGGCCGGTGACCTTCGAGGAGGTGGCTGTGTATTTCACCAGGAACGAGTGGGCTCTGCTGGACCCTACTCAGCGAGCCCTCTACAGAGACGTCATGCAGGAGAACTATGAGAATGTGACCTCGCTGGGTAAGGGTTCCTGTCCCTTCAGTTCTTGGAAGGGGAAATGAAGAGATAAAGTTCACGCCAGCCCCGCAATGCCACCTTTACTCTGCCCTGTTTCTGCATCACCCCAATATGCCAGTGAGACACACACACACTGGAGGAGGTGCTGCAGAACACTTTGGGAACAGCGCACAGGAGCAGTATCACAGTGTCAAATATCTCCTATTTGCTCCAGTAAACTTCTTTGAGATGGGGTGACCACATCATAGACTCATAGACTTTAAGGTCAGAAGGGACCATTATGATCATCTAGTCTGACCTCCTGCACAATCCAGGCCACAGAATCTTACCTATCCACTTCTATAACAAACCCCTAACCTATGTCTGTGTTATTGAAGTCTTCAAATTGTGGTTTGAAGACCTCAAGCTGCAGAGAATCCTCCAACAAGTGACCTGTGCCCCACGCTGCAGAGGAAGGCAAAAAACCTCCAGGGCCTCTGCCAATCTGCCCTGGAGGAAAATTCCCTCCCAACCCCAAATATGGCAATCAGTTAAGCCCTGAGCATGTGGGCAAGACTCACCAGCCAGCACCCAGGAAAGAATTCTCTGTAGTAACTCAGATCCCATCCCATCTAACATCCCATCACAGACCATTGGGCATACTTACCTGCTGATAATCAAAGATCAATTGCCAAAATGAGGCTATCCCATCATACCATCCCTTCCATAAACTTATCAAGCTTAGTCTTAAAGCCAGATATGTCTTTTGCCCCCACTACTCCCCTTGGAAGGCTGTTCCAGAACTTCACTCCTCTAATGGTTAGAAACCTTCGTCTGATTTCAAGTCTACACTTCCTAGTGTCCAGTTTATACCCATTTGTTCTTGTGTCCACATTGGTGCTAAGCTTAAATAATTCCTCTCCCTCCCTAATATTAATCCCTCTGATATATTTATAAAGAGCAATCATATCCCCCCCTCAACCTTCTTTTGATTAGGCTAAACAAGCCAAGCTCTTTGAGTCTCCTTTCATATGACAGGTTGTCCATTCCTCGAATCATCCTAGTAGCCCGTCTCTGAACCTGTTCCAGTTTGAATTCATCCTTCTTAAACATGGGAGACCAGAACTACACACAGTATTCCAGATGAGGTCTCACCAGTGCCTTATATAACGGTACTAACACCTCCTTATCTTTGCTGGAAATACCTCGCCTGATGCATCCTAAAACTGCATTAGCTTTTTTAACAGCCATATCACATCATGATCATCCTGTGATCAACCAATACTCCGAGGTCCTTCTCCTCCTCTGTTACTTCCAACTGTTGTGTCTCCAATTTATAACTAAAATTCTTATTATTAATCCCTAAATGCATGACCTTGTACTTTTCACTATTACTCCAGTTTACAAGGTCATCCAGATCTTCCTGTATGAGATTCCGGTCCTTCTCTGTGTTAGCAATACCTCCCAGCTTTGTGTCATCCGCAAACTTTATTAGCACATTCCCGCTTTTTGTGCCAAGGTCAGTAATAAAAAGGTTAAATAAGATTGGTCCCAAAACTGATCCCTGAGGAACTCCACTAGTAACCTCCTTCCAGCCTGACAGTTCACCCTTCAGTACGACCTGTTGTAGTCTCCCCTTTTACCAGTTCCTTATCCGGCTTTCAATTTTCATATTGATCCCCATCTTTTCCAATTTAACTAATAATTCCCGATGTGGAACTGTGTCAAATGCCTTACTGAAATCGTGGTAAATTAGATCCACTGCATTTCCTTTGTCTAAATAATCCGTTACCTTCTCAAAGAAGGAGATCAGGTTGGTTTGGCACAGTCTACCTTTTGTGAAACCATGTTGTATTTTGTCCCAATTACCATTGACCTCAATGTCCTTAATTACTTTCTCTTTCAAATTTTTTTTCCCAAGACCTTACATACTACAGATGTCAAACTAACAGGCCTATAGTTACTCAGATCACTTTTTTTCCCTTTCTTAAAAATAGGATCTACGTTAGCAATTCTCCAGTCGTACGGTACAACCCCTGAGTTTACTGATTCATTAAAAATTCTTGCTAATGGGCTTGCAATTTCATGTGCCAGTTCCTTTAATATTCTTGGATGAAGATTATCGGGCCCTTGATTGTCCCATTAAGCTGTTCGAGTTTGACTTCTACCTCAGATGTGGTAATATCTACCTCCATATCCTCATTCCCATTTGTCATCCTTCCATTATCCCTAAGCTCCTCATTAGCCTTATTAAAGACTGAGGCAAAGTATTTATTTAGATATTGGGCCATGCCTAGATTATCCTTAACCTCCATTCCATCCTCAATGTTTAGCGGTCCCACTTCTTCTTTCTTTGTTTTCTTCTTATTTATATGGCTATAGAACCTTTTGCTATTGGTTTTAATTCCCTTTGCAAGGTTCAACTCTACATGGCTTTTGTCCTTTCTCACTTTATCCCTACATGTTCTGACCTCAATAAGGTAGCTTTCCTTGCTAATCCTGCCCATCTTCTACTCCTTGTAGGCTTTCTGCTTTTTCTTAATCACCTCTCTGAGATGCTTGCTCATCCACCTTGGTCTACAACTCCTGTCCGTGATTTTTTCCCCCTTTCTTGGGATGCAGGCTTCTGATAAGTTTCTGCAGCTTTGACTTAAAGTAATTCCAGGCCTCCTCCACCTTTAGATCCACAAGTTCTTCAATCCAATCCACTTCCCTAACTAATTTCCTTAATTCTTTAAAGTTAGTCCTTTTGAAATCAAACACCCTAGTCTCAGATCTATTTTTGTTTATCCTTCCATCTAGTTTGAACTGAATTAGCTCATGATCACTCGAACCAAGGTTGTCCCCTACAACCATTTCTTCTATGAGGTCCTCACTACTCACCAAAACCAAATCTAAAATGGCATCCCCTCTTGTTGGTTCTTCAACTGTGTGGTGAAGAAATCCATCAGCTATCACATCCAGAAAAATCTGAGCCCTATTACTACTACTAGCACTTGTCCTCCAGTCTATATCTGGGAAGTTAGTCTCCCATGATCACACAATTCCCATTAGTGTTTACTTCATTAAAAACATTAAAGAGGTCTCTATCCATCTCCAAATCAGATCCCGGCGGTCTGTAGCACACCCCAAGCACTATCTCAGGGGAGGCTCTAGTAGCTTTCTTTCCCAGTGTGATTTTTGCCCAGATAGACTCTGTCTTATCCATTCCATCACTTCTTATTTCTTTACAATTAACTTCATCATTGATATACAATGCTACTCCACCACCTTTGCCTTTATTTCTGTCTTTCCTAAACAGCACATACCCTTCAATACCTGTACTCCAGTCATGATCTACTATTCCACCATGTTTCTGTTATCCCTATAATATCCGGTTTCACTTCCTGCACCAGTAGCTCTAGTTCCTCCATTTTGTTACCTAGGCTCCTCGCATTAGTGTACAGACATCTTAATTCCTGCTGTTTGGCTTCACTGACATTCTCTCCCTGGGGGTTAGGCACAGACATTCTACCACCAGCATCACCTATTAGACTGGTATCTACACTACCCTTCCTCCTTATGTCCATTCTTCTGCCCACGGCTGTATCCTCTCTTACTTTGTTTTCTTCCCTCTCAATGTTAAATTGCGTGGAGATTACCTGGACATCTCCCCAAATTCCTAGTTTAAAGCTCTCTTAATCAGTTGTGCCAGCCTCCATCCTAGAAGTCTATTTCCCTCCTTACTCAGGTGAAGTCCATCCTGAGAGAACAGTCCTCTGTCCATGAATGCTTCCCAGTGGCTGTACATCCCAAAGCCCTCCTTATAGCACCACTGCCTGAGCCATCTGTTGGTCGCCATAATCTTTTCACACCTTTGTTGTCCTTCTCTGGGAACCGGCAGAATCCCACTGAAGATCACTTGAGCCTCGATTTCCTTAAGCGTCTTCCCCAGCCTGGCATAGTCTCCCTTGATACATTCCAGCGAGAATCTAGCCGTACCACTTGTTCCCACATGAAGGACAATCCACAGATTCTTTCCCGCTCCCGTTAGGATCCTTTTCAGCCTCAGGTCCACATCCCATATCTTAGCACCTGGCAGACAGCACACCCTTCTGTTCTCCGGATCAGCTCTAGTTACAGGCCTGTCTATTCTTCTCAGTCGGGAGTCCCCAATCACGTAGACCTGCCTTTTCCTGATGACAGTGTGATTCTCTGGTCTATCCCCTGCTCCCACTGGCTGCAAGTCCTCTCGATTCCTATTCACCCTTGCAATCCTCCGCAACCCTTCCCGTATCCTCCTGGGGCTCATATTTGGTGTTGTCTCCATTGACTCTTCCCCTCTTCCTGTAGGACTAGCAGCTCTTCTCTTTTTCCTTGCCCTCTCACCTTCAGTGACCACCTGCTGTGTCCCTTCTTCATTTTCCAGCTCTGCAAACCTGTCCCTGAGCTCTATTTCTCCGTCACTGGCCTGTCTTTTCCTCTGCCTGGTTCTCTTAGTCACATGCTTCCACCGTCCACTTTCCTCACCCAGCAGTCTCCCCTCAGAGTTCTTTGGTCCTGCTGCCATCTGCAAGTCTGAGCTTATCCCTTCAGCCTCCTCATGTCTTTGCTCTATCATCTGCTCGAACCCCCTTCTAAACTTGACCAGAGTTTCCACCTGCATTGGCCTGCTAAACCCAGGGTTGTGAGTTCAGTCCTTGAGGAGGCCACTTAAGGATCTGGGGCAAAAATTGGTCCTGCTAGTGAAGGCAGGGGGCTGGACTCGATGACCTTTCAAGGTCCTTTCCAGTTCTAGGAGATTGGTATATCTCCAGTTATTACCTTTATTACCTATTACCTTTATCAGCTCTATCAGGTGGCACTTCATGCAGACAAAACTCTTTTCAGGTACCCCCTCCAGGATCGTGTACATGCCGCAGCTTCCACATCCAGTCATCCTCATTGTGTCTTTCCCTGCTGCCTCTGTATCGGTCATAGCCTTCCCACCTAAAACCTGTTAGTCCAAGAAACACAAAACAAAACAAACCCCCAAAAGGCACCAGAACACTGGCAGACCACCACCCACTCCCTTCACTAGCCTGTCAGTTCCTCTGCCTAGGTCTCTTAGTCTCCCAAGTAAACTCCCTCTGAAACTCCCCTGTTTACAGCTCTGTTTGCTGGCTGCTGTGCCGCTGCAGCTGTCTATGCATCTGCACACAGTGTTCGAGATGTGGGCGTACCATGGATTTATATACAGGCAATATAATATTTTCTGTCTTATTATCTATCCCTTTCTTAATGATTCCCAACATTCTGTTCGCTTTTTTCACTGCCGCTGCACATTGAGTGGATGTTTTCAGAGAACTATCCACAGTGACTCCAAGATCCGTCTCTTGAGTGGAAACAACTAATTTAGACCCCGTCATTCTGTATGTATAGTGGGGATTATGTTTTCCAATGGGCTGCAATATGTGCTATCCTGTCATCTAGTACTGCTGAGATCCTGCATTCAGTGATATCCCTGCCCTTCCTGTTCCCTTTCTCCACTGAACCCCACCAGCCCATGCTTCCTGTTCCCAGCTTCCCCAGGACTCTTCCATTGTCTCTGTCTCTGGACCTCTCTGTGAGCAAGAAGCAGCGCCGGGGAGACTTGCCCTTTCTCTGGAGTCTTTGATTTCTGGGACATGGATTTACTTTCTCTGTGTTGTAGGAGACTCTTTGAAATTGAGTGTCTGTGACATTAAGCACAGTGCAACCTGGACTGTTGAACAGCTGTGTCCCCTCAGTTCCCCAGGCTGGGGTGCCTTTTACACTGCTCTACTGTGAGAGCAGCCACTCCTGGGCAGTTCACACGCAGTCTCCAGCATGTAACTCGCCGCAGCTACACAGTATTGAGTGCTGCTAGTCAGTGACTCACGAGTTACAGTGCAGCACAGGAGAACCCCAGAAAATGCTCTGCTCCCAGACTTCCCCCAGAAATGTGCATCTTTCGCTGTCCAGCACACTCCTGAACAACGCAAGCTCATATGAAGTCTGTCATTTCATCAGTGGAAAATGACATGCACCAGCCTTGTTATCCCAGATGGAGTTTCCATCACACTTTAATCCAACCACACTGGTTAGATAAAGAATAAAACAAGATTATTAACTATCAAAAAAAATATTTTAAGATACAGATAATGAGGCATAAAGCTCAGAATTGTTTACAAAAGAAATGCAAAGATAAAACACAAACTAACATCTAAGTTAACCAGCTGAAACGGATTCAAGGCAAATGTTTCTCTCACCATGTGCTGAGACAGGCTGGTTTTCCTTTCAGCCAGGACTCCCCCTAACCTGCCCCTGCCTCCCACGTTCAGCTCTTCAGGAGTTGTCATAAGCAGAGAGAAAGGGGAGAGAGAGAGTCTCAAGCATTTTCCTCACCTCTTTTTATAAATCAGTCCTTTGTACTAGAAACAACTTCAGTTCTCAGCTGAGTCATGGTGCCAGGCTGTCTGTCGGAGATATGAGAATTGGGAGGGAAAGTCTACAGAAAGAGCTTTGGTCAAGTTAGAAGGCCTGAAGTATTAGCTGAGCTTGCTTCTCTGTGTAAAGGGCATAGAAAGGCAAAGTGGAATGGAAAATCCCCCAGATTGGGGAACTAATGGCTTTGTGTGCATAAGGGGCCTAAGTAGGTGTAGTGGAAAGTCCCCAAACACACTGATTTGCAGTAACTGAGCTTGTGAAACATAACCACAGTGGAAGTGTTAGAAAAGTCAAACCACGAACTAGACTAGGAATAACAATAACAGGAAAGGCCGAATATGGAAAACTGCTTGTTCAGCTTGCTTTTGACCTGCATCATATTTTGCAATATATTCCAAATAAGGTAATTAACGTGCAATGTATGTGCCATTGATTGTGGTTTTAAGCTTTAAAAGGCTTGTGTGGTTTTTAGCTCAGGGGGACAGTATTCCAATAGCTGTCGCCCCCTGCGCACGTTTAACCAAGAAAAGAGCCTCAGGCTGAGCTGATTCAAAATCAATCGTGTGGTTGTTTTCCACAACAGCTTCAAGAGGTCCCTGTGATGGAATGTAAATGTCGTCTTCACACCTTCCCCCTGCAGGAGAATGGCTGTTTGACCAGCTGTTTGCCTTGCTGTCTCTGAGGAACTGCTCTGTGGGTGTTCCCCAGAATTGTAACTTTTTCCGTAATCTCATACTGTAAAATCTCATAACTTTACATACAGTGTTACTACACATTTTAACAGGAGGATAATATTCAGTAGATTATGCATTTTCAAATGATACCTCACAAGCCATACTGTGTACAAAATTGATCATAATTTTCTAGAAGAGTGAACATAGGGGTATAGACTGACACAGTGTCTGTGTGTGTGTTCCCAGCAGATATGTGGGTATTTCAGTCCCTCATAAGCATAGTGTTCGGCATCTTCAAGGACCTGGGGAACTAGTCCTGGAAATTCACTGGTTTACCAAGTGTGACACTGTATGGAATTGTGAGACACTTTGGTATTAATAATAAAATAATATAATCTTATCAAATTAAAATGAATCATGGTAGATATGCCATGTAAGGTGTCAGGGGAAATGTTATGATTTGCCAAGTATGATAATTTTGTTTCTATGTCTGTATCACCTTTGTATTGTGAGTTATAGATATGTAGGGTATATCTGTATTTCCAGACTTGTGCAGTGTTTCTGGGTGACACCCCCAGACATATTGACATCAACACTGCCTAGCCTGTTTGATGGCCCATTGAGGGTCATCAGCTGTACAATGAGCCCATGGAAAGGACCAAGGATACACCTATTGAGTCAGCAAGACATGCCGGGTATACCTGTGTAATGAGAACTCAAAGGCTTTTCCATGCCACATGCTGTGAATCTTGTGTTTGGGACACAGGAAGTACAAGCCACATAGCAAAAGAAATATAAAGGGCAGCTGCATCATCTCCATTTTGTCTTCAATCCCCTTTCCTGCCTCTGGAGCAACTTCTCTACAAACTGAACCCTGGAACAAAGGACTGAATGATCCATCCAAGCTGTGGATGTGTTCCAGGCAGATTTTCACACCGGCAACTCACCAATACTGCTAAGAACCTGATATATCCATTTTGGAATGTATCTGACTGCTTTCCCATTTAACTTTCTTTCTTTCTTTCTTTGTTTAAACCTTTAGTTTAGATGCTAAGGATTGGCTGGCAGTGTGGTATTTTGGGTAAGATCCAAACCTATACTGACCTGGTAACGTGGCTGACCTTTGGGGTCAGAAGATCATTTTGTTTATGTGAGCAGAGTTTTGAAATAACCTCTCACTGTACTGGGCCTAAGTGCTGATTAGGAGTCAGAGAACTGGGATGCAATAAAGGGGGCCGTGTGATTTCTTTTTTCAGCTTCTCGATAACCCAAGTGGGTGATCCCTTTTCAGCCTGCTCTGATCTTGGCATTTTCAGTGAGACCTGCCTCTGGCCCACCAGGTCACACTAAGCACTGAAGTTAAATTAATAGAATGTTTTTTATGACAAAGTCTTATGAAATCAACTGAATTCCTTTTTTCTTTCATCTGAGCAGGGTTTCCTGTTACCCAGCCTGATGTGATCTCCCAGCTGGAACAAGGGGAAGAGCCATGGGTCCCAGACCTCCAGGGTTCAGAGGAAAGAGAGATCCTGAGAGCTCCCGCACAGGTGATGAAACATTAAACCACCTCAGAATCTGTAACTGCCTGAAGGAAACATCTGGGATGCCCTACAAAGCCCTTGGGGAGGTGTCTCAGTTCATTATTGTCCCTAGCAGGGGTCATATCCTCAGGGTAAATATAGCTCATGGCTTCCTATAGATCCTAGCAGACACCAGGCAGTAGCTTCCTCCCTTCCCCCTGCGTATTTGGATGGGATGTGAAGGCTGAACTGATCCCCTCCTCTCTCTTATTTAGAATCATAGAATCTCAGGGTTGGAAGGGACCTCAGGAGGTGTCTAGTCCAACCCTCTGCTCAAAGCAGGACCAAACCCAACTAAATCATCCCAGCCAGGGCTTTGTCAAGCCTGACCTTGAAAACCTCTAAGGAAGGAGATTCCACCACCTCCCTAGGTAACCCATTCTAGTGCTTCACCACCCTACTAGTGAAAAAGTTTTTTCCTAATGTCCAACCTAAACCTCCCCCTCTGCAACTTGAGACCATTACTCCTTGTTCTGTCATCTTCTACCACTGAGAACAGTCTAGATCCATCCTCTTTGGAACCCCCTTTCAGGTAGTTGAAAGCAGCTATCAAATCCCCCCTCATTCTTCTCTTCTGCAGACTAAACAATCCCAGTTCCTCAGCCTCTCCTCATAAGTCATGTGCTCCAGCCCCCTAATCATTTTTGTTGCCCTCCGCTGGACTCTCTCCAATTTATCCACATCCTTCTTGTAGTGTGGGGCCCAAAACTGGACACAGTACTCCAAATGAGGCCTCACCAGTGCTGAATAGAGGGGAATGATCACATCCCTTGATCTGCTGGAAATGCCCGCATTTATACAATCCAAAATGCCATTAGCCTTCTTGGCAACAAGGGCACACTGTTGACTCATATTCAGCTTTTTGTCCACCGTAACCTCTAGGTCCTTTTCTGCAGAACTGCTGCCCAGCCATTTGGTCCCTAGTCTGTAGCAGTGCTCTTCCGTCCTAAGTGCAGGACTCTGCACTTGTCCTTTGAACCTCATCATGTTTCTTTTGGCCCAATCCTCTAATTTGTCTAGGTCCCTCTGTATCCTATTCCTACCCTCCAGTGTATCAACCACTCCTCCCAGTTTAGTGTCATCTGCAAACTTGCTAAGGGTGCAGTCCACACCATCCTCCAGCACGTTACTGAAGATATTGAACAAAACCGGCCCCAGCACCGACCCTGGGGCACTCCACTTGATACCGGCTGCCAACTAGACATGGAACCATTGATCACTACCCGTTGAGCCCGACCTTCTAGCCAGTTTTCTATCTACCTTACCGTCCATTCATCCAGCTCATACTTCTTTAACTTGCTGGCAAGAATACTATGGGAGACTGTATCAAAAGCTTTGCTAAAGTCCAGAAATAGCACATCCACTGCTTTCCCCTCATCCACAGAGCCGGTTATCTCATTATAGAAGGCAATTAGGTTAGTCAGGCATGACTTGCCTTTGGTGAATCCATGCTGACTGTTCCTGATCACTTTCCCCTCCTTTAAGTGGTTCAGAATTGATTCCTTGAGGACCTGTTCCATGATTTTTCCAGGGACTGAGGTGAGACTGACTGACCCGTAGTTCCCCGGATCCTCCTTCTTCCCTTTTTTAAAGATGGGCACTACAGTAGCCTTTTTCCAGTCATCCAGGACCTCCCCCGATCGCCATGAGTTTTCAAAGATAATGGCCAATGGCTCTACAATCACATCCGCCAACTCCTTTAGCACCCTCAGATGCAGCGCATCCGGCCCCATGAACTTGTGCTCGTCCAGTTTTTCTAAACAGTCCTGAACCACTTCTTTCTCCACAGAGGGCTGGTCACCTTCTCCCCATACTGTGCTGCCCAGTGCAGCAGTCTGGGAGCTGACCTTGTTTATGAAGACAGAGGCAAAAAAAAGCATTGAGTACATTAGCTTTTTCCACATCCTCTGTCCACTAAGTTACCTCCCTCATTCAGCAAGGGGCCCACACTTTCCTTGACTTTCTTCTTGTTGCTAACATACCTGAAGAAACCCTTCTTGTTACTCCTAACATCTCCGGCTAGCTGCAACTCCAAGTGTGATTTGGCCTTCCATGAGCAATACTTTTATACTCCTCCCTGGTTATTTGTCCAATCTTCCACTTCTTGTAAGCTGTTTTTTTGTGTTTAAGACGAGCAAGGATTTCACTGTTAAGCCAAGCTGGTCGCCTGCCATATTTACTTTTCTTCCTACACATTGGGATGGTTTGTTCCTGCAACCTCAATAAGGATTTTTTAAAATACAGCCAGCTTTCCTCGACTCCTTTTCCCGTCATGTTATTCTCCCAGGGGACCTTGCCCATCAGTTCCCTGAGGGAGTAGAAGTCTGGTTTTCTGAAGTCCAGGGTCTCTGTTCTACTGCTCTGTTTTCTTCCTTGTGTCAGGATCCTGAACTCGACCATCTCATGGTCACTGTCTCCCAGGTTCCCATCCACTATTGCTTCCTCTACTATTTCTTCCCTGTTTGTGAGCAGCAGGTCAAGAAGAGCTTTTCCCTAGTTGGTTCCTCCAGCACTTGCACCAGGAAATTGTCCCCTACACTTTCTAGAAACTTCCTGGATTGTCTGTGGGAAGAGTTTGGGGAGTTCAGCTCCTGATTTTTATTTGACCTCCTCCAGCACTTGTTTTGGTTTGGTCTTTCCTGTTCCATCCCTGTTTGAGGTGTCTGTCTCTGTCACAGCAGGTGATGCAGTGGTCCGTGAGAAAGAGGAGCGGAATTCTCAGCAGAAAAATGTTGAGCAAGTGGATAAACACGGAGCATTATCACAAAGCTCGAAAAGGAATGTGTCCAGGAGTCCTGAGCAGGGAAACTCCTGGGAGATTCAGCACAGACCAGAAAGAGAGCAAGGAAACCAGCCAGGGGAGAAATTGGGTAAATTTATTTCCTGTTGGGGAACTCAGAAGGTCCTCATGGAAACCACAACACAACAGGAAATCCTTAGGCGAAAGAGAAAAAATACATGCACTGAGTGTGGGCAAAACTTCATTCACAGATCAAGCCTTTCTGTTCATCTGAGAATCCACACAGGGGAGAGGCCCTACAAATGCCCTGAGTGTGGGAAAACCTTCAATCGCAGTTCGCACCTTATTAGCCATCAAACAATCCACAGAGGGGAACGACCCTACGAATGCAGTGAGTGCGGGAAAACTTTCAATCGCAGCTCAAACCTTATTAGCCATCAAAGAATTCACACTGGGGAGAGGCCGTATAAATGCTGTGAGTGTGGAAAATGCTTCACTAAGAGTTCAGCCCTTTCTCAACATCAGAGAATCCACACGGGGGAGAGGCCCTATGAATGCCGTGAGTGTGGGAAAACCTTCACTTACAGATCAGGCCTTTCTAGACATCAGAGAATCCACACAGGGGACAGGTCCTACGAATGCAGTGACTGTGGGAAAAGCTTCACTCAAAGATCAGGCCTTTCTGTTCATCAGAGAATCCACACAGATGAGAGGCCCTATGAATGCAGAGAGTGTGGAAAACTTCACTCAAAGATCAGCCCTTTCTGTTCATCAGAGAATCCACACGGGGGAAAGGCCCTATGAATGCCGTGACTGTGGGAAAAGCTTCACTCAAATATCAGCCCTTTATGTTCATCAGAGAATCCACACAGATGAGAGGCCCTATGAATGCAGTGAGTGCGGGAAAAGCTTCACTCACAGCTCAGCCCTTTCTAAACATCAGAGGATCCACACAGGGAAAGACCTCACGAATGCCGTGAGTGTGGGAAAAGCTTCACTCAAATATCAGCCCTTTCTGTTCATCAGAGAATCCACACAGGGGAAAGACCCTACGAATGCCTTGAGTGTTGTAAAACCTTCAGTTGCAGCTCGCACCTTATTCGTCATCAAACAATCCACAGAGGGGAAAGACCCTACGAATGCAGTGAATGCTGGAAAACCTTCAATCGCAGCTCGCACCTTATTAGCCATCAAAGAATTCACACGGGGGACAGGCCCTATAAATGCTGTGAGTGTGGAAAATGCTTCACTAATTGTTCAGCCCTTTCTCAGCATCAGAGAATCCACACAGGGGAGAGGCCCTATGAATGCCATGAGTGTGGGAAAACCTTCTCTTGGCACTCATCCCATGTTAACCATCAGAGACTCTGCAAGAGAGATCAACATTGTAAAAATCTCTAGGGCTATCAATACTTTGTTTTTTAATACTTTTCCTGATTCCCACATAGTAACTTTTAAAGCTCTTTGAACTGTGTGCAGCACCGTTATCCCTCAGCTTGTCCAGATGCGTGGCCCATTTTTGCCTTTTGCAGTTCGCCCTCTTTTGAGATGGACCTATTTGTCCTTTCTATTGTCCCACAAGTAATTGGAGTGTGCCCTTCCTATGAGGAACAGGGGGCATCACGTTTATACCATTCCTCCTATTGCAAAGTTATTGTTAGAGTCACCAGTGATACAGATTGTATCCTTGCCAATTGTTCTCACGTTGCTCTGGGTTGTGCTGAAGAGCAGTTATATTGGGAATTTTTCAAATTATATGTAAATGAAGAGGAGCAGGGGCAGGAAAAAAGTATAATTACAGCTTCTGTGACACTGGAAGGAGATGGGGTGACTCAGGCCACGTCTATACTTACCTTCCCGGTCGACTCGGTGAGTTCGACTTCTCAGAGTTCGAACTATCGCGTCTGATCTAGACGCGATAGTTCGAACTCCGGAAGTGCTAGTTCGAACTCCGGTACTCCACCGCGGCAGGCGGAGTTGCCGGAGTCGACCCTGGAGCCGCGGAGTTTGCTTCCCCGCCGTCTGGACGGGTAAGTTTTCGAACTAGGGTAGTTCGAATTCAGCTACGTTATTCACGTAGCTGAATTTGCACCCTAGTTCGAATTAGGGCTGTGTGTGGACCAGGGCTCAGAGATTCCCTCCTTCCCCATCACTGCAGAACTGTTACCTTTGCCTGAGCCAGGCAGAGTTTATCTTCATCACATTCTATCCATCCACTTCTCAAAGTGTCATGTGATGAAGCATTCTCCGTTGTCTGTGCTTGCAGATGATGTTTTGACTTCTTTAATCCTATATCAGAGTCGCTATGACTGGAGATGAAAGTGTCAAAGACCTGGGAGGGGAATTCAAATGGATCCCAAATACAGTGTGATCATTTAGAGTTTAAATTCCAGGTTCCATCTATTGTAAAGCCACTTCTGGCAAGAGGGCTGTTTTTCCCTTATTATGGGGATGCTACGATACTAAAAAATTTGTAAATAACATAACTGACTATTGAGACAGGGATGAGGGAAGCAGGTTTGAATGGATCAGAGGAGAATGTGATGGGAGACTCTCTTGTCCCGATTCTGAATAATCAGATGTAACCTGCTCTGGAATTTCACTTGACACTTTCTTTGTCATGTATTCTCTCTCTGTGATGCGGGTTTCTATCTTTCCTGAAGGCTGTTTGGTCACCCAATTGGATATTAGTTCATTTGGTAGGATGTAGCTCAGATTTATTGAAGAATTTAAGACAATGACCCTTTGCTAAAGTCCTCATTTATGATTTCAGCTTTGCTTTTTCCCCATCCCTCCATGATGACATGGAGAAAGTTGAAGTGCAGTTCTATAAACAGGAGAGAACTCTCTAATTTACTGGACAAGCTAACAAAGAAACAGCAGTGATTTAAAATCTCCACTCAGAAATGGTGAACAACAGCAGAACCCCAACTAACTGAAGGAAGTGCATCTGATCACAGTGTATTTCAGTTATTTAAGGCAATATTGTCTTCGATGATCTGGGAAGAGAATTCCATGGTAAGTGATTTTGAACTAGGCAAAATGCCCATGGGTTTGGTTCCCAAAGCATTTGTAACCCAGGCCCTACAGAAGATCTCTCCTAGCTAATCCTATGGTATGGGAAATGCAGCCCTTCATGACACAGATGTTGAGGAAATAGAAGTGGAGTTTTTGTCAAATTTATCCTTTGTAGGTGCTAAAGATGTGTATAAAATGAAACCAGTGTTGAAAATGTAATAGCTTCTGAAAAATAGCCATTTTTAAATAGAATCTCCAGCTCTGGTAACTAACGAAGATTCTGATCCAGGCCTGTATCCAGTCCCTTCCCTGGACCTGTGCCACCGAATTAAAGAATTGCTGGGCATGTTTCAGGAAGCCATTCCTCATTAACACTGCTGAGATTTTAAGTGGTTTTGTAAAGTATTCTACTTCAGAGAACTGTAACTTTACCCTATCCAAGACCAAGGATTTGGAAAGAGCTGAGGTTGAAAGAGTCCACACCCAGTTCTTGGTTTCTACCCCAGTAAAGGAAGCTATGGTGACCCAAGGAAAATCGTTTGTACAGCTCCACTTCCAAGTTCAGTGTCACTGATTACACTTCCAAAGTATGCCAGGGTTAGATTGAGAACAGTCATCCTTCACTGTTTGGATGCAAAGAGAGAGTGCTTCATAGGACAGTCCTTCCCTGTGGATCCCAAACTGGCTGCCTGGTTGGGTAACAAGGACTTTCAGGCTGTAGAAATTATGGTAACCAATAAGGCAAAGAATGTGTCAGCCTACAATTTCAGATTTTCAGATACACGCATGTTGAGTCCTGAGACTATGGTTTTGTGTCTGACGCTGTGGCTACACAATTAAGCTGATGTTGGCACAGCTCCACCAATGCAGCTGTGCTGCTGTAGCACTGCAATAACAGATGCTGTAAGCCAATGGGAGAGATTTCTCCCATCAGACTTGATTAGTCCAGCCCCTGCAAGCGGCGGTGGCTATGTTGAGAGGAGAAGCTCTCCTGCTCATGTAGCACTATCTACACAGGGGGTTAGGGCTGTGTAACTACATTGTTCAGCTGTGTGGATTTTTCACTCCCCTAAATAATATAGTTATCCCAATAAATGTCTTTAGTGTAGACCAGAGAGGTTTCTCTTGTGTTTTATGCATTTACCTTACTTCTCTACCTCCTCCTACTTTGAAAGATTAAAAAGTGTGAAAAGAGAGGTATTTTTCTCCATGATGCAAACATTCCGACATAGAAGACCCCTTCTACCAACACATATGGCAGAAGATCCTGAGATATATGAACTCACAGAAGTGGTTGGGACCTACGTTGGGACAAACTACAATAAGAACCAGGGTTCAGTTGGCAATGGGGATTAAAAGAAAACTAACATATATGACAAGAATTTGTGATCTTTGAATATGTTATTGTTACCAATTAAAATGAAATTATGGGTGAAGTTATTGGTTAAAGAGTAAGAGACTGTGATGATCTGAATTATTTTGGAAAACTGAAAGTTCTCTTAGTTTTGTGTTTTGTTAGTCCTACAGGAAATGATGGCTAATCTTGAAAAGTTAATTTGATTTAATTTACCCTGGTTCCTCAACTGTTGCTACAGCTCTAGTACCCATCAATCCAAAGACTGAGAGAAATGGAGAGTTCCAACCATTGTCCTTTTAATATCTTATTGTTCCTCTCTGTTTTTTGTGCTGGCCTTTCTATTCTATCATTTTCTGCCTTTGTTTAGTGGTAACAGTTGGTTTCATCACTCACGTTTGTTTGTTTAAATCTCTATCCGTTGTTAAATAAATGTTTTGCTTGTTTGATAACTGTACTCAGGTGCTGTGTGAGATACAGTAGCAATGGTCCACAGTAACAACTAGTAACCTGGGATACTTCAGGAAGAGAGGATCTGGGATTTCACCGAGTATCTGGTGATCCAGGCTGACTCCAGAGGGGACACATTGAAGGAACTCAAGGGTTAAGGTGGCTGCTGTAGCTCAGAGGAGGGTGCTTGAGTTCCAGCAGGCTGGTGAGTTTGGTCACTAACATCCAAATAGAAAACTCCCTCTTTCTAGTGACAGGTGGCAACAAGGAGACTCTCAGCCCTCAGCACCCTGAGAAGGGTCATAATGTGTCTCTATGATGATCCACCTGTCAAATTCACACAGGGAAAGCTCCCGATAGCACAAAACTCTGCCCTATGAAATCATGGAACATGTGCTTTTCACTTTGTGGGTACGTCTAGACTACCCACTGTATCAGCGGGTAGCGATCGATTTCTCAGGGATTAATATATCGCATCTCATCTAGACGTGCTGGTCGACTCCGGAACTCCACCAGCGCGAACGGCGGTAGCGGAGTCAACAGAGGGCGATTCACATAGCTGAAGCTGTGTATCTTAGATCAATTCCCCCGCCCCCCCAGTGTAGACCAGCCCTCTGAAAGCATGTAAAAAATCCAAACGCTGGAGGACAGGGTTTGGGTCCAGAGCGACCTAGACAAATTGGAGGGTTGGGCCAAAAGAAATCTGAGGAGGTTCAACAAGGAGAAGTGCAGAGTCCTGCACTTAGGACGGAAGAATCCCAGGCACTGCCACAGCCTGGGGACTGACTGAGTGAGGGGGGTTTGATAGCAGCCTTCAACTACGTGAAAGAGCAGCAGTGTGGGCTTTCTCTTGGCCACTTTTGCTGGGCTGGGCAGGCAGCCTGGAGGCCTTTCTAGAAGAGCATTGGGAACTGAGTTAGAAAAACCAATGTGAAAACCAGAACCTCAGGTTTAGACTCATTTATTTATAATATTAAATCTTCAATTCTAGTGTCACAGTCAATACAATTTCTTCAGCCTGATAGTTGCCCAAAGAGAAACTTCTCTCCAAAGGGAGTGGAGATAAAGCACTTTTCAGAGTCCAAGAGAGACAAGGTGGTGAGGGTAAGAGGACCAACCTCTGTTGGTGAAAGAGACAAGCTGTGGAGCTAACCCCACACACTTCTTCAGTTCTGTGTAGCCTGGAAGGTCGTCTCTTCCATAACAAGCAGTTAGAACATAAGAACAGCCACACTGAGTCAGACCAGTTCATCTAGCCCACTCTCCCGAAAGTGGCCAATGCTCGGCGCCCCAGAGGACCCCTGGGACCAACATGTATACACCACCACCACAAACAAGGTTAACAGTCAATGCACATGGAGAAAGATCTTGTGTTTCCTTCCTTATGTCCTAGTCCCATCATGTGGCCATTTCCTTTTCTTCCTTCCTGTTAAAAGCTTTGGTGTTTTGCACAGAAACATTATTTCCCCAGGAGAGACCCAGGAGTGGGGGCTGCATTCCTGTGCCAAACAGTCACTGGAAGGGGGCAGACAAATGCCTTTAGGACGAGGCGTCCGTCACTGTCAAAAGATCATCTCCCTCCTGCGGTCACTGGCAGCCTGAATTTGTTCCTTATCCTCCCAGAGTCTGGGGGCTGGAATCAGCACTACCCAGCCCCTCCGTATGTAGCAGGAACAAACACAAACCTGGGCTTTAAAACAAGCTGTCCCCTTCCTTCTCAGGGAATATTTTTCTGTGATTGAAGTTGAGCTTCAGTTCCCCTCTCCTAGGGCGGGCGGGTGTGGGGCCAGCTCCCAGTGAGATCTGTTTTCACCATTGCCCTGTTTCAGTCACTCTGGGATCCTAACTCTGCTCCCAGCTGTCAGGCAGCTTACAGCCCATCCACCCTGTTCATTAACTCTGTGGTCATGTGTTACCCCCTTTGCCAGCGCACAGAACCTGCAGGAAAGCTACTCCTGCCAGATGCATTGGTGGTATAGTTGTGTGCGGAGGTGTCTTCTAAGTAATTCATCTGGGTTTGATTCCCAGTCAATGCAATAATGGCTTTTCTTCTGTTGTTTCCTCATCTGGAAGTGGTTTAATTTCAGTCACATTGTGTTACAATCACATTATCTATAGAATGAAACAATGTGTTGAAGTCCAGCAGGTCGTACAGGATGGAGGCACACAAGGGGCTGGAATGTATCATCTGAGAAAGACAGAACACTTGGAAACCTGCATCTCCCATCCCCTGGCCTTGCGTGTTATGATTCCAGCTGCGTGAGCTGTTTGTAGGATGTTCCAGCATGATGGGGAAATGAAGTTTTGAGTCAGTTTTTGCTCCTGCAGATTTCTTTGCTGTTATAATTATAATGACATGAACAACAGGGAGGCAAAATAAACATAAAGCCCAAATTGCAATACAGGTGGGGAAAGAGATGATCACGGTTAAGCCAAACACGTCAAAATAAAAATTAATACTAAAAAAGGGGAGAGGGGAAGAGATCAGGTTTGTGGAGATCCCCTTGATATTTCAATGCATATTGTTAGAATCAAAGATCAGACTTGACACTGGAAAACTACCTGTCTCTCTGAACACCTGTGATGAGCAAGATTGAGTTGGGACATTTGTTCTGCTTCAATCATTTATTGTCTCTCTCTTCTCTCCTTCTTCTCCCCCCAATTCCTCATCTCCAATGTCTCTGCCTCTCTCCTCTTGCTCCCTCTCCCCTGCTCTTTCCCAGGAACTCACACTCTACAGCATTTAGGACAAGCCAGAGCTCCCATGTTCTGCACATGAGCCTGTGTCAGAGGACATGTGACCCCGGTCAGAACCAGTCACCAGATCAATATGACCCTTTATGGGCGACTTCTCTGCCTGCTCTGCAATTTACA
The DNA here is from genome assembly GCF_016161935.1 of Mauremys reevesii. NCBI lineage: Eukaryota > Metazoa > Chordata > Testudines > Geoemydidae > Mauremys > Mauremys reevesii. The sequence continues at coordinate 26,787,303 of NC_052636.1, read as the reverse complement.
TCTCCCCTCTCCCCCCGCCCGCAAACAGGGTGGGGTACAGCTCTGACAGAGGCCTAACAGGAGAAATTTCAGCCCAAAGACAAATTTGTGTGAAATGTTGAGAAATGAAGAGCCCCCCAAATCCCCAGAACTCTAGTGTCACCCCCATGGCACCAGCACAGGGAACCCAGTGAGATGGGGTTACAGAATACAAGGGGGGAGGCAGCAGGGAGAGAGGTGACAGGGAATCTCTCTTTTTCCTTCTCTCGTCACTTTCTGTTCTTCTCTTTCCTTCCAGGAACTGCAGTCACAGCAGGGAGGGGTTTGTCTCCGTGTCTGTCACGGAGGTGGTGGAAGTGATGGATTCTGTGACTTCCTGCAACCTCCGTGACTTCTGCAGTGGGCACAGTGGCTGACTCCAGGGCCACTCAATCAACTGGCTCCAGGGACCGCCCAAGCAGCGGCCAATGCGGCTGGCCCGGGGACCACTTTACCAGTGGTCCCGAGGGCAGCAGGAGCAGCCACAGCTTGGTGGCCTCTGGCAGCACTTCTGGGGTGGCCAGAGCAGCAGCTGGCCCCCTGGGGCTCCCCCCTGCCCTAGCAGCAGCTGGAGTGGCAGCGACTCTCAGGGCTTCTCCCCTGGTAGCTGGTGCTCATTAGCCATCAAATAAATCAAAACACTTCCCCCTGCAAGTGGATTTAGCCCGGGACCCTCAGAGTCAGCAGCTGTTACGCCCCCACTGAGCTCTCTGGCCAGGTATCCTAGTGCCAGGAGCCTCCGATTTAGATCCTAAAATAGTGTTTTTGCACCAGGGGGGCTGAAATTTTGGACCAGACATTGTAGCTCCACTGTTATTTTACTGAATTGCTTCAAAACAGCAAGTGTAGAAAGTCTCCTAAGTGCCAGGCTCTCTGCCATGGAAACAGCTGCCCCTGCTCTCCAGGAGTCTGTGCGTTCCACCCAGCAACGTACACACCTGCTCCGCACTGAAGGGGGGTCAGACAGTGACGGTAACACAAATCTTCAGACTATTAACCCAGGTCCCTTTCTTTAACCCAGGACATGCCAGTCACCTGTTAGCCATGGTGTTATCTTCATCTTCAAATACCTCTCAGGACATTGAACAGAGGGAGTGAAACCCCCTCCCCCCGAATGGCTCCCTGTTGAGGCGTTGTACCGAACCTGCCCCTGGAGACTGTCTGGTTTTATACTCTTAGAGCTTTTTCTCTTCAAACCCCTTATCCCAATCTCTGGGCCAACCTCCGCATTTCAGAGTTTAGAATTTACTCTCATCACCCCTTATGGCACTTTCCATGTGACTGAGACAAAGCAAGTGGGGGAAGCTCCGTGGCTAATGAAAACCAATGCTCTGGGTGAGGCCTGAACTCACACCCACAGCTGTATTTCCCCCTGCATGAGCCACTATAGGTGCTTCTTAGACAAACTTGGGCTGTAGGTGGTTATGTGTGTCTGTGCTTCACCACTTTGGCTGCTCTGTGAAAAGCTGATGGTTCAAACAGAAGCTGGTGGGGTTTTGTTTTGTTTTAAGCAATTAGAGTCTAGTACATTTTAACAGGCAGAAAATGTCCTATTCTGGTCTAGCCCCATTTGACTCCTTCTGTTCATCTTCTTCCTTCGCCCTCAGTGTCTTTCCTTCCCCATTGGGGACATGCAGAGATGAACCCCAGTCAGTCTGTGTCACAGAGAGTCTGTATCTCCTAAGGAATGTGGGTGAAGGATTCCAGCTGAATTAACGCCCACACCTGGGTTAGAAACATTTGTTTCTTTCGAGCACATAGTGGGAAATGGGACATTAATTCAGACCCAGGAGGCAAGGCAGAGGCTTCATGCTCTTGATCTCCATGAAGGGAGAGAGGATCCCCAGGAAGGAACAGAGCTTCCTTTAGATTCAAGCTGGGTCTCCTGGAAGTTGGAAAAGACCCTTGGTCACTGAGGATCTCATGGGATCGTGCTGCTCCAGAGGCTCGAGAATCCTGGGTGCGGGGAGGGTGTCATTGCACAGTCTGAAATGGAAGGGAGGACCCTGGAAGGGACAGGGAGGAACAGAAAATGGAGAGGAATGAAACAGAATAAACGCCTCTTCTGTCTCCCATCCCCAACCCAGCAAGAACTGTTATCAGTGGGGAAACTCCCCACGATGAATGGCAGAGACCACAGAGACATTCGCCTCATGCTGAGAAGTAAGGTGACCAATCACCAAGTGTGAAAAATCAGAGACTTTCACTAGATGCATTGGTGGTATAGTGGTGAGCATAGCTACCTTCCAAGCAGTTGACTTGGGTTCGATTCCCAGCCAATGCAATGATATGATGATTCCTCCACTGGGAATTGGTTTAATTTCAGTCATGTTGTATCAGTTTATCAATTGAATGAGAGAATCAGTGTCCCAAATCCCAACAGGTCATTAAACACCCAGTGGAGGAAGAAAGGGGTGGGACTATATAATGAGCAGTTGGAGTCATCCTGGTATTACAATGCTTGGTTTATTTTTTTAATTTCCTTTACTTCCCTCTCCCTTTTAGACTCAGAGCCTTTAAGGTCAGAAGGGACCAGTGTGATCATCTAGTCCGACCTGCTGCACCTTGCAGGCCAAAAGACCCCACCCACCCACTCCTGGAATAGACCCGGGAGGGGAGGCAGCTCTGTGCACTGCCCCTACCCCAGGCAGCACATGGAGGCCCTCTGCTCCCCTCCCCCCACAAGGGGTGTGCAGAGATGTGCCAGCAGCACTAAGGTGGCTCCATGCCCACTCTACATCCGTCCCTCCGTGCCGCTCCCAGAAGTGGCTGGCATGTCCCAGCATCCCCTGGGGTGGGGGGGAGTGTCTCCACGTGCTGCCCCTGCCCCGAGCACCAACTCCGCAGCTCCCATTGGCCAGGAACTGTAGCCAATGGGAGCTCTGGAGGCAGCGCCTGCAGACAGCAGCACATGGAGATCCCCTGGCCCCACCCACCTAGGAGCTGCTGCCAGAGGGTTGTGTGTACTGGTCACTTTGGGAGCTGCACCACCCCTCCTGCACCCCACCCCCAGCGCAGAGCCCACACCCAAATTTCCTCCCAGTGCTTTGCTTGTCTTTCTTTTACGAGAACCATCCTTCTTCTCCTGGGCTGCAAGTAGCCACCCCTGGGAAGCCAAGAGGCAGGCACAGGATTCTGCAAGGCAGTGTCCCCGAGCACCGCGATGGACGGTGTGATGAAGGTAAGTCTTCCTGAGGCACAATGAACTGCAATGCAGCGAACCACTGGCCAGGTGGTCGGGGCGAAGGGTAGTCACTGGAGGTACAAGCTGTGAGTGACTCCTGAGCACAGGGCCCCTTCCCCTTTTAAGGACCTGCTCCTCATGGCCTGCGACTGGAGATGACTTGGCTGCATCTGGTGGGTCACACTCCACCTCAGCCAGTGTCCATGTAGTGTCCATGCTCTGGGTGTGCGATCGCTGCCTAATTAGAGTCCCAGACACCTTGTCTATCTAGGAGCTCTTCTGATCTTCCAGCCGTTCAACGAGCCCATTCATCCCACAAGCATTGCAGGAGGGAGCGGGAGGGAGAGGGGGAAAGCCACTTCACAGGCATTCAGAGAGGGAGAGGAGACAAAAATGGGAATGGGGGAAGTATAACAGACCTATTGAGCATAGAAATCACTGCTGCTCCTACAACAGCAGGGACAGGCCACTTGGAGTTGGGAAAAATTAAGCCATCATGTTTCTGTTTGGTTTTGAACCAGAGACCTTTCGCATGTTAGGCAAACATGATAACCACTACACTACAGAAACTCTGTTACAGAGCTTTCTCCCTCCCTTCATAAGAATAGAAGAATGGCCAGACTGGGTCAGACCAAAGGTCCATCCAACCCCATATCCTATCTGTCAACAGTGGCCAATGCCAGGTGCCCCAGAGGGAGTGAACCTAACAGATAATGATCAAGTGATCTCTCTCCTGCCATCCATCTCCTCCCTCTGACAAACAGAGGCTAGAGACACCATTCCTTACCCAGGCTGCCTAATAGCCATTTATGGACTTAACCTCCATTAATTTATCTGCAAAAATAATGAGTACTTATGGCACCTTAGAGACTAACAAACTTATTTGAGCATAAGCTTTCGTGGCCTAAAATCCACTTAATCAGATGCATACAGTGGAAAATACAGCAGGAAGATATATATATACACAGAGAACATGAAAAAATGGGTGTTGCCATCCACACTATAATGAGAGTGAGCAGTTAAGGTGAGCTATTATCAGCAGGAGAAAAACTTGTAGTGATAATCAGGATGGCCCATTTCCAACAGTTGACAAGAAGGTGTGAGTAACAGTAGGGGGACAAATAAACATGGGGAAATAGTTTGACTTTGTGTAATGACCCACCCACTCCCAGTCTTTATTCAAGCCTAATTTAATGGTGTCCAGTTTGCAAATTAATTCCAATTCAGCATCTCTTGTGGGAGTCTGTTGTTGAAGGTTTTTTGTTATAATATTGCGACTTTTAGGTCTGTAATCGAGTGACCAGGAGATTGAAGTGTTCTCTGGCTGTGTTTGAATGTTATAATTCTTGATGTCTGATTTGTGTCCATTTATTCTTTTATGTAGAGACTCTCTGGTTTGGCCAATGTACATGGCAGAGAGGCATTGCTGGCACATGATGGCACATATCACATTGGTAGATGTGCAGGTGAATGAGCCCCTGATGGCATTGCTGATGTGATTAGGTCCTATGATGGTGTCCCCTGAATAGATATGTGGACAGAGTTGGCAACGGGTTTTGTTGCAAGGATAGGTTCCTGGGTTAGTGTTTTTGTTGTGTGGTTGCTGGTAAGTATTTGCTTCAGGTTGGGTGGCTGTCAGTAAGCAAGGACTGGCCTGTCTCCCAAGATCTGTGAGAGTGAGGGATTGTCCTTCAGGATGGGTTGTAGATCCTTGATGATGCACTGGAGAGGTTTTAGTTGGGGGCTGAAGGTGACGGCTAGTGGGGTTCTGTTCCTTTCTTTGTTGGGCCTGTCCTGTAGTAGGTGACTTCTGGTACTCTTCTGGCTCTGTCAATCTGCTTCTTCACTTCAGCAGGGGGTACTGTAGTTGTAAGAACGCTTGATAGAGATCTTGTAGGTGTTTGTCTCTGTCTGAGGGTTGGAGCAAATGCGGTTGTATCTTAGAGCTTGGCTGTAGACAATGGATTGTGTGATGTGGTCTGGGTGAAAGCTGGAGACATGTAGGTAAGTATAGCGTTCAGTATGTTTCCGGTATAGGGTGGTGTTTATGTGACCATCGATTAGCACAGTAGTGTCCAGGAAGTGGATCTCTTGTGTGGATTGGTCCAGGCAGAGGTTGTAGGTGGGATGGAAATTGTTGAAATCATGGTGGAATTCCTCAAGGGTTTTCTTTTCCATGGGACCAGATGATGAAGATGTCATCAGTGTAGCACAAGTAGAGTAGGGGCATTAGGGGACGAGAGCTGAGGAAATGTTCTAAGTCAGCCATAAAAACGTTGGCATACTGTGGGGCCATGTGAGTACCCATAGCAGTGCTGCTGACTTGAAGGTAAACATTGTCCCCAAATGTGAAATAGTTATGGGTGAGGACAAAGTCACAAAGTTCAGCTGTGACATTATCGGGGATACTGTTCCTGACGGCTTGTAGTCCATCTTTGTGTGGAATGATGATGGAGCGTCTACATAGCCAGACAATCCTGCTGTCAGGGTGCCAATGCCTGAGATGATGAGGCATCCAGGATTTCCAGGTTTATGGATCTTGGGTAGCAGATAGAATAACCCTGGTTGGGGTTCTAGGCTGTCTTATTGCCAAGAGACGGAGAAACTCGGCCAGCTGCAGGGGGTGCATAACACCGCCATAGTGTGGGGGTGACAGCGCCTCCAAGATCCTGACACCCCTATTGGTTCCACTGCTGGTTGTTTTCCTTTTCCGGTGGGACTTTGGGCAAGTTGCTCCCCCCTCTAGGGCTCCGTCCCCAGCAGGCAAATGGGGATTTCGTACCTTCCCGCTATTGGAAAGTGCTGGGAGAATCCCCCAGCCAAAGCTGTTCTGACAGCGCTAAGCAGCATCTGACCATTCAAGGTCAGAGCGCACTGCCCAGGAGGAGGAGTGTTTGGCTCTGGGGTTTCACTTCAGCCCAGTCTAGAGAGAGGGGCCTAGCCATGGGGTTTGGCTCAAGAAGACCAAGTCTCCAATTTGTTAAGGGCGTTTTGAATTCCAGTCCTGAGCTCCAAAGTGCTTGGTGTCATTTGCACATTTTAGAAGCATGCTCTCCACTCCATTTTCCAAATCATTCATGAAACTATTGAATAGTACCCGACCCCGGACTGATCCCTGCAGGACCCACTCAGGTGCCCCTCTCCCTTGGACAGCCAAACCTGGAGAAGGGCCCTTGGAGTCTGGGCTTTCAACTAGCTCTGCACCCACATGACACTTATTGCATCTAGACCGCATTTCCCTCATTTGCTTGTGAGAATGTCCTGCGGGACTGTGTCAAAAGCCTTAGTGACCCTAAGATAGATCCCATCTACTGTTTACCCACCTCCACTAGGCCCGGAACCCTGCCAAAGAAGGAAAGAGGATTGGTTTGGGATGATTTGTTCTTGACAAATCCATGCTCCCTCGTCCTAAGAACCAAATTATCCTGTAGGTGCTGCTGACAAACTGTTTAAGAATGTATTGCAGTATCTCTCCAGCTATGGAAGTGAGGCTAGCTAGTCTGTAAGTCCCAGGGGTCTCTTTGTTCCCCTTTGAAAGATAGGTCCTGTCTTGTTCATGGATGGGAAGATGTTCTTTTCAGGATCTCAGATGAGAACTGGGGCACAACACCTGGTTTGTTAAGGCCACAAAAATGGAGGCAGGAACCTCTTCTCTCCTGCTGGCAAAGAACCCCAGGTACCTAAAAGACAGGGACTCACACCCCTGAATGGGCTTTAGAAAAGGCAGTGGTTAAAAAGTTTGGCCCCGACCATTTCTTGTTTCCGCAGACTAGACATTTTAGCAAACTTTAGATTTCCTTGGTGTTAAACACCGTGAAACTCCCCTTTCTCCTTCACAGAGGGTTTTATCGCCCCTTATCTCACTCAGGCTCAGGACTGCCCAGAGTTTGAGAACTCTCCTGTTCCCATTGGGCAGATGGGGAGGAGCCTGAGGTATAGAGAAGGGAAGTGACCTGTCACCAGATGGATCAGACTGAACAGGTTTCAAACCTCCAGGAGGCTCTTACCTTCTAAACAGGGACGGCTGTTTTCTAGTAAAATCACTAAAAGGGAAGGAGAAAACTCGAAAGAGGTTCCTCCTGGCGCTCACGTCCGTGAACCCAAATACTCTCTCAGTCCTCAAAGAGAGACCTGGAGAAGGAGACTTGCTGCAGCAAAGCCACAGGGTCTCTGAGGTTTCCCTGGCCCTCGTCCCGGTCCTGCCTGGCTGATGTCAGCATCTCTCTGTGAGGTCACCACCTTCCCACCACCTTTGACCAATAGTCTGAGGTCCTGCAAAAGGCCTTTGTGATGTCACTGCCACACCCCTCCCTTGCTGTGCCAATGTCCTGCCCTGGCCAGGCACTTTGCAGGTTTGAGCTACTCCTGTGGATCACCCCACTCAAGGAGCGTTCGTTCTAGGCAGCAAGCCGGCTAGACAGGGAAACATCAGATGCTGCTCCCAATGCTACACTCAGTTTTTCAGAAATGAGTCGACTTTATGGCCAGAAGAGACCATTAGAGCATCTAATCTGACCCCCTGCATATCACAGGCCTCCTGTATGACACAAGAGCTATTTTGGGGCAAACACATTGCAGAAAGGCATCTAGTCTTCATGAAATGACATCAGGAGATGGAGAATCCACCACTTTCCTTGGTAGCTTGTTCCTGTGGTGAATCATCCTCGCTGTTGAATATTTGTGCCTTAGTTGTAATATGAATTTGTCTCTTTTCACCTTCCAGCCATTGGGTCTTGTTATTCCTTTCTCTGCTATTTTAAAGAGTCCTTTAATACCCAGTATTTTCTCTCCATTAAGGCACTTCAAGACTTCAATGAAGTCACCTTTCAATCTTCTTTTGATAAGCTAAGCAGGTTGAGCTCTTTCAATAGCTCACTAGAAGGCATTTTTCTCCAGCCCTCAGAACATTTGGTGGCTCTTTGCTGCCCCAGCTCCAATTTCACAACATCTTTTTCAAACAAGGACACCAAAACTGAAGGCAGTATTCCAGTATCAGTCTCACTGATGCCGTGTCAGGGGCAGGGGTGCGGGGCTGGCTGGAGGCAGGGCAGGGGATGCAGCAGGGGTTGGCTGGAGCCGGGCGTGCGGGGCTGGCTGGAGACAGAGGCTGGCTGCAGGGAGGGCAGGGGTGGAGGGTTGCTGAAAATGTACTGAGAGGTATTTTAAGGTGAAGATACCACCATGGGTACCAGGTGACTGGCACATCCTGGGTTAAAGAAAGGAAGGGACCTGGAGTTAATAGTCTGAAGTATTTGTGTTACCAACCCTGTCACTGTCTGACCCCCCTTCAGTGCGGAGCAGGTGTGTACGTTGCTGTGTGGAACGCACAGACTCCTGCAGAGCAGGGGCAGCTGTTTCCATGGCAGAGAGCCTGGCACTTAGGAGACTTTCTTGACTTGTATCAGAGGGGTAGCCGTGTTAGTCTGGTTCTGTAGCAGCAAAGAATCTGTGGCACCTTATAGATTAACAGACGTTTTAGCATGAGTTGTGGTGAATACCCACTTCTTCAGATGCAAGTGGTGCATCTGAAGAAGTGGGTATTCACCCACGAAAGCTCATGCTGCAAAACGTCTGTTAGTCTATAAGGTGCCACAGGATTCTTTGCTGCTTTTCTTGACTTGCTGTTTTGAAGCAATTCAGTAAAATAACGGTGGAGCTACAATGTCCGGTCCAAAATTTCAGCCCCCCTGGTGCAAAAATGCTATTTTAGGATCTAAACAGGAGGCTTCCAGCGCTAGGACACCTGACCAGAGAGCTCAGTGGGGGCGTAACAGCTGCTGACTCTGAGGTTCCTGGGCTAAATCCTCTTGCAGGTGGAGGCGTTTCGATTTATTTGATCGATAATGAGGAAGGTGAAGATTTAATCCCAGGTATTTTTAGTAAATGTCATGGACAGATCACGGGCAAAACCCAAAAGCTCATTGCCCATGACCCGGCCATGACTTATACCATAAATACCCCTCATTGAATCGTGGGGAGGGAGGCCCAGGGGGTCCGTGGCACCAGCTGTGGGCGCAGGGAGTCCAGGGGGCCCGTGGCACCATGTACTGGGGGAGAAGCCCCGGGGACCCACTGCCACTTCAGAGGCTGCCAGGTGAGGGGAGCCCCAGAGGCCAGCCCTGCTCCGGCCACCTCGGGACAGGTGCCAGGAGCCACTGAGCTGTGGCTGCTCCTGCCACCCTTGGAAGCACTGCTCAGGCTGTCCCCAGGCCAGCTGCTGGGGCAGCGATGGAGTCAGCCACAGTGGCCACTGCAGAAGCCACAGAATCTATGACTTGTGCAGCCTCCGTGACACAGAGGGATCCCTAATAAAGAGACAAACCCCTCCCTGCTGTGACTGCAGTTCCTGGAAGGAAAGAGAAGAACAGAAAGTGAAGAGAGAAGGAAAGAGAGAGATTCCCTGTCACCTCTCTCCCCTGCTCTCTCCCCCTTGTATTCTGTAACCCCATCTCACTGGGTTCCCTGTGCTGGTGCCATGGGGGTGACACTAGAGTTCTGGGGATTTGGGGGGAGGGGAAGGGGGCTCTTCACTTCTCAGCATTTCACACAAATTTGTCTTTGAGCTGAAATTTCTCCTGTTAGGCCTCTGTCAGAGCTGTACCCCACCCTGTTTGCAGGCGGGGGGAGATGTAAATTGCCGAGCAGGCAGAGAAGTCGCCCATAAAGGGTCATATTGTTCTGGTGACTGGTTCTGACCTGGATCACACGTCCTCTGACACAGGCTCATGTGCAGAACATGGGAGCTCTGGCTTGTCCTAAATGCTGTAGACTGTGAGTTCCTGGAAAGGGCAGGGGAGAGGGAGCAAGAGGAGAGAGGCAGAGACATTGGAGACGAGGAATTGGGGGGAGAAGAAGGAGAGAACAGAGAGACAATAAATGATTGAAGCAGAACAGGTGTCCCAGCTCCATCTTGCTCATCATAGGTGTTCAGAGAGACAGGTAGTTGCAGGTTTTCCAGTGTCAAGTCTGAACTTTGATTCTAACAATGTGCGTTGAAATATCAATGGGATCTCCACATACCTGATCTCTTCCCCCCTCCCCTGTTTTAGTATTAATTTTTATTTTGAAGTGTTTGGCTTAACTGTGATCTTCTCTTTCCCCACCTGTATTGTACTTTGGAGTTTATTTTTATTTTGCCTCCCTTTTGTTCATGTCATTATAACTGTAACAGCAAAGGAATCTGCAGAAGCAAAACTGACTCAAAACTTCATTTCCCATCATGCCGAACATCCTACAAACAGCTCACGCAGCTGGAACCATAACATGCAAGGCCAGGGGATGGGAGATGCAGGTTTCCAAGGGTTCTGTCTTTCTCAGATGACACATTCCAGTCCCTTGTGTGCCTCCATCCTGTATGACCTGCTGGACTTTGACACATTTATTATTTCATTCTATAGATAATGTGATTGTAACACAATGTGACTGGAAATTGTTCCAGATGAGGAAACAACAGAAGAGAAAAGCCATTATTGCACTGGCTGGGAATCAAACCCAGATGAATTGCTTAGAAAGCACCTATGCACACCACTATACCACCAATGCAGCTGGCAGAAGTAGCTTTTCTGCAAGCTGTGAGTGCTGGCAGAGGGAGTGACACATGACCACAGAGTTAGTGAGCAGGGTGGATGGGCTGGAAGCTGCCTGACAGCTGGGAGCAGAGTTAGGATCCCAGAGTGACTGAAAGGGGGCAATGGTGAAAACAGATCTCACTGGGAGCTGGCCCCACACCTGCCCCGCCCCTAGGAGAGGGGAACTGAAGCTCCACTTCAATCACAGAAAACTCTTCCCTGAGAAGGAAGGGGACAGCTTGTTTTAAAGACCAGGTTTGTGTTTGTTCCTGCTACGTACGGAGGGGCTGGGTAGTGCTGATTCCAGCCCCCAGACTCTGGGAGGATAAGGAACAAATTCAGGCTGCCAGTGACCTGCAGGAGGGAGATGAACTTTTGACAGTGACGGACGCCTCGTCCTAAAGGCCTTTGTCTACCCCCTTCCAGTGACTGTTTGGTACAGGAATGCAGCCCCCACTCCTGGGTCTCTCCTGGGGAAATAATGTTTCTGTGCAAAACACCAAAGCTTTTAACAGAAAGGAAGAAAAGGAAATGGCCACATGATGGGACTAGGACATAAGGAATGAAACACAAGATCCTTCTCCCATGTGCATTGACTTTTAACCTTGTTTGTGGTGGTGGTGTATCTGTGTTGGTCCCAGGGGTCCTCTGGGGCGCCGGGCATTGGCCACGTTCGGGAGAGTGGGCTAGATGAACTGGTCTGACTCAGTGTGGCTGTTCTTATGTTCTAACTGCTGGTTATGGAAGAGACGACCTTCCAGGCTACACAGAACTGAAGAAGGGTGCTGGGTTAGCTCCACAGCTTGTCTCTTTCACCAACAGAGGTTGGTCCTCTGCAAGCTCTTACCCTCACCCGCCTTGTCTCTCTTGGACTCTGAAAGTTTTTTCTCTCCACTCCTTGAGAGACGTTAAGTTTCCCTTTGGGCAACTATCAGGCTGAAGCAATTGTATTGACTATGACACTAGAATTGAAGATTTAATATTATAAATGAATGAGTCTAAACCTGAGGTTCTGGTTTTCACATTGGATTTTCTAACTCAGTTCCCAATGCTCTTCTAGAAAGGCCTCCAGGATGTCTGCCCAGCCCAGTAAAGTGGCCAGGAGAAAGCCCACACTGCTGCTCTTTCAGGTAGTTGACGGCTGCTATCAAACCCCTCACTCAGTCAGTCCCCAGTCTGTGGCAGTGCCTGGGATTCTTCCGTCCTATGTGCAGGACTCTGCACTTCTCCTTGTTGAACCTCCTCAGATTTCTTTGGCCCAATCCTCCAATTTGTCTAGGGCACTCTGGACCCAAAACCTGTCCTCCAGTGCTTGGATTCTTTACATGCTTTCACAGAGCAAAGAGCACATGTTCCATGATTTCATAGGGCAGAGTTTTGTGCTATCGGGAGCTTTCCCTGTGTGAATATGACAGGTGGATCAACATAGAGACAGACTGACCCTTCTCAGGGTGCTGAGGACTGTGAGTCTCCTTGTTGCCACCTGCCACAAGGAAGAGGGAGTTTTGCATTTGGCAGCTGGATGTTAGTGACCAAACTCACCAGCCTGCTGGAACTCAAGGACCCTCCTCTGAGTTACAGCAGCCACCTTAACCCTTGAGTTCCTTCAATGTGTCCCCCTCTGGGGTCCAGCCCAGATCACCATATACTCGGTGAAATCCCAGATCCTCTCATCCCAAGTATCCCAGGTTACTAGTTTTACTGTGGACCATTGCTACTGTATCTCACACAGCACCTGAGTACAGTTATCAAACAAGCAAAAAATTTATTTAACAATGGATAGAGATTTAAACACACAAACGTGAGTGATGGAAACCAACTGTTACCAACTAAACAAAGGCAGAAAATGATAGAATAGAAAGGCCAGCACAAAAAAACAGAGAGAGGAACAATAAGATACTAAAAGGACAATGGTTGGAACTCTCCATTTCTCTCAGTCTTTGGATTGATGGGTACTAGAGCTGTAGCAACAGTTGAGGAACCAGGGTAAATTAAATCTAAGGTTTCAGCTGCTAGTGAAGCATTTCCCACACTCAGGGAATTCATAGGGCCTCTCTCCTCCTGGATTGTTTGATGCCTAATAAGGTGCGAACTGCGATTGAAGGTTTTCCCACACTCAGTGCATTCATAGGGCCTGTCCCCTGTGTGGATTCTCTGATGTTGAGAAAGGGCTGATCTTTGAGTGAAGCTTTTCCCACACTCACAGCATTCAAAGGGCCTCTCCCCTGTGTGGATTCTCTGATGTTTAGAAAGGTCTGAGCTGCTAGTGAAGGTTTTCCCACACTCACGGCATTCAAAGGGCCTCTCCCCTGTGTGGATTCTCTGATGTTTAGAAAGGCCTGAGCTGCTAGTGAAGCATTTCCCACACTCACGACAATCATAGGGCCTCTCTCCTCTGTGGATTGTTTGATGCCTAATAAGGTGCGAACTGTGATTAAAGGTTTTCCCGCACTCAGTGCATTCATAGGGCCTGTCCCCTGTGTGGATTCTCTGATGTTCAGAAAGGGCTGAGCTGCAAGAGAAGGTTTTTCCACACTCACTGCATCTAATTTTTCTCTTTCGCCTGAGGATATCCTGCTGTGTTGTGGTTTCCATGAGGACCTTCTGAGTTCCCCAACAGGAAATAAATTTATTCACTTTCTTCCCTGGCTGGTTTCCTTGATCTGTTTTTGGTCTGTGCTGAATCTCCCAGGATTTTCCCTGCTCAGGACTCCTGGACACATTCCTTTTCGATCTTTGCGATAATGCTCTGTTTTTACCCACTGGCTCAACATTTTCAGGCTGAGAATTCTGCTCCTCTTTCTCACATGCCATTGCATCACCTGCTGTGATAGAGACAGAAACCTCAGACAGGAATGGAAAGGGGAAGACCAAACAAAAACAAGTGCTGAAGACAGGTCAAATAAAAATCAGGAACTGAGGGGAGTTTGACTCCCCCAAACTCTTCCCCCAAATAGGAGAGAGGAGTGGGATGAATTCAGCCTTCACATCCCATCCAAATATGCAGGGGGAAGGGAGGAAGCTACTGCCTGGTGTCTGTTAGGATCTATAGGAAGCCATGAACTATATTTTTCCCTGAGGATATGACCCCTGCAAGGGACAATAATGAACTGAGAGACCTCCCCAAGAGCTTTGTAGGGCATCCCAGATGTTTCCTTCAGGCACTTACAGATTCTGAGGTGGTTTAATGTTTCCTCACCTGTGCAGGGATCTCTCTTCCTCTGAACCCTGGAGGTCTGGGACCCATGGCTGTTCCCCTTGTTCCAGCTGAGAGATCACATCACGTTGGAAAACTAGAAACCCTGCTCAGATGAAAGAAAACAAAGGAGTTCAGTTGATTTCATAAGACTTGGTCATAAAAAAACATTCTATTAATTTAACTTCAGTGCTTAGTGTGACCTGGTGCAGTTCTCACTGAAAATGCCAAAGTTAGGGCAGGCTGAAAAAGGAGAGCAGATGCTCCCAAATCTGGTGGTTAACACTGAAGTTAAACTCACTGACCAGTCACACACTGTGCTTCTGATCCCCCACACGGGTTGTTGAGAAGCTGAAAAAAGAAATCACACGGCCCCTTTTATTCCATCCCAGGTCTCTGGTTCCTAATCAGCAGCGAGGTCCAGTACAGTGAGAGGTTATTTAAAAACTCTGCTCACATAAACAAAGTGTTCCTCTGACCCCAAAGGGTCAGCCACATCACCAGGTCAGTATAGGTTTGGATATTACCCAAAATTCCATCCTTCCAGCCAATCCTTTAGCATCTAAACTAAAGGTTTAAACGAAAGAAAGACAGAAAGAAGTTAAATGGGAAAGCAGTCAGATACATTCCAAAATGGATATATCAGGTTCTTAGCAGTATTGGTGAGTTGAAAGTCCGTCTGGAACACATCCACAGATTGGATGGGTCATTCACTCCTTTGTTCCAGGGTTCAGTTTGTAGAGAAGTTGCTCCAGAGGTAGGAAGGGGGATTGAAGACAAAATGGAGATGATGCAGCTGCCCTTTACATTCCTTTTGCCATGTGGCCTGTACTTCCTGTGTCCCAAACACAAGATTCACAGCAAATGGCATGGAAAAGCTTTGAAGTTCTCAGTAGAAAGGCATACCCCGGCATGTCTTGCTGACTCAATAGGTGTATCCCCTTGGTCCTTTCCATGGGCTCATTGTACAGATGATGACCCTCACTGGGCCATCAAACAGGCTAGGCAGTGTTGATTTCAATATGTCTGGGGGTGTCACCCAGAAACACTGCACAAGTCTGGAAGTACAAATATACCCTGCATATCTATAACAAACAATACAAAGGTGATACAAACGTAGAAACAAAATTATCATACTTGGCAAATCATAACATTTTCACTGACACCTTACATGGCATATCTAGCACGATTCATTGCAATTTTATCAGATTATATTATTATTTTATTATTAATACCAAAGTGTCTCACAATTCCATACAGTGTCACACTTGGTAAACCAGTGAATTCCCAGGACCAGTTCCCCAGGTCCTTGAAGATGCCGAAAACTGTGCTTATGAGGGATTGAAATACCCACATATAGGAACACACACACACAGACACTGTGTCTGTCTATACCCCTGTGTTCACTCTTCTAGAAAATTATGATCAATTTTGTACGCAGTATGGCTTGTGAGGTATCATTTGAAATCATTCAGCATAATCTACTGAATATTATCCTCCTGTTAAAATGTGTAGTAACACTGTATGTAAAGTTATGAGATTTTACTATATGATATTACTGAAAAAGTTACAATTCTGGGGAACACTCACAGAGCAGTTCCTCAGAGACAGCAAGGCAAACATCTGGTCAAACAGCCATTCTCCTGCAGGGGGAAGGTGTGAAGAAGACATTTACATTCCATCACAGGGACCTCTTGAAGCTGTTGTGGAAAACAACCACACGACTGATTTTGAATCAGCTCAGCCTTAGGTTCTTTTCTTGGTTGTGCTCAGGGGCGACAGCTATTGGAATACTGTCCCCCTGAGCTAAAAATCACACAAGCCTTTTAAAGCTTAAAACCCCAAACAATGACACATATGTTGCACGTTCATTTCCTTATTTGGAATATATTGCAAAATATGATGCAGGTCAAAAGCAAGCTGAACAATCAGTTTTCCATATTCAGCCTTTCCTGTTATTGTTATTACACCTGGTGATATGGGAGCAAGACTCTGCATGTCTCAAGAAATGTCACTACCAACCTAGGCCATTTTCACATGCTGGGGTGCAATCCAGAGCAGTGAGGAGTTGTGTCATCTGTAATCCTGGGTGAGATTCAGTGTTCTGCTGCTGGAGATCCCCTGTATGGATACTCCCAGCCAGCATTCAAGGACGCACAGAGTGTTTGTGTGATAAGTAACCCTGGACCAGCAGCTCTGACTCCAGCTGCCTGCTTGTTACACCCAAGCACATTCAGGTTTGGGTAGAGAAGGCTCAGGGTTTGAGAGAAGGCAGGGGTAGGAAGCTTCTGTTCGTTATGCTGACCTAACCCCCAGTTTTACTTGAGTAAAGAGGAGCTATTTGACACTATGTGATACTGCTCCTCTGCTGTGTTCCCGAAGTGTTCTGCAGCAGGGGAGGGTCTGTGGCAGTGTGTGTGTGTCACTGGCATATTGGGGTGATGCAGAAACAGGACAGAGTAGAGGTGGCATTGTGGGGCTGGCGTGAACCTTAACTCTTCATTTCCCCTTCCAAGAACCGAGGGGACAGGAACCCTTACCCAGCGAGGTCACAGTCTCATAGTTCTGCTGCATGACATCCCTGTAGAGGGCTCTCTGTGCGGGGTCCAGCAGAGCCCCCTCTTCCCTGGTGAAATGCACAGCCACCTCCTCGAAGGTCACCGGCCCCTGAAAGAGCAAGAGTCCAACACTCAGGACCTCTTTCCCCACTCACAGCCCCACTATTTGTGGCAGAGAGGAGCCAATCAAATGGAAGCTCTGGGTGGATCCCACTCAACAGAGTCCCATCCTGACCCCGCTCAGCGTATCCAGCAAATACCAGGGTGAGGGGACGAAGAGAGAGCCCCTTGTCTCTCCCAGCAGATCCATCACACCCCTACTGGCCACCGACTGATTCAGGAGTTGGAGCCCCTAGTAGGGTCCAGGGAGAGCTCCCTGGTAGGAAGCCCAATAACCTCCTCATTGTGAGGAGCGGGATATGAAGGGAGAGGCAGCTCCAATAAGCCTGACTCATGGGTGCCCCCTTCATATCTCACAGCAGCCGCTGGTTAGTGAGGTCAGGCTCCAGCACTATGAGTCTGGTGAGTTTTACCAGCTCCATGTAGGTGGGCTATTTTCTTTCTTCACAAATTAGGGCATTTCCACCTCCCAACCTCCTGGGTCTGTTCCTAGAATCTAGGCCACTTATTAAATAACTCCCAGCGGGTTTGCCACACCCTGGCCTCCTGCTTTCCCCACCCTGTGCATTTCCTGCCCCGCTCCAACCTCCAAACCAGACTGTGCAAACCTTCCCATCTCCGGTGTATTTGCTGTCCCTCTCCTCCAGCAGGAACTCACCAGCAACCCCCCAATAATCTCTACCTGAGTTGGCTCCACTGCAGCCATTTCTCTTCCCTGTCCCACGCCAGGCTGGGATGAGCTGGAGCAAAACATGGACGTCATTCTGCAGCCTGTCTGGGGGAGAAGGGCAGTTGTGGGCGTTTCAGAACCAGTTTTAGTTAATTTCACATCAGAATTCCCCCTGGCCCTTTCCCTGCACACAGACACCCTAGATCCTGCCATGCTGGGAAATGCTCAGTCTGTTTATTACAATGTAGACCCGGCCCCTCCTGCCAGGCTAAGCCCAGACACATTTTTAACCTCCTTCTCCCTCCTCACCCTGCAACAAAGTCTCTGAACAGAAGGCTAGAAAAGAGCAGAACCAAAGGAGTCACTGTGGGGGATCCCTTGGACACTGACCCCACGGCAGCCACACCCCGGCAGGGGGAATATGGAGTCAGGAACTGGCTTTTCCTCTGTCTGATCCTTGTTTTGTTCACTGGAAAGTGGTTCTGCCCAGGGATGCAGCAATACATGTGTCTGGGTGGACTAGAGAGCTGGAAATCTCTCCCCCCTCATTTATCCCACTGCCCCTTTCAGTCTCTCCTTCCTGTCCTCTCTCCTGCCCTCTGGCTGGGACAGTCCCATTCCTGGGGCTTTGCTCTCCTATGGCTGGATTTACTCCTGGCAATTGCTACTGGGAGGAGAAATGAGGAGGGGCTGTTTGTGCAGAGTCACTTTCCTGCCAGACCCCAGCACTTTCCCTGAGGTCTATCAGTTACCTGGAGACTCTGGCTCAGAATTTAGTATTAACAGGGCCCAGGGCTGCCCTAGGGGGCTAGGACCAGCTGGAGAAAGTCATCCCCTGGGCCAGGCAGAGAAGCAGCTTTAATTCAGGTCACTTCCCAGCACAGAACCCCGCTGGTGGAGCAGCAGCTGCTAAGCCTGGTCTCCCAGATCACAATGGAGGCTGCAGCGTCTGACCCAGGAAGCTGAACCCCAGTATCCTGAGCAGAGAGGGACAGAGCGTTTGAGCAGCTTCCTCCTTTAGCTCTCTGGGAGAGCAGCTAATGAGAACCCTCCTCACAGGGAGAATTGCTGATCTCATTTGCCCCACTGTCGATCCGGAGTCACTCCTTGTCTTTCCATACAGTGACTCTGGATTAACAATGGTCTCAATGAAACCAGAGTTCAGAAAGAATGAGTCCAGAACGCTGTGGAAGAGACCATTGTGCGGCAGTGCTGACCCCCTTCCCACCTCCCTCACCCCAGATCCAGGACCAGGACTGGACAATCGAGGAGAATGGAACTGGAACTCCCACCTCTTGCATCCGACGAAGTGGGTATTCACCCACGAAAGCTCATGCTACAAAACGTCTGTTAGTCTATAAGGTGCCACAGGATTCATTGCTGCTTTTACAGAACCAGACTAACACGGCTACCCCTCTGATGAGTGTTTGATAAGTAGCTAGAAAGTTATCACAGTGACTGACCTGGCCGGGAATGTCGGGCAGTGCTTGGAGCCAGGATTCTGGCATAAGCTAATCACGGAGAAGAAGATGGGTCAGGAGCAGCCCCAGAGCCCCAGCCAACCCCCAGATATTCCTGGGACCCAGCCCCAGAGTCCCTGGCCAGGGACCTCAGATACCCTCAGAGCCCCACCAGCCAGAGAACCCCACCAGACCATCACTGCCAGGTTGGGAATCCCAAAGGGTTCCCCACCAAAAGACCCCAACAGCCAGAGACCCCCAAAAGGGACCCCACACACTGGGAACTCAGTCCTCATTGCCTGCCTAGGATCCCCCCCCCGCCCTCCAGCAGGATCTGCCCTGCCCTTTGCCTGGCACCCGCTCCTCCCCCCTGCGGGATCCCCTGATGCTTTACAGGGGCACCCGCTGGCCTAGCACCGGGGATTCTCCCCCCCACACACTCTGTGCATTGGGCAGGGCAGCGATCCCAGGAGTCTGCGGGGGAAGCCCAGACAGAGCCCCTGGCACAGCACCAGGCTCCTCTAACCCCTGTCCCGCCTCCCCAAGAGACGCCCACCCCGGCTGTTCTGCAGCCAACAGGCCCCCAGCGATACCCACCTCCAGGACCCACAGCCTCAGGGCTGGGCACATCACAGCCACCCCCTGAAACCCCAAATCTCCAGAACCCACCAACCTCACTAGGGTACCCCCTGCCCAGCCACCCAGAGGCCTCCCCCTACCACAATCCCCCTTCAGCTGCTACCTCCCCACCCAGCCCCAGCCCTAGCCCCACCCAGCAACACTGTTACCTCACAGTGCCTGAGAAGTGGATAGAAAGTGACCACCACCCCCTGCTGGCCAGTCACACAGGCAGAGGGAGCCCTGGGGGATGTCTCTTGAACAGGAGTATGGAAGGCCTGGAGGGACAAAATAGATAAGAAATGTCCATGGCCTGTCACTAGCAAATAATGGCCACCATGGATCCACCCCAGAGGTGGCTGCATCTTAGCACTGGGGGGAAGCAACCCCTCACCAAGGCCATTTGCCATGGGGCTTGGGATACTTCTCAACTCACACTGCACTCAGAGTGACCTCCTCATCCCGTGCCAGCTGAAGAAAAGAAAAGAGTCCAGACAACTCTCCCATTAATAGCTGGGAACCACTGATCCCTCAAACATGGGGAGGCCTCTGACTTTGATGGGTATTAAATATCTGGCTGGTCTCTTTCATCGGCAAAGATTTTAACAGAGATAAAGGAGGGAACAAATGATTCACAAAGGAGACGGGAAAGATGATCTCTGGGCAATTTAACCCCCTGAGACCTCCAGGATGGAGAAGAACTCAGGGCAACAGGTTCCCTCGAAGGAAGAAGTTGCTGGGATTTAGAAACACGGGGAACAGCCCCAAACCCCAGAGGATTTTTAACTGACATTTGATAATGACATAGAAAGAGGCAAAACCTGAGCTTTGAGAGCAATGTTCAGAAATGAAAGAGTTCCCAATCTGAGACATTTTGGATCCACTTTGCAAATTATAGAGAGGAAAGTGGAAAATCAGAGGGATTTTATATCAGTTGTTGATAGGAGGTAAAATCTGAGTGTTTCACATGAATATCTGATAAATGAATAAAGAGGAAATGGGCAACATTTGCAAACATTTTATATCCATGTTCAAGAATCTGAGCAAAGGTGTAAACCTGAGATTTTCTTGGTATTTTATAATTAGAGAGACAGGGAAATCTCAGGGCATATTCAATTAGAAATAGACAACTAGAGAGCAGTGGGGCAAATGTTTAGGTATTTTATATGAACCTTTGAGATTTGCACAGAAAATGTGTCACAAACTGCGTATTTGATAACATGAGAGAAAACACCAAGATCTGAGGGGATTTTATATTGCTGTTAACGAACTAGTGGTAGAAGATGACAGAACAAGGAGTAATGGTCTCAAGTTGCAGAGAGGGAGGTTTAGGTTGGACATTAGGAAAACCTTTTTCACTAGTAGGGTGGTGAAGCACTGGAATGGGTTACCTAGGAGGTGGTGGAATCTCCTTCCTTAGAGATTTTTAAGGTCAGGCTTGACAAAGCCCTGGCTGGGATGATTTAGTTGGGTTTGGTCCTGCTTTGAGCAGGGGTTGACTAGATGACATCCTGAGGTCCCTTCCAACCCTGAGATTCTATGATTCTATGATTTTATGAAAACGGGGACTGTTGGACTGGATTTTATACGACTGTCCAATACATAAACACAAAGTGATGGTTCCCCCACCCCCACCATTGCCATGGGCAGCAGGGAGCCCTTTGAGGAGCTGATTAAAAGGGCAAGGGAGGGGGAGCTGGAAGGTCCCTGGATAAAGGAAGGGGCAGCAGTGGGGACGGGCGGGTGACTGGCAACGGATGGTTGGGGGTAACTGTGTTGGTAGTTAGGGGGCAGCAACTGGGATTGGGAAACGGGGGTCTGGGCAGTCCCCACGGGGGACACGTGCGCCTCCCTTCCTGCCCTGGCAGAGAACCGGCATCTCCTAGAATATCAGGGCTGGAAGGGACCTCAGGAGGTGTCTAGTCCAACCCCTGCTCAAAGCAGGGCCAATCCCCACTAAATCCCCAAATGGCCCCCGCAAGGAGTCAGCTCCCAGCCCTGGGTTTAGCAGGCCAGTGCTCCAACCACTGAGCCATCCCATCCCCACTCCAGGGGCAGCCATGTGCTGGGGAATGACTCAGGGCAACAATTTCCCACCTAAACAAGGACAAATCGCTGCAGATAAAATGGGTGGGAAAATGCCCCTCACTAGAGAAGATTTTAAACTGACGTTTGAGACTCCTGGGGAGAACGGGGAAATCAGGGGATGGGCGAGCTGATCTTTGGCGGGGATGGGGGGGGGAATCGCCCCAGATTTTATAGCTCTGTGTGAGATACTTAGATAGAAAAGGGGCAGAACTGGAGAGAATTTGTATCGGGGGCGAGAGGCAAGTGGCACAAACAGGGACAGGATCCAATTAACCCCCTCCCCTTCGCCCGCCCGCCACTCCCGGGAATTCCTGGCTGCACAGAGACAGTTCAACCCCACCGCGTCCCACTGACCTTCCTCCTACAACTCCAGCTTCTCCTCCCTGCCTGACACCCCATCTCCCCCCCCACCACAGGGGATCCCCCCCACCAGGCCCCAGTCTCTGCC
This sequence comes from Mauremys reevesii, assembly GCF_016161935.1. Taxonomy (NCBI): domain Eukaryota; kingdom Metazoa; phylum Chordata; order Testudines; family Geoemydidae; genus Mauremys; species Mauremys reevesii. The sequence continues at coordinate 26,765,375 of NC_052636.1, read as the reverse complement.
CCCCAAATCCCACTGGGGCTGAGGCAGCTCTGAGGCTTCTCCCAGGTTCCCCGGGGCAGAGTCACTTTCCTGCCCAGCCCCAGTGCCCCCCCGGGGTCTCTCACTCCCCGGGGGGCTCCGTGGGAGGCTGGACACCAGGGATGCAGGACGGCAGGAATGGGGGTGACAGGCCTCCTGTTCCTCAGTCTCACGGTGGGACCCAGGGGGCTCGTCGCTCTCCGGCTCGGGAGCGCTGGGAAGACCCGACCGTGGAGGGGCCGTCGCTGGGGGGGGCGGCCCCGCGCAGGCGCTGAGCACGTCCTTATATCACTTCTGTGGTGGGAAAAGTGCTGAGGAGATGGAACGCTGAGGGCTGGTTTTGGCAGGAAAAACCGGTTTGGACTGGTTTGAGCCTGTCCCGATGGTAAACAAGTCCCCTCTCAGAGATGGAGTCCAGGGGTCAATAGTTCATATGCTCCAGATTGGATCTTATTTTAAAGCCAGTGATTTACTTCATAAACATCTTATTAACCAACTAATGGAACCTATTGGACAGTTCATACTTCTCACACCTAACAAAGCGATAAAAAAAAGATCACAGACAAACCTTGTCAGTAACGGCTAATGTCCCAACTGGGACGCACGTGAGCTTGTTGCAGAGCTGCTGCTCAGGGACGGGAACCTCCTGGCACCCAGCCTCCAAAATCACTCAGGCTGCACTTTCTGCACGACTAGGTGCCGGCTGAGGGGGGCATGGGAATTGGTGGCCTCTGCTGCAGGTGATGGGAATCGCAGGTATTTAAAGCCATGGCCTAGAGGAGGGAAGTGCCTAACTCCAGAGTCTGCAGCTGCCTAGGGCCAGGGCTGAGGATTTAGAGTCCCTAGTGCAGCCGTTGCAAGGTTCAAGCATGCTCAGCCCTGGCATTGCCGCCCCTCCTGCGGCTAGTAGCTGCAGCTGGCTAAGGCTGGCCTCTGGGAACTGGCCCCATGGCTGTAGCCAGAGAAGCTGCAGGTGGCTCTGTGACTACTGGGGCCATTAAGCTAGAGCAGCTAAAGACACTGGAGTTCACGTCAAGGAACAGAGGTCACCAGTAGGACAGGAATGTCAGGGGGAGCAGGGAAAGAGGGAGCAGGTCAGGCTGGCAGAGGAAGCTTCCAGTTGGGTGGGAGCATGTCCAAAGTGGAAAGGAAACAAGCATGGGGAGAGGTGGTGGTGACCAGGTAGCAGACTAGCATGTAGATGGGAGCAGAGGGAGAGAGGCTGGTGGCTTCAGATTCCCAAGGGCTAAGTCCTGACTTTGGGGAGATGGTGTTTGCAGGTGGCTGGCTCACATGGCAGGATGGGGGCTGAGGGGGGGATCTGTCAGAACTGAGCAGGTATCTGCTGGCTTTAGAACTCTGAGCTGAGACTAGGACCACATGCCATGACTGGTGACATGGGGGGTACTGGAGACATGGCTAGAGAAGCTCTGAATGAGGAAGGAGATAAATCTGTGGGGAGTTTCCTTGATCACTATGAAAGTTCTGCTCACTGTGGACACTGGTAAACCCACATGGGTGTACAGCTCAATGAGAAAACCCGGGGGCTGAGGGAGCTGTGTATGGCAATGCGTATAGTCATGTAGGGGTGTGTGATCAAAATGAAAAATGTCTCTGAGGTTCAGTAGCGGGTATACTATGGCACCAATGGCACTGCCCCACCAGGCCCACACTCAGAGCCCACAGTGACTACATAGGGGCCCACAAATATGTTTGGTACCAGGACCCACAAAAGGTTAATCCGGCCCTGACTGCCTGAGCACTATTTCAGCCCCACATTTTTGGGTGGAGCTCCCACAGTGGGAGCTGCAGAGCACTCCCCCCGCCACACCCACCCACCCACCCATCCACCCCCTGGTGTTGGGAGGGGAACAGGAGAAAGGACAAAAGAAGCAAGAGAGGAAGAGAAAGGGAGGGATGGAGGAAAAGGTGAAACAAAAAGGACAAACCCCAATGTCCCCGGTGATTCTAAGGGACAAAATCCCAGGTGTGCAATAAAATTCTGCCCCCTTAAGCTCGTGTTTTCCATGCCTAGAATTCAACTGTCAGCAGATGGATCAGACTGAACAGGTTTCAAACCTCCAGGAGGCTCTTACCTTCTAAACAGGGATGGCTGTTTTCTAGTAAAATCACTGAAAGGGAAGGAGAAAACTCGAAAGAGGTTCCTCCTGGCGCTCACATCTGTGATCCCGACTACTCCCTCAGTCCTCAGAGAGAGACCTGGAGAAGGAGACTTGCTGAAGCAAAGCCACAGGGTCTCTGAGGTTTCCCCCCTCGCCCCTGTCCTGCCTGGCTGATGTCAGCATCTCTGTGAGGTCACCACCTCCCACCACCTTGGACCAATAGTCTGAGGTCCTGCAAAAGGTCTTTGTGATGTCACTGCCACACCCTCCCTTGCTGTGCCAATGTCCTGCCCCTGGCCAGGCACTTTGCAGGTTTGAGCTACTCCCTGTGGATCACCCCACTCAAGGAGCGTTCGTTCTAGGCAGCAAGCCGGCTAGACAGGGAAACAGCAGATGCTGCTCCCAATGCTACACTCAGTTTGTCAGAAATTAGTCGACTTTATGGCCAGAAGAGACCATTAGAGCATCTAATCTGACCCCCTGCATATCACAGGCCTCCTGTATGACACAAGAGCTACTTTGGGTGCAAACACATTCCAGAAAGGCATCTAGTCTTCATGAAATGACATCAGGAGATGGTGAATCCAACACTTTCCTTGGTAACTTGTTCCTGTGGTCAATCATCCTCGCTGTTGAATCTTTGTGCCTTTGTTGTCATATGAATTTGTCTCTTTTCACCTTCCAGCCATTGGGTCTTGTTAGGCCTTTCTCTGCTAGATTCAAGAGCCCTTTAATACCGAATCTCCATTAATGCACTTCAACACTTCAGTGAAGTCACCTTTCAATCTTCTTTTGAGAAGCTGGACAGGTTGAGCTCTTTCAATAGCTCACTAGAAGGCATTTTTCTCCAGCTCTCAGGGCACTTGCAAATTTGCAGCGCTGCAGCAGGGTGTGAAAAAACACCCTCTCCAGCACTGCAAATTGCGGCGCTGCAAAGCGCCAGTGTGGTCAAAGCCCCAGCACTGGGAGCGGCTCCCAGCGCTGTACGTTAGTCCCCACAGGGAGGTGGAGTACGGACACCGCTGGGAGAGCTCTCTCCCAGCGCTGGCGCTTTGACTACACTTAGCGCTTCAAAGTGCTGCCGCGGCAGCGCTTTGAAGTGCAAGTGTAGCCATAGCCTCAGAACACTTGTTGGCTCTTTGCTGCCCCAGCTCCAGTTTCACAACATCATTTTCAAATGAGGACACCAAAACTGGAGGCTTTTCCAGTATCAGTCTCACTGATGCCATGTCACCTCCTGTGACGTTACTGACATAATCTGAACTGTATAGATCACCATTGCGACCGCTGTTCTATATTTGCAGCCAATATTGTAGAAAGGTTGTCATGTAAGGGGTCTATGGAGAGGTTTTGATTGGCTGATTATAATTATGCCCTCTCTAGGTGTGTATCATTTTGTAGTTGACGTTATATTGGCTCTCTGCTGGCCGTATTTCAAACTTGTGCTCTGCTTCCGGGGAACATCCCAGACAAGTTGGTGTCAGTTCTGCCTAGCCTGCTTGATGGCCCATTACGGACCATCAGCTCTACAATCGACCCACTGAGAAAAGGCAGATACACCTTGTGACTCAGCAAGCTATGCAAGGACCTGCCTATGGACAGAACTCTAAGGTTTTTCTATGCCATGTGCTTAGGAGATGTATTTTCCATGCCCTGGTTCCTCGCTGACCCAGAGAGAACAAAGGAACACGAGAACAAAACCTTCCCCACAGATTTGAAAGTATTTTCTTCCCTTATTGGTCCTTTGGGTCCTGGGCCAACCAGGTTATCTGAGCTTTTTAACCCTTTACAGGGTATTTTATGCTACCTGTAGCTATACGTTTATGACACCCTGTAAATAGCAATCTGCAGAATCTGATTCTGAGAAAGGGCAGGGTGAAGGGAAGTGGCTTCAGCAGATTTACTGAGCATGCTCAGTTCATGTGAGCATGCTCAGTGCCCCATAAGGCGCACATTCCTTCACACAGCAGGGTCGCACCCTGCACCTGAGGCGGCATGTGGCAGGGGCTCCCTCGCTGGCCAGCCCCCACCCAAGAGCAGATCCCCAGGGGCTGCAAGACCTCAGCTTCTGGGACCTGTGTGTGGAGTCTCTTCTGCCCACCCAGGGCTGCCCCACCTCGGATGGGCACAGAAAGTGCTTCAGTGAAAGTCTGTCCCTGGCCCAGCCCTCTGGCGCCGCAGCAGCCCGGAGCTCAGCCCCGGCTCCCAGCGCACACTGGAGGCAGCAGCAGCAGTCTGGTACCTTCCAAAGCCCGGCCACCAGGAGCTGCCCCACGGCTCTTTATCTTGTTTTTCCTGCTTCCTTCCTACCAGCCCCCCACTGCTCCAGCCCCTTTCTGGCTCCTTCAAGCCCAACCCAGGCTGCAGCTGCCGCACTCACCGGGCCAGGGACTGTCTGAGGTGGGAACTAGCCCCATCTCTGCTCCTCCTCCGGCCCCTGTGTGTCCCAGAGCCGCTGCAGGGACTGACCCGCACCCAGGCTCGCTCCTATTAGCGCTCACAGGGGCCAATCCAGCTACGGGAGAGTGAGCGCCCCTGGGAGCAGGGAAGTGACCAAGTCTCCCTGCCAGAGGGTGGGGGAGGGGGAAGAAAGGGAAAGAGGAGAGACTGAAAGGGAATAAGGAGAAATAAGTGGGGAAAGCAGCACCCAGCTCTTTTCTGCTGCATCACCCCTGAGCAGATTGCTCCTGAGCTCTGGGTAAATAGCCCCCAGTGTCTCCCAGATCCCCCTGCTCCCAAGGCAATGCACATAGGGGTCTCCTTCCTGCCAGGAGTGATTACAAGCAGGTGTAGGTGTCACCCTTATGCCATGATTGGAGAAAGACAGCAAAGCTTGGGAACACGCGCCTGTATTTCCAGTCCAGTGTGACAATCCCGGCTCCAGGAGGGTTTGTTCTCTGCTCCTGCTGGATGGGCACCGAATGGGGCAGTAACAGGTCTGTGTCAGTTTTTGTTGTTCCACGTTCCTTAACTTAGAACAGTGTGAAATGAAGAAAATGGAGATTGAATTAAAGGGAAATACACAAAGAAAAGTTCCATCCCCCGTTGCTTATTGAAAGAAATGACTCAATTTCCCAGTTACAGGTTTTATTAACATGAACAAATAAAGCCAAGAGCGCACGTCACTAAGGCTAAATGACTATAGACACCACTCAGCTAAGGGTTAAACAACACAGTGATAAAGTTCAGGTCAAATCAGGAAATCAATGAGTTAACAAGGATATTGCGCTGGAATCAAGTCATCAATTTAGTCCAACCATCAGATTAATACAGCAGAAAAACCAACCCCTATAAATCCTGAAAGAGCAACCCAAGAAGGCAGGTGCACATTTAGTGATGCCGAAACCCCAGTCAGAGATTTTCCACCCAGGGAGTGCAACCCAGATTTACCCAGCTGAATATTTCAATACCGAAACAAAATCATTGATGACATTTAGCTCACAACCTCAAAGCTAATTAGTTTTCTCCTTAGATTTCACTATTATGTAGCTAATACTTCTCCTCGTCCTCTCGCCCCAAAATACATACAGACCTTAAGAGAGACACATTAGTAAAAGAATTCAAACAGCTCTCGCTGAACAGTACGTATCTGACCACTCAATTCCTTGCAATGCTTGCACGGGTGAGGCGCATGCATTCTGTCATTTCATAGGGCAGGGTTTTAAGGCTATTAAGATTTGGGGAACTATTCTTCCTAGCATCTTCCCGTTGTAGATTTCAGAGGTGTTCACACCTCACTGAGCCGCACTGTTACACCCCAATGAAATAGAAAGACTGGGAGTTCTCCAACTTCATAAAAAGAAACAGACAAAAATAGAAAAGGGAACAAAACGTTTCTAAGATAATAAGGGGTTGGATCTCTGCACCTCTCGGGCTTTGGATTTGCCCGGAGTAGGAACTGTAGCTGCAGTTTAGGAACCAGGTACTGGCATAGATTTCCTTTCTCTCAGGTGCAGGGCGTGACCTATGTCTCATTCTCTCTGTCTCCCATCGGGTGATGGGACCATGAGTGAGAATGAGGAGGGGAAACCCCAGCAGGAAGATGCTGAGGAATTACAACCACCTGTGCTCTATTTTCACAGACTCTGACTCAGCATTCAAGTATCCTGCAGTCTGAACTTCACATCTGATACATTCCTCATTGGCTACCATTGTTTGGCTAGCAAGGAAGTGCTTCTTGTCAACAAGGCAGCCAGATTGGGACCCGTAGGCATGGAATGGCTCTGAAGTAATCAGCTGTTTCTCTCTGTGCTTCGTCTAACTTTGGAGCCAGATGGTAAAAGACAGTTGTGCCCAGTTTAATCATGGCGTCCTTTAGGAATGTGATCAATGCCACTTCACTAGGGAGCAGGATTCTAAAAACACCACAGCTTCCATCTCTGGGGTGAAAATCAACCACTAGTACCTGCAATTTCTACCTGAGTTCTTGTCAACTCTTTGACCTTACTTGGAGTAATTTTACACTTCTCTGGCGTAGAATTCTTCACTAACCTCACAACAGATCAGTAGCGACAGTGAGGTACAACTCCCCCAACTGTGCCCTTTATTTCTTTAATCTGGTGGCACAGATTTAAAATAGGGACTAAATTCAGGTGCAACTTAGAATCCCTGTAAGACAACAAATGTCAGGTCTCTATTAAAAATAGGTATCTTTCTGCAGCTATATCACATTCAACACGGATTTCATTTTCTACACATTTGCAGCATCTCCCAGGGGTGAGCTGAAGAGAAATGTCACTTCCATGTTTCCCATCTCTACCTAGATAGAGATTGTATTTCCCAAATAATAGCCATCTAGGTTGGATATTAGGAAACTAATTTTGCTAAGGTGGTGGTGAAGCACTGGAATGGGTTACCTAGGGACGTGGTGGAATCTCCATCCTGAGAGATTTTTAAGGCCTGGCTTGACAAAGCCTGGCTGGGTTGATTTAGTTGGGGTTGGTCCTGATTTCAGCAGGAGAATGGACTAGATACCTCCTGAGGTCCCTTCCAACCCTGATATTCTATGGTTCTATGACATACACTCCTACGACTCAATAGAAAAATCATAGGACTGACCCCAAAGAAGGGTGAGCTGGAAAAGGCAGAAGCAGGCAACTCATCTGGGGAGCTGAGCTACTACGGTGAAGGTGGTGCAAAGATCACTATGTGGGAATTAGCAAATGTGATTTAAAAAAATCTTTGCTCAGCCCTAGTCAAGGCATTTATTACAGTTCTCTCTACGTGGATTTTCTGATGCCTGATAAGGTGTGAGCTCCAATTGAAGCGTTTCCCGCACTCGGAGCATGTATAGGCATCTCCTGTGTGGATTCTCTGATGTGATATGAGGGCTGAACTATCAGTGAAGCGTTTCCCGCACTCAAAGCACGTGTAGGGCGTCTCTCCTGTGTGGATTCTAAGATGTGTGATAAGGTGTGAGCGCCGACTAAAGCTTTTCCCACACTCAGAGCACGTATAGGGTCTCTCTCCTGTGTGAATTCGCTGATGTGAGATGAGGTTGAACTATCAATGAAGTGTTTCCCACACTCAGAACATCCATAAGGTTTCTCACCTGTGTGGATTCTCCGATGTGTGATAAGGGTAGAGCTCTGACTGAAGCTTTTCCCGCACTCGGAGCACATGTAGGGTCTCTCTCCTCTGTGTATTCTCTGATGAGTGACAAGGTCTGAGCTCCCATTGAAGCTTTTCCCACACTCGTGGCATGTGTAGCGTGTCTCTTCCAAGTTGATTCTCTCGTGTGGAATAAGGTCTGAGAGGCTACTTAAGTTTTCTTCTGACCTCTGCTGAGTCTCACAGCCTGTTTCTTTTTCTGGGAGTGCACAACTCCGGAAACATTCCCTTTGGATCTTCCTGACAACGTTCCATGTGGTTCTAGTTGCTCAGCATCTTCCTGCTGGGGTTTCTGCTCCTCATTCTCACTCACCAGCCCATCACCTGATGGGAGACAGAGAGAATCCAGACATAGGTCACCCCTGCACCGGAGAGAAAGGAAATGTCAGAGAGAGGAATGGTAAAAGGGATGAACAAACCAAAATATGTGTGGGAAAGATCAAACCGACCAGGAGCTGGTTTTCCCCAAACCCTTCCCCAGAGGGGAGAGGAAGGGATCAGCTTTAGTCCGCATCTCACCAGAACACTCTGGGGAAAGCTACATTGGGCAGGGACCTGCTGCCACTTGTCAGAGTATAGGTGGGAAGCCATGAGTCACATCTGCCTAATGATTCCACATCTGCAGGGAACAATCCTGAACTTGGAGAGCTCACAGGGTCTTTGTAGGGCATCCCAAATGTTTCCTGAATTCACAGCCAGTTTTTGAGTTGGTTTAACCAAGTCCTCACCTCTGCAGGCAGCTCTCGGGAGCACTTCTTTCTCAGAGCCCTGAGATCTGGGACCCACGGCTCTTCCCTCGTTCCAGCTGCGAGATCACATCAGGTTTGGAATCTGGAAGCCCTACTCCAGGCAAAGAAAACAAGGGAGGTCAGTGGAATTTGTGGGATACTTGTCACAAAGAATATTCCATGGTTTTACCCCCAGCTCATTTTTAAGCAGTAACATCACAAGGCCAGCTTCCTTGGCTCAAAGTGGCAGGAGAGTTGTTAATCATATGCATTACCTTCATGCCTAAGAACAAACTAACAGTGGGTCCCCATTGTGCTAGGCAAAGTACAAACAGAGAATAGTAGATGGCCCATGCCCTGAAGAATTTACAATCTAAATAGACCAGACAGACACAGAATGGGGGAAGGGGTAGAACCCACTGTTAGAATAGAGATATTCAGGCCTGCCTGTAAAGCCTATAGCTTAAGAACTTAGGGGTATTTTTTATCACTTAGCTACTTACAGGAGTGTGAAAAGAGAGAATCAAAATCACTGTCTGTATTTGTAAGGGCCTTCTCTTACATGGCATTGTCTGTGCTTCAGACTTCTGGTCTTTTGCTGCTTGCTGTCTGTGGACAAGAACCAGGGAAGCGGAGGCCTCTGACATAACTGACATGACCTGGTAACTAAGAGGTGAGCTTTTAAGGAAGATTTTAATACACGTTGGAAATGATCAGGATTCCCATGAGCACTGATGAGGGGACCATGCAAAATATGCATTTAGATCCTTGTCTTGTTTTATATCCTTTCCCATTAGGCACACTGGCACTGTCATGGATCCATGGGATCTGTGCAATGCCTGGGCTTTTAAACAGTGCTTGGGAAGCCTCTGGCTTCAACACTCCTACTTCAACCTGTGAGCTCTGCCAGCAGGTCCAGCTGAACGACACTCCTGTTCAGAGACTGTTCCTCAGTCAATGCACAGAGCAAGTTTTTGCTGGGGCACTGGGCAGACTGTTAAAACATAGCAGGGTTCATTAGTGAACCGAAACACAGCACTGGAAAGTCCTTAGATTAGCACAGGGAAGTGAAGAAGACAATATAGTCCATACTGGCCAATGCTCTTGAGCCAGGCTGCTGTAGAAAACGCTTTGGTTTCCTTTAACTGCACCTGTCCGTTTGTCTTTGCTCCAGTAGAGCTCCCTGCGTCTATGAGCCCAGTTATTCCTGCTCCCAAAAATGTAACGAGTCCATGTGTGCTTCACTCAGCCAAGCGGCGATCCTCCCATGGACAGGTGACAATCATTCCCTTGTCTCTGTTGGGTATTCCACTGATGTAGGTTGTTCCCAGCCAGTCCTTAATGACCCATTCATATTACTCCATGACAGCTACGTGACAAAACACCTCACGTCTCCTGCTTTTTATAATCATAGCAATACCAATCACAGAGGGAAACTGAGGTGTGTATTGGCATCATACAAGTATCACCAAAATTCCCACCTCTCTCACACACACACCGCTCACAGCCCCTGGAGAGAAAGCAACGCACAGGAACTGGACATTAGTCCAGTGAACACAGTGGAGGACAAGCTGCAATCCTCAAACCCTGGTGAAAAAGGAGAGGCATGCGAGTCCCTATCCAAGCACGTGCCCGGGATGGCAAGCCGCGGGGGCCACCCTGGATGTCCCTGTGAGGGCGGCAGTCAGGCAGCCTTTGGTGGCTTGCCTGCGGAAGGTCCGCCGGTCCCGTGGATTCGGTGGCAATTCAGCGACGGGTACGTTATGTAGATTGATCCTTGTCTATGATTTCAATTATAACTGTCTCCATTCAATCAAGTTTCTGTGTTTCACCAAATTTCATCTTCTCAATTAACTGTGAGTAGCCATGTACAAGGGCGAGCTGTGCCCCAATACGTAATCTTATAGGTGTAAAATTGTACAGGCTACACCACCAGCCTGTGACATCATCAACAAAGTGCCCATTTGTGCCTGGGTAGGGGCCCTGCTGTGGAGGGAGGATGCAGCAAGGACTCAGGGTCGGTGGTCGGGGTCGCTGTGCACAGAAATGGGAGGTTATATGGGGAGGGGGTAATGAGTGGGAGAGGGAGGTCAAGAGTTCAAATAATATTTGGGGAAAAATGTATACAAGTGAAACTGAACAGAAAGAAAACTGGAGTGTAGGCTCCAGAACAAGGCTTGGGTAGGGATTCGGGGTTAAAGGTCTGGGATCCTCACAGCTCTGGATCCCCAAACCTCTCCTCCTCCCACTGGCCCACCCAGCCCACTTCCCAGGTGCCCTTCCCCACACTCCTCCCTTCTTCCCATTACTCTCAGCCGGCACCACCTCCCGGCATCTTGGGAGCTTCTTCTGTTCCTCCTTGTCTCTCACAACCTCATCCCTCCTTTCTCCATCTTAACTATAACACTGCACACACCTTCCCCATGTCCAGGCATCACAGAATTAGCTACTCCCCCCACCCCTTCTCCTCGTCTCACATGGCTCTGTTCTCCTTTCACCTTTGGGCTCCTGACTGACAACATTATATTCTCTTCTATCAAAAGATGAGCTCATCTGACTGTCACACAAGCCAGGCATCGGTCACACACCTATTTACTCAATTTAGAATTCTACAGGAGGCATATTTTCCTCTTAAAATGAGGAAAAGGCATGAAAGCTACAGTGATTAATGTAGCCAATAAGGACGCACTAAATGCAATTTTAAAATGACTGATGACAAATGTCTAAAAATTATTCTAGTGGGTGGGAGATAAGGCAAAAAAGGGGGGGGCAAGGAAACTTGTCAAAACTTGAATGATGAATAAAGGTATAAAGTTATTACTGCTCAGGTTCTTTAGAGACCCCACAGCTTCTAATAAGCCAGGGACAGGACTCCTTACCCAGCGAGGTCACCGTCTCATAGTTCTCCTGCATGACATCCCTGTAGAGGGCTCTCTGAGCGGGCTCCAGCAGAGCCCCTCTCCCTGGTGAAATACACAGCCACCTCCTCGAAGGTCACCGGCCCCTGAAAGAGCAAGAGTCCAACACTCAGTACCTGCTGCCCCACTCACAGCCCCACTTTCAATCAAATGGAAGCTCTGGTGGATGATAGTCGACAGAGTCCCACCCCACCCCGCTCAGAGCATCCAGGAAACGCCAGGGGGAGGGACGAAGCGAGAGCCCCTTGTCTCTCCCAGCAGATCCATCCCCCCCTACTAGCCACAGACGGACACAGGAGATAGAGGCCCTGGCAGGGTGCAGGGAGAGCTCGCTGGCAGGGAGCCCAGCGCTGTTCTCATTGTGAAGAGCTGGACGGGGCCAGACTTAGTGGGGGGCAGATGACATGACAGTGCAGGGGGGCCTTGCTGAGGGGGTTCTTCCAACAGGGGTGTCCTGTCTCTCCTCCCCCAACTTCTCTTCAGCTGTCTGCCCTGCAGCTCTTCCTGCAGCCCTGCCCCTCCCCACTTGAGCTGCCCTGGACAAGCTGCTCCCAGGCGCTTCCTGTGCTGTGCGGGGGGGGGGGGTTGCTGATGTCGGGGTGGCCCCACCCTCCTGCCTCTGTGCCCAGTCTCTGCTGAGCTGAGGTGGGGGGACAAGATTCTGTGCTGCTGCCTCTGGGTCAGGAGTGGGGGCTGCTGGCCCCTGCTGCCGTGTGAACGAGCCTTCGGACTAGTGAGTGCCGCTGGGCTGGAAGTGACAGCGGGTGTGTCTCACACTCCCCCCCCCCCCACACACACACACCCCACCACAGACACGTCAGTTACTGTTATTACTTCCTTTTACTTCCTGTCAAAATGCGCAAAGTACATGTAGTCTCTGTAATTTTATTCTTTCACATTCGGTCAGGATGACAGTGCTGGTAGTTTAGCTTTAACTGGTCTGTGCATGTCATCATTTTATTTCTGGCTTATGCTGAAATTCAGTTCTTTGAGTAACGAGTTCTAAAATGCCTCACCTGGCCTGGCTGGAGTAATTATCATTATTACTGTTGTGGCCGTATTGTGCTTTGTCATTCGTTATTTAAATGGTACTAGCAAATAACGGACTGTACATTTTGCTTGTACTTACCTGAGCAGGGCTCGTTTGAAAAAATTAGCTAAACTCAAAACTTCAGACACTGTGCAGATGAAGATCACTTATCTTCAGATTGTATTTTTAGTCTGTGACGAAGCAGGGAGTGGGAGGATTGAGCTGGGGATGTTGCGGGAGAGTTTTACTGGGACTGTCTGCATTGGGGATGGGATATCAGGGTGTGACTTCACTTGAGGGGCGATAGCTGAGCATGTAATCTGAGCCCAGGAGGGGGATGGGGCCAGGTGACACCTTCTGCCCGAGGAAAGTGGACAAAGGCTGGAGGAGGAGCCGGGAGGTGTGGCTGAAGGAGACGGCTGGAGGAGGGGTTTCAGTTTGGAGCTGGCTGGGGAAAGGGAGGGAGGCCAGAACCGGGAGGCCAGAACCGTATATAAAAGTAAGTAAATACGTTGTCAGTGGAGTGAAAAACAATTGACTAACATAGAGGAGATAATGGCAGTAACACAGAGTGTTAAGTAAAATCTGCTTCCTTTCTCTATATTTATTTATCTCTACGAAAGAGAGGGTGCAAAGTATCAAACTTGTGTTTCTGATACCTGCGTCAAAGCTCCAGAACGGATACCTCAAGGCTTGGGATAGGGAATATCTTGCTGTATTATCTCCTGATTGTTCTAAATTTAATTTTACATTTAATATGTGGCTGTAATTGGAGTCAGTAAATATTTATCTTTCTTTATATAACAATTAGATAGAGTGCTCGTCAGTGAATTTCTAAGTTATTTTCTGCAAAAAACCCTACAGTTTTCAGGTGCCTCAGTAGCCCCTGGAATCACAGTTAAAGTTGCCCCCGCCCCAAAATCTGAAATGGCCCCTGGTGAGCCAGGAGCGGCCACAGGGCTGCAGGGTATCTGGGGCTCCAGCAAGATGCAGCCCCCGTGTGAGAGCGCAAAGCCCGTCTTGAGCTGCAGGCAGAGCGCCGGGCACCACAGGCCACAGCAGCAGTGTAGGAGTAAGGGTGGGAATGGCAGCCAGTGATTTTAGTTTACCGTTCATTTACTGTGTGGTGTTATAAATAACTAACACGTTATGTCACATGGAATCACTGTGTGCTAAATAGAGAATTGATTGATCGGTCTGAAACGAGAATAATCATGTATTAGGTATCTAAGTAAATAGGGTTGAACCACAAGGCCTGTAGGCTGAGACCTGCAAGATTTTAACTTCGCTATTTTAGGCCTTGGAGCTAGGAAATGCTGACAGAAGTAAATGGCCGAGGAATAACCCGATGCCCTAAGATGATGGGAAAAGAGGTACCAAGTGGTAACAGGGTGAACAATTAGCCAGAAGATTAATTTTAAATAAAAAAAAATCTGGAAAGGCATCTCTGTTTCGAAATGGGCCTTAACCACAGGACACAGGTTGTGTGTCAATGCTAATGAGGTATAATCAGAATCACGTTATAAAAGGGGGTGCCCAGAGCAGGAAAATTGAGTTCCCTGTGGGAAACTCCAGCAGGAACCATCCCTCTACTGATGATCAATCCATGAGAGACACATCAGACCCTAATACTATTGTTGTGAGTAGAACTAGAGTTGTAACTTTTGCACAGGTCTTTATAGAATTTCTGTGCACTTGGGTCGTCATAACCTTAACTGTAACTTTAATAAAACTTGTAAAACCGACTAGACCTTGTGCTTGTGAATGTCTGTGTGGTCACTTCCCTTGGTCTTTGTGTGTTCCTAGAGACTGTACGTTTGAAGCAAGTAGCAGAGGCGACTTTCACTCTGTTAAGCTTGAAACTGTCGCCACCAGAGCCGACCCAGCGGGGGTGAAATGCCACATTACAAACTGCACTTTACATAAAATAAAAGGCTGCACAATACACCACACACCAGGCCACCCTCACTTCTGCGCTGCTGCTGGCAGTGGCATGGCCTTCAGAGCTGGGCGCTCGGCCAGCAGCCGCTGCTGTGAGGCCGCCCTGCCAGTGCTGAATTTGAGCCGGGGCTGAGCTCTGGCGCCTCTTTCAATACAAACTAAGCCCTAGAGGGAGGCATCGGGGTCTGGACATGATGGTGGGGAGCCCATGGGGGCCAGGGGATGGGGGCACCAAAATACAAGTTCACCCAAGGCCCCATTTTCTCTAAGGCCAGCCCTGGAGCTGGGTGTGGGGGAGGGGCACATCCCCTAAGGCCGTGGTTCTCAACTAGGGGTCCCTGGGCCTCTGGGGGGCTGCGAGCAGGTTTCAGGGGGGCCTCCAAGCAGGGCCCGTGTCAGACTCGCTTGGACCCAGGGCAGAAAGCCCAAACCTCCCGGCCTGGGGCTGAAGCCTGGGGCCATGAGCCCTGCCACCAGGGGCTGAAGCCAAAGCTTGAGCAATTAGCTTTGCGGGGGGGGGGCTGTCACATGGGGCCCCAGGCAACTGCCCAGGTTGCCACCCCCTAACGCCAGCCCTGGCTTTTATATGCAGAGAACCAGGCACATGCAGGGCCATGGAGTTTTTATAGCACGTTGGGGGCCTTAGAAAGAAAAAGGTTAAGAACCCCCCTAAGCCTCCCTGGTGGGTGCCCCTCACATCTCACAGCAGCGGCTGGTTAATCAGGTCAGGCTCCAGCCCTGGGAGTCTGGTCCGTTTTCCTAGCCCCACTGAGGGGGGTTGTTTCCTGTTCCACAAATTAGAGAATTTCCACCCTCTAACCCCGTGGGTCTGTTCCTAGAATGGAAGCTGCATATTGAACAAGTCCCAACAGGTTTGCTACACCCTGGCCTCCTCCCATTCTCCCCCCGTGAATTTTTTGGCAAACTCCAACCCCCAAACCAGACTGCCCAAACCTCCCTCCTCCTGTGTGTTTGCTGTCCCTCCCCTCCAGCAGGAACCCACCAGCAACCCCCCCATAACCCCTACCTGAGCTGGCTCCTTTGCAGCCATTTCCCTTCCCTGTCCCATGGGAGCATGGGACGAGCTGGAGTGAAACATGGACGACATCCTGCAGCCTGGCAGGGCGAGAAGGGCAGTTGCAGAGGTTTCAGAACAGTTCATGTCACATCACAATTCCCCCAGGATCTTTCCCTGCAGAGACACAGCCTAGGCTCTGCCATGCTGGGAAATGCTCCATCTCTTTATTGCAGGAGACCTGGCCCTCCTGCCAGGTTAAGCCCACAGGAGATTTTTCAGCCTCCCAGTAAAAAGTCTCTGAACAAAATGCTGGAAAGGAGCAGAACCAAAGGGGCTGGACAGGCCCCATAGGGACACTGGCTCCTCCCTTCCCCTCCTGTGCGGCCATGTCCTGTCGCTGGCAGAGATCGCCCCCCCCATCTCCCCCCCAGAGGCAGCCGTGTCTGCGGGCTCCCCCAGCCAGCACCTACTAACCACCACCCACGCTGGGGGAGTGACACAGGACAGCAAATTCCACCTACCCAAGGACAAATTGCTGCAGATAAACAGGCTGGGTTCACATCCCAAAGCTGAGGAGAACTGAAGAATTACAGAGAAAATAGGGCAAAATGAGAGACTAGAGAGTCAATAATTTTAGGGAAAATGAGGGAATCTCCTTGGATTTTCTAGCCACATGTGGGGAGGGGAGAGAGAAGGGGAAGAACTAGAGAGAATTGTTATCAGGTTTTGAGACGGAAAGAAATGGCACAAACAGGAAAAGGATGCGAGTAGCTCACCCCCGTGACCATAGGCGTGTGCAGCACATTTCATTAGGGTGTACACCCAGGGAGCCCCGCCCTAGCCCACCCCATCCACTGCCTCCCACTTCCTGCCCCCCTCAGAACCCCCAACCCCCCCTGCTCCTTGTCCCCTGACTGCCTCCTCCTGGGACCCCCCCACTGTAACTGCCTCCCTAGGACCCAACCCCCTACCTGTCCCCCTGACCCTTATCCACCCCCCCGCCCCCAGACAGACCCCGGGGACTCCCACGCCCCATCCAACCGCTCCCCGCTGATCCCAGACACCTCTGTGTTCTTGGGGAAGCAGGGTGCAGTATCCAGCCTGACTTATGAAAGACACCCCCCATCCTCTGCTTAAACCAAAACCCATCAGAGAAAAACACTTGCAGAGAGCAGTGAAGCGCGTTGGGAGACACACCTAGACCCCTCCTGACAAGGGTGACAAGATTAAGACATCTCCATTAGCATACAGAATGGAGAGCGGAGACGACTCCCCTAGCCTCATCTGCATGAAAGATGGGACAGGAAGCCATCTCAATTTACATACAGAATGGAGAGCAGAGAACCACACTGAATTCTGGGACCAGAAAAAGCAGGGAAGCACTGCATCATGGGAATCTCTGCTCCAGATGCTAATGAACCTACACCTGCCCACACCCAGCTCAGCAATTATCAGACCAATTGTCGCAATGGATCCTTAATTGATGTCCAAATAGTGAAGCCGCCTAGTGGCATTGTGAGCTCCCTGGAAGAAAACACCACCCATAGCCAAGAGTGATCAGCTCCTATTGTCTAGTCTACAGAAAACCCTTGAGTTATTAGCCTTACCTATAAACAAATGCATTGTTCTCCCTTGAACCATTGTATTTTCTCTACAAAAATCCCCACTCACCCTCCAGTCAGGGTGTTGATGCTTAGATTCAAACTAGGCATCAGTTCCACTGGGACTCCATCTTCTCCTGACTGATCGTGCTGGGGGCTTTGCCTGTCTCCAGCCCTCAGGACCCTGAGCTACCAGCATCACCTGGGAACCCTGACCAGCTCAAGCCTCATGGAGTGGCTGAGACCCCCCCACTTTCTCTCTCTTGCTCTGCTTTCCTTTCTACCGTAGCTATTAACCTTTAATAGTGGATGTTAGGTTGGTTTAGGCTCCTTGTGCAGTGATCACCAGTATTCAATACATAACCTGCATGGTTCAGCTGGCTGCTTCTCTCTCTCTTGCTGAACCTCACTCTTTTGTGTTTTTAGCTTCCCCCAGTCACTCTGCAGCAACACGTCTCTTACCTAAGCTACAGATCCCTGCAGCGCCCAGAATCCTGTGGGGTTTGCTCATCAAGGAGGTTCCTGCCAGTACAGTTGTGATGTGAGAGTGGGGACAGGGCCGTGCTGAATCTGGGACACATATGGGTAACAGCTTGAAAGTGCTGCTTCATCCAGCCCAGTGAGTCCAGGGGCAGATACGGGGTCAGCGTGGCAGTGCTGATTGACCTGGGTCCGCTCAGACTTGCTCTGTTACTGTAGGGGCAGGTGGGTGCTCGGGTGCTCATCTGGTTTGGGGGCTGGAAAAACCCAGCCCTAGGGAACCGAGGTCCTGCAGGAGAGCTCCATTGGGAGGGGACGTGCAGAAGGGAGGAGCAGAGCTCCATTGAGAGGGGACGTGCAGAAGGGAGGAGCGGAGCTCCATTGAGAGGGGACGTGCAGAAGGGAGGAGCGGAGCTCCATTGAGAGGGGACGTGCAGAAGGGAGGAGTACAGCTCCGTATGAAAACACACGTGACACAAGCAGCACATGGATAGAATTACAGAATCCCCTCCCCAGAAAAGTAACCCGAATAAATGAGCGTACCCCCAAGTAATGGGCAAATCTGGTAACACCGCCCCCTGACAGGACCCCCAGAACTCCCGACCCATCCAACTACCTCTGCTCCCTGCCTGCCCCAACCCCGCTCCACCCCCCCCAGGCACACCCGAACCCTCAACCCATGCAACCCCTGCTCCTTGTCCTAACCGCCCCTCCAGAGACCCCCACCCTCTAATCACCCCAACTGTCCAACCCCTCCCCACCTCCTGGCAGCTCTGTCTATTGCCTGCTCCCACCCCACATTCAAAGGGGCAGAGCAGGCTCCCTCTCCCTCGGGGGAAGGTTGCCTAGTGGTTAAGGCACAGGACTCAGGCTCAGGCATTCTGGGTTTGAGTCTCTGCTCTGCCACAGACTCCCTGCTTAGCCTTGGGAAAGTCACTTCACCTCCTTGTGCCCTAGATCCCACCTGCCCAATGAGGCCAACACTGACCCTGCCTCCTGGGCTAAATCCATCCATGGCTGGGTGATGGGGGGGCGGGGAATGGAGATACCAACATGGGGAGATTTGGGCTGAATTTCTCCACAGCCGGAGAGTGAGAGCCAGCTCCACCGGGGGGATGGGAGCGAGAGGGGCTCAGGCCAGCTCCACACAGAGGGGGGTCAGGGCTTCAGCCCTGCAACTTCTGCCACTAAGGTGGCTGGGGCTCCCGAGCCGGGGACTTCAGCCCCACATCTTCTGCCAGGGTCTGGGCTTCTCCTGCCTGCCCCAGGGGGGCTCCTCTCCCCCTCCCCCCACCCAGTGCAGCTCCTGCAGGGGCCCAGGGCTTCTCCTCCACCCCAGCTCGGCTCCTCTTCCCCACTCCTGCCGGTACCTGGATGTTGTGTATTTGGTTGTCATGGGTTTTGTTACTATGGCAACTGAGTTAGACTATTAAGGGATAGCTCAGCCGGTTTCAACCGGCTGAGTGAGCTCTCTGTATATCTGTAAATAAAATGGAGGTTTTGGTTAGCTGCCTGCTCTCTGGCCTCAAGTGATTGCTTCCTACACCGGCTGCCACAAGGATATAACACTGGAGCTTCTCCTCCCCCCAACCTTGTCTGAGGTCACACGGCCAGTCAGGGGCAGAGTTGGGAATAGGACCCAAGAGCCCTGATTTTCAAACTAACCATCGGATCTTGCATTTCAGACATTGAATGACCTGAATAAAGTGCTCTCAGATGAGCTCCAGACCAACAGTGCACAGGAATTATTAAGCAAGTATTTGAGGAGAACTGCAATGTTAGAGAGAATCATGAACTGCTCAGAGACCATTAATGCAGAGAAGCAGCAAAATTTATCAAACACAGAACTGGTTCTGACTTATTTCCTTGGTCTTAAAAGAGAACAACAAGGACCTGAGTCTCCTCCCTGTCAATAACCCCCTGCTCAGCCAATCAGGGTAGAGACTGAGGATGGGCGGCTGAGGGTTCTCACCAGAGAGCCCAAAGGATGGCCCAGGTCACTGGTGGGGATCACTGCCCGAGCACTATTTCAGCCTCACAGTTTTGGGTGGACCTCCCACAGTGGGAGCTGCAGAGCACTCCACCGCAACACCCACACACCTCCTGGTGTTGGGAGGTGAACAGGAAAAAGAACAAAAGAAGCAAGAGAAGAAGAGAAAGGAGGGAGGGAGGGAGGGAGGAAGAGGGGAAGCAAAAAGAACAAACCCTAATGTCCCCAGTGATTCTAAGGGACAAAATCCCAGGTGCAGAATAAAATTCTGCCTCCTTAAGCTCGTGTTTTCCATGCCTAGAATTCAACTGTCACCAGATGGATCAGACTGAACAGGTTTCAAACCTCGTGGAGGCTCTTATCTTCTAAACAGGGACGGCTGTTTTCTAGTAAAATCACTGAAAGGGAAGGAGAAAACTCGAAAGAGGTTCCTCCTGGCGCTCACGTCCGTGAACCCGAATACTCCCTCAGTCCTCAAAAATTGACCTGGAGAAGGAGACTTGCTGAAGCAAAGCCACAGGGGTCTCTGAGGTTTCCCTGGCCCCTCGCCCCGTCCTGCCTGGCTGATGTCAGCATCTCTCTGTGAGGTCACCACCTCCCCACCACCTTGGACCAATAGGCTGAGGTCCTGCAAAAGGCCTTTGTGATGTCACTGCCACACCCCTCCCTTGCTGTGCCAATGTCCTGCCCCTGGCCAGGCACTTTGGAGGTTTGAGCTACTCCCTGTGGATCACCCCACTCAAGGAGCGTTCGTTCTAGGCAGCAAGCCGGCTAGACAGGGAAACATCAGACGCTGCTCCCAATCCTACACTCAGTTTTTCAGAAATTAGTTGACTTCATGGCCAGAAGAGACCATTAGAGCATCTAATCTGACCCCCTGCATATCACAGGCCTCCTTTATGACACAAGAGCTAGTTTTGGGGCAAACACATTCCAGAAAGGCATCTAGTCTTCATTAAACGACATCAAGAGATGGCAAATCCACCACTTTCCTTGGTAGCTTGTTCCTGTGGTGAATCATCCTCGCTTTTGAATATTTGTGCCTTTGTTGTAATATGAATTTGTCTCTTTTCATATTAATATTAATACCCAATCTTTTCTCTCCATTAAGGCACTTCAAGACTTCAGTGAAGTCACCTTTCAATCTTCTTTTGATAAGCTAAACAGGTTGAGCTCTTTCAATAGCTCCCTGGAAGGCATTTTTCTCCGGCCCTCAGAACATTAGGTGGCTCTTTGCTGCCCCAGCTCCAATTTCACAACATCTTTTTCACATGAGGACACCAAAACTGGAGGCAGTATTCCAGTATCAGTCTCACTGATGCCGTGTCACCTCCTGTGATGTTATTGACATAATCTGTAACTGTATAGATCACTGCTGCGACCACGGTTCTATATTTGCAGCCAATATTGTCGAAAGGTTGTCGTGTAAGGGGGTCTATGGAGAGGTTCTGATTGGCTGATTATAATGATGCTATCTCTAGATGTGTATCATTTTTGTAGTTGACGTTATGAATATAGGCTCTATGCTGCCCGTATTTCAAACTTGTGATATGCTTCTGGGGAACACCCCGGACAAGTTGGTGTCAGTTCTGCCTAGAACGAACGCTCCTTGAGTGGGATGATCCACAGGGAGCAGCTCAAACCTGCAAAGTGCCTGGCCAGGGGCAGGACATTGGCACAGCAAGGGAGGGGTGTGGCAGTGACATCACAAAGGCCTTTTGCAGGACCTCAGCCTATTGGTCCAAGGCGGTGGGGAGGTGGTGACCTCACAGAGAGATGCTGACATCAGCCAGGCAGGACAGGGGCGAGGGGCCAGGGAAACCTCAGAGACCCCTGTGGCTTTGCTTCAGCAAGTCTCCTTCTCCTGGTCTCTTTTTGAGGACTGAGGGAGTATTCGGGTTCACGGACGTGAGCGCCAGGAGGAACCTCTTTCGAGTTTTCTCCTTCCCTGTTAGTGATTTTACTAGAAAACAGCCATCCCTGTTTAGAAGGTAAGAGCCTCCTCGAGGTTTGAAACCTGTTCAGTCTGATCCATCTGGTGAGAGTTGAATTCTAGGCATGGAAAACACGAGCTTAAGGAGGCCGAATTTTATTCTGAATTTTATTTGATCCCCACCAGTGACCTGGGCCATCCTTTGGGCTCTCTGGTGAGAACCCTCAGCCTCCCGTCCTCAGTCTCTACCCCGATTGGCTAAGCAGGGGGTTATTGACAGGGAGGAGACTCAGGTCCTTGTTGGTCTCTTTTAAGACCAAGGAAATAAGTCAGAACCAGTTCTGTGTTTGACGAATTTTGCTGCTTCTCTACATTAATGGTCTCTGAGCAGTTCATGATTCTCTCTAACCTTGCAGTTCTCCTCAAATACTTGCTGAATAATTCCTGTGCACTGTTGTTGGTCTGGAGCTCATCTGAGAGCATTTTATTCAGGTCATTCAATGTCTGAAATTCAAGAGCCGACGGTTAGTTTGAAAATCAGGGCTCCTGGGTCCTATTCCCAACTCTGCCACTGACTGGCTGTGTGACCTAAGACAAGTCAATTCTCCTTTCTCAGCCTTAGCTTCTCCCTCTTTCAAGTAGGGATAATAATGATTCGCTCCTACCTACCTCACGGTGGGTGAAGGATGGGATCCATTGGAGAGTGTCACTAGGAGTAGTGCATAATATGAGGTGTCCTATCACGTTTACTCAGAGCAGATTATGACATAATAGAATAGCTGAAATACTCTATTTTATTTGTATTTTTTATTTTTAAATTGTTAAGAGCAGCAACGACTTAGCTCAGATTGAAGCATCTTATCTAATGTTTGAGATCGAAGTGTCTCCTCTTTGTGTGCGACGAGACAATTTAACGCACTGTGACAAACAGGAGATGCTTTTGTTTTGAACAAAATCTTTTTGCAAAGAACTTTCATCCCACTTGTTATGATTTCGAGAAACAAACTGGTTTAGTCTGAATGGGATTTTCTGACAGAAATGGTTTAGATTAAATTTCCCCACCATTTCAATTCCTGGGCTCTATCCCCGCCTCTGGAGTTTTTTTTTGTCTGTTAGAACAGGAGTCGGAACTGGTGGCTTCTCTTTCTGGCTCTGCCACTGCCTTGCTGTGTAGGCCCTTGGGTAGGTCATTTCCCTTCGCTGGACCTCAGGCTCCTCCCCTTCTGCCCAATGGGAACAGGGACAGTTCTCGAACTCTGGGCAGTAGTGAGCCTGAGTGAGATAAGGGGCGATAAAGCCCTCTGTGAAGGAGAAAGGGGAGTTTCACGGTGTTTAGCACCAAGGAATTGTAAAGTTTGCTAAAATGTCTAGTCTGCGGAAACAAGAAATGGTCGGGGCCAAGCTTTTTAACCACTGCCTTTCTTAAAGCCCATTCAGGGATGTGAGTCTCTGTCTTTTCGGTACCTGGGGTTCTTTGCCAGCAGGAGAGAAGAGGTTCCTGCCTCCATTTTTGTGGCCTTAACAAACCAGGTGTTGTGCCCCAGTTCTCGTCTGAGATCCCTGAAAAAGAACATCCCTTCCCATCCATGAACAAGACAGGACCTATCTTTCAAAGGGGAACAAAGAGACCCCTGGGACTTGCAGACTAGCCAGCCTCACTTCCATAGCTGGAGAGATACTGCAATACATTCTTAAACACTCAGTTTGTCAGCAGCACCTACAGAATAATTTGATTCTTAGGACGAGTGAGCATGGATTTGTCAAGAACAAATCATCCCAAACCCAGCCTCTTTCCTTCTTTGGCAGGGTTCTGGGCCTAGTGGAGGTGGGTAAACAGTAGATGGGATCTATCTCGGGGTTACTAAGACTTTTGACACAGTCCCGCAGGACATTCTCACAAGCAAACCAGGGAAATGCGGTCTAGATGCAATCACTGTCATGAGGGTGCAGAACTGGTTGAAAGCCCAGACTCCAAGGGCCCATCTCCAGGTTTGGCTGCCCAACGGAGAGGGGGCACCTCGTGGGTCCAGCAGGGATCAGTCCGGGGTCCGGTACTATTCAATAGTTTCATGAATGATTTGGAAAATGGAGTGGAGAGCATGCTTCTAAAATGTGCAACTGACACCAAGCACTTTGGAGCTCAGGACTGGAATTCAAAATGCCCGTAACAAATTGGAGACTTAGTCTTCTTGAGCCAAACCCCATGGCTGGGCCCCTCTCTCTAGACTGGGCTGAAGTGAAACCCCAGAGCCAAACACTCCTCCTCCTGGGCAGTGCGCTCCGACCTTGAATGGTCAGTTGCTGCTTAGCAACGTCAGAGCAGCTTTGGCTGGGGGATTCTCCCAGCACTTTCCAATAGCGGGAAGGTACGAAATCCCCATTTGACAGCTGGGGACGGAGCCCTAGAGGGGGGAGCAACTTGCCCAAAGTCCCACCGGAAAAGGAAAACAACCAGCAGTGGAACCAATAGGGGTGTCAGGATCCCGGAGGCGCTGTCACCCCAACACTAGGATGGTGTTCTGCACCCCCTGCTGCTGGCTGAGTTTCTCCGTCCCTTGGCAATAAGACAGTCTAGAACCCCAACCAGGGTTATTGTATCTGCTACCCAAGATCCATAAACCTGGAAATCCTGGATGCCCCATCATCTCAGGCATTGGCACCCTGACAGCAGGGTTGTCTGGCTATGTAGACGCTCCATCATCATTCCACACAAAGATGGACTACAAGATGTCAGGAACATTATCCCCGATAATGTCACAGCAAACCTGGAGGCTGAACTTTGTGACTTTGTCCTCACCCATAACTATTTCACATTTGGGGACAATGTTTACCTTCAAGTCAGCGGCACTGCTATGGGTACTCACATGGCCCCACAGTGTGCCAACGTTTTTATGGCTGACTTAGAACAACGCTTCCTCAGCTCTCGTCCCCTAATGCCCCTACTCTACTTGTGCTACACAGATGACATCTTCATCATCTGGTCCCATGGAAAAGAAAACCCTTGAGGAATTCCACCATGATTTCAACAATTTCCATCCCACCTACAACCTCTGCCTGGACCAATCCACACAAGAGATCCACTTCCTGGACACTACTGTGCTAATCGATGGTCACATAAACACCACCCTATACCGGAAACATACTGAACGCTATACTTACCTACATGTCTCCAGCTTTCACCCAGACCACATCACACAATCCATTGTCTACAGCCAAGCTCTAAGATACAACCGCATTTGCTCCAACCCCTCAGACAGAGACAAACACCTACAAGATCTCTATCAAGCGTTCTTACAACTACAGTACCCACCAGCTGAAGTGAAGAAGCAGATTGACAGAGCCAGAAGAGTACCCAGAAGTCACCTACTACAGGACAGGCCCAACAAAGAAAGTAACAGAACCCCACTAGCCGTCACCTTCAGCCCCCAACTAAAACCTCTCCAGTGCATCATCAAGGATCTACAACCCATCCTGAAGGACAATCCCTCACTCTCACAGATCTTGGGAGACAGGTCAGTCCTTGCTTACTGACAGCCACCCAACCTGAAGCAAATACTTACCAGCAACCACACAACAAAAACAGTAACCCAGGAACCTATCCTTGCAACAAAGCCCATTGCCAACTCTGTCCCCATATCTGTTCAGGGGACACCATCATAGGACCTAATCACATCAGCCATGCCATCAGGGGCTCATTCACCTGCACATCTACCAATGTGATATGTGCCATCATGTGCCAGCAATGCCTCTCTGCCATGTACATTGGCCAAACCAGAGAGTCTCTACATAAAAGAATAAATGGACACAAATCAGACATCAAGAATTATAACATTCAAACACAGCCAGAGAACACTTCAATCTCCCTGGTCACTCGATTACAGACCTAAAAGTCGCAATATTACAACAAAAAACCTTCAACAACAGACTCCCACGAGAGATGCTGAATTGGAATTAATTTGCAAACTGGACACCGTTAAATTAGGCTTGAATAAAGACTGGGAGTGGGTGGGTCATTACACAAAGTAAAACTATTTCCCCATGTTTATTTGTCCCCCTACTGTTACTCACACCTTCTTGTCAACTGTGGGAAATGGGCCATCCTGATTGTCACTACAGGTTTTTTTCTCCTGCTGATAATAGCTCACCTTAACTGCTCACTCTCATTATAGTGTAGATGGCAACACCCATTTTTTCATGTTCTCTGTGTATATATATATCTCTTCCTGCTGTATTTTCCACTGTATGCATCTGATGAAGTGGATTTTAGCCCACGAAAGCTTATGCTCAAATAAGTTTGTTAGTCTCTAAGGTGCCACAAGTACTCCTCATTATTTTTGCAGATAAATTCATGGAGGTGAAGTCCATTAATGGCTATTAGGCAGCCTGGGTAAGGAATGGTGTCCCTAGCCTCTGTTTGTCAGAGGGTGGAGATGGATGGCAGGAGAGAGATCACTTGATCATTACCTGTTAGGTTCACTCCCTCTGGGGCACCTGGCATTGGCCACTGTTGGCAGATAGGATATGGGGTTGGATGGACCTTTGGTCTGACCCAGTCTGGCCATTCTTCTGTTCTTATGAAGGGAGGGGTAAAGCCCTGCAACAGAGTTTCTGTAGTGTAGTGGTTATCACGTTTGCCTAACACGCAAAAGGTCCCTGGTTCAAAACCAGGCAGAAACATGCTGGCTTAATTTTTGCCAACTCCTAGTGGCCTGTCCCTGCTGTTGTAGGAGCAGCAGTGATTTCTATGCTCAATAGTTCTGTTATACTTCCCCCATTCCCATTATTGTCTCCTCTCCCTCTCTGAATGCCTGTGAAGTGGCTTCCCCCCTCTCCCTCTCCCTCTCCCTCCCGCTCCCTCCTGCAATGCTTGTGGGATGAAGGGGCTGGTTGAACAGCTGGAAGATCAGAAGAGCTCCTAGACAGACAAGGTGTCTGGGACTCTCATTAGGCAGCACTCACACACCCAGAGCATGGACACTGCCCAAGGTGGAGTGTGACCCACCAGATGCAGCCAAGTCATCTCCAGTCACAGGCCATGAGGAGCAGGTCCTTAAAAGGGGAAGGGGCCCTGTGCTCAGGAGTCACTCACAAGCTTGTACCTCCAGTGAATGCCCTTCGCCCCGACCGCCTGGCCAGTGGTTCGCTGCGTTACAGTCCATCGCACCTCGGGAAGACTTACCTTCATCGCACCGTCCATCGTGGCGCTGTGGGACACTTACCTGGCAGAATCCTGTGCCTGCCTCTTGGCTTCCCAGTGGTGGCTATTTGCAGCCCAGGAGAAGAAGGATGGTGCTGGTGAAAGAAAGGCAAGCAAAGCACTGGGAGGAAATTTGGGTGTGGGCTCTGCGCTGGGGGTGGGGGTGGGGTGCAGGAGGGGTGGTGCAGCTCCCAAAGTGACCGGTACACACAACCCTCTGGCAGCAGCTCCTAGGTGGGTGGGGCCAGGGGATCTCCATGTGCTGCTGTCTGCAGGCGCTGCCCCCAGAGCTCCCATTGGCTACAGTTCCTGGCCAATGGGAGCTGCAGAGTTGGTGCTCGGGGCAGGGGCAGCATGTGGAGACACTCCCCCCACCCCAGGGGATGCTGGGACATGCCAGCCACTTCTGGGAGCGGCACGGAGGGACGGAGGTAGAGTGGGCAGGGAGCCACCTTAGTGCTGCTGGCACATCTCTGCACACCCGTTGTGGGGGGGAGGGGAGCAGAGGGCTTCCATGTGCTGCCTGGGGTAGGGGCAGAGCACGGAGCTGCCTCCGCTCCCGGGTCTATTACAGGAGTGGGTGGGTGGGGTCTTTTGGCCTGCAAGGTGCAGCAGGTCGGACTAGATGATCACACTGGTCCCTTCTGACCTTAAAGGCTCTGAGTCTAAAAGGGAGAGGGAAGTAAAGGAATTTTTTTTTTAAATAAACCAAGCATTGTAATACCAGGATGACTCCAACTGCTCATTGTATAGTCCCACCCCTTTCTTTCTCCACTGGGTGTTTAATGACCTGTTGGGATTCAGGACACTGATTTTCTCATTCCATTGATAAACTATGACTGAAACTAAACCAATTCCTAGTGGAGGAATCATCACATCATTGCATTAGCTGGGAATTGAACCCAAGTCAACTGCTTGGAAGGCAGCTATGCTCACCACTATACCACCAATGCATCTGGGGAAAGTTTCTGATTTTTCACACTTGGTGTCTGGTCACCTTACTTCTCAGCATGAGGCAAATGTCTCTGTGGTCTCTGCCATTCATGGTGGGGAGTTTCCCCACTGATAACAGTTCTTGCTGGGTTGGGGAGGGGAGAGAGAAGAGGCGTTTATTCTGTTTCATTCCTCTCCATTTTCTGTTCCTTCCCGTCCCTTCCAGGGTCCTCCCTTCCATTTCAGACTGTGCAGTGACACCCTCCCCGCACCCAGGACTCTCGAGCCTCTGGAGCAGCACGATCCCATGAGATCCTCAGTGACCAAGGGTCTTTTCCAACTTCCAGGAGACCCAGCTTGAGTCTAAAGGAAGCTCTGTTCCTTCCTGGGGATCCTCTGTCCCTTCATGGAGATCAAGATCATGAAGCCTCTGCCTTGCCTCCTGGGTCTGAATTAATGTCCCATTTCCCACTATCTGCTCGAAAGAAACATGTTTCTAACCCAGGTGAGCGGCGTTAATTCAGCTGGAATCCTTCACCCACATTCCTTAGGAGATACAGACTCTCTGTGACACAGACTGACTGGGGTTCATCTCTGCATGTCCCCAATGGGGAAGGAAAGACACTCAGGGCGAAGGAAGAAGATGGACAGAAGGAGTCAAATGGGGCTAGACCAGAATAGGACATTTTCTGCCTGTTAAAATATACTAGACTCTAATTGCTTAAAACAAAACAAAAACCCACCAGCTTCTGTGTGAACCATCAGTTTTTCACAGAGCAGCCAAAGTGGTGAAGCACAGACACACATAACCACCGACAGCCCAAGTTTGTCTAAGAAGCAACTATACTGGCTCATGCAGGGGGAAATACAGCTGTGGGTGTGAGTTCAGGCCTCACCCAGAGTGTTGGTTTTCATTAGCCACGGAGCTTCCCCCACTTCCTTTGCCCAATTCACATGGAAAGTGCCATAGGAGGGTGATGAGAGTAAATTCTAAACTCTGAAATGCGGAGGTTGGCCCAGAGATTGGGATAAGGGGTTTGAAGAGAAAAAGCTCTAAGAGTATAAAACCAGACAGTCTCCAGGGGCAGGTACGGTACAACGCCTCAACAGGGAGCCATTCGGGGGAGGGGGTTTCACTCCCCCTGTTAAATGTCCTGAGAGGTATTTGAAGATGAAGATAATGCCATGGCTAACAGGTGACTGGCACGTCCTGGGTTAAAGAAAGGGACCTGGGTTAATAGTCTGAAGATTTGCGTTACCGTCACTGTCTGACCCCCCTTCAGTGCGGAGCAGGTGTGTACGTTGCTGGGTGGAACGCACAGACTCCTGCAGAGCAGGGGCAGCTGTTTCCATGGCAGAGAGCCTGGCACTTAGGAGACTTTCTACACTTGCTGTTTTGAAGCAATTCAATAAAATAACAGTGGAGCTACAATGTCTGGTCCAAAATTTCAGCCCCCCTGGTGCAAAAATGCTATTTTAGGATCTAAACAGGAGGCTCCCGGCACAAAGACACCTGACCAGAGAGCTCAGTAGTGGGTGTAAGAGCTGCTGACTCTGAGGGTCCCAGGCTAAATCCACTTGCAGGGGGAAGCGTATTGATTTAATTGATGGCTAATGAGCACCAGCTACCAGGGGAGAAGCCCTGAGAGCTGCTGCCACTCCAGCTGCTGCTAGGGCAGGGGGGAGCCCCAGGGGGCCAGCTGCTGCTCTGGCCATCCCAGACGTGCTGCCAGAGGCCACCAAGCTGTGGCTGCTCCTGCTGCCCTCGGGACCACTGGTCAAGTGGTCTCCAGGGCCAGCCACATTGGCCGCTGCTTGGGCGGTCCCTGGAGCCAGTTGATTGAGTGGCCCTGGAGTCAGCCACTGTGCCCACTGCAGAAGTCACAGAGGTTGCAGGAAGTCACAGAATCCATCACTTCCACCACCTCCGTGACAGACACGGAGACAAACCCCTCCCTGCTGTGACTGCAGTTCCTGGAAGGAAAGAGAAGAACAGAAAGTGACGAGAGAAGGAAAGAGAGAGATTCCCTGTCACCTCTCTCCCTGCTGCCTCCCCCCTTGTATTCTGTAACCCCATTTCACTGGGTTCCCTGTGCTGGTGCCATGGGGGGTGACTCTAGAGTTCTGGGGATTTGGGGGGAGGGGAAGGGGGCTCTTCACTTCTCAGCGTTTCACACAAATTTGTCTTTGGGCTGAAATTTCTCCTGTGAGGCCTCTCAGTCAGAGCTGTACCCCACCCCCTTTAGTGGGGGTGTCTGTAAATTGCCGAGCAGGCAGAGAAGTCGCCCATAAAGGGACATATTGATCCGCTGACTGGTTCTGACCTGGGTCCCACGTCCTCTGACACAGGCTCATGTGCAGAACATGGGAGCTCTGGCTTGTCCTAAATGCTGTAGACTGTGAGTTCCTGGGAAAGGGCAGGGGAGAGGGAGCAAGAGGAGAAAGGCAGAGACATTGGAGACGAGGAATTGTGGGGAGAAGAAGGAGAGAACAGAGAGACAATAAATGATTGAAGCAGAATAGGTGTCCCAGCTCAATCTTGCTCATCACAGGTGTTCAGAGAGACAGGTAGTTGCGGGTTTTCCAGTGTCAAGTCTGAACTTGGATTCTAACAATGTGTGTTGAAATATCAAGGGGATCTCCACATACCTGATCTCTTCCCCCCTCCCCTTTTTTAGTATTAATTTTTATTTTGATGTGTTTGGCTTAACCGTGATCGTCTCTTTCCCCACCTGTATTGCAATTTGGGGTTTATGTTTATTGTGCCTCCCTTTTGTTCATGTCATTATAATTATAACAGCAAAGGAATCTGCAGGAACAAAAATTGACTCAAAACTTCATTTCCCCACCATGCTGGAACATCCTACAAACAGCTCACGCAGCTGGAATCATAACACGCAAGGCCAGGGGAGGGGAGATGCAGGTTTCCAAGGGTTCTGTCTTTCTCAGATGACACATTCCAGCCCCTTGTGTGCCTCCATCCTGTATGACCTGCTGGACTTTGACACATTTATTGTCTCATTCTATAGATAATGTGATTGTAACACAATGTGACTGAAATTAAACCACTTCCAGATGAGGAAACAACAAAAGAGAAAAGCCATTATTGCATTGGCTGGGAATCAAACCCAGATCAACTGCTTGGAAGACACTTACGCACATCACTATACCAGTGCATCTGGCAGGAGTAGTTTTCCTGCAGGCTCTGTGTGCTGGCAAAGGGGGTGACACGTGACCACAGAGTTAGTGAGCAGGGTGGATGAGCTGGAAGCTGCCTGACAGCTGGAAGCAGAGTTAGGATCCCAGAGTGGCTGAAAGGGGGCAAAGGTGAAAACAGAGCTCACTGGGAGCTGGCCCCACACCAGCCCTGCCCCTAGGAGAGGGGAACTGAAGCTCAACTTCAATCACAGAAAAATCTTCCCTGAGAAGGAAGGGGACAGCTTGTTTTAAAGACCAGGTTTGTGTTTGTTCCTGCTACACACGGAGGGGCTGGGTAGTGCTGATTCCAGCCCCCAGACTCTGTGAGGATAAGGAACAAATTCAGGCTGCCAGTGACCTGCAGGAGGGAGATGAACTTTTGATAGTGACAGATGCCTCGTCCTAAAGGCCTTTGTCTGCCCCCTTCCGTGACTGTTTGGTACAGGAATGCAGCCCCCCCACTCCTGGGTCTCTCCTGGGGAAATAATGTTTCTGTGCAAAACACCAAAGCTTTTAACAGAAAGGAAGAAAAGGAAATGGCCACATGATGGACATAAGGAATGAAACACAAGATCCTTCTCCCATGTGCATTGACTTTTAACCTTGTTTGTGGTGGTGGTGTATCTGTGTTGGTCCCAGGGGTCCTCTGGGGCGCCAGGCATTGGCCACTTTCGGGAGAGTGGGCTAGATGAACTGGTCTGACTCAGTGTGGCTGTTCTTATGTTCTAACTGCAGGTTATGGAAGAGACGACCTTCCAGGCTACACAGAACTGAAGAAGTGTGCTGGGTTATCTCCACAGCTTGTCTCTTTCACCAACAGAGGTTGGTCCTCTGGAAGATCTTACCCTCACCTGCCTTGTCTCTCTTGGACTCTGAAAAGTGTTTTCTCTCCACTCCCCTTGGAGAGAAGTTAAGTTTCCCTTTGGGCAACTATCAGGCTGAAGCAATTGTATTGACTGTGACACTAGAATTGAAGATTTAATATTATAAATAAATGAGTCTAAACCTGAGGTTCTGGTTTTCACATTGGTTTTTCTAACTCAGTTCCCAATGCTCTTCTAGAAAGGCCTCCAGGCTGCCTGCCCAGCCCAGCAAAAGTGGCCAGGAGAAAGCCCACACTGCTGCTCTTTCAGGTAGTTGAAGGCTGCTATCAAACCCCCCTCACTCCGTCAGTCCCCAGTCTGTGGCAGTGCATGGGATTCTTCCATCCTAAGTGCAGGACTCTGCACTTATCCATGTTGAACCTCCTCAGATTTCTTTTGGCCCAATCCTCCAATTTGTCTAGGTCGCTCTGGACCCAAACCCTGTCCTCCAGCGCTTGGATTCTTTACATGCTTTCACAGAGCAAAGAGCACATGTTCCATGATTTCATAGGGCAGAGTTTTGTGCTATTGGGAGCTTTCCCTGTGTGAATTTGACAGGTGGATCAACATAGAGACACATTGTGACCCTTCTCAGGGTGCTGAGGACTGTGAGTCTCCTTGTTGCCACCTGCCACAAGGAAGAGGGAGTTTTGCATTTGCCAGCTGGATGTTAGTGACCAAACTCACCAGCCTGCTGGAACTCAAGGACCCTCCTCTGAGCTACAGCAGCCATCTTAACCCTTGAGTTCCTTCAATGTGTCCCCCTCTGGGGTCCAGCCCGGATCACCAGATACCTGGTGAAATCCCAGATCCTCTCTTCCCCAAGTATCCCAGGTTACTAGTTTTACTGTGGACCATTGCTACTGTATCTCACACAGCACCTGAGTACAGTTATTGAACAAGCAAAAAATTTATTTCACAACGGATAGAGATTTAAACAAACAAACGTGAGTGATGGAAACCAACTGTTACCAACTAAACAAAGGCAGAAAGTGATAGAATAGACAGGCCAGCACAAAAACAGAGAGGAACAATAAGATACTAAAAGGACAATGGTTGGAACTCTCCATTTCTCTCAGTCTTTGGAGTGATGGGTAGTAGAGCTGTAGCAACAGTTGAGGAACCAGGGTAAATTAAATATAAGGTCTGAGCTGCTAGTGAAGCATTTTCCACACTCACGGCATTCCTAGGGGCTCTCTCCTCCGTGGATTGTTTGATGCCTAATAAGGTGCGAACTGCGATTGAAGGTTTTCCCGCACTCAGTGCATTCATAGGGCCTGTCCCTTATGTGGATTCTCTGATGTCTAGAAAGGACTGATCTTTGAGTGAAGCTTTTCCCACACTCACGGCATTCGTAGGGCCTCTCTCCTCTGTGGATTGTTTGATGCCTAATAAGGTGCGAACTGCGATTGAAGGTTTTCCCACACGCACTGCATTCATAGGGCCTGTCCCCTATGTGGATTCTCTGATGTACAGAAAGGGTTGAGCTGTGAGAGAAGGTTTTTCCACACTCCCTGCATGTATTTTTTCTCTTTCGCCTGAGGATATCCTGCTGTGTTGTGGTTTCCATGAGGACCTTCTGAGTTCCCCAACAGGAAATAAATTCATCCACTTTCTTCCCTGGCTGGTTTCCTTGATCTGTTTTTGGTCTGTGCTGAATCTCCCAGGATTTTCCCTGCTCATGACTCCTGGACACATTCCTTTTCGATCTTTGAGATAATGCTCTGTTTTTACCCACTGGCTCAACATTTCCAGGCTGAGAATTCTGCTCCTCTTTCTCACATGCCATTGCATCACCTGCTGTGACAGAGACAGAAACGTCAAACAGGGATGGAAAGGGGAAGACCAAACAAAAACAAGTGCTGAAGACAGGTCAAATAAAAATCAGGAGCTGAACTCCCCCAAACTCTTCCCCCAAATAGGAGAGAGGAGGGGGATGAATTCAGCCTTCATATCCCATCCAAATACGCAGGGGGAAGGGAGGAAGCTACTGCCTGGTGTCTGCTAGGATCTATAGGAAGCCATGAACTATATTTACCCTGAGGATATGACCCCTGCTAGGGACAATAATGAACCGAGAGACCTCCCCAAGGGCTTTGTTGGGCATTCCAGATGTTTCCTTCAGGCACTTACAGATTCTGAGGTGGTTTAATGTTTCCTCACCTGTGCAGGAAGATCTCAGGATCTCTCTTTCCTCTGACCGCTGGAGGTCTGGGACCCATGGCTCTTCCCCTTGTTCCAGCTGGGAGATCACATCAAGTTGGAAAACTAGAAACCCTGCTCAGATGAAAGAAAACAAAGGAGTTCAGTTGATTTCATAAGACTTGGTCATAAAAAAACATTCTATTAATTTAACTTCAGTGCTTAGTGTGACCTGGTGCGGCAGGGGCAGTTCTCACTGAAAATGCCAAAGTTAGGGCAGGCTGAAAAAGGGAGAGCAGATACTCCCAAAACTGATGGTTAACACTGAAGTTAAACTCACCGAACAGTCACCAACTGTGCTTCTGATCCCCCACACGGGTTATCGAGAAGCTGAAAAAAGAAATCACACGGCCCCCTTTATTGCAACCCAGTTCTCTGACTCCCAATCAGCAACTAGGTCCAGTACAGTGAGAGGTTATTTAAAAACTCTGCTCACATAAACAGTGTTCCTCTGACCCCAAAGAGTCACCCACATCACCAGGTCAGTATAGGTTTGGATATTACCCAAAATTCCATCCTTCCAGCCAATCCTTTAGCATCTAAACTAAAGGTTTAAACAAAAGTAAGACAGAAAGAAGTTAAATGGGAACGCAGTCAGATACATTCCAAAATGGATATCTCAGGTTCTTAGCAGTATTGGTGAGTTGCTGGCTTGAAAGTCTGTCGGAACACATCCATAGCTTGGATGGGTCATTCAGTCCTTTGTTCCAGGGTTCAGTTTGTAGAGAAGTTGCTCCAGATGTAGAAAGGGGGATTGAAGACAAAATGGAGATGATGCAGCTGCCCTTTATATTCCTTTTGCCATGTGGCCTGTACTTCCTGTGTCCCAAACACAAGCTTCACAGCACGTGGCATGGAAAAGCCTTGGAGTTCTCATTACACAGGCATACCCGGCATGTCTTGCTGACTCAATAGGTGTATCCCTTGGTCCTTTCCATGGGCTCATTGTACAGATGATGACCCTGAATGGGCCATCAAACAGGCTAGGCAGTGTTGATGCCAATATGTCTGGGGGTGTCACCCAGAAACACTGCACAAGTCTGGAAATACAGATATACCCTACATATCTATAACTCACAATACAAAGGTGATACAAACATAGAAACAAAATTATCATACTTGGCAAATCATAACATTTTCACTGACACCTTACATGGCATATCTAGCACGACTGATTGCAATTTTATCAGATTATATTATTATTTTATTATTAATACCAAAGTGTCTCACAATTCCATACAGTGTCACACTTGGTAAACCAGTAATTCCCAGGACCAGTTCCCCAGGTCCTTGAAGATGCTGAACACTATGCTTATGAGGGATTGAAATACCCACATATCTGCTGGGAACACACACACAGACACCGTGTCAGTCTATACCTCTGTGTTCACGCTTCTAGAAAATTATGATCAATTTTGTACGCAGTATGGCTTGTGAGGTATCATTTCAAAACACATAACCTACTGAATATTATCCTCCTGTTAAAATGTGTAGTAACACTGTATGTAAAGTTATGAGATTTTACAGTATGATATTACTGAAAAAGTTACAATTCTGGGGAACACCTACAGAGCAGTTCCTCAGAGATAGCAAGGCAAACAGCTGATCAAACAGCCATTCTCCTGCAGGGGGAAGGTGTGAAGACATTTACATTCCATTGCAATCCAGACCAGTGAGGAGTTGTGTCATCTGTAATCCTGGGTGAGATTCAGTGTTCTGGTGCTGGAGCTCCCCTGTCTGGATATCCCCAGCCAGCATTCAAGGCCGCACCGAGTGTCTGTGTGATAAGTCACCCTGGACCAGCAGCTCTGACTCCAGCCACCTGCTTGTTACATACCAAGCCCATTCTGGTTTGGGTAGAGAAGGCTCAGGGTTTGAGAGAAGGCCGGGGGTAGGAAGCTTCTATTCATTATGCTGGACCTAACCCCCAGTTTTACTTGAGTAAAGAGGAGATATTTGGCACTGTGTCATACTGCTCCTGTGCTCTGTTCCCAAAGTGTTCTGCAGCTTGGGAGGGTCTCTGGTAGTGTGTGTGTGTCACTGGCATATTGGGGTGATGCAGAAACAGGACAGAGTAGAGGTGGCATTGTGGGGGTGGCATGAACCTTCACTCTTCATTTCCCCTTCCAAGAACCGAGGGGACAGGAACCCTTACCCAGCGAGGTCACATTCTCATAGTTCTGCTGCATGACATCCCTGTAGAGGGCTCTCTGAGTGGGGTCCAGCAGAGCTCACTCTTCCCTGGTGAAATACACAGCCACCTCCTCGAAGGTCACCGGCCCCTGAAAGAGCGAGAGTCCAACACTCAGTACCTGCTGCCTCACTCACAACCCCACTATTCACGGAACAGCAGCACCAGGGAAATGGAAGCTCCGGGAGGCACATGTTAACAGAGTCCCACCCCACCTAGCTTAGAGCAGCCAGGCGGCATCAGAGGGTAGAAAGAGAGAACCTTTGTGTCTCCCAGCTGACAGACGGAGGCAGGATCTTTACATTTATCACATACCTACTAGCCAGAGCTTGATATAGGGGATGGGGCTGTCTCTGGACCCTACTGGTGTCTCCCTGGTAGGAATCCCAACGCTCTCCAAATTAAATATATGGAAGAAAGGGGAAGTCAATAGTAAAGAATAGAAGTTAGAAGGTCAGATTTGTAGAAAACTGGTAAAGAAAGCTATCAGAAATCAATGACCAATGAATGACAATAAGAAGGAAGATTTTAAAAGTATATTAAGTGCAAACTTAATCCTAACAATGGTACTTTACTAATAGAAATGGCAGAATTATCAAAAATAATGCAGAAGAGGTAAAAGTGTTGAATAAATATTTCTCTCCTGGATTTGGAGAAAAACAGATGATGTACTCGTATCATAAGATGTTGATGGCGACACTCTTTCCATTCCAACAAGAAGTCATGAGGACATTAAACAGTAGCTATTAAAGTCAGACATGTTTAAATCAGCGGGTCGAGATAACTTGTATCCAAGACTTTCTAAAAGACCTGAAGTCTGACATCTATATTCATCAAGAGAATGGAGCAGCCAATACTGGATTTCATTCATTAATAAAGAATCAAAGAAGGGTAATATGATTAGTGCCCACTAACAAAGGTTTAGAGAAAATAGAGCATATCAAACTAACGGGATATCCTTACCGGAGATGATCAAAAGTTTGGTTGCAGCTAATAGTATTGATGTAATTTACCTAAACTTCTGTAAGGGATATGACTTGATCAGCACAATATTTTTACTAAAAAAACTAGACTGATACAAAATAAACACAGCATACATTAAATAGATTAAAAACTGTGATAGTAAATAGGGAATCATGGTCGAGTGGATTTCTTTCTACCAGGTTCCATGAGGACTGGTTCTTGGCCCTGTGCTATTTAACATTCTTATCAATGACCTAGAAGAGAGTATAAAATCATCACTGATAAAGTTTGCAGTTGCCACAACGATTGGGGTTGTGAGTAGAATGAAGTGTGAGTAGATTCAGGCTCCATCACTGGGAGTCTGGGAAGTTGTCCCAGCCCTGGCTGGAGGGTTATTTCCTGTTCCACAAAGAGGGGAAGTTCCATTCCCAACTCCTGTGCCTTGAAATTAGGCCCTGACACTACACCCCCATATTCATCATAGTGGTATGGTTATAATATGATTAGGACATAATTATGATGTATTTTGTACAAGATGCATCATGTGTGGTGTCACTGGAAAAGTTATAATTTGCTGAATATGATTATCCTATTTGTGTGCACATATCACGTTCGTATCTGAAGTTATGGATATTGACTCTGTATCTGTATTTCAAATGTGCTTACTCTGGGTAACACCCACAACGAGCCTTTCAGGTACAACAATGAAGAAGCCAGACAGAGCTGATGGCTCATCAACAAAGACAATGGACTGTGGAAGAGCTTAGCCTTCCTCTGAATGTTTCAGCCAGCCTATTAGTCATGGATACTATGATGCAGCAGGGCCTGTGACCAGACCACATGACACTAAACTCCATTTTAGTACCTGTATTTTTCCACAAACTGGACTGGGAACTGAGTTTGGAACAAAGGGTTCCCGCCATATGGAAAAGCTACATAAGGTGGGGTGTGACATCATCTCTTGGTCTCATTCCCCACACAAGAGAACTCCTGGAAACACCTGAGAAACAAAAACTGAAGTGGGGGGAGTGCTGGTCCCAGGGTAAAGGGATTTCTAGCTTGTGTATGGAAACTTGGGGGACTGCTTGTAACATCAGTCAGGGTGAGAAACTGCTAATTCAAATTCTATCCAGATAGTATGTTAGGCTTAGTTGGAGTTTCGGTATTTGATAAATAATCTGCTTTGATCTGTTTGTTATCACTTATAATCACTTAATCTACCTTTCTGCAGTTAATAAACTTGTTTTATGCTTTATCTTAACTAGTGTATTTTGAGTGAAGTGTTTGGTTAGCACAAGCTTGTTGTGAATATCTGTCCCATATCGAGGAAGGGAACTATATTAATGAGCTGACATTAGAGGGATCCCTGTGCACTATAAGATGGTAGAATTCTGAATTTATACTACAGCAAGTGTGCAAGGTTGGGGAGCTGGGAAATTGGCTGTTTTCTCTCTCTCCTTGAGTGGCCCAGGTAAAGCACTCAGGTAGCTTAGTTGGGTGTATGGCGCCACCTGCTGTCGTGTTGGGTGATAACAGGGCCGGGAGAGGCTGGCTGAATCTCCAGCAAAGCAGTGTGAAAAGGGCCAGCACAGCTTGAGGGTTAGAGGGCACAGAGGTTCCCAGAAGCCCCCCAGACTGCCCCTGGGGGTGACAACCCATCATACCCTAAACTACACTAGTGTGAGCAGGTTTGTCACATCCTGTCCCCTCCCTTTCTCCACCCAAGATATTTCCTGCCTCCCACCACCTCTAGCAATTCCCAGCTTCCTAAGAATTTACTGCTCCTCTCCCTCCAAGCAGAACCCACCACCAGCTCCCTGATAATCCCTTACCTGAGCCAGCTCCACTGCAGCCATTTCCTTCCCCCTGGGAGGACAGGATGATCTGGAGCAAAACATGGACGTTATTCTGTAGCCTGCTGGGGTGAAAAGGGCAAGGTGTAAGAATTCAGATGGGGCTTTTGTCCATTCCACAAGCCGATTCCCCCCAGGTTTTCCCCTGCTAATGGACATTCTAGGTTCTGCCACACTGTGAAGCACAAAGTGACCTTATTCCAGTACAGGTCTAGCCCCCTCCCACCAGGGTGTAACCCTCTGACACATGGTGAAACCCTCCCAGCAGCAGAGTCTCTCTGTTACACTTATCAAGTTTGCGGACAATACCAAGCTGGGAGGGTTGTAAGTGCTTTGGATGATTGGATTAAAATTCAAAATGATCTGGACAAACTGGAGAAATGAGCTGAAGGAAAGAGGATGAAATTCAGTAGGGACAAGTGCAAAGTGCTCCACTTTGGAAGGAACAATCAGAGGCCGAAGACGAGCAGAATCCAAGGAGTCACTTTGGGGGATTCTCCTGTCATTGTCCCCAAGGCAGCTCTCTCAGGTTTACAAAGTTCTTTGATGTTCCAGCCTTTATACAGTCTCTCCTGGGAGTGCCCCTTTCATGGGCTGGGCCTAGTTTTAGTTTTCGGTAGTTAACAATCTTGGTTTATTGTTTATCTAACCAGTGTGTTTGGATTAAAGTGCGTTGGAAACTCCGTTTGGGATAACAAGCTGGTGCATGCCATTTTCCACTGATGAAATGACAGACTTCATATGAGCTTGCGTTGTTCAGTAGCGTGCTGGACAGTGCAAGACGCACATTTCTGGGGGAGAGTTGGGCACTTGAGAATTTGCTGGTTTTCTCCTGAGGTGTAATTCATGAGTGGCTGTCTAGCAGCACTCAATACTGTGTAGCTGGGAGTGAGTTACATGCTGGAGACTGTGTGTTAATTGGCCAAGAGGGGCTGTTCTCGCGGTAAAACAATGGAAAAGGTACCCCAGGTTGGAGAACTGAGGGGACACAGCTATTTAACAATCCAGATTGTATTCTGGGTAATGTCACAGACCCTCATTATGACAGAGCCTCTTACAACACAGAGAAAGTAAATCCATGTCCCAGAAATCAAAGACTCCAGACAGAGGGCAAGTCTCCCTGGCACTGCTTCTTGCTGACAGAGAGGTTCAGAGACAGTGAGAGAGTCCTGGGGAAGCTGGAAACAGGAAGCATGGGCGGGTGGGGTTCAGTGGAGAAAGGGAACAGGAAGGGCAGGGATATCACTGAATGCAGGATTTCAGCAGTACTAGATGTCAGGATAGCACATAGTGCAGCCCAGTGGAAAACATAATCCCAACTATACATACAGAATGATGGGGTCTAAATTAGCTGTTTCCACTCAAGAGATGGATCTTGGAGACACTGTGGATAGTTCTCTGAAAACATCCACTCAATGTGCAGCAGGAGTGAAAAAAAGCGAACAATGTTGGAAATAATTAAGAAAGGGATAGATACGACAGAATATATCATATATCATATTTGTAAAAACAGCAAATGAATCCATGATACACCCACATCTTGAATACTGCATGCAGATGTTGTTGCCCCATCTCAAAAAAAGATATATTGGAATTGGAAAAGGTTCAGAAAAGGGCAACAAAAATGATTAGGGGTATGGAACAGTTATGCCAGACCTAACCCCCAGTTTCACTTGAGCAAACAGGAACTATTTGACACTGTGTGATACGGCTCCTGTGCTCTGTTCCTAAAGTGTTCTGCAGCAGGGGAGGGTCTCTGGCAGTGTGTGTGTGTCACTGGCATATTGGGGTGATGCTGAAACAGGATAGAGTAGAGGTGGCATTGTGGGGCTGGCGTGAACCTTAATTCTTCATTTCCCCTTCCAAGATCCGAGGGGACAGGAACCCTTACCCAGCGAGGTCACAGTCTCATAGTTCTCCTGCATGACATCCCAGTAGAGGGCTCTCTGAGTGGGGTCCAGCAGAGCCCACTCTTCCCTGGTGAAATGCACAGCCACCTCCTCGAAGGTCACCGGCCCCTGAAAGAGCAAGAGTCCAACACTCAGGATCTCTGCCCCACTCACAGCCCCACTATTTGTGGCAGAGAGGAGCGAATTAAATGGAAGCTCTGGGTGGATCGCAGTCAACAGAGTGCCACCCCCACCCCGCTCAGCGTATCCAGCAAATACCAGGGTGAGGGGACGAAGAGAGAGCCCCTTGTCTCTCCCAGCAGATCCACCACACACCTACCAGCCACCGACCGATACAGGAGATGGAGCCCCTAGCAGGGTTCAGGGAGAGCTCCCTGGTAGGAAGCCCAATAACCTCCTCATTGTGAGGAGCGGGATATGAAGGGAGAGGCAGCTCCAATAAGCCTGACTCATGGGTGCCCCCTTCATATCTCACAGCAGCCGCTGGTTGGTGAGCTCAGGCTCCAGCCCTGGGAGTCTGGTCAGTTTGACTAGCTCCATGTAGGTGAGCTATTTTCTTTCGTCACAAATTAGGGCATTTCCACCTCCGAACCTCCTGGGTCTGTTCCTAGAATCTAGGCCACTTATTAAATAACTCCCAGCAGGTTTTCCACAGCCTCCTTTCCCCACGCTGTGAATTTCCTGCCCTGCACCAACCTCCAAACCAGACTGTGCAAACCCTCCCATCTCCGGTGTATTTGCTCTCCCTCTCCTCCAGCAGGAACCCACCAGCAACCGCCCGATAATCTCTACCTGAGTTGGCTCCACTGCAGCCATTTCTCTTCCCTGTCCCACGCCAGGCTGGGATGAGCTGGAGCAAAACATGGATGCCATTCTGCAGCCTGTCTGGGGGAGAAGGGCAGTTGTGGGCGTTTCAGTACCGGTTTTAGTTCATCTCACATCAGAATTCCCCCAGGCCCTTTCCCTGCAGACAGACACCCTAGATTCTGCCATGCTGGGAAATGCTCAGTCTGTTTATTACAATGTAGACCTGGCCTCTCCTGCCATGCTAAGCCCAGACACATTTTTTACCTCCCTTCTCCCTCCCCTTACCCCCAACAAAGTCTCTGAACACAAGGCTAGAAAAGAGCAGAACCAAAGGAGTCACTGTGGGGGATTCCCTCGGACACTGCCCCCACGGCAGCCACACCCCAGCAGGGGGAATATGGAGTCAGGAACTGGCTTTTCCTCTGTCTGATCCTTGTTTTGTTCACTGGAAAGTGGTTCTGCCCAGGGATGCAGCAATATATGTGTCTGGATGGACTAGAGAGCTGGAAATCTCTCCCCCAACTCATTTCTCCCACTGCCCCTTTCAGTCTCTCCTTCCCCTGTCCTCTCTCCCTGCCCCTCTGGGCTGGGACAGTCCCATTCCTGGGGGCTTTGCTCTCCCATGGCTGGATTTTCTACTGGCAATTGCTTCTGGGAGGAGGGGCTGTTTGTGCAGAGTCACTTTCTTGCCAGTCCCCAGCACTTTCCGTGAGGTCTTTCAGTTACCTTGAGACTCTGGCTCAGAATTTAGTATTAACAGGGCCCAGGGCTGCCCTAGGGGGCTAGGACCAGCTGGAGAAAGTCATCCCCTGGGCCAGGCAGAGAAGCAGCTTTAATTAAGGTCACTTCCCAGCACAGAACCCCACTGGGGGAGCAGCAGCAGCTAAGCCTGGTCTCCCAGATCACAATGGAGGCTGCAGCGTCTGACCCAGGAAGCTGAACCCCAGTATCCTGAGCAGAGAGGGACAGAGCATTTGAGCAGCTTCCCTCCTTTAGCTCTCTGGGGAGAGCAGCTAACGAGAGCCCCTCCTCACAGGGAGAATTGCTGATCTCATTTGCCCCACTGTCCATCCAGAGTCACTCCTTGTCTTTCCATACAGTGACTCTGGATTAACAATGGTCTCAATGAAACCAGAGTTCAGAAAGACTGAGTCCAGAATGCTGTGGAAGAGACCATTGTGCGGCAGTGCTGACCCCCCTCCACCTCCCTCATCCCCCAGATCCAGGACAAGGACTGGACAATGGACTGGACAATCTAGGACAATGGAACTGGAAGTTCCTGCAGTTTTCAAGAGGGGAGAAGAGCAAAAATCTGTGATTTCACCTCACAGTGTTTGATAAGTGGCTAAAAAGTTATCACAGTGACTGGGCCTGGCCGGGGAATGTCGGGCAGTGCTTGGAGCCAGGATACTGGCATAACCTAATCAGAGAGAAGAAGAGAGGAGCAGCTCCCAGAGACCCAGTCAGCCCCCCCCCCCAGATATTCCCTGGGACCCAGCCCCCAGAGTCCCTGGCCAGGAACCTCAGATACCCCTCAGAGCCCCACTGGCCAGAGAACCCCCCCCCGACCTTCATTGCCCGGCGGGGCAACCCACAGGGGGCCCCCCACGAAGCGACCCCCACAGCCAGAGACCCCCCAAAAGGGACCCCCACTGGGAACTCAGTCCCTCACTGCCTGCCTAGGATCCCCCCCCTCCAGCAGGATCTGCCCTGCCCTTTGCCTGGCACCCCCTCCTCCCCCCTGCGGGATCCCCTGGTGCTTTACAGGGGCACCCCCTGGCCTAGCGCCGGGGATTCTCCCACACACACTCTGTGCACTGGGCAGGGCAGCGATCCCAGGAGTCTGCGGGGGAAGCCCAGACAGAGCCCCTGGCACAGCACCAGGCTCCCTCTAACCCCCTGTCCCGCCTCCCCAAGACGCCCACCCCGGCTGTTCTGCAGCCACCAGGCCCCCAGCGATACCCACCTCCAGGACCCACAGCCTCAGGGCTGGGCACATCACAACCACCCCCTGAAACCCCAAATCTCCAGAACCCACCAACCTCACTAGGGCACCCCCTGCCCAGCCACCCAGCGGCCGCCCCCACCACAATCCCCCTTCAGCTGCTATCTCCCACTACAGCCCCAGCCCCACCCAGCAACACAGTTACCTCACAGTGCCTGAGAAGTGGATAGAAAGTGACCACCGCCCCCTGCTGGCCAGTCCCACAGGCAGAGGGAGCCCTGGGGGATGTCTCTTGAACAGGAGTATGGAAGGCCTGGAGGGACAAAATAGGTAAGAAATGTCCATGCCTGTCACTAGCAAATAATGGCCACCCTGGATCCACCCCAGAGGTGGCTGCATCTTAGCACTGTGGGAAGCAACCCCTCACAGAGGCCATTTGTCATGGGGTTTGGGATACTTCTGGACCCACACTGCACTCAGAGTGACCTCCTCATCCCGTGCCAGGTGAAGAAAAGAAAAGGGTCCAGCCAACTCTCCCATTAATAGCTGGGAACCACTGATCCCTCAAACAGGGGGAGGCCTCTGGCTTTGATGGGTATTAAATATGTGGCTGGTC
The DNA here is from genome assembly GCF_016161935.1 of Mauremys reevesii. NCBI lineage: Eukaryota > Metazoa > Chordata > Testudines > Geoemydidae > Mauremys > Mauremys reevesii. The sequence continues at coordinate 26,721,307 of NC_052636.1, read as the reverse complement.
TCTTTCTTCGGCAAACATTTTAACAGAGGTAAAGGAGGGAACAAATGATTCATAAAGGAGACGGGAAAGATGATCTCTGGCAATTTAACCCCCTACAACATCCAGGATGGAGAAGAACTCAGGGTAACAGGTTCCCTCGAAGGAAGAAGTTGCTGGGATTTAGAAACACGGGGAACAGCCCCAAACCCCAGAGGATTTTTAACTGACATTTGATAATGACATAGAAAGAGGCAAAACCTGACCTTTGAGAGCAATGTTCAGAAATGAAAGAGTTCCCAATCTGAGACATTTTGGATGCACTTTGCAAATTATAGAGAGGAAAGTGGAAAATCAGAGGGATTTTATATCAGTTGTTGATAGGAGGTAAAATCTGAGTGTTTCACATGAATATCTGATAAATGAATAAAGAGGAAATGGGCAACATTTGCAAACATTTTATATCCAGGTTCAAGAATCTGAGCAAAGGTGTAAACCTGAGATTTTCTTGGTATTTTATAATTAGAGAGACAGGGGAAAATCTCAGGGCATATTCAATTAGAAATAGACAACTAGAGAGCAGTGGGACAAATGTTTAGGGTATTTTATATGAACCTTTGAGATTTGCACAGAAAATGTGTCACAAACTGCGTATTTGATAACATGAGAGAAAAACACCAAGATCTGAGGGGATTTTATATTGCTGTTAATGAACTAGTGGTAGAAGATGACAGAACAAGGAGTAATGGTCTCAAGTTGCAGAGGGGGAGGTTTAGGTTGGACATTAGGAAAAACTTTTTCACTAGTAGGGTGGTGAAGCACTGGAATGGGTTACCTAGGGAGGTGGTGGAATCTCCTTCCTTAGAGATTTTTAAGGTCAGGCTTGACAAAGCCCTGGCTGGGATGATTTAGTTGGGTTTGGTCCTGCTTTGAGCAGGGGGTTGGACTAGATGACATCCTGAGGTCCCTTCCAACCCTGAGATTCTATGATTCTATGAAAATGGGGACTGTTGGACTGGATTTTATACAACTGTCCAATACATAAACACAAAGTGATGGTTCCCCCACCCCCACCATTGCCATGGGCAGCAGGGAGCCCTTTGAGGAGCTGATTAAAAGGGCAAGGGAGGGAGAGCTGGAAGGTCCCTGGATAAAGGAAGGGGGCAGCAGTGGGGGACGGGTGGGTGACTGGCAACTGATGGTTGGGGGTTACTGTGTTGGTAGTTAGGGGGAAGCAACTGGGAGTGGGAAACGGGGGTCTGGGCAGTCCCCATGGGGGACACGTGCGCCTCCCTTCCCTGCCCTGGCAGAGACCCGGCATCTCCTAGAATATCAGGGTTGGAAGGGACCTCAGGAGGTGTCTAGCCCAACCCCCTGCTCAAAGCAGGGCCAATCCCCAACTAAATCCCCAAATGGCCCCCGCAAGGAGTCAGCTCCCAGCCCTGGGTTTAGCAGGCCAGTGCTCCAACCACTGAGCCATCCGACCCCCACTCCAGGGGCAGCCATGTGCTGGGGAATGACTCAGGGCAACAATTTCCCACCTAAACAAGGACAAATTGCTGCAGATCAAATGGGTGGGAAAATGCCCCTCACTAGAGAAGATTTTAAACTGATGTTTGAGACTCATGGGGAGAACGGGGAAATCGGGGAGACGGGAGAGCTGATCATTGGAGGAAGGGAATCGCCCCAGATTTTATAGCCCCATGTGAGACACTGAGCGAGAAAAGGGGCAGAACTGGAGAGAATTTGTATCGGGGGTGAGAGGCAAGTGGCACAAACAGGGACAGGATCCAATTAACCCCCCTCCCCCCTTCGCCCACCCGCCACTCCCCGCCCCCGGGAATTTCCTGGCTGCACAGAGACAGTTCAACCCCTCCCCCGCCCCGTCCACTGACCTTCCCCACCCAACTCCGGCTTCTCCTCCCTGCCTGACACCCCCATCCCCACCACAGGGATCCCCGCCAGGCCCCAGTCTCTGCCCCCAAATCCCACTGGGGCTGAGGCAGCTCTGAGGCTTCTCCCAGGTTCCTGGGGCAGAGTCACTTTCCTGCCCAGCCCCAGTGCCCCCGGGGTCTCTCACTCCCGGGGGCTCCGTGGGAGGCTGGACACCAGGGATGCAGGACGGCAGGAATGGGGTGACAGGCCTCCTGTTCCTCAGTCTCACGGCGGGACCCAGGGGCTCGTCGCTCCCCGGCTCGGGAGCGCTGGGAAGACCCGACCGTGGAGGGGCCGTCGCTGGGGGGGAGACGGCCCCACGCAGGCGCTGAGCACGTCCTTATATCACTTCTGTGGCGGGAAAAGTGCTGAGGAGATGGAACGCTGAGGGCTGGTTTGGGCGGGAAAAACCGGTTTGGACTGGTTTGAGCCTGTCCCCTGATGGTAAACAAGTCCCCTCTCAGAGATGGAGTCCAGGGGTCAATAGTTCATATGCTCCAGATTGGATCTTATTTTAAAGCCAGTGATTTACCTCATAAACATCTTATTAACCAACTAATTGAACCTATTAAACAATTTATACTTCTTACACCTAACAATCATTCATCATTCATGCCCGTCACCCCAACCGGGGTATGGGCCGCCAACAACAGATCTCCATAGTCTTCTATCCTGGGCCATTCGCTCTAGCTGGTTCCAGGTATAGCCCATTTTTTGCTATCAACCTGCCTAGTAGGGTCAGGTTGTTGCTCCTCATCTCTGCTGCAACCTGCGCCGTCTTTCCTGACTCGTACATGGTCCTCACGTTCCATGTGCCGATGGTAATCCTCCTGGCTGCAAGAAGGGTGATCGGCTTAGTGGCTTCCTCGCGGCTTTCACCACCCAGCGTCATGCATCTTCGAGTTGAAGACCCTTCTTTTTCCAGGCTAAAAGTCTCTGTTAACTCTATTGTTGGCGTTTCTGTAGCAAGCTGATTTTTACAGGGTGGAGTTGCTAGCCCCACGCCCAACCCTCCTCCTTTACCCTGACTTGGGACAGGCAGATGGCCCCAAAGGACCTCTCTGGTGGAGTTACACCTAACAATGAGATAAAAAAAAACAACAACACAGACAAACCTTATCGGTAACAGCTAATGTCCTAACTGGGAAATCAGCAGCGGTTTGTAGCGGGGGGAGCGCACAGTCTGAATGTGGATGACCCGACCCCAGCCCCCAGCCCCACATAGCAGTGGGGCTTGGCACTCTCTGTGCATTGGTGTGGTGGCTGAGTGGTTCACCAAGCAGCGACAACCCAAGGAGGTTCCCTGAGTCAGTCTCACTCCTGAGGAGATTCTGCACCAAAAAAATTCTGTGCACAATATTTTAAAATTCTGCAAATTTTATTAGTCAATAAATAAATGTGGAGGCTCCAGCATTGCAGTGGGGAGCACAGGCTGCTGGATGCACGGAGGTGGGAGATCACCCTGCAGCCCCCACTCTCCTCCAGTGAAACAGACTTGGTGGTGGGGCTGCACCTCTCTGCTGCCTACTTCAGGAGCCCCAAAAAGACTCCCCAGAACTGCTCATGAGGGGCACATGTGCCTTCCCTTTGCTTCCCCATCAGGAAGTCAGAAAGCCTGAGCAGCTGGCCCCGGGTGATTTGAAAGGGCCGGGGCTCCTGCCACCACTACCGGCAGCACAGCGGGACTAAAGTGGATTCCTGCCCACCCTCGCTCCGCACGGCGCACCACTCCCAGAAGCATCTGGCACATCCCTGCAGCCCCCGTGGGGTGTGTCTCTCGCACGCTGCCCGCACCCCAAGTGCCAACTCTGCCATTGGAACTGCGGCAATGGGAGCTGCAGGGGTGGTGCCAGCGGGCAGTGCTGCCAGGAGACCCACGGCCCCCGGGCCTCCTCCATGTAGGAGTTGCTGCCAGATGGGGGTGTGGGTCACTTTTGGGAGCTGCCCAAGATAGGTGCCACACCCCTACCCTCTGCCACAGCCCAGATCCCACACCCCGCCCACACCCAAACTCCCTCCCAGAGCCCACCACTGCCCCCCAACTCCCTGCCCCAGCCCAGAGCCCACATCCAAACTCCCTCCCAGGGTCCACCCCCCCCCACCCCAGCACCCCAAAACCCAGCCCATCCCAGAGCCTGCACCTCATGTACCCAAACTCCCCCCCAGCGCTTTCAGGGGGGGCGAGGAAGGACGGGCAGGACTTGGACCAGTTCTGGGCATCACCAAAAGTTATATAAACCTGGTGATGCTGAGCTGGAGCCCTAGTCACTGCACATCTCTCTCCTTACAGGGGGGACTCCGTGGGGCAGGGCGCTGCTGGGGGTTTATTCCGTCCTTTAATGGCTGTGGAAGGGGGAACAGGGAGAGAATTTGCTCCTCTGTTCTCTGCGGAACACGTGCAGGCAGCGGGATTATCTCCAGGGCTGTAACAAAACACAAGCTAGCAGAGGGGGGGAAGGGATTTCCTGCAGGATGGATTCCCAGTGCAGCTCCCAAGCTGTGCCCTGGCGAGCTGTGCCCAGGGGATTTAGATGCTTTATGTAAGGGGACTGTTGCCCCCTTACTAACATTCAGTGGGGTGTTTGGTTGCTAGCTCCCAGCACTAAAAAGGGAGGGGTCGATGGGAAATCAGGAGCCTGAGACTGACAGTCCCCAGGAACAATGTGGAGAGGCCAATGCTCCAGGACAGCCTGATTGACAGGGCGGGCAGGCTATTCAAGGAGTCAGGAGGCCAGGGGGGTCCCGTCCTCCCTGTGAGCTGGAATTGTCTGAGTCACATGGAGTGGGGCCGAGCTAAGGAGAGAGCAGGGGACCCAAGCTGAGCTGATGGTAGCAGAGCTGCAGCCCCAAAGCCAGAGCACAGCCCAGAGAGAGCAGCCCTGCCCTGGGAGCAGAGCTGTAACAACTGGAGCCAGAGAGGCCAGACAAGCAGCCCAGGAGCTGAAGGCAGAGCAGCAGCAGCCGTGCTGAGGCAGAGCGAGCTGGAGCAGTCCGGAGCTGGGTGCAGTGAGCAGCTGGGGAGAGCGAGGGGGACCCTGGGCAGTGGGCCCAGCACAGGGAGACGCCTCAGCCAAGAGGCCCTGCAGGCCAGACTTGGAGGGGGATCGTAACCCTGACAGGGCAGGGGTGATGCTGGGGAGAAGGGTCCTGCCACCCAGAGCCTGAGAGTGTGTGGCCACCGCCAGAGCAAGTGTCCAACCTGCAGCGTCCCTGCAGCACAGCCAGGGCCTGAGGAGGCGGCCTGGGACCTACAAGGAACAGACTGTGAAGTGCCCTGATGTCCAGAGACACTTTTTGTGCTGGTCCCTGCCCCAGAGCAGGGTGATGTGTTTTCCTTTAACCTTTCCCATTTTTTCTTATTTTTTAAATTTTATTGTTAATTAAATAACTTGTATTTGCTTTAAATTGTATGATGTGATCAGTGGGTCAGGGAGGTGCGCAGTGCAAAGAGAGGGACACCCTAGCCCCTGTCCTGGGTGATCACAGCAGGGTTGGGGGTCGAGTCCCCCAGGAATCCTGGGCCCAGCCTTGTTGGGGTTACGAGGACTCTGCCAGACAGGAGAGTGGAAGGGGAGTCCTCAAGGGCAGGGAGACCTCTGGGTAAAGGAAGTGGGAGCGAGGACTCAGATCCTTTGGCCAGCCCACTTCACCGGGGTAGTGCAGAAGCCAGGAAAGTTCCCCACAATAGCAGGACCATTCCCCCACTTACATCTAGATACAGTACCAGGCACGTAGGAGGATTTCCCCTTCTGAGTCATGGAAGCAGAAATTGACTTTTCCTTTCCAGATTTAGCTAATGTTCAGAAAGAGAATCTAGCACCTGCCTTCCAGATCTGAACACCTCAAAATCCAGGAGTGCTCGAGCTCAATTTGGGCAGCTGTTACTTCATTTCTCCCAAATCAAATATACTGATCCACCGTTATTTGCTGTACAAAAGGTAGGATAAAATTGAGCAAGAAATGCTTCCCAGGGGTTATTAGGACTGGAATTGCTATTTTCAACAGCCATTGCCATTTTTTTCTAGTTTTGTTTGTTTGAAAGGAAGACAGTGATATTGCACTGGCAAATTCCTCATAGAAACAAAGAATAATAAAGGCACCTCAACTTTTCCTCATTTATGGAGGACAATCTTATAATATGCATCCAGGTATCCTCCAATCATACAAGCTGAAAATTGTTCCATTTTAATGCAGTTCTGTAACCATATGGGAACCAGTCCTGTCTGTGTTCTGTGCACATCCAAAATTCCTGCTGAATGACCCATCGTGGTTGAATGTTACCAGTGACCCTGGGCGGGGGTGTATGGTGGGTGCCGGTGGGGGCGGGGAGCACCCAGGCCTGGGGTGGCAGGGGGTGTGTGGGTTGGGGAGCATTGGTCGGGGGGAAGGGGAGAGCCCAGATCTGGGGCAGCACAGGATGTGAGGGGGGGAGCCCAGGGCTGGAATGGCAGGGGGGTGTGGCTTGGGGGGGGAAGAGCCCAGGGGTGGGGTGGCAGGGGGGTGCAGGTGTGCAGAGGCCCAGAGCTGCGGCGGCAGCGGGTGCAGGTTGGGGGGAGCCCAGGGCTCAGGCAGCAGGAGGGTGTGAGGGGGAGCCCAGGGCTGGGATGGGGGCAGCCAAATTTTTTTTTGTATGGGCGGCAAAAAACCTAGAGCCAACCCTGCCTCCATGCACTGTGAAGTAGGTAGGAGCGGATCATTATTATCCCTACTTGAAAGAGGGAGAAGCTGAGGCTGAGAAAGGAGAATTGACTTGTCTTAGGTCACACAGCCAGTCAGTGGCAGAGTTGGGAATAGGACCCAAGAGCCCTGATTTTCAAACTAACCATCGGATCTTGAATGTCAGACACTGAATGACCTGAATAAAGTGCTCTCAGATGAGCTCCAGACCAATAACAGTGACAGTAATTATTCAGCGAGTATTTGAGGAGAACTGCAATGTTAGAGAGAATCATGAACTGCTCAGAGACAATTAATGCAGAGAAGCAGCAAAATTCATCAAACATAGAACTGGTTCTGACTTATTTCCTTGGTCTTAAAAGAGACCAACAAGGACCTGAGTCTCCTCCCTGTCAATAACCCCCTGCTCAGCCAAGCAGGGTAGAGACTGAGGACGGGAGGCTGAGGGTTCTCACCAGAGAGCCCAAAGGATGGCCCAGGTCACTGGTGGGGGTCACTGCCCGAGCACTATTTCAGCTCCACATTTTTGGGTGGACCTCCCACAGTGAGAGCTGCAGAGCACTCCCCTGCAACACACACAAACACACACACACCCCTCTCCCATAGGCGGCAGGTTTGTATAATTTTTGGTGGGGCCCAAAATGGTGGTGCCCCCCGGCTCCCGCCCTGTAAGCCGATATAAAATGAAGCTACAACGCGTCAGTGCCACAAGATTACAAAGGTCAATTAAAAGTGGAAAGTCAGAAGCAGCACTTGCCTGCTTCAATATACAGTATTATATTTTGTTGCACCTGTTGTGATGAAGTGGGAATGTCCTTAATATTTTCTCTGAATACTGTGTGGGTGCCTCAGTTTCCCCTGCAAGATGCCAACTGAAGGTGTTGGGAACAAAGAGATCAGGTGGCCTCCTTGTCCGGAAGAGAGACAGAGGCCAGAGGAGGGAGTGTCAGTTTGGAGCTGGCTGGGGAAATGGGGAGAGACCCAGAACTTGGTTCTGGGCGCCCCACCCCCCAAGATGGACCTGACAGAGGGGTTCTGTTTTCTGTACCTACAAGCTCTGTTTAAACTGTGTTCCTGTCATCTAATAAACCTTCTGTTTTACTGTCTGGCTGAGAGCCACATCTGACTGCGGAGTTGGGGTACAGGGACCTCTGGTTGCCCCAGGACCAGCCTGGGCAGACTCGCTGTGGAAAGTGCATGATGTGGAAGGGCATGCTGAATGCTCCGAGGTCAGACCCAGGAAGGTGTAGGCTTCTTGCCCTGGAGACAGTCTGCTCCGAGAGAGGAGGCTCCCCCAGAGTCCTGACCGGCTTTGTATGGAGTTGTTCCAAAGCATCACAGCATCCCCTTCCACACCGTGCACTTCCCAGAAGTCCGCACAGGCACTGACACTCCCTCCTCCTGCCTTTGTCTCTTTTCCAGGCATTAGGAGGCCACCCGATCTCTCTGTTCTCCAACACCTTCAGTTGGCACCTTGCAGGGGAAACTGATTTGGGAGAAATGAAGTAAAAGCTGCCCAAACCGAGCTTGAGCACTCCTGAATTTTGAGGTGTTCAAATCTGGAAGGCAGGTGCTCGGGGTGGGAGAGGGCTGTGGGGTCCATGGGGGAGCATGGCAGCAACTGTCTGGAGCTGCAGGAGCCAGACACGCTGGTCTGAGTGGCACAGTAAGCGGTTTGGGGGTTGGAGAAGGGGTAGGGAGTTCCGGGGGGCAGTCAAGGGACAAGGAGCAGGGGTTGGATTTGGGGACAAGGAGCAGGGGGTTGGAGGGGGCAGCGGTTCGAAGGGGCAGTCAGGGGACAGGCAGCAATTGGATAGGCATGGGAGTCCAGGAGGTTTATCAGGGGACAGGTAGAGGGGTTCTGTGGGGACGGTGGGCGGGGTCTCAGGAGGGGGCAGTTGGGGACATGGAGACGGGCGGCTGCGAGAGGGGCTGGGGTCCCGAGGGGCAGTTAGTGGCAGGGGTCTCGGGAGGGTAATCGGGGGACAAGGACCAGTGGTGCTTAGATAGGGGGTGGAGGTTCTGGGGGGCAGTTGGGGCAAGGGTCTGGGGAGGGGGCAATCAGCGGCCAGGGGCTGGGATTCAAAGGACTCTGGGCTGCTGGCAGCTGCGGGGAGCCCTGAGCCCTTTAAATCCCAGCCGCCTCCCTGGCTGGGATTCAAAGGGCTCTAGGCTCCCTGCCCTTGGGGCAGTGCAGAGCCCTCTGACTCCCGGCCGCGGCTGGGATTTAAAGGGTGCTGGGCTCCCCGCGCTTGCAGGCAGCCCAGAGCCCTCTGACTCCCGGCCACGGCTGGGATTTAAAAGGCTCTGAGCTCCCCGCGCTTGCAGGCAGCCCAGAGCCCTCTGACTCCCGGCCGCGGCTGGGATTTAAAGGCTCTGGGCTCCCCGCTTGCAGGCAGCCCAGAGCCCTCTGACTCCCGGCGCGGCTGGGATTTAAAACTCTGAGCTCCCGCTTGCAGGCAGCCCAGAGCCCTCTGACTCCGGCGCGGCTGGGATTTAAAGGCTCTGGGCTCCCCGCTTGCAGGCAGCCCAGAGCCTCTGACTCCGGCCGCGGCTGGGATTTAAAGCGCTGGGCTCCCCGCACTTGCAGGCAGCCCAGAGCCCTCTGACTCCCGACGCGGCTGGGATTTAAAGGCTCTGGGCTCCCGCGCTTGCAGGCAGCCCAGAGCCTCTGACTCCCGGCCGCGGCTGGGATTTAAAGGCTCTGGGCTCCCGCTTGCAGGCAGCCCAGAGCCCTCTGATTCCCGACGCGGCTGGGATTTAAGACTCTCGGCTCCCGCTTGCAGGCAGCCCAGAGCCTCTGACTCCCGGCGCGGCTGGGATTTAATAGGCTCTGGGCTCCCCGCGCTTGCAGGCAGCCCAGAGCCCTCTGACTCCTGGCCACGGCTGGGATTTAAATGGCTCTGGGCTCCCCACGCTTGCAGGCAGCCCAGAGCCACTGACTCCCGGCCCCGGCTGGGAGTTAAAGGGCTCTGGGCTCCCCGCGCTTGCAGGCAGCCCAGAGCCCTCTGACTCCCGGCCGCGGCTGGGAGTTAAAAGGCTCTGGGCTCCCCGCTTGCAGGCAGCCCAGAGCCCTCTGACTCCCGGCCACGGCTGGGATTTAAAAGGGGGCGAAACCTAGCTCCAACTATTGGTGGAGCAGAGCCCCTGACTGTAAATATTCCTGGGGCTAAAGCCCCAGGAGCCCATATAAGTCGGCTCCCATGCCCTCTCCTGCTGTTGGGAGGGGAACAGGAGAAAGGACAAAAGCAAAAGACAAAGAGAAAGGAGGGAGGGATGGATGGAGGAAAAGATGAAAAAAAAGGACAAACCCCAATGTCCCCAGTGATTCTAAGGGACAGAATCCCAGGTGCACAATAAAATTCTGCCTCCTTAAGCTCGAGTTTTCCATGCCCAGAATTCAACTGTCACCAGATGGATCAGACTGAACAGGTTTCAAACCTCCAGGAGGCTCTTACCTTTTAAACAGGGACGGCTGTTTTCTAGTAAAATCACTAAAAGGGAAGGAGAAAACTTGAAAGAGGTTCCTCCTGGCGCTCACGTCCGTGAACCCGAATACTCCCTCAGTCCTCAAAGAGAGACCTGGAGAAGGAGACTTGCTGGAGCAAAGCCACAGGGGTCTCTGAGGTTTCCTTGGCCCCTCGCCCCTGTCCTGCCTGGCTGATGTCAGCATCTCTCTGTGAGGTCACCACCTCCCCACCACCTTGGACCAATAGTCTGAGGTCCTGCAAAAGGCCTTTGTGATGTCATTGCCACACCCCTCCCTTGCTGTGCCAGTGTCCTGCCCCTGGCCAGGCACTTTGCAGGTTTGAGCTACTCCCTGTGGATCACCCCACTCAAGGAGCGTTCGTTCTAGGCAGCAAGCCGGCTAGACAGGGAAACCTCAGATGCTGCTCCCAATGCTACACTCAGTTCTTCAGAAATTAGTCGACTTTATGGCCAGAAGAGACCATTAGAGCATCTAATCTGACCCCCTGCGTATCACAGGCCTCCTGTATGACACAATAGTGAGTTTATTACGCAGGGTCCACCCTTCCCTCACTGTGACTAGTACATGAACCAGCCTCGTAATGGAGCTGAGATTTCCCAAGAACTTCAAGCAAAATACACCAGTTTCATAAAACAGATTTATTAACTACAGAAAGATGGAGTTTTAAGGATTTTAAGTGGTAAGCATAAAAGATCAAAGTAAATTACCATGGAAATAAGATAAATTCACAATCTAAACTTTACCCCTTATTACACTAGGCCGTAGTTCGGTTATGCCACAGGAAGGCTTAATGCTTGAGCTGCAGTGCATGCTGGGCAGGCTTAAGGCCGGGCTCCCCATGGCAGGAGAGAAGAAGACTCGGCCCCTGGAGGGCAGGCTGGGGCTTCCTGGATCCCATTTGCTCACAGCCAGCGCCCTGCCCCCACTCCCAAGTCATTAATGGCTCCCCCGGGTCAGCCAGAATGGAGCAGCAGTTTTCACTCCACCAAGTCCACTTATGGCTTATAGGCAACTCCCAAACCCACCACAGCCCACCATTTCGGCCAGAAAGGAGCCCAATCCGCCTCGCCATTGCTGCTTTTCTGTCCCCCTAGAACCCTGCTGCTCCTGGGCTGCAAGGAGCCGCCCCTGGGAAGCCAAGAGGCAGGCACAGGATTCTGCCTTCCAGCAGCCAAACACACCTCCTCAGGCTTTGCAGAACGAATGGTGACGCTCTACTAACCCCACTTAGCCACACTGAGGTGCTTAGCTTCTGCCCTGCCTTTCTCAGCTCGACTTTCCTCTTTTGCCCCATTCCTGCCTCACTTCCTCCTTTGGCAAGTCACACAGAGGAGGCCAGCAGGAAGAGCCGGCCTCCACCGGCCAACCTCCAACAGCAGAGGAGGCCAAGCCACAAGCCTCCAAAAGGTGACACGCCGCACTCCTCTAGGTTCTCCAGCCTGACGCCAAGGTGCTTTCTCCACTGCTGTCAGCACCCTCTGTCATGCGGGGGTTGGAGTTATCCCAGGGACAGGCCAATAGGAGAAGGAGGAGGCCTTCCTGAACAGCAAGGGGATCTGGGAAAAAGAAGCCAGCATGTTTCTGCCTGGTTTTGAACCAGGGACCTTTTGCGTGTTAGGCAAACGTGATAACCACTACACTACAGAAACTCCATCTGCTTGGCTGTTGCTTACCTTGGCACAGACCGATGGACAAACCTGGAGAAAGTGGTGGCAGCCCTTCAATGGGCCAGCAGGCAGAGCAGAAGACTGGAGCCGGGGCTCAGGAAGTCGTCCTTACGTCGCCCTTGTGACTCCAGCTTGAGGGAGAGCTTCTTTTTCTTCCCCTTGCTGACAAAGAGCAAGAGAAGAATGAAAGGTCAGGTGGGCCAACTCGCTGCAGAAGCCCATGCTGCCTTTTCCTGCTGCATAGCCTGAAATGAGGGACTTGTGGCAGTGAATGGAACTGCTGCACTTTCCGACAACATCCCACCCGTGCACAAAGGGGATAGAAGAGCCTGTTAGTCTAGCATGCTCCCAACTGAACTACTTCAGCAGCTGCTCGGTTTCTTTTTGGCCTCCTGCTTTTCTGTCTGGGATGTTGTTGTCAGCTGTGGCACAGAGAAAGGACGTCATTGCGAGCGGCCCATGAAGACAAGATTCACTTTTGCCTTCCTTGCTCAGCTTTACTTGCTTCCTCGCCCTATTCCTGCCTCAGTTCCTGGGTTACCTGAAGGTGACGGGGGGCCAGCAGTACCAGGAGGAAGTTGGGCAGCTAGACCCTGGTGGCAAAAGTTCTGCCGCCACTTGCCACCCCACTCTCTTCTCCCAGCGTCACATACTGGCCACCAGGGACTTGGGGCCCAGCAGCGCAACGGAAGGCAGTGGACAGAGCCACCCTCGCCTTGGAGCTCCGGCTCATTAAACCACATCTTCAGTCGCTGATGGCTAATGAGAGACAGACATCGCTTGCTATTTTAGCACTTGGAAATGCCATTGGTCAGTCACTGGATCTCTGTAATGCTGTTACAGAACAAAGGAAAATAGAATCTCAGTGTGACATTCTATACCTTTGGGGGAGCGGCTGTAACCCCCATAATCCTCATTTTCATATCATCGTGATCTTACATATAGAGCATGACTTGTAAGGTATCAGGGAAAGGATATGATCTGCTGAAAGTCATTTCTCTACCCATAGATGTATACCATTCATGCATATGAAGTTATGAGAATTGTGCAGTGTGGTTGTCACTGTGCTGTAAGGTGGGGGAGTCAGCCAAATATTAGCTCCCCAGTGGCAACAGCAAGGAAAGTAACCAACACCCGGACAGGGTGTCAAACAACCATCGACAGCCATTGTCCAGCAAGGGAGCTACAATGCAATGACTCACCTGCATGAGGACACCCCAGAATTGCTCAGACTTGCTTGGAGAGACGCAGTGATGATCACCTGACTCTGAAGGGGAAGCCATGAGGAAGAAAGGACATGATAAAAGGAGAGACATTTGCCAGGCTTTATCTCTCTCTGTCACCTACATCTACAGACACCCCCACACCAAGCAACTGAAGTGCTGATGAAAGGGGAGAGCCTGGCTGAAAAGCCACCAGCCAGCCTGTGGTGAGAAGCATCTAAGTTTGTAAGGGTACTGAAAGGGTTAAGATCAGCTTAGAATTAAAAGCAATGAGGAATCCGGTGGCACCGTAAGAACTAACACATTTATTTGGGCATAAGCATTCATGGGTAAATAGCCCACTTCTTCAGATGAGTGGAGTGCAAATTGCAGATAGAGGCATAAATATAGATTGGAACATGAAGAGACGGGAGTTACCGTACAAGGGGAGAACCAGTGTTGAAGGCTAATTCAGTCAGGGTGGATGTGGTCCTCTCCCCATAATTGATGGGGAGGTGTCAATACCAAGAGAGGGAAAATTGCTTTTGTCATGAGCCAGCTACTCCCAGTCCTCATTCAAGCTCAAATTAATGATGTTAAGTTTGCAAATCAATTGTAACTCTGCAATTTCTCTTTGAAGTCTGTTTTTGAAGTCTGTTTTTGAAGGGCTACTTTGAATTATTGGGTGTGAATGTGTAAATGTGCTATTGACTATACAAATCCCATATGGTCTGGTGATCTGAATACATGGTTTTCACCCCGGCCTGGGTTCAATTCCCAGTGTGGGAACAATGCAGAGCTTTTGCTCAGAGGGGAGGCAGGAAATGAAAGGAATGGGAAGGGGAGTTGGACAGTGTTGGAAGGGGATCCCAGAAGTGCGGGTGGGGCAGTGGTCCTGGGGGGAGATGAGGGAAGGATCCCAGCTCTGTGGGAAGTTGATATTCTGGAGAGCACAGGCCTGGCATGGGGGGTGGGAAGAGTGAGTGTGTCCCTCTAAACTCACCACCAGGAGACTAGGAAGAATTACGTATTTGTTGGTAAATGTCAATTTCTGTGTAAACACACAACCCAATGGCAAAATCTTTCCATCGATAATCATCAAAACTAACAGATGGGCAAAGTAAGAAACATGTTGCTTGAGAGCTTATCCTGTTCTAATCCTCTAGGGTTCCCTTTTGCCTTAGGCACCACCACGTGGGCATTTCATATCCCTCCTCATTTTCACACAGACACACAATTTCCTTTGCACAGATCCATGAACAGCAAAACCTCCCTGTGTCTATTGTCTGAGCCAGGGCATTCGATTCCACTGAAACCTTCTCTCCTGCAATGGCAATGGTCAGACAGAGGATGCGTCCACCTTCCCCTGGCAGTTGAGATATTCACTCTCCTCTTCATGCTGCTGTTGTTATTCCATGAGTCATCAAGGATGGAATAAAAGCTGAGTTTACTCATGGGTGAGGAAAGAAAGGAGCCACCAACGCCCTCAAAAATCTCAGTGCCCAGAGAAAACCTGCCTCTGTTACTGGACTCCCAGAGGTGCTGGCAATACAATGGGAAAAGGGACTGTCTGAATTGCCAAGGCAGGGAATGAACAATCTACAGCAACATCATTAACCACAAACACACTCTAGCCGTGCTCCAGCCACTGGGAAATGGGCAGGAACTCTGGCTGTTCAGCCATGGCCACACGTACAGAGCTGCACAGCAGTGAGTGTGCTGGGAAGCTGGTCTGAGCAAACAATTTGTAATGACCCTTCAGTGAGAACAGAACCAGAGTGTAGAAAGGCCTCTGTGTTAAGTGGTTGTGGCTGAGGCCTTAGGGAGCTGGGATAGAAAACCATGGGTGCCTTTCTGTGAAAGTTTGATCCTTGCCAACTAGGCAAGGCTGGTGTGTGGTGTCTCCATGGCTGTACTTTCAGGGTCTGATCACAACAGTGCCAGAGGGAGCCAAGCCTAGACATATTCAGAGGCTAAGGCCAGGTCAATATTTCAAACAGTGAGTCTATGCTGCTGCAGCTCAGTAATGGAGATGCTCTGTGCCAGGGTTTCTCAAACGTCCTTTCACTGCAACCTCCTTCTGCCAAAATAACTTAATACGTAGCCCTGGAAAGATGGACCAAGCCCCTCCACGCGGGGGGAGGAGTGCCAAAGACTGAGCCCCAGTGGGGGGAGGGCAAAACCAAAGCCTGAGGGATTCAGCCCTGGGTTGGGGGGCTCAGACTTTTGGCTTCAGCCTCAGGACCCAACAAGTCTAATACCAGCCCTGGTGACCCCATTAAAACAGGGTCATGACCCACTTTGCAGTCCTGACCCATAGCTTAAGAACCACTGCTCCATGCTGAGGGGGGAGAGTTTTCCTGTTGGTGTAGTCAATCCACTACCCCAGGAGGTGGCAGCTCTGCCATGGGGAGAAGCTATATCAGTGGGGGTGCAACCTGTAGTGTTGACCACATTTAAGAAGTTTAATCAAACCCCATTTTTAAAACCACCTGTGGTCTGGGAATGGCAAAGGAGCTCGATGAAGCAGGGTCTATCCTTCAAAATCCTGGAGATCATGATTCCATACTCTTGTTGTAATGGGGGTATAGCTCAGGGGTAGAGTGTTTGATTGCAGATCAAGTGGTCCTTTGTTCAAACCCAGTTGCCCTCTTGAAAAAAATTTATTTTCCATTCTCCATTATGTTCAGGAGCTCCACCATACAAGGATGCTTGAAATGAATATGAACACTCAACATTTTGCTATCCAAATGCATAAAAACCTAGCACACCTGTCCATTAGCTGAAATCAGTTCCAATCCTCTAAGTGTCTAGTTTATGTTTTCATCAATTAAACAAAGGTATCATTCCCTGAAGCAGAGCACAAGTTTGAAATACAGGCAGCATAGAGCTAATATTCATAATGTCAACTACCAAAAAAATGATACACATCTAGAGATAGCAGCATTATAATCAGCCAATCAGAACCTCTCCATAGACCCTTACACGACCACTTCTCTGTAATATTGGCTGCAAATATAGAACAGTGGTCGCAATGGTGATCTATACAGTTACAGATTATGTCAATAACGTCACAGGAGGTGACACAGAATCCGTGAGATTGATACTGGAATACTGCCTCCAGTTTTGGTGTCTTGTTTGAAAAAGATGATGGGAAATTGGAGCTGGGGCAGCAAAGAGCCACCTAATGTTCTGAGGACTGGAAAAAATACCTTCTAGTGAGCTATTGAAAGAGCTCAACCTGATTAGCTTATCCAAAGAAGATTGAAAGGTGACCTAATTGAAGTGCCTTAATGGAGAGAAAAGATTGGGTATTTAAGGGCTCTTTAATCGAGCAGAGAAAGGCATAAGAAGACCCAATGGCTGGAAGGTGAAGAAAGACAAATTCATATTACAACTAAGGCACAAAAATTCAAACTGCGAGGATGATTCACCACAAGAACAAGCTACCAAGGAAAGTGGGGAATTCTCCATCTCCTGATGTAATTTAATGAAGACAAGATGCCTTTCTGGAATGTGTTTGTCTCAAAAGTAGCTCTTGTGTCCTACAGGAGGCCTGTGATACGCAGGGGGTCAGATTAGATGCTCTAATGGTCTCTTCTGGCCATAAAGTTGACTAATTTCTGAAAAACCGAGTGTAGCATTGGGAGCAGTGTCTGATGTTTCCCTGTCTAGTCGGCTTGCTGCCTAGAACGAACGCTCCTTGAGTGGGGTGATCCACAGGGAGTAGCTCAAACCTGCAAAGTGCCTGGCCAGGGGCAGGACATTGGCACAGCAAGGGAGGGGTGCAGCAGTGACATCACAAAGGCCTTTTGCAGGACCTCAGCCTATTGGTCAGAGGTGGTGACCTCACAGAGAGATGCTGACATCAGACAGGCAGGACAGGGGCGAGGGGCCAGGGAGACCTCAGAGACCCCTGTGGCTTTGCTTCAGCAAGTCTCCTCCTCCAGGTCTCTCTTTGAGGACTGAGAGAGTATTCGAGTTCACGGACGTGAGCACCAGGAGGAACCTCTTTCGAGTTTTCTCCTTCCCTTTTAGTGATTTTACTAGAAAACAGCCGTCCCTGTTTAGAAGGTAAGAGCCTCCTGGAGGTTTGAAACCTGTTCAGTCTGATCCACGTGGTGACAGTTGAATTCTAGGCATGGAAAACATGAGCTTAAGGAGGCAGAACTTTATTCTGCACCTGTGATTTTGTCCCTTAGAATCACTGGGGACATTAGGGTTTCTTCTTTTTGCTTCCAATCTTCCTCCCTCCTCTTTTTCTCTTGCTTCCTTTGTCCTTTTACCTGTTCCCCTCCCAACACCAGGAGAGGGGTGTGTGTGTGTGTGAGTGTGTTGCGGGGGAGTGCTCTGCAGCTCCCACTGTGGGAGGTCAACCCAAAAATATGGGGCTGAAATAGTGCTTGGGCAGTGATCCCATCAGTGACCTGGGCCATCCTTTGGGCTCTCTGGTGAGAACCCTCAGCCTCCCGTCCTCAGTCTGTATCCCTGATTGGCTGAGCAGGGGGTTATTGACAGGGACGAGATTCTGGTCCTTGGTGTTCTCTTTTAAGAACAAGTAAATAAGTCAGAACCAGTTCTATGTTTGATGAATTTTGCTGCTACTCTGCATTAATGGTCTCTGAGCAGTTCATGATACTCTCTAACATTGCAGTTCTCCTCAAATACTTGCTGAATAATTACTGTCACTGTTGTTGGTCTGGAGCTCATCAGAGCATTTTGTTCAGGTCATTCAATGTATGAAATTCAATATCCCATGGTTAGTTTGAAAATCACGGCTCTTGAGTCCTATTCCCAACTCTGCCACTGACTGGCCGTGTGACCTAAGACAAATCAATTCTCCTTTCTCCGCCTTAGCTTCTCCCTCTTTCAAGTAGGGATAATAATGATCCGCTCCTACCTACCTCACAGTGCGTGGAGGCAGGGTCGGCACTAGGATTTTGCCGCCCCAAGCAAAAAAAATTTTGGATGCCCCCACCTCAGCCCTGGGGTCCCCCGCCACATGCTCCTGCTGACCGAGCCCTGGGCTTCCCCCCCCCCACAGCCCCCGGCCCGCCCAGGCCTGGGCTCGTCCCCCCCCCCCCCCTACACCCCGTGCCAACACTATAGGTTTGTTCTCCCCATTCCGCCCAGGCTGAGCTGCTCCCATTTATACTCCGTCTCCAGTCGGAGCATGCCCAGAGAGGGTGAGGGTGTGGCCTCTTCAGCCCACATGGCGCAGTTAAACCTATCAGTGCCTGTGCAGGGTGGATGCACCTCATCACAGACAGCATTTCCCAAATTTTGGGATTAGGTGGAGATCTCTTCAAGAGTAACTTCCTGTAGGGACTGGGTCACAAACACCGTGGGAACCAACTACCTGGGCGTTTTCCTAGTTCCAAATCACTTGCTGTGGAATTCTATCCCTGGATCATCTAAGACAATATTGACTTAAACAACTGAACTACTCTGTGACCATGTGCACTAACTTCGGTCAGTTGCACCCATTTGGGGTCTGCTGCTGTTCACCTTTTCAGAGTGGAGATTTAAACATACGACTGTTTCTTTGATAATATGTCCAACAGCTTGGAGTATTCTCTCCTGCTGACTGAACTGCATTTGAATTTTCTCCATGTCATCATGCAGGGATAGGGGGAAAAACAAACCTGAAGTAAAAAAAATGGTAATTTGTCTGAAATTTCCCAAAAAATCTGAGCTACATTCTGTCAAACAAAACTAACATGCAGTTATATGACCAAGGAGCCTTCATGAAAGATAGAAAACCCATCTCACAGAGAGGTAGAAGACACTTTCATTTTAATTTAAAGTGAAATTCCAGACTAGGTTACATCTGATGTCTCAGAATCAGGATGAGAGATTCTCCCATGATCCAGTGAAACCTGCTTCACCCAGCGCTTTCTCATACATCCGACGAAGTGGGTATTCACCCACGAAAGCTCATGCTCCAAAAGTCTGATAGTCTATAAGGTGCCACAGGATTCTTTGCTGCTTTTACAGATCCAGACTAACACGGCTCCCCCTCTGATACCTTTCTCATTAGTGTTATTTACAGGAGTTTTAGCACCTTCATAACGGGAGAAAAAACAGTCGACCTTCCCAGAAGCGGCTTTGCCATTGAGGGAAAAGGGGATTTGAACGGTGTTTGGGATCCATTTGAAATCCCCTTCCAAGTCTGACACTTTCATCGCCTGCCAGACTGACTCTGATTTAGGATCAAAGACGTGTACAAGCACCATTCCCAAGCATGGACAGCCAAGAACATGACCCCACCAGACACGTTGGGAAGCGAAGGAATACGAAGGGGTGAACTGTGCATGGCTCAGGCACAAGGTAACAGTTCTGGGGTGATGGGGAAGGATGGAATGTCTGAGTCGCCCCATCTCCTTCCAGTGTCACAGAGCCTAAAATGACCCTTATTTCCCTGACACTGCTCCAGCTCTTCTTCATATTTAAATATATTTTAAATGAGGGAAAAAAAGTCAACAAAATAACTGCTGTTCTGCACAATCCAGGGTAATGTGAGAACAACTGGGAATGAGACAATCTCTCCTCAAAGAGGAACTTGACGTCTCTAACAGTAACTTTCCACTGGGAGGAGGAGTACAAATGTCAATCTCCAGGTTTGTTTAGAGAAGGAAATGTGATGATGGTTAGCTCAGACAGGAGGAAATGTGCAAGATAACTCCACCAACTATCCATGGCCCATGTCTTTAGTGCAAGAGTAGTTCTCTTTTTACATCAGGAAAGTGAACTCAAGCTAGCTAACTCCATGGCAACCACAGTGATGAGACCCAGGTAGATTTTATCTCAACGTAGCTGGTTGAAGACACCCCCCATCTCCCCCACCTGGGGTGATGACATTCCTGGTAGAAAGGACACACACTCCAATGACTCACAGGACAATGGAGTTGATACAAAGGACCACAGGATCCACCCCAAAGACAGGCGAGCTTCAAAGTGGGCAACTCATGTGTGGGAGCTGAGGAACTACAGTGTGCAAAAGATGCAAACAGCCTTAACACTCACTACTTGGGAACTTTCAAAAGAATTAAAGAAAAAATCTCCTGACAGCTCTAGAGAAGGTTTTTATGAAGTTTATCTCCTTTACGGATTCTCTGATGTTTAGAAAGGCCTGAACTATGAGTGAAGCTTTTCCCACACTCGCAGCATTCATATGGTCTCTCTCCGGTGTGGACTCTGTAATGTATAACAAGGGTTGAGCTCCGAGAGAAGCTTTTCCCGCACTCACTGCATTCATAGGGTTTCTCTCCTGTGTGGACTCTCTGGTGAGAGATAAGAGAGAAGCGGTGAGTGAAACTTTTCCCGCACTCACTGCATTCATAAGGTCTCTCTCCTGTGTGGATCCTCTGATGCATAGTAAGGTGTGAGCTCCAAGAGAAGCTTTTTCCACACTCGCAACATTCGTAGGGTCTCTCTCCTGTGTGGACTCTCTGGTGAGAGATAAGGGAGGAGAATTGACTGAAACTTTTCCCGCACTCAGGGCATTCATAAGGTCTCTCTCCTGTGTGGATCCTCTGATGCACAGTAAGGTTTGAGCTCCGAGAGAAGCTTTTTCCACACTCGCAACATTCGTAGGGTTTCTCTCCTGTGTGCGTTGTCTGATGAGAGATAAGGGCTGATCTCTGAGTGAAGCTTTTCCCGCACTTGCAGCATTCGTAGGGTCGCTCTTCTGTGTGGATTCTCTGATGAGAGTTAAGGGTATATCTCTGAGTGAAGCTTTTCCCGCACTCACAGCATTCATAGGGTTTGTCTCCTCTGTGTATTCGCTGATGCCTACTAAGGGCTGAGGTATGATTGAAGCTTTTCCCACACTCACAGCATTTGTAAGGTGTCTCTTTTGTGTGGATTATCTCATGTCGAATAAGGGTTGAGCGGTAGTGGAAGTTTTTCCCACACTCACTACACGTAGTCTCTCGCTTTTCCGTGAGGATTTTCTCCTGGGACGTAGTTTCCTTGAGGTCCCTGTGAGTTCCTGACAATTAATGGGTTCATCCACTCTCTCCTCTGAGTGGTTTCCCTGCTCTCTCTCTGGTCTGGGGTAATTTTCACCAGCTTTTCCCTGCTCACGAGGGCTGGACACGCTCCCTTTGGCTCTTCGCAGTAATTCCCCATGCGCTTCGGCGAGCTCAGCATCTTCCTGGTGAGGATTCTGCTCCTCGCTCTCCCTCACCACCCCATCACCTGCTAGAAGAGAGGAGAAATCTCAGAATTGGGGATGGAAAGGCAGAGAACAAACCCAAGTAAGTGCTGGAGAGACAGAAAATAAAAATCAGGGACTCAACTCCCCCTAACTCTTCCCCACAGGGGACAGTGGAGGATCAATTCTGCTCCCACCCAGGACCGGCCTTTAGGGGCCGTGCAGGTGCCCACCCAAGGGGGCGGGCGCAGGGTTTGGATTCCCACCTGACCTGCTGCCGTGAGGCTCGCTGGGCTGATGAACTCGGCACAGGGAGGCAGATATGCAGCTGCGTGGGGGAGTGGGAGAGACCTGAGCTGCAGGGGGAAATTGGACGACCAGCCGTCAGAGTCAGGTGACTGCTCCGGAGCAGAGGGGCCCCTCTCCGCCCTGCTCCACGTGTGCAGCTGCTGCTGTTCCTGTCCCCCCAACCCCGTTCACCCCCGGAGTCGCCCCGTCCACCCCCGACTGGGAGCATCCTCCTGACTGCTCTGCAGGGGGAGGTGCTGATTGATGGCGGGGTGATCCCCTCCCCCCAACCCAGGTACCCGATTTCCACTGAGCTGGGGTGACGGGACGGGGGAATCTGCGTGTGCTGCTGCCTCTCTGGGGCTGGAGCTGCCGGCAGCTGCTTGTGTCTGAACAAGCCTAGTTCAGGCTCCTGACCCTGAGAACTTTCTTAAAGAGACAGCGCGCTCACTTACTCAGGCACACACACACACACACACAGTCCTTTACACACTCCCTTCAACATTCACACACTCTTTAATATCCTCCCCTCAACACACACACACCAGGGCTCCCCGCATCCAGGTCACTTCCCCACCTGGGCTGTGCTGACACATCAGTGAGGACTGCATTCCTGTACCAAACAGTCACTGGAAGGGGGCAGACAAAGGCCTTTAGGACCAGGCATCCGTCACTGTCAAAAGATCATCTCCCTCCTGCAGGTCACTGGCAGCCTGAATTTGTTCGTTATCCTCCCAGAGTCTGGGGGCTGGAATCAGCAGTACCCAGCCCCTCCCTATGTAGCAGGAACAAACACAAACCTGGTCTTTAAAACAAGCTGTCCCCTTCCTTCTCAGGGAAGATTTTTCTGTGATTGAAGTTGAGCTTCAGTTCCCCTCTCCTAGGGGCGGGGCTGGTGTGGGGCCAGCTCCCAGTGAGATCTGTTTTCACCTTTGCCCCCTTTCAGTCACTCCGTATTTATCGGCGTATAACACGCACAGGCGTATAACACGCACCTTCATTTTAAGGGGGAAATTTCAGGAAAAAACTTAAATTTCAAATAAAGGACTTTGAAGCTTCTTAAGGTTCAGGGCCGGCTCCAGGCACCAGCCTACCAAGCAGGTGCTTGGGGCGGCGCCTTGGGAGGGGCGGCGGGCGGGCCGCGCCGTTCGCGGGAGGGGGCTCGGGCCGGGCCGCTCGGGAGGGGACGGGGCTTGGGCCGGGTCGGGCCACGCCGCTCGGGAGGGCAGGGGCTAGGGCCGCTCGGGGGAGGGGACGGGATCTCGGGTCGCTCGGGAGGGTCGGGGACTAAGGCCGCTCGGGGCTCGGGCCGGGCCGGGCCGCGCCGCTCGGGAGGGGCGGGGGCTAGGGCCGGGTCGGGCCACACCGCTCGGGAGGGCAGGGGCTAGGGCCGCTCGGGAGGGGGACGGGATCTCGGGCCGCTCGGGAGGGTCGGGGACTAAGGCCGCTCGGGGCTCGGGCCGGGCCGGGCCGCGCGCTCGGGAGGGGCGGGGCTAGGGCGGTGCTCCGCGGGTTAGGGCCGCTCGGGGGACGGGACGGGGTCTCGGGCCGCTCGGGAGGGCGGGGGCTAAGGCGGCTCTGGCCGGGCCGCTCGGGAGGGGGGCGGGGGCTAGGGCCAGGGCTGCTCGGGGGAGGGAGGGAGGACGGGGTCTCGGGCCGCTCTGGAGGGGCTCGGGGGCTAAGGCAGCTTGGGCCGGGCCGCTCGGGAGGGGGCTAGGGCCGCGCCGCGCCGCTCGGGAGGGGGGGGCTCGCGCAAGCCGGGCTCGGGGCTCAGGCCCCGCCGCTGGGGAGGGGCGGGGCTCGGGCCGCTGGGGGCTAGCCGCGCTGCTCGGGAGTGGGGCAGGGGCTAGGCGCCGCTCGCGCCGCTGGGGCGGCGCTTTCTTTTCTGCCTGGAGCGGCAGAAATCCTAGAGCCGGCCCTGTTAAGGTTATATCGGCGTATAACACGCACACATCATTTGCCCCCTATTTTCAGGGGAAAAAAGTGCGTGTTATACGCCGATAAATACGGTAACTCTGCTCCCAGCTGTCAGGCAGCTTCCAGCCCATCCACCCTGCTCATTAACTCTGTGGTCATGTGTCACTCCCTCTGCCAGCACTCACAGCTTGCAGGAAAGCTACTCCTGCCAGATGCATTGGTATAGTGGTGTGCATAAGTGCTTTCTAAGCAATTCATCTGGGTTTGATTCCCAGCCAATGCAATAATGGCTTTTCTCTTTTGTTGTTTCCTCATCTGGAAGTGGTACAATTTCAGTCACATTGTGTTACAATCACATTATCTATAGAATGAAACAATAAATGTGTCGAAGTCCAGCAGGTCATACAGGATGGAGGCACACAAGGGGCTGGAATGTGTCATCTGAGAAAGACAGAACCCTTGGAAACCTGCATCTCCCATCCCCTGGCCTTGCGTGTTATGATTCCAGCTGCGTGAGCTGTTTGTAGGATGTTCCTGCATGTTGGGGAAATGAAGTTTTGAGTCAGTTTTTGCTCCTGCAGATTCCTTTGCTGTTACAATTATAATGACATGAACAAAAGGGAGGCAAAATAAACATAAACCCCAAGTTGCAATACAGGTGGGGAAAGAGACGATCATGGTTAAGCCAAACACGTCAAAATAAAAATTAATACTAAAAAAGGGGAGGGGGGAAGAGATCAGGTATGTGGAGATCCCCTTGATATTTCAACGCACATTGTTAGAATCAAAGTTCAGACTTGACACTGGAAAACCCGCAACTACCTGTCTCTCTGAACACCTGTGATGAGCAAGATGGAGTTGGGACACCTGTTCTGCTTCAATCATTTATTGTCTCTCTGTTCTCTCCTTCGCCCCCCAATTCCTCGTCTCCAATGTCTCTGCCTTTCTCCTCTTACTCCCTCTCCCCTGCCCTTTCCAGGAACTCACAGTCTACAGCATTTAGGAAAAGCCAGAGCTCCCATGTTCTGCACATGAGCCTGTGTCAGAGGACGTGGGACCCCGGTCAGAACCAGTCACTGGATCAATATGACCCTTTATGGGCGACTTCTCTGCCTGCTCTGCAATTTACATCTTCCCCTCCCCCTCCCCCGCAAACAGGGTGGGGTACAGCTCTGACTGAGAGGCCCCACAGGAGAAACTTCAGCCCCAAAGACAAATTTGTGTGAAATGCTGAGAAGTGAAGAGCCCCCTTCCCCTCCCCCCAAATCCCCAGAACTCTAGTGTCACCCCCATGGCACCAGCACAGGGAACCCAGTGAGGTGGGGTTACAGAATACAAGGGGGAGGGAGCAGGGGAGAGAGGTGACAGGGAGTCTCTTGCTTTCCTTCTCTCTTCACTTTCTGTTCTTCTCTTTCCTTTCAGGAACTGCAGTCACAGCAGGGAGGGGTTTGTCTCTTTATTAGGGGTCCCTCTATGTCACGGAGGCTGCACAAGTCATAGATTCTGTGGCTTCTGCAGTGGCCACTGCGGCTGACTCCGTGGCTGCCCCAGCAGCTGGCCTGGGGGCAGCCTGAGCAGTGGTTCCAAGGGTGGCAGGAGCAGCCACAGCTCAGTGGCTCCTGGCACCTGTCCCGAGGTGGCCGGAGCAGGGCTGGCCCTGGGGCTCCCCGCACCTGGCAGCATCTGGAGTGGCAGTGGGTCCCCAGGGCTTCTCCCCCAGTACATGGTGCCACGGGCCCCCTGGACTCCCTGCGCCCACAGCTGGTGCCACGGACCCCCTGGGCCTCCCTCCCCAAGATTCAATGAGGGGTATTTATGGTATAAGTCATGGCCGGGTCATGGGCAATGAGCTTTTGGTTTTTGCCCGTGATCTGTCCATGACATTTACTAAAAATACCTGCGATTAAATCTTCGCCTTCCTCATTATCGATCAAATAAATCGAAACGCCTCCACCTGCAAGTGGATTTAGCCCAGGACCCTCAGAGTCAGCAGCTGTTACGCCCCCACTGAGCTCTCTGGTCAGGTGTCCTAGCGCTGGAAGCCTCCTGTTTAGATCCTAAAATAGCGTTTTTGCACCAATGGGGCTGAAATTTTGGACCGGACATTGTAGCTCCACCGTTATTTTACTGAATTGCTTCAAAACAGCAAGTCAAGAAAGTCTCCTAAGTGCCAGGCTCTCTGCCATGGAAACAGCTGCCCCTGCTCTGCAGGAGTCTGTGCGCTCCACACAGCAACGTACACACCTGCTCCGCACTGAAGGGGGGTCAGACAGTGACAGGGTTGGTAACACAAATACTTCATACTATTAACTACAGATACCTTCCTTTCTTTAACCCAGGATGTGCCAGTCAACTGGTAACCATGGTGTTATCTTCACCTTCAAATACCTCTCAGTACATTTTCAGTGAGCCCTCCACCCCCTGCCCTCCCTGCAGCCAGCCCCGCACCCCATGCCCTGCCTGCAGCCACCCCGCACCCTCTGCCCTGCCCATAGCCAGCCCCTGCCTCCAGCCAGCCCCGCACCCCATTCCCTGCCTGCAGCCCTGCACCCTCTGCCCTGCCCGCACCAGCCACGTCCTCCCTGCCCTGCCTGCAGCCAGCTCCACACCCCCTGCCCACAGCCAGCCCCTGCCACACCCCCTGCCCTGTCTCCAGCTAACTCCTGCTGCAACCCCCTGTGCCCCGCCCAACGCCAGCCAGCACCCACACACCCCCAGCTGTGCACACCCTGCCCTGTCTCCAGCCAACTCCTGCTGCACCCCCCTGCCTGAAGCCAGCCAGTCCTGCACTCCTCTGTCTCCAGCCCTGCCAACCCCTGATGCACCCCCCTGCGTCCCTGCCTGCAGCCAGCCTGCCCCACACACCCCTGTCTCCAGCCAGCCCCGCACCCCTTGCCCTGCCTGCAGCCAGACCTTACCTCCAATCAGCCCCTGCCCTGCCTCCAGCCAGCCCCATGTCCACTGGTGCCCTGCAGTTCCCAGGGCAGTAACCCTGCACACCTGCTTCAATGAGGGGGGCAGGGAGCAGCTGGGACCCCACATGTGCACACCCGAGGGTGACCAGACAGAGAGTGTGGAAAATCAGGACAGAGGGTGAGGGGTAATAGGATCATAGATAAGAAAAAGACCCCAAAATTGGGACATCTGGTCACCCTAGCACACCCCCAGGACTCCTGAGTTCCATTGCTGGGTTTCCTATTGGTTCCACTGCTGGTTGTTTTCCTTTTCCTGGGGGACTCTGGGCAAGTTGCTCCCCACTCTAGGGCTCCGTCCCCAGCAGGCAAATGGGGATTTAATACCTTCCCGCTATTGGAAAGTGCTGGGAGAATCCCCCAGCCAAAGCTGCTCTGACAGCGCTAAGCAGCATCTGACCATTTCAGGTCGGAGCGCACTGCCCAGGAGGAGGAGAGTCTGGCTCTGGGGTTTCACTTCAGCCCAGTCTAGAGGGAGGGGCCCAGCCATGGGGTTTGGCTCAAGAAGACCAAGTCTCCAATTCGTTAAGGGCGTTTTGAATTCCAATCCTGAGCTCCAAAGTGCTTGGTGTCAGTTGCACATTTTAGAACGATACTCTCCACTCCCTTTTCCAAATCATCATTCATACTGTTTACCCACCTCCACTAGGCCTGGAACCCTGCCAAAGAAGGAAAGAGGCTGGGTTTGGGATGATTTGTTTTTGACAAATCCATGATCCCTCGTGCTAAGAACCAAATTATCCTGTAGGTGCTGCTGACAAACTGAGTGTTTAAGAATGTATTGCAGTATCTCTCCAGCTATGGAAGTGAGGCTAGCTAGTCTGTAAGTCCCAGGGGTCTCTTTGTTCCCCTTTGAAAGATAGGTCCTGTCTTGTTCATGGATGGGAAGATGTTCTTTTTCAGGGATCTCAGACGAGAACTGGGGCACAACACCTGGTTTGTTAAGGCCACAAAAATGGAGGCAGGAACCTCTTCTCTCCTGCTGGCAAAGAACCCCAGGTACCTAAAAGACAGAGACTCACATCCCTGAATGGGCTTTAGAAAAGGCAATGGTTAAAAAGTTTGGCTCTGACCATTTCTTGTTTCCACAGACTAGACATTTTAGCAAACTTTAGAATTCCTTGGTGCTAAACACCGTGAAACTCCCCTTTCTCCTTCACACAGGGCTTTATCGCCCCTTATCTCACTCAGGCTCATGACTGCTCAGAGTTCGAGAACTGTCCCTGTTCCCATTGGGCAGATGGGGAGGAGCCTGAGGTACAGAGAAGGGAAGTGACCTGTCACCAGATGGATCAGACTGAACAGGTTTCACATCTCGAGGAGGCTCTTACCTTCTAAACAGGGACGGCTGTTTTCTAGTAAAATCACTAAAAGGGAAGGAGAAAACTCGAAAGAGGTTCCTCCTGGTGCTCACGTCCATGAACCCGAATACTCTCCCAGTCCTCAAAGAGAGACCTGGAGAAGGAGACTTGCTGGAGCAAAGCCACAGGGGTCTCTGAGGTTTCCCTGGCCCCTCGCCCCTGTCCTGCCTGGCTGATGTCAGCATCTCTCTGTGAGGTCACCACCTCCCCACCACCTTGGACCAATAGGCTGAGGTCCTGCAAAAGGCCTTTGTGATGTCACTGCCACACCCCTCCCTTGCTGGGCCAATGTCCTGCCCCTGGCCAGGCACTTTGCAGGTTTGAGCTACTCCCTGTGGATCACCCCACTCAAGGAGCGTTCGTTCTAGGCAGCAAGCCGGCTAGACAGGGAAACATCAGACGCTGCTCCCAATGCTAAACTCGGTTTTTCAGAAATTAGTCGACTTTATGGCCAGAAGAGACCATTAGAGCATCTAATCTGACCCCCTGCATATCACAGGCCTCCTGTATGACACAAGAGCTACTTTTGGGGCAAACACATTCCAGAAAGGCATCTAGTCTTCATGAAATGACATCAAGAGATGGAGAATCCACCACTTTCCTTGGTAGCTTGTTCCTGTGGTGAATCATCCTGACTGTTGAATATTTGTGCCTTAGTTGTAATATGAATTTGTCTCTTTTCATCTTCCAGCCATTGGGTCTTGTTATGCCTTTCTCTCCTCGATTAAAGAGCCCTTTAATACCCAATCTTTTCTCTCCATTAAGGCACTTCAACACTTCAGTGAAGTCACCTTTCAATCTTCCTTTAATAAGCTAAGCAGGTTGAGCTCTTTCAATAGCTCACTAGAAGGCATTTTTCTCCAGCCCTCAGAACATTTGGTGGCTCTTTGCTGCCCCAAACTCTAATTTCAAAACATCTTTTTCAAAGGAGGACACCAAAAATGGAGGCTATTCCAGTATCAGTCTCACTGATGCCGTGTCACCTCCTGTGACGTTATTGACATAATCTGTAACCATATATGCAGCAAAGAATCCTGTGGCACCTTATAGACTAACAGACGTTTTGCAGCATGAGCTTTCGTGGGTGAATACCCACTTCTTCGGATGAAAGCTCATGCTGCAAAACGTCTGTTAGTCTATAAGGTGCCACAGATTCTTTGCTGCTTCTACAGAACCAGACTAACACGGCTCCCCTCTGATACTTGTAACCATATAGATCACCGTTGCGACCGCTGTTCTATTTGTAGCCAATATTGTAGAAAGGTTGTAGCGTAAGGGGTCTATGGAAAGGTTCTGATTGGCTGATTATAATTATGCTATTTCTAGATGTGTATCATTTTATAGTTGACTTCATGAATTCCTGCTCAATTCCCCACTGGCTGGAGCATGGCTAGAGTGTGTCTGTGGTTAATGATGTTGCTGTAGATTGTTCGTTTCCAGCCTTGGCAATTCAGACAGTCCCTTTTCCCAACATATCTCCAGCACATCATTAGTTCCAATAACAGGGCAGCTTTTCTCTGGGGCACTGGGATTTTTTGGGGAGTTGGTGGCTTCTTTCTTTCCTCCCCTGGAGTAAACTCAGCTTTTTATTCCATGGTTCATGTTTTATGGAATAACAACATCAGCATGAAGAAAGAGGAGAGGGAATATCTCACTGCCAGGGCTGAAGGTGGCCACGTCCCTCTGTCTGACCATTGCCATTGCAGGAGAGAAGGTGTCAATGGAATCGAATGCCCTGGCTCAGACAAGAGACACAGGGAGGTTTTGCTGTTCATGGATCCATGCAAAGGAAATTGTGTCTCTGTGTGAAACTGAGGAGGAACATGAAATGCCCACAGGGTGGCGCAATGCCCTAAGCTAAGGCAGGAGGGGGAAGGAATGGGGCTGAGGAATGACTGAAGTGGACTCACCTGGGATTGAAATGACATTTGTTTGTGTCGGGCAGTGAGAAATGTGACATTAATTCAGATGCAGGATTGAGGCTTCTTTAGCTCCTTGTAAAACTTGAACTTGATTTCCCAGAAGGGAGAAATGGAAAGTCTGGGGCGGCCTTGAGTCCCTGGCTGGGTCTCCTAGGCAGTGGAAAACATCCCTTGTTTGGCCCTGCCAAGGGGATCGTGAAGAGTTGAGATGCCCCCTCGGCTTGGATCAAAGCGGGAGTTGGATGGAATTTATCACACAACCCTCCCTGCTCCCCAGAGCCCCACGGGGAGAAGCTAGAGAAGGGGGAGTCATTCCTCCCCTGCGCTCCCAGAAGAGCTGCTAGCAGGGACGCCCAGAGGTGGGGGCAAGTGGGGCAATTTGCCCCAGGCCCTGGGTCTTGCAAGGGCCCCCACAAGCAGGAGTGTCGCTGGGTGGAGCAGGGGGGGCTGCCACTCCCCCACTGAGCACATTCCCCCAAAGTGGCGCCTTAGTAGGAATTTGGAATAAGGTGGAAAGATCTGGAATTCCCCCCCCCCGCAGAGTTGATTGGCCGCCGGGGCCTGATTGAGCCGCTCCCATTGGGCCTCCAGCAGCCAGACCCCCCCTTGCACACACACACACACACACACACCACTGCCTCAGCACACTGCGGGGGAGGGGCTGTGTGCTGGCACGTGTTTAACGTTGGCTCCAGTGGCAGCCAGTGGCTCGAGCTGCCGGGTGGTAAGAGGAGTCCTGGGGGGCAGTTAGGGAGCAAGGGGAGGGTTGGATGGTTCGGGGGGGACTTTCTGGGGCCTGGGGCAGTCAAGGAACAGTGGGGGGGGGTTAGATGGGAGGAAGTCTGGGCCTCTGTCCAACAGCAAAACTGCAGCATAGAAAAGCAGCCGTCAGCAGGAAGTGCTATCAGCTGGCCGGCAGCCTGCACGGCCCCAGCCCGCTTGCCTGAGCTGTATTGTTAATGCATTTTAGTTGGAAGATGCAGCCTGAGTGATTTAAAGGCCCCAAACGCGGCTGAAAGAGCTGGGACAGTTGCAAGCTTTCTCTGCTGGGCTTTTCATCGGGGTCACACAATGCAAACCTGCTCGAGGCTCCGCACAAGAGATTTCTTGAGGCCGTCCATGCAGCTCACAGCTTAAGCTCTTCTAAGCTTGCAGCCGTGGCACAAAAGGATTTGGGAGCAGTTAACAATTCTCTGTGGTTAAGAGATTTTCATTTCCTGGGCCCTGCTACCCAATGCCACAGGGGAGACTGAGTGAGTAGCCCGGCTTGTCCTCTGCAATCCCTTCCCTGCTTCTTTCCCTTGTGTTTGCAAGGGTCTCATTAACATGCTGCATCCGAACGCCTCTCCCCAGGCCTTCCCTCCAGAGACACAGTCCTGGCTTCTCCTCCTTCCTCACTTTCTCCTTCTCTCCCTCTTTGTGGTTTTTCTCCATGCCCCGTCCCTGGTCTGTGCTCCCTCTCCACCCCATGCACTGTATTGAGCACGTCTCTGCCTCTCTTGTTTATGGGCCCTGTGCTGGGATGGCAGAGGCAGAGCTATTGTTGTGTTCTCTGCTGGGTCTGTTTGGATCAGACTCTAAAATCAAACGCTCCCTTTGCTAGCAGGATCCCTCTGCCTGCTCGCCAGGGCTTCTGGCTACACACTAGAGCCAGGTGCTAGGGCAGAAGCAGCTGCCCATGTACCCTTAATGGCAGGAGCTGTGCGTGGTCCCTGCCCCGCCCCCCCACACACACTTTGGATTATGGGGTGTGTCTTGGTGGCTGGTGGCACAGGAGGGGTGCAGGGGTTAGGGGTGAAGGGGGTGCAGGAGAGGGGCAGTGGCTGGTAGCACAGGAGTGGGCACAGGGGTTGGGGTGAAGGGGTGCAGGAGAGGGCAGTGGCTGGTGGCACAGGAGGGGTGCAGGGGTTGGGGGTGAAGTGGGGTGGGAGGGGCTGTGGTTGGTGGCACAGGAGGGGGTGCAGGAGTTAGGGGTGAAGGGGGTGCAGGAGAGGGGCAGTGGCTGGCAGCACAGGAGGGGGTGCAGGGGTTAGGGGTGAAGGGGTGCAGGAGAGGGGCAATGGCTGGTAGCACAGGAGCGGGCGCAGGGGTGGGGGGTGACGGGGGGCGGGAGGGCAGTGGCTTGTGGCGCAGGAGGGTGCAGGGGTTAGGGGTGAAGGGGTGCAGGAGAGGGGCAGTGGTTGATGGCACAGGAGGGGGTGCAGGGGTTAGGGGTGAAGGGGTGCAGGAGAGGGGCAGTGGCTGGGGGCACAGGATGGGGCGCTGGGGTTAGGAGTGAAGGGGTGCAGGAGAGAGGCAGTGGCTGGGGGCACAGGAGGCGCAGGGGTTAGGGGTGAAGGGGTGCAGGAGAGGGGCAGTGGCTGGGGGCACAGGAGGGGGCGCAGGGATGAGGGTGAAGGGGGGCAGGAGAGGGGCAGTGGCTGGTGGCACATGAGGGGGTGCTGGGGTTGGGGTGCAGGAGGGGGCAGTGGCTGGGGGCACAGGAGGGGGTGCAGGGATTAAGGGCAGAGGGGACACAGCGTAGGGGTTAGGGCACAGGAGGGGGCAGAGTTAGGGGTGGGGGAGGTGCAAGGGTCGGGAGTGCAGGAGCTGGGGGTAAAGGGGGAGGGGGATCGTCCAGGGGCGATGGGGAAGTGCCAAAGTACAAGGTTTACCCAGGGCACCATTTCCCCTAACGCTGGTCCTTGGTAACATTTCTTGCTGGGAGGGGGAGGGGAGAGACGAGGCGTTTTCTCTCTGTTTCTTTCCTCTCCATTTTCTGCTCCTTCCTTCAATTCCAGAAACCTCCCTT
Source organism: Mauremys reevesii (assembly GCF_016161935.1). NCBI lineage: Eukaryota > Metazoa > Chordata > Testudines > Geoemydidae > Mauremys > Mauremys reevesii. The sequence continues at coordinate 26,688,951 of NC_052636.1, read as the reverse complement.
GTGTGTCAGACGGTGCAGTGACGCCCTCCCCACCCCAGGCCTCTGGAGCCTTTGGAGCAGGAAGATCCCAGGAGCTGAGGATGGATCCAGGGGTGAGTAGCTGGCAGGAAGGAGTCCTAGCAGCTCTTCTGGGAGGGCAGGGGAGGAATGACTCCCCCTTCCCTAGCTTCTCCCCGTGGGGCTCCGGGGAGCAGGGAGGGTTGTGTGATAAATTCCTGTAACCCTTCTGCCCCTCTGAGTTGGCAGAAACAAGGGCCGGGTTCAGTATCTAGCGGTTCTGTTTCAATAACACAATGCAAAACTGGCTCGAGCCCCCACCCAGTGACCTGGGACAATTACATACCACCCCCGCCCCCCCGGGCGCCTCTAGGAGGCAATACTTCCCCTCTCGCAAGCAGGGAGTCTGAGCCGCTCCACTCCACCAGCCGTTCCATGAACCACTCCAGTGGTCCCTGCAAACTGCTCTGCTGGGGCAGCAAAGAGCCACCAAATGTTCTGAGGGCTGGAGAAAAATACCTTCTAGGGAGCTATTGAAAGAGCTCAACCTGTTAAGCTTATCAAAAGAAGATTGAAAGGTGACTTCATTGAAGTCTTGAAGTGCCTTAATGGAGAGAAAGGATTGGGTATTAAAGGGCTCTTTAATCCAGCAGAGAAAGGCATAACAAGACCCAATGGCTGGAATGTGAAAAGAGACAAATTCATATTACAACTAAGGCACAAATATTCAACAGCGAGGATGATTCACCACAGGAACAAGCTACCAAGGAAAGTGGTGGATTCTCCATCTCCTGATGTCATTTCATGAAGACTAGATGCCTTTCTGGAATGTGTTTGCCCCAAAAGTAGCTCTTGTGTCATACAGGAGGCCTGTGATATGCAGGGGGTCAGATTAGATGCTCTAATGGTCTCTTCTGGCCATAAAGTCGACTAATTTCTGAAAAACTGAGTGTAGCATTGGGAGCAGTGTCTGATGTTTCCCTGTCTAGCCGGCTTGCTGCCTAGAACGAACGCTCCTTGAGTGGGGTGATCCACAGGGAGTAGCTCAAACCTCCAAAGTGCCTGGCCAGGGGCAGGACATTGGCACAGCAAGGGAGGGGTGTGGCAGTGACATCACAAAGGCCTTTGGCAGGACCTCAGACTATTGGTCCAAGGTGGTGGGGAGGTGGTGACCTCACAGAGAGATGCTGACATCAGCCAGGCAGGACAGGGGCGAGGGGCCAGGGAAACCTCAGAGACCCTGTGGCTTTGCTTCAGCAAGTCTCCTTCTCCAGGTCTCTCTTTGAGGACTGAGGGAGTATTCGGGATCACGGACGTGAGCGCCAGGAGGAACCTCTTTCAAGTTTTCTCCTTCCCTTTCAGTGATTTTACTGGAAAACAGCCGTCCCTGTTTAGAAGGTAAGAGCCTCCTGGAGGTGTGAAACCTGTTCAGTCTGATCCATCTGGTGAGAGTTGAATTCTAGGCATGGAAAACACGAGCTTAAGGAGGCAGAATTTTATTGCACACCTGGATTTTGTCCCTTAGAATCACTGGGGACATTGGGGGTTGTCCTTTTTGTTTCACCTCTTGCTCCATCCACTGTCTGATCCCTCTTTTCTCTTTGTCTCTTGCTTCCTTTGTCCTTTCTCCTGTTCTCCTCCCAACACCAGGTTTTTTTCTCCTGCTGATAACCGCTCACGTTAACTGATCACTCTCGTTATAGTGTGTATGGCAACACCCATTTTTTTCATGTTCTCTGTGTGTATATATATCTTCCTACTGTATTTTTAACTGCATGCATCCGATGAAGTGGGTTTTAGCCCACAAAAGCTTATGCTCAAATACATTTGTTAGTCTTTATGGTGCCACATGTTCTCCTTGTTCTTTTTGCAGATAAATTAATGGAGGTTAAGTGCATTAATGGCTATTAGCCAGGATGGGTAAGGAATGGTATCCCTAGCCTCTGTTTGTCAAAGGGTAGAGATGGATGGCAGGAGAGAGATCACTTGATCATTACCTGTTAGGTTCAGTCCCTTTGGGGTACGTGGCATTGGCCACTATTGGCAGATAGGATATGGGGATGGATGGACCTTTGGTCTGACCCAGTATGGCCATTCTTATGTTCTTATGAAGGGAGGGGCAGAGCCCTGCAACAGAGTTTCTGTAGTGTAGTGGTTATCACGTTTGCCTAACACGCAAAAGGTCCCTGGTTCAAAACCAGGCAGAAACATAATGGCTTAATTTTTCCCAGCTCCTAGTGGCCTGTCCCTGCTGTTGTAGGAGCAGCAGTGATTTCTATGCTCAATAGGTCTGTTATACTTCCCCCATTCCCATTTTTGTCTCCTCTCCCTCTCTGAATGCCTGTGAAGTGGCTTCCCCCTCTCCCTCCGGCTCCCTCCTGCAATGCTTGTGGGATGAAGGGGCTGGTTGAACAGCTGGAAGATCAGAAGAGCTCCTAGATAGACAAGGTGTCTGGGACTCTCATTAGGCAGCACTCACACACCCAGAGCATGGACACTGCCCAAGGTGGAGTGTGACCCACCAGATGCAGCCAAGTCATCTCTAGTCGCAGGCCATGAGGAGCAGGTCCTTAAAAGGGGAAGGGGCCCTGTGCTCAGCTGTGCTCTCACAAGCTTGTACCTCCAGTGAATGCCCTTCGCCCCGACCGCCTGGCCAGTGGTTCACTGCATTGCAGTTCATTCTGCCTCGGGAAGACTTACCTTCATCGCACTGTCCATCACGGTGCTGGGGGACACTTACTTGGCAGAATCCTGTGCCTGCCTCTTGGCTTCCCAGTGGTGGCTATTTGCAGCCCAGGAGAAGAAGGATGGTTCTGGTGAAAGGAAGACAAGCAAAGCTCTGGGAGGAAATTTGGGTGTGGGCTCTGCGCTGGGGGTGGGGGTGGGGTGCAGGAGGGGTGGTGCAGCTCCCAAAGTGACCGGTACACACAACCCTCTGGCAGCAGCTCCTAGATGAGTGGGGCTGGGGAACTTCATGTGCTGCTGTCTGCAGGCGCTGCCCCCCCAGAGCTCCCATTGGCTACAGTTCCTGGCCAATGGGAGCTGCAGAGTTGGTGCTCGGGGCAGGGGCAGCACGTGGAGACACTCCCCCCACCCCAGGGGATGCTTGGACATGCCAGCCACTTCTGGGAGCGGCACGGAGGGACGGATGTAGAGTGGGCAGGGAGCCACCTTAGTGCTGCTGGCACATCTCTGCACACGCATTGGGGAGGGGAGCAGAGGGCCTCCATATCCTGCCTGGGGTAGGGGCAGAGCACGGAGCTGCCTCCCCTCCCGGGTCTATTCCAGGAGTGGGTGGGTGGGGTCTTTTGGCCTGCAAGGTGCAGCAGGTCAGACTAGATGATAACAATGGTCCCTTCTGACCTTAAAGGCTCTGAGTCTAAAAGGGAGAGGGAACTAAAGGAAATTAAAAAAAAATAAATAAACTAAGCATTGTAATACCAGGATGACTCCAACTGCTCATTATATAGTCCCACCCCTTTCTTCCTCCACTGGGTGTTTAATGACACTGATTCTTTCATTCCATTGATAAACTGATACAACATGACTGAAATCAAACCAACTCCCAGTGGAGGAATCATCACATCAGCTGGGAATTGAACCCAGGTCAACTGCTTGGAAGGCAGCTATGCTCACCACTATACCACCAATGCATCTGGTGAAAGTCTCTGATTTTTCACACTTGGTGTCTGGTCACCTTACTTCTCAGCATGAGGCGAATGTCTCTGTGGTCTCTGCCATTCATCGTGGGGAGTTTCCCCACTGATAACAGTTCTTGCTGGGTTGGGGATGGGAGAGAGAAGAGGCGTTTATTCTGTTTAATTCCTCTCCATTTTCTGTTCCTCCCCGTCCCTTCCAGGGTCCTCCCTTCCATTTCAGACTGTGCAGTGACACCCTCCCCGCACCCAGGACTCTCGAGCCTCTGGAGCAGCACGATCCCATGAGATCCTCAGTGACCAAGGGTCTTTTCCAACTTCCAGGAGACCCAGCTTGAGTCTAAAGGACGCTCTGTTCCTTCCTGGGGATCCTCTCTCCCTTCATGGAGATCAAGGTCATGAAGCCTCTGCCTTGCCTCCTGGGTCTGAATTAATGTCCCATTTCCCACTATCTGCTCGAAAGAAACAAGTTTCTAACCCAGGTGAGCGGCATTAATTCAGCTGGAATCCTTCACCCACATTCCTTAGGAGATACAGACTCTCTGTGACACAGACTGACTGGGGTTCATCTCTGCATGTCCCCAATGGGGAAGGAAAGACACTGAGGGGGAAGGAAGAAGATGGACAGAAGGAGTCAAATGGGGCTAGACCAGAATAGGACATTTTCTGCCTGTTAAAATGTACTAGACTCTAATTGCTTAAAACAAAACAAAAACCCACCAGCTTCTGTTTGAACCATCAGCTTTTCACAGAGCAGCCAAAGCGGCGAAGCACAGACACACATAACCACCGACAGCCCAAGTTTGTCTAAGAAGCACCTATAGTGGCTCATGCAGGGGGAAATACAGCTGTGGGTGTGAGTTCAGGCCTCACCCAGAGTGTTGGTTTTCATTAGCCACGGAGCTTCCCCTACTTGCTTTGCCCAATTCACATGGAAAGTGCCATAGGAGGGTGATGAGAGTAAATTCTAAACTCTGAAATGCGGAGGTTGGCCCAGAGATTGGGAAAAGGGGTTTGAAGAGAAAAAGCTCTAAGAGTATAAAACCAGACAGTCTCCAGGGGCAGGTTCGGTACAACGCCTCAACAGGGAGCCATTCGGGGGAGGGGGTTTCACTCCCTCTGTTAAATGTCCTGAGAGGTATTTTAAGGTGAAGATAACACCAGGGCTAACAGGTGACTGGCACGTCCTGGGTTAAAGAAAGGGACCTGGGTTAATAGTCTGAAGATTTGTGTCACCGTCACTGTCTGACTCCCCTTCAGTGCGGAGCAGGTGTGTACGTTGCTGTGTGGAACACACAGACTCCTGCAGAGCAGGGGCAGCTGTTTCCATGGCAGAGAGCCTGGCACTTAGGAGACTTTCTATACTTGCTGTTTTGAAGCAATTCAGTAAAATAACGGTGGAGCTACAATCTCTGGTCCAAAATTTCAGCCGCCCCTGGTGCAAAAACGCTATTTTAGGATCTACATCGGAGGCTCCTGGCACTAGGACACCTGGCCAGAGAACTCAGTGGGGGCGTAACAGCTGCTGACTCTGAGGGTCCCGGGCTAAATCCACTTGCAGGGGGAAGTGTTTTGATTTATTTGATGGATAATGAGCACCAGCTACCAGGGGAGAAGCCCTAAGAGTCGCTGCCACTCCAGCTGCTGCTAGGGCAGGGGGGAGCCCCAGGGGGCCAGCTGCTGCTCTGGCCACCCCTGAAGTGCTGCCAGAGGCCACCAGGCTGTGGCTGCTCCTGCTGACCTCGGGACCACTGGTCAAGTGGTCCCCAGGGCCAGCCGCATTGGCCGCTGCTTGGGCGGTCCCTGGAGCCAGTTGATTGAGTGGCCCTGGAGTCAGCCACTGTGCCCACTGCAGAAGTCACGGAGGTTGCAGGAAATCACAGAATCCGTCACTTCCACCACCTCCGTGACAGACACGGAGACAAATCCCTCCCTGCTGTGACTGCAGTTCCTGGAAGGAAAGAGAAGAACAGAAAGTGATGAGAGAAGAAAAAAGAGAGATTCCCTGTCACCTCTCTCCCTGCTGCCTCCCCCCTTGTATTCTGTAACCCCATTTCACTGGGTTCCCGGTGCTGGTGCCATGGGGGTGACACTAGAGTTCTGGGGATTTGGGGGATGGGGAAGGGGGCTCTTCACTTCTCAGCATTTCACACAAATTTGTCTTTGGGCTGAAATTTCTCCTGTTAGGCCTCTGTCAGAGCTGTACCCCACCCTGTTTGCGGGGGGGGGGGGGAGAGGGGAGATGTAAATTGCAGAGCAGGCAGAGAAGTCGCCCATAAAGGGTCATATTGATCTGGTGACTGGTTCTGACCGGGGTCACACGTCCTCTGACACAGGCTCATGTGCAGAACATGGGAGCTCTGGCTTGTCCTAAATGCTGTAGAGTGTGAGTTCCTGGGAAAGGGCAGGGGAGAGGGAGCAAGAGGAGAAAGGCAGAGACATTGGAGACGAGGAATTGGGGGGAGAAGAAGGAGAGAACAGAGAGACAGTAAATGATTGAAGCAGAACAGGTGTCCCAACTCCATCTTGCTCATCATAGGTGTTCAGAGAGACAGGTAGTTGCGGGTTTTCCAGTGTCAAGTATGAACTTTGATTCTAACAATGTGCATTGAAATATCAAGGGGATCTCCACATACCTGATCTCTTCCCTCTCCCCTTTTTTAGTATTAATTTTTATTTTGACATGTTTGGCTTAACCGTGATCGTCTCTTTCCCCACCTGTATTGCAATTTGGGGTTTATGTTTATTTTGCCTCCCTGTTGTTCATGTCATTATAATTATAACAGCAAAGGAACCTGCAGGAGCAAAAACTGACTCAAAACTTCATTTCCCCATCATGCCGGAACATCCTACAAACAGCTCACACAGCTGGAATCATAACACGCAAGGCCAGGGGATGGGAGATGCAGGTTTCCAAGGGTTCTGTCTTTCTCAGATGACACATTCCAGCCCCTTGTGTGCCTCCATCCTGTATGACCTGCTGGACTTTGACACATTTATTGTCTCATTCTATAGATAATGTGATTGTAACATAATGTGAGTGAAATTAAACCACTTCCAGATGAGGAAACAACAGAAGAGAAAAGCCATTATTGCAGTGGCTGTGAATCAAACCCAGATCAACTGCTTGCAAAGCACCTACGCACACCACTAGATCACCAATGCATCTGGCAGGAGTAGCTTTCCTGCAGACTGTGAGTGCTGGCAGAGGGAGTGACACATGACCACAGAGTTAGTGAGCAGGGTGGATGGGCTGGAAGCTGCCTGACAGCTGGGAGCAGAGTTACCATCCCAGAGTGACTGAAAGGGGGCAATGTTGAAAACAGATCTCACTGGGAGCTGGCCCCACACCCGCCCCACCCCCAGGAGAGCTCAACTTCAATCACAGAAAAATCTTCCCTGAGGAGGAAGGGGACAGGTTGTTTTAAAGTCCAGGTTTGTGTTTGTTCCTGCTACGTACGGAGGGGCTGGGTAGTGCTGATTCCAGCCCCCAGACTCTGGGAGGATAAGGAACAAATTCAGGCTGCCAGTGACCTGCAGGAGGGAGATGATCTTTTGAGAGTGACAGACGCCTCCTCCTAAAGGCCTTTGTCTGCCCCCTTCCAGTGACTGTTTGGTACAGGAATGCAGCCCCCACTCCTGGGTCTCTCCTGGGGAAATAATGTTTCTGTGCAAAACACCAAAGCTTTTAACAGAAAGGAAGAAAAGGAAATGGCCACATGATGGGACTAGGACATAAAGAATGAAACACAAGATCCTTCTCCATGTGCATTGACTTTTAACCTTGTTTGTGGTGGTGTTGTATCCATGCTGGTCCCAGGGGTCCTCTGGGGCGCCGGGCATTGGCCACGTTCGGGAGAGTGGGTTAGATGAACAGGTCTGACTCAGTGTGGCTGTTCTTATGTTCTAACTGCTGGTTATGGAAGAGACGCCCTTCCAGGCTACACAGAACTGAAGAAGGGTGCTGGGTTAGCTCCACAGCTTGTCTCTTTCACCAACAGAGGTTGGTCCTCTTACCCTCACCACCTTGTCTCTCTTGGACTCTGAAAAGTGCTTTCTCTCCACTCCCCTTGGAGAGACGTTAAGTTTCCCTTTGGGCAACTATCAGGCTGAAGCAATTGTATTGACTGTGACACTAGAATTGAAGATTTAATATTATAAATAAATGAGTCTAAACCTGAGGTTCTGGTTTTCACATTGGTTTTTCTATCTCCGTTCCCAATTCTCTTCTAGAAAGGCCTCCAGGACGCCTGCCGAGCCCAGCAAAAGTGGCCAGGAGAAAGCCCACACTGCTGCTCTTTCAGGTAGTTGAAGGCTGCTATCAAACCCCCCTCACTCACTCAGTCCCCAGTCTGTGGCAGTGCATAGGATTCTTCCATCCTAAGTGCAGGACTCTGCACTTCTCCTTGTTGAACCTCCTCAGATTTCTTTTGGCCCAATCCTCCAATTTGTCTAGGTCGCTCTGGACCCAAACCCTGTCCTCCAGCGCTTGGGTTCTTTACATGCTTTCACAGAGCAAAGAGCACATGTTCCATGATTTCATAGGGCAGAGTTTTGTGCTATCGGGAGCTTTCCCTGTGTGGATTTGACAGGTGGATCAACACAGAGACACATTGTGACCCTTCTCAGGGTGCTGAGGGCTGTGAGTCTCCTTGTTGCCACCTGCCACAAGGAAGAGGGACTTTTGCATTTGGAAGCTGGATGTTAGTGACCAAACTCACCAGCCTGCTGGAACTCAAGGACCCTCCTCTGAGCTACAGCAGCCACCTTAACCCTTTAGTTCCTTCAATGTGTCCCCCTCTGGGGTCCAGCCCGGATCACCAACTACTCGGTGAAATCCCAGAACCTCTCTTCCCCAAGTACCCCAGGTTACTAGTTTTACTGTGGACCATTGCTACAGCACCTGAGTACAGTTATCGAACAAGCAAAAAATTTATTTAACAACGGATAGAGATTTAAACAAACAAACGTGAGTGATGGAAACCAACTGTTACCAACTAAACAAAGGCAGAAAATGATAGAATAGAAAGGCCAGCACAAAAAACAGAGAGAGGAACAATAAGATACTAAAAGGACAATGGTTGGAACTCTCCATTTCTCTCAGTCTTTGGATTGATGGGTACTAGAGCTGTAACAACAGTTGAGGAACCAGGGTAAATTAAATCTAAGGTTTGAGCTGCTAGTGAAGCATTTCCCACACTCACTGCATTCATAGGGCCTCTCTCCTCGTGGATTGTTTGATGCCTAATAAGGTGTGAACTGCGATTGAAGGTTTTCCTGCACTCAGTGCATTCATAGGGCCTGTCCCCTGTGTGGATTCTCTGATGTCTAGAAAGGACTGATCTTTGAGTGAAGCTTCTCCCACACTCACGGCATTCAAAGGGCCTCTCCCCCGTGTGGATTCTCTGATGTTGAGAAAGGTCTGAGCTGCTAGTGAAGCGTTTCCCACACTCAGGGCATTCAAAGGGCCTCTCCCCTGTGTGGATTCTCTGATGAACAGAAAGGGCCGAGCTGCTAGTGAAGCATTTCCGACACTCACGGCATTCATAGGGCCTCTCTCCTCTGTGGATTGTTTGATGCCTAATAAGGTGTGAAATGCGATTGAAGGTTTTCCTACACTCACGGCATGCATAGGGCCTTTCCCCTGTGTGGATTCTCTGATGTTTAGAAAGGTCTGAGCTGCTAGTGAAGCTTTTCCCACACTCACTGCATTCAAAGGGCCTCTCCCCTGTGTGAATTCTCTGATGTTGAGAAAGGTTTGAGCTGCTAGTGAAGCATTTCCCACACTCACGGCATTCATAGGACCTCTCTCCTCTGTGGATTGTTTGATCACTAATAAGGTGCAAACTGCGATTGAAGGTTTTCCCACACTCAGTGCATTCATAGGGCCTGTCCCCTGTGTGGATTCTCTGATGTACAGAAAGGGCTCAGAAGTGAGAGAAGGTTTTTCCACACGCACTGCATGTATTTTTTCTCTTTCACCTGAGGATATCCTGCTGTGTTGTGGTTTCCATGAGGACCTTCTGAGTTCCCCAACAAGAAATAAATTTATCCACTTTCTTCCCTGGCTGGTTTCCTTGATGTGTTTTTGGTCTGTGCTGAATCTCCCAGGGTTTTTCCTGCTTATGACTCCTGGACACATTCCTTTTTGATCTTTGAGATAATGCTCTGTTTTTACCCACTGGCTCAACATTTCCAGGCTGAGAATTCTGCTCCTCTTTCTCACATGCCATTGCATCACCTGCTGTGATAGAGACAGAAACCTCAAACAGGGATGGAAAGGGGAAGACCAAACCAAAACAAGTGCTGAGGACAGGTCAAATAAAAATCAGGAGCTGAACTCCCCCAAACTCTTCCCCCAAGTAGGAGAGAGGAGGATGAATTCAACCTTCACATCCCATCCAAATACGCAGGGGAAGGGAGGAAGCCACTGCCTGGTGTCTGCTAGGATCTATAGGAATCCATGAACTATATTTACCCTGAGGATACGACCCCTGCTAGGGATAATAATGAACTGAGAGACCTCCCCAAGGGCTTTGTTGGGTATTCCAGATGTTTCCTTCAGGCACTTACAGATTCTGAGGTGGTTTAATGTTTCCTCACCTGTGCAGGAAGATCTCAGGATCTCTCTTTCCTCTGACCGCTGGAGGTGTGGGACCCATGGCTCTTCCCCTTGTTCCAGCTGGGAGATCACATCAAGTTGGAAAACTAGAAACCCTGCTCAGATGAAAGAAAACAAAGGAGTCCAGTTGATTTCATAAGACTTGGTCTAAAAAAACATTCTATTAATTTAACTTCAGTGCTTAGTGTGACCTGGTGCGGCAGGGGCAGTTCTCACTGAAAATGCCAAAGTTAGGGCAGGCTGAAAAAGGGAGAGCAGATGCTCCCAAAACTGCTGGTTAACACTGAAGTTAAACTCACTGACCAGTCACCAACTGGGTTATCGAGAAGCTGAAAAAAGAAATCACAGGGCCCCCTTTATTGCATCCCAGTTCTCTGGCTCCTAATCAGCAGCGAGGTCCAGTACAGTGAGAGGTTATTTAAAAACTCTGCTCACATAAACAAAGTGTTCCTCTGACCCCAAAGGGTCAGCCACATCACCAGGTCAGTATAGGTTTGGATATTACCCAAAATTCCATCCTTCCAGCCAATCCTTTAGCATCTAAACTAAAGGTTTAAACGAAAGAAAGACAGAAAGAAGTTAAATGGGAACGCAGTCAGATACATTCCAAAATGGATATATCAGGTTCTTAGCAGTATTGGTGAATTGCTGGCTTGAAAGTCCGTCTGGAACACATCCATAGCTTGGATGGGTCATTCAGTCCTTTGTTCCAGGGTTCAGTTTGTAGAGAAGTTGCTCCAGAGGTAGGAAGGGGGATTGAAGACAAAATGGAGATGATGCAGCTGCCCTTTACATTCCTTTTGCCATGTGGCCTGTACTTCCTGTGTCCCAAACACAAGCTTCACAGCACGTGGCATGGAAAAGCCTTGGAGTTCTCATTACACAGGCATACCCCGGCATGTCTTGCTGACTCAATAGGTGTATCTCCTTGATCCTTTCCATGGGCTCATTGTACAGCTGATGACCCTGAATGGGCCATCAAACAGGCTAGGCAGTGTTTATGCCAATATGTCTGGGGGTGTCACCCAGAAACACTGCACAAATCTGGAAATACAGATATACCCCACATATCTATAACTCACAATACAAAGGTGATACAAACATAGAAACAAAATTACCATACTTGGCAAATCATAACATTTTCACTGACACTTGGCATGGCATATCTAGCACGATTCATTGCAAATTTATCAGATTATATTATTATTTTATTATTAATACCAAAGTGTCTCACAATTCCATACAGTGTCACACTTGGTAAACCAGTGAATTCCCAGGACCAGTTCCCCAGGTCCTTGAAGACACCGAACGCTGTGCTTATGAGGGATTGAAATACCCATATATCTGCTGGGAACACACACACAGACACTGTGTCAGTCTATACCCCTGTGTTCACTCTTCTAGAAAATTATGATCAATTTTGTACGCAGTATGGCTTGTGAGGTATCATTTGAAAAGGCATAACCTACTGAATATTATCCTCCTGTTAAAATGTGTAGTAACACTATGTAAAGTTATGAGATTTTACAGTATGAGATTACTGAAAATGTTACAATTCTGGGGAACACCCACAGAGCAGTTCCTCAGAGACAGCAAGGCAAACAGCTGGTCAAACAGCCATTCTCCTGTAGGGGGAAGGTGTGAAGAAGACATTTACATTCCATCACAGGGACCTCTTGAAGCTGTTGTGGAAAACAACCACACGACTGATTTTGAATCAGCTCAGCCTGAGGTTCTTTTCTTAGTTAAAAGTGCGCAGGGGGCGACAGCTATTGGAATACTGTCCCCCTGAGCTAAAAATCACACAAGCCTTTTAAAGCTTAAAACCCCAAACAACGACACATATGTTGCACGTTAATTACCTTATTTGGAATATATTGCAAAATATGATGCAAGCAATGTTGGAAATAATTAAGAAAGGGATAGCTATGACAGAATATATCATATATTATAATCATAAAAACAGCAAATAAATCCATGATAGACCCACATCTTGAATACTGCATGGAGATGTTGTCGCCCCATCTCAAAAAAAGATATATTGGAATTGGAAAAGGTTCAGAAAAGGGCAACAAAAACGATTAGGGGTATGGAACAGTTATGCCAGACCCAACCCCCAGTTTCACTTGAGCAAACAGGAGATATTTGACACTGTGCGATAGGGCTCCTGTGCTCTGTTCCCAAAGTGTTCTGCAGCAGGGGAGGGTCTCTGGCAGTGTGTGTGTGTGTCACTGGCATATTGGGGTGATGCTGAAACAGGACAGAGTAGAGGTGGCATTGTGGGGCTGGCATGAACCTTTTCTCTTCATTTCCCCTTCCAAGAACCGAGGGGACAGGAACCCTTACCCAGCGCGGTCACATTCTCATAGTTCTGCTGCATGACATCCCAGTAGAGGGCTCTCTGAGTGGGGTCCAGCAGAGCCCACTCTCCCCTGGTGAAATGCACAGCCACCTCCTCGAAGGTCACCGGCCCCTGAAAGAGCAAGAGTCCAACACTCAGGACCTCTTTCCCCACTCACAGCCCCACTATTTATGGCAGAGAGGAGCCAATCAAATGGAAGCTCTGGGTGGATCCCACTCAACAGAGTCCAACCCCCACCCCGCTCAGAGTATCCAGCAAATACCAGGATGAGGGGATGAAGAGAGAGCCCCTTGTCTCTCCCAGCAGATCCATCACACACCTACTGGCCACTGACCGATAGAGGAGATGGAGCCCCTAGCAGGGTCCAGGGAGAGCTCCCTGGTAGGAAGCCCAATAGCCTCTTCATTGTGAGGAGTGGGATATGAAGGGAGAGGCAGCTCCAATAAGCCTGACTCATGGGTGCCCCCTTCATATCTCACAGCAGCCGCTGGTTAGTGAGCTCAGGCTCCAGCACTGGGAGTCTGGTCAGTTTGACTAGCTCCATGTAGGTGGGCTATTTTCTTTCTTCACAGATTAGGGCATTTCCACCTCCCAACCTCCTGGGTCTGTTCCTAGAATCTAGGGCACTTATTAAATAACTCCCAGCAGGTTTGCCACACCCTGGCCTCCTCCTTTCCCCACACTGTGAATTTCCTGCCCCGCTCCAACCTCCAAACCAGACTGTGCAAACCTTCCCATCTCCGGTGTATTTGCTCTCCCTCTCCTCCAGCAGGAACCCACCAGCAACCCCCCGATAATCTCTACCTGAGTTGGCTCCACTGCAGCCATTTCTCTTCCCTGTCCCACGCCAGGCTGGGATGAGCTGGAGGAAAACATGGACTCCATTCTGCAGCCTGTCTGGGGGAGAAGGGCAGTTGTGGGCATCTCACAACCAGTTTTAGTCAATTTCACATCAGAATTCTCCCAGGCCCTTTCCCTGCACATAGACATCCTAGATTCTGCCATGCTGGGAAATGCTCAATCTGTTTATTACCACGTAGTCCTGGCCCCTGCTGCCAGGCTAAGCCCACAGAGACATTTTTAACCTCCCTTCTCCGTCCCCTCACCCTGTAACAAAGTCTATGAACACAAGGCTAGAAAAGAGCAGAACCAAAGGAGTCACTGTGGGGGATTCCCTCAGACACTGACCCCACGGCAGCCACATCCCAGCAGGGGGAATATGGAGTCAGGAACTGGCTTTTCCTCTGTCTGATCCTTGTTTTGTTCACTGGAAAGTGGTTCTGCCCAGGGATGCAGCAATACATGTGTCTGGGTGGAAATCCCTCCCCCCTCATTTCTCCCACTGCCCCTTTCAGTCTCTCCTTCCCCTGTCCTCTCTCCCTGCCCCTCTGGCTGGGAAAGTTCCATTCCTGGGGGCTTTGCTCTCCCAGGGCTGGATTTTCGCCTGGCAATTGCTACTGGGAGGAGAAACGAGGAGGGGCTGTTTGTGCAGAGTCACTTTCTTGCCAGTCCCCAGCACTTTCCCTGAGGTCTGTCAGTTACCTGGAGACTCTGGCTCAGAATTTAGTATTAACAGGGCCCAGGGCTGCCCTAGGGGGCTAGGACCAGCTGGAGAAAGTCATCCCCTGGGCCGGGCAGAGAAGCAGCTTTAATTCAGGTCACTTCCCAGCACAGAACCCCGCTGATCTCCCAGATCACAATGGAGGCTGCAGCGTCTGACCCAGGAAGCTGAACCCCAGTATCCTGAGGAGAGAGGGACAGCCCCACTGTCGATCCGGAGTCACTCCTTGTCTTTCCATACATTGACTCTGGATTAACAATGGTCTCAATGAAACCAGAGTTCAGAAAGACTGAGTCCAGAACGCTGGGGAAGGGACCATTGTGTGGCAGTGCTGACCCCGCTCCCACCTCCCTCATCCCCCAGATCCAGGACAAGGACTGGACAATGGACTGGACAATCTAGGACAATGGAACTGGAAGTTCCTGCAGTTTTCAAGAGGGGAGAAGAGCAAAAATCTGTGATTTCACCTCACAGTGTTTGATAAGTGGCTAGAAAGTTATCACGGTGACTGGGCCTGGCCGGGGAATGTCGGGCAGTGCTTGGAGCCAGGATTCTGGCATAAGCTAATCAGGGAGAAGAAGAAAGGTCAGGAGCAGCCCCCAGAGCCCCAGCCAGCCCCCACCCCAGATATTCCCTGGGACCCAGCCCCCAGAGTCCCTGGCCAGGGACCTCAGATACCCCTCAGAGCCCCACCGGCCAGAGAACCCCACCAGACCTTCATTTCCAGGTTGGGAATCTGAAAAGGTTCCCCCCAACAAGAGACCCCAACAGCTAGAGACCCCCCCAAAAGGGACCCCCACTGGGAACTCGGTCCCTCACTGCCTGCCTAGGATCCCCCCCCCACCGCCCTCCAGCAGGATCTGCCCTGCCCTTTGCCTGGCACCCCTCCTCCCCCTGCGGGATCCTGGTGCTTTACAGGGGCACCCCTGGCCTAGCGCCGGGGATTCTCCCACACACACTCTGTGCACTGGGCATGGCAGCGATCCCAGGAGTCTGCGGGGGAAGCCCAGACAGAGCCCCTGGCACAGCACCAGGCTCCCTCTAACCCCCTGTCCCACCTCCCCAAGAGACGCCCACCCCGGCTGTTCTGCAGCCACCAGGCCCCCAGCAATACCCACCACCAGGACCCACAGCCTCAGGGCTGGGCCCATCACAACCACCCCTGAAACCCCAAATCTCCAGAACCCACCAACCTCACTAGGGTACCCCTGCCCAGCCACCCAGAGGCCTCCCCCACCACAATCCCCCTTCAGCTGCTATCTCCCCCCACAGCCCCACCCCCACCCAGCAACACTGTTACCCTCACAGTGCCTGAGAAGTGGATAGAAAGTGACCACCGCCCCCTGCTGGCCAGTCACACAGGCAGAGGGAGCCCTGGGGGATGTCTCTTGAACTGGAGTATGGAAGGCCTGGAGGGACAAAATAGGTAAGAAATGTCCATGCCTGTCACTAGCAAATAATGGCCACCCTGGATCCACCCCAGAAGTGGCTACATCTTAGCACTGTGGGAAGCAACCCCTCACCAAGGCCATTTGCCATGGGGTTTAGGATACTTCTCAACTCACACTGCACTCAGAGTGACCTCCTCATCCCATGCCAGCTGGAGAAAAGAAAAGGGTCCAGCCAACTCTCCCATTAATAGCTGGGAACCACTGATCCCCAAACATGGGGAGGCCTCTGGCTTTGATGGGTATTAAATATCTGGCTGGTCTCTTTCTTCAGCAAACATTTTAACAGAGATAAAGGAGGGAACAAATGATCACAAAGGAGTCGGGAAAGATGATCTCTGGGCAATTTAACCCCCTACAACATCCAGGATGGAGAAGAACTCAGGGCAACAGGTTCCCTCGAAGGAAGAAGTTGCTGGGATTTAGAAATATGGGGAACAGCCCCAAACCTGAGAGGATTTTTAACTGACATTTGATAATGACACAGAAAGAGGCAAAACCTGAGCTTTGAGAGCAACGTTCAGAAATGAAAGAGTTCCCAATCTGAGAGATTTTGGATCCATTTTGCAAATTATAGAGAGGAAAGTGGAAAATCAGAGGGATTTTATATCAGTTGTCGATAGGAGGCAAAATCTGAGTGTTTCACATCAATATTTGATAAATGAATAAAGAGGAAATGGGCAACATTTGCAAACATTTTACATCCAGGTTCAAGAATCTGAGAAAAGGTGTAAATCTGAGATTTTCTTGGTATTTTATAATTAGAGAGACAGGGGAAATCTCAGGGCATATTCAATTAGAAACAGACAACTAGAGAGCAGTGGGGCAAATGTTTAGGTTATTTTATATGAACCTTTGAGATTTGCACAGAAAATGTGTCACAAACTGAGTATTTGGTAACATGAGAGAAAAACACCAAGATCTGAGGGGATTTTATATTGCTGTTAACGAACTAGTGGAAAAGGGGGACTGTTGAACTGGATTTTATACAACTGTCCAATACATAAACACAAAGTGATGGTTCCCCCCACCCCCACCATTGCCATGGGCAGCAGGGAGCCCTGTGTGGAGCTGATTAAAAGGGAGCGGGAGGGGGAGCTGAAAGGTCCCTGGATAAAGGAAGGGGGCAGCAGTGGGGGACGGGCGGGTGACTGGCAACTGATGGTTGGGGGCAACTGTGTTGGTAGTTAGGGGGCAACAACTGGGATTGGGAAACGGGGTCTGGGCAGTCCCCACGGGGGACACGTGCGCCTCCCTTCCAGCGATGAGCTGCTAAAATCTTAACAACCGGTTCCCTATAAAAAGTTCTGATTGAAGAGATGTGCCACAGTATGGATTTTTTGTACCAATAGGGTTACCATACGTCCGTATTTTCCCGGGAGGAATTTTTAAAATTTACCACCCAGACAGCGATTTAAGAACCTAAAAGCCTGACATCACTGGGAAAATACAGATGTATGTTAACCCGACCTACAGTTCTTTTTTACAAAGATGGGCCTGAACTAGAACTGAGCTCCATTTCCCATGTGTGGGTCCCCGCCACTCCCTGGGGTGTGCTAGGGTGACCAGATGTCCCAATTTTATTGGGACAGTCTCAATTTTCGGGTCTTTTTCTTATATAGGATCCTATTACCCCTCACCCCCTGTCCTGATTTTTCACACTCGCTGTCTGGTCACCCTCGGGTGTGCACATGTGGGGTCCCAGCTGCTCCCTGCCCCCCTCATTGAAGCAGGTGTGCAGGGTTAGTGCCCTGAGAACTGCAGGGCACCAGTGGCCATGGGGCTGGCTGCAGACAGGGGCGTGGGGCAGGGCTCGCTGGAGGCAGGGAGTGAGACACGGGCTGGCTGCAACAGGAGCTGGCTGTGGGCAGGTGGTGCAGACAGGCTGTGGTGGGGAAAGGGGCTGTGGCAGGGGTTGGAGGGGTGGCAGGGGCTGCGGGCAGGGACTGTGGCAGGAGGCAAGGGGGGTGGCAGGGGCTGTGGCAGGACGGATGGCAGGGGCTGGCTCTGGCCAGGGGTGCAGACAGGGGCTGGCTGGAGGCGGGGCGGCAGAGGCTGCGGGTGGGGAGGTGGCAGGGGCAACTGTGGGCAGGGAGGAGCGGGGTGCTGACACTCACACAGGGGAGCAGCTGGGAGCAGGAGGTGGCTGTAGGCAGGGGCTGCGGGCGGGGGTGCAATGGGGGTGGCAGGGCAGGGGTGCAGACAGGGGCTGCGGGCAGGGCAGGGGTTCAATGGGGTGGCAGGGCAGGGAGTGCAGACAGGGGCTGGGGCAGGGCAGGGGTGCAATGGGGTGGCAGGGCAGGGGTGCAATGGGGGTGGCAGGGCAGGGGTGCAGACAGGTGGCTGGGGGCAGGGCAGAGGTGCAGACAGGTGGCTGGGGCAGGGCAGGGGTGCAATGGGGGTGGCAGGGCAGGGGTGCAATGGGGCAGGGCAGGGGTGCAGACAGGGGCTATGGGTGGGGTGCAATGGGGCAGGGCATGGGGTGCAATGGGGGTGGCAGGGCAGGGGTGCAATGGGAGTGGCAGGGCAGGGGTGCAGACAGGGGCTGGCGGCAGGGCAGGGGTGCAATGGGGGCAGGGCAGGGGTGCAGGCAGGGGCTGGGGAGGTGACAGGGGCTGGCTGCGGCGGGGGGGTGCAGGCAGGGGGCTCTGGGCGGGGGAGGGGCGCAGACACTCCCCCGGGGAGGGGGCTGGGAGCAGCAGGAGGCAGCCGGGCACCCACCAGGCAGCAGCAGGAGCCCCAGGGCCAGAGCTCCAAAGAGCAGCAGCAGCAGCAGGGCCAGGAGGCAGCTCACGTGGCTCCTGCAGCGCAGCGCCCCCGGCGGCCGGGAGGAGGAATTGCACCTTCCCAGCCAGAGCCCATCCAAGCGACCCGGCTCCAGCTCCCCCTGCCCCCTGCCCTGCCCTGGCAGAGACCCGGCACCTCCTAGAATATCAGGGCTGGAAGGGACCTCAGGAGGTGTCTAGTCCAACCCCCTGCTCAAAGCAGGGCCAACCCCCAACTAAATCCCCAAATGGCCCCCGCAAGGAGTCAGCTCCCAGCCCTGGGTTTAGCAGGCCAGTGCTCCAACCACTGAGCCATCCCACCCCCACCCCAGGGGCAGCCATGTGCTGGGGAATGACTCAGGGCAACAATTTCCCACCTAAACAAGGACAAATCGCTGCAGATAAAACGGGTGGGAAAATGCCCCTCACTAGAGAAGATTTTAAACTGATGTTTGAGATTCATGGGGAGAACGGGGGAAATCGGGGGAGACGGGAGAGCTGATCATTGAAGGGGAAAGGGGGGTAATCGCCCCAGATTTTATAGCCCCGTGTGAGATACTGAGAGAGAAAAGGGGCAGAACTAGAGAGAATTTGTACCGGGGGCGAGAGGCAAGTGGCACAAACAGGGACAGGATCCAATTAACTCACCTCCCCCCTTCGCCCGCCCGCCACTCCCCCCCCCCAGGAATTCCCTGGCTGCCCAGAGACAGTTCAACCCCCCCCACCGCGTCCCACTGACCTTCCCCCTCCTACAACTCCAGCTTCTCCTCCCTGCCTGACACCCCCATCTCCCCCACACCACAGGATCCCCGCCAGGCCCCAGTCTCTGCCCCCCAAATCCCACTGGGGCTGAGGCAGCTCTGAGGCTTCTCCCAGGTTCCCCGGGGCAGAGTCACTTTCCTGCCCAGCCCCAGTGCCCCCCCGGGGTCTCTCACTCCCCGGGGGCTCCGTGGGAGGCTGGACACCAGGGATGCAGGACGGCAGGAATGGGGGTGACAGGCCTCCTGTGCCTCAGTCTCACGGCGGGACCGAGGGGGCTCGTCGCTCTCCGGCTCGGGAGCGCTGGGAAGACCCGACCGTGGAGGGGCCGTCGCTGGGGGGGGACGGCCCCGCGCAGGCGCTGAGCACGTCCTTATATCACTTCTGTGGCGGGAAAAGTGCTGAGGAGATGGAACGCTGAGGGCTGCTTTTGGCGGGAAAAACCGGTTTGGACTGGTTTGAGCCTGTGTCCTGATGGTAAACAAGTCCCCTCTCAGAGATGGAGTCCAGGGGTCAATAGTTCATATGCTCCAGATTGGATCTTATTTTAAAGCCAGTGATTTACTTCAGAAACATCTTATTAACCTACTAATGGAACATATTGAAGAGTTCATACTTCTCACACCTAACAATGAGATACAAAAAAAGAACACAGACAAGCCTTGTCAGTAACGGCTAATGTCCCAACTGGGAAGCACGTGAGCTTGTTGCAGGGCTGCTGCTCAGGGACGGGAACCTCCTGGCACCCCAGCCTCCAAAATCACTCAGGCTGCACTTTCTGCACAACTAGGTTCTGGCTGAGGGGGGCGTGGGAATTGGTGGCCTCTGCTGCAGGTGATGAGAATCTCAGGTATTTAAAGCCATGGCCTAGAGGAGGGAAATGCCTAACTCCAGAGTCTGCAGCTGCCTAGGGCCAGGGCTGAGGATTTGGAGTTCCTAATGCAGCCATTGCAAGGTTCAAGCATGCTCAGCCCTGGCGTTGCCACCCCTCCTGCGGCTAGTAGCTGCAGCTGGCTAAGGCTGGCCTCTGGGAACTGGCCCCATGGCTGTAGCCAGAGAAGCTACAAGTGGCTCTGTGACTACTGGGGCCATTAAGCTAGAGCAGCTAAAGACACTGGAGTTCACCTCAAGGAACAGAGGTCACCAGTAGGACAGGAATGTCAAGGGGAGCAGGGAAGGAGGGAGCAGGTCAGGCTGGCAGAGGGAGCTTCCAGCTGGTTGGGAGCATGTCCAAAGTGGAAAGGAAACAAGGGTGGGGAGAGGTGGTGGTGACCAGGTAGCAGACTAGCATGTAGATGGGAGCAGAGGGAGAGAGGCTGGTGGCTTCAGATTCCCAAGGGCTAAGTCCTGTCTTTGGGGAGATGGTGTTTGCAGGTGGCTGGCTCACATGGCAGGATGGGGGCTGAGGGAGGGATCTGTCAGAACTGATCAGGTGTCTGCTGGCTTTAGAACTCTGAGCTGAGACTAGGACCACATGCCATGACTGGTGACATGGGGGGTACTGGTGACATGGCTAGAGAAGGTCTGAATGAGGAAGGAGATAAATCTGTGGGGAGTTTCCTTGATCACTATGAAAGTTCTGCTCACTGTGGACACTGGTAAACCCACATGGGTGCACAGCTCAATGAGAAAACCCGGGGGCTGAGGGAGCCTTGTATGGCAATGCATATAGTCATGTAGGGGTGTGTGATCAAAATGAAAAATGTCTCTGAGGTTCAGTACTGGGTATGCTATGGCACCAATTGCACTGCCCCACCACGCCCATACTCGGAGTCCACAGTGACTACATAGGGGCCTACAAATATGTTTGGTACCAGGACCCACAGAAGGTTAATCCGGCCCTGACTGCCTGAGCACTTCCCCCGCAACGCGTGCGCGCGCACACACACACACACACCCCTCCTGGTGTTGGGAGGGGAACAGGAGAAAGAACAAAATAAGCAAGAGAAGAAGAGAAAGGAGGGAGGGAGGGAGGGAGGAAAATGTGAAACAAAAAGGACAAACCCCAATGTCCCCGGTGATTCTAAGGGACAAAATCCCAGGTGCACAATAAAATTCTGCCTCCTTAAGCTCGTGTTTTCCATGCCTAGAATTCAATTGTCACCACATGGATCAGACTGAACAAGTTTCAAACCTCCAGGAGGCTCTTACCTTCTAAACAGGGACGGCTGTTTTCTAGTAAAATCACTAAGAGGGAAGGAGAAAACTCGAAAGAGGTTCCTCCTGGCGCTCACGTCCGTGAACCCGAATACTCTCTCAGTCCTCAGAGAGAGACCTGGAGAAGGAGACTTGCTGGAGCAAAGCCACAGGGGTCTCTGAGGTTTCCCTGGCCCCTCGCCCTGGTCCTGCCTGGCTGATGTCAGCATCTCTCTGTGAGGTCACCACCTCCCCACCACCTTGGACCAATAGGCTGAGGTCCTGCAAAAGGCCTTTGTGATGTCACTGCCACACCCCTCCCTTGCTGTGCCAATGTCCTGCCCCTGGCCAGGCACTTTGCAGGTTTGAGCTACTCCCTGTGGATCACCCCACTCAAGGAGCGTTCGTTCTAGGCAGCAAGCCGGCTAGACAGGGAAACATCAGACGCTGCTCCCAATGCTACACTCAGTTTTTCAGAAATTAGTCGACTTTATGGCCAGAAGAGACCATTAGAGCATCTAATCTGACCTCCTGCGTATCACAGGCCTCCTGTATGACACAATAGCTACTTTTGGGGCAAACACATTCCAGAAAGGCAGCTAGTCTTCATGAAATGACATCAAGAGATGGAGAATCCATCACTTTCCTTGGTAACTTTAGTTATAAGCTGGGGACGCACCAGTTGGAAGTAACGGAGGAGGAGAAGGACCTAGGAGTCCTGGTTGATCGCAAGATGACTATGAGTAGGCAATGTGATGTGGCCGTTAAAAAAGCTAATGCGGTCTTGGGTTGCATTAGGCGAGGTATTTCTAGTAGGGATAAGGAGGTGCTAGTCCCGTTATATAAGGCGCTGGTGAGACCTCATTTGGAGTATTGTGTGCAGTTTTGGTCTCCTATGTTTAAGAAGGATGAATTCAAACTAGAACAGGTACAAAGAAGGGCCACTAGAATGATCCGAGGAATGGAAGGCCTTTCGTATGAAAGGAGACTTGAGGAGCTCGGTTTGTTTTCCTTAACCAAAAGAAGGATGAGAGGAGATATGATTACACTCTTTAAATATATCAGAGGGATAAATACCAGGGAAGGAGAAGAATTATTTCAGCTCAGTGCTAATGTGGACACGAGGACGAACGGATATAAACTGTCAGTCAGGAAATTCAGGCTTGAAATTAGACGAAGGTTTCTAACCATCAGGGGAGTGCAATACTGGAACAGTCTACCGAGGGAAACAGTGGGGGCGAAGGACCTCCACGACTTTAAGATTAAGCTAGATAAGTTTATGGAGGGGATGGTATGATAGGATAACGGGCTTAGTCAATAGGTCAATTATGTGCCTGGTATGATGTAACCTTTTCCAGAGGGTTTGGCTGGAGAGTCTGCCCGCATGCTCGGGGTTCAGCTGACCGCCATATTTGGGGTCGGGAAGGAATTTTCCTCCAGGGAAGATTGGCTATGGCCCTGGAGGTTTTTCGCCTTCCTCCGAAGCATGGGGCAGGGTTCACTTGCTAAGGAGTGGGTGGATCGGCTTATGTGGCCTGCATCTTGCAGGAGGTCAGACTAGATGATCATAATGGTCCCTTCTGATCTTGAATTCTATGATTCTATGATTCTATGAACTTGTTCCTGTGGTGAATCATCTTTTCCAAATGAAGACACCAAAACTGGAGGCAGTATTCCAGCATCAGTCTTACTGATGCCGTGTCACCTCCTGTGACGTTATTGACATAATCTGTAACTGTATAGATCACCCTTGCGACCACTGTTCTATATTTGCAGCCAATATTGTAGAAAGGTTGTCGTGTAAGGGGTCTATGGAGAGGTTCTGATTGGTTGATTATAATGATGCTATCTCTAGATGTGTATCATTTTTGTAGTTGACGTTATGAATATTGGTTCTATGCTGCCTGTATTTCAAACTTGTGCTCTGCTTCTCGGGAACACCCCAGATAAGTTGGTGTCAGTTCTGCCTCGCCTGCTTAATGGCCCATTAAGGACCATCAGCTATACATTCGCCCCATTGAGAGAAGGCAGATACGCCTTGTGACTCAGCAAGGTCTGCAGGGACCTGCCTATGGACAGAACTCTAAGGTTTTTCTGTGCCACGTGCTGGACAGAGTGTCCTTGGGACAAAGAAATCAAAGACCACATGGCAAGAGGCTATAAAAGGCTGATGCCTCGTCTCCATCTTATTTTCAGTGCAGCTTCATGTTTCAGGAGGGACTTTGCTACAAACTGAAGCTCTATACAAAGGACCTAATGACCCATCCCAGCTGTGGATGGACTCCAGAGACTTGATTTGAACCTGCAGTTTATTCCATCACTGCTACAAGCCTGAACCAAGAACTTTGCCATTACTGTGTGTAATTAATTCCTTTAAAAATTTTAACTCTCACCTATATTTCTTTCTTTTTATGAATAAACCTTTATATTTTAGATGTTGTAAGGGAAAATCCAGTGTTATCCAAGGCCTTGTCAAGCTGCCAGGGCCGGCCAGACAAGCCAAGTAGGGGGTCATGGAGGAGACAGTGGAAAGTCCTAACAGTCCCCAACTGATAAACAATTTTGTAATATCCCCTACTGTCAACATGTAACCGCATAGAACAGATAAGTAAGAACAGGAAAAGCCTAATATGGAAGAAATTTACTCCTGCTCCAATCAGCATTAACTTTGCAATATTTTTTAGCAAAATAATGAGGAAATTATGTGTGTAACTTGCATATTACGATTGTGGTTTTAAGCTTTATAAGGCTGTCTGTAACCAGCTTCGGGGACGCCGTTTCCATAACGGTTCTCCCCTGCGTGCTTCTAATCAATAAAAGGCCTCAGGCTGATCTGATTGAAAACACAACACATGGATCAATTTTTCCATAACAATGCTAAAGGATTTGCAAAAGTGTGATTTGTGGGTAAGATCTGACTCCTCTATTGACCTGCATCTGGGGCTTGGTCCTTTAAGAGAACCTTTTTTCTTTTACTGGGGTATTGGTTTTCATAACCATTCATCCCCATAAGGAGCGGGGCTGGTGGTGATAGAAGGGAACTGGAATAGCTGAGGGTATTGGTTCTATGACGTCCGATTGGCCAGTGGGGTAAAACCAAAGTCCTCTCTGCATGGCTGCTGTGACGTGCTTTAATAGTAAAGGGCACCCAGCCTCGGGCTGTGACTGCCCTGCTCCAAGCAATTTGTCCTGAATTGATACTCTCAGTAGTGTCCCGCCAGTGGTCGCATTGTTACAGGGGTCGTCCAGGATTACAGCTGGGAACTCTGCGAAGCTCAGGATGTGCTTCCTCAGCTGGGGGAGTACGTAACCCACACACCTCCAGGGTGTGGTGGTGTGTCCCAGCTAGTGGCACCGAGATCACTTAGAGGGAGCAATAAAACATGTCTTCTATACAGCCTTCGCTAACAGCCGGGTGGCTTTTAGTTCATGCTGTAGAGGCCCCCACACTAAGCTCCAGAGGTCCCCGGTTCAATCCCGCCCACCACCGCGTCACCAACCTGGATCTGTCAGCATTACAGAGGCAGCTGCCACCCCAAGGAGAGAGCTGCCATGCCACATCCGGCTAAGAAGAGGTACCGAGCAGTGAGCTGACAGCCTTCAGAGCTTCCTGTGATAAACTGTGAACTTAGGACAATAGCGGGGTGGTAAGAAGTGTTGCCCTCAGAATGGCCTGAGTCAGAGCCCATGGGAGGCCCTGGGCTCCCCCCCACCACATGCCATCTGCTGCATCCTTCCCCCCAAAAGGGCCGAAACCCTGACCAAGAGGCAACATCCCCAGGAGCAAAGGCCATCACGAGGCATCTGTCTTCGAAAGTTTGCAGAGGATGCGGGAGCAGAAAGGGGAGAGAGGATGAGGGTGGCTCTTGGGAAGAGGGAGGGAGGGAGCCTTATGGGAAGCTCTTGTTTACCACCATCAACCCAATGATCAGATCATTGATGCCTAGAATCTTCCCTGACATGTTGAAATTGATTGGATCTAGGTTTTAAAATGGGTACCACATTTGCAGATGGAGAAATGTCAGCGAGTTGAGTGGAAGGCCATTGCAAGCTCAGCTAATTAGGAAATGTGGCTTATGCCCCATCTAACAAGCTCCTTAAACAATACCTCCCAGTTTTCATTCGCATTGTTCTGTTTAGTGTTTTTCTCCAAAACACTTTTACTAAACCTTTGGGTCAGCTTTGGAAAGTTAGCCCTTTCAGTGCACCAAATATAAATATTGCTGGTGGGGACTGCCCTCTATTGGTCGTAAGAACGGCCATACTGGATCAGACCAATGGTCCAGCCAGCCCAGAATCCTGTCCTCCCACAGTGGCCAATGCCAGGTGCCCGCGAGGGAATCGACAGAACAGGGAATCATCAAGCGATCCATCCCGTCGCCCATTCCCAGCTTCCGGCAAACAGAGGCCAGGGACACTTCAAGAGCATGGTTTTGTATCCCTGCCCATCCTGGCTAATAGCCAATGATGGACCCATCCTCCATCAACTTATCTAGTTCTTTGGTGGACCCTGTTATAGTCTTGGCCCTCACAACATCTTCTGACACCACTATTTACCTCTCTCCATTCTGAAAATCAGACCCTTTCTTTCTTGCCTTTGAACCAGTTACAATGGTGGCGATATTATATTTCTGTCTTGCTAGCCATTCCTTTCCTAATGACTTCCCGACATTTTGTTCGCTTTTTTGACTGCCGATGCACATTGAGTAGATGTTTTCAGAGAAGTATCCACAGTGACTCCAAGATCTCTTTCTTAAATTGTAAGAGCTAATTTAGATCCCATCAGTTTAGATGTAGAATTGGGATCATGTTTTCCCATGTGCATTACTTTGCATTGATCCACATTGAATTTCATCTGCCTTTTTGCTGCCCAGTCACTCCGTTTGGTGAGATCCCTTTGTCACACTTTGCACTCTCTTTTGGACGTAACTAACTTGGGTTGGTTTGTATCATCTGCAAATGTTGCCATCTCACTGTTTACCCCTTTTTCCAGATCACTTAGGAGTATGTTGAACAGTGCTGGTCCCAGTACAGACCCCAGGGGGACACCACTATTTACCTCTCTCCATTCTGAAAACTGACCACTTAGTCAAACTCTTTGTTTCTTGCCTTTGAACCAGTTCCCTATCGCAGAGAGGACCTTCCATCTTATCCCATTTTGCTTCAGAGCCTTTGGGGAGAGACCTTGTCAAAGGTTTTCTGAAAAACTAAGTATACTATATCCACGGGATCACCTTTATCCACATGCTTGTTGACTCCCTCAAAGAATTATAGTAGTTTCGTGAGGCATGATTTTCCTTTACAAAAACCATGTTCATTCTTCCCCAATGTAAGCGGGGGCAGACTCACCCGGCGACACCTCCTGCTGGTAGTCCTGGGAATTAGCTCTCCAGCTGTCAGAGCGCCCTCTGCAGGCTGGTGATCTGCCTTACCGCAGCTGGCCCCCTGTCCCTCCCAGGACCCTGGTGCCCCTTTTACCCTGGCAGTACCCCCTGGCAGAACCCCCCCAGTTCTGGGTCTCCCCCTCCCAGGGGAACCCCCACCCACTATCCCCACTTCACGTCAGTCTTGGCTACTGCCCAGTCTCCATCCAGCCCCCATTCACTGGGGCAGACTGCAGTATGAGCCACTCATCACAGGCAAAGGGGTTTGGACCTGCCACCTCTGCTTCCCCCTGGGCTGCCCCATTGCAGCCCTGCACCTATTCAGCCTATAGTCAGGCCTGCAGCCTGGGGCCTTCCAGGCCAGAGCTCCCAGCTCCTCTGGCCCTTCCCCAGCCCTGCTCCCAATCTAGGTGTCTTGCTTAGGTCCCTGCAGCCAGGCCCTTCTCTCACTACAAGCAGAGGGAGACTGACTGGGCTCCTGGCTCACAGCCTCTTATAGGGGCCAGTTGGGCCTGACTGGGGCATGGCCACAGCTGAGCCTGCTTCCCCCAATCAGCCCAGGCTCCTTGCCCCAGCCCCAGCCCTCTCCTGGGCGCTTCAAGCCCCGCAGAGGGCAGGAGCAGGAACCACCCGCTACACCCAGCAAATTCCCTCCACCGATGGGTCTAATAATTGGGCTCTACAATTCCACCCAATGTGCCTGGTACTGACGTTAGCCTCAGTGGCCTGTAATTGCCAGCTGGAGCCTTTTTCACACACTGCTCCAGCCAGGGACTAAAGGCCGCCCCAGACTTTCCCCTTTTCCCTTCAGGGAAATCAAGTTCAAGTTCTACAAGGAGCTAAAGAAGCCTCAACCCTGCATCTGAATTAATGTCACATTTCTCACTGCCCGACACAAACAAATGTCATTTCAATCCCAGGTGAGTCCACCTCAGTCATTCCTCAGCCCCATTTCTTCAGCCTCCTGCCTTAGCTTAGGGCATTGCGCCACCCTGTGGGCATTTCATGTCCCTCCTCAGTTTCACATACAGACACAATTTCCTTTGCTGTTCAATGAACAGCAAAACCTTTCTGTGTCTCTAGTCTGAGCCAGGGCATTCAATTCCCTTGAAACCTTCTCTCCTGCAATAGCAACGGTCAGACAGAGGGGACGTGGCCACCTTCAGCCCTGAGAGTGAGATATTCACTCTCCTCTTTCTTCAAGCTGCTGCTGTTAATCCATAAAACATGTACCATGGAATAAAAAGCTGAGTTTACTCCAGAGTGAGGAAAGAAAGGAGCCACCAACTCCCCGAAAAATCTCTGTGCCTCAGAGAGAACCTGCCCCTGCTATTGGAATCACTGATGTGCTTCAGCTACAATGGGAAAGTATCTGCTCTCAGGGGTATAGCTCAGTGGTAGAGTGTTTGACTGCAGATCAAGTGGTCCTTGCTTCAAATCCAAGTGCCCTCTAATAAGCCTCTCCTTATTCTTTTATTTTTATTTTTAAAAAAAGGAAAACATTTTGATTACCATTCTCCATTATGTTCAGGAGCTCCACTATACGGGGATGCTTGAAATGAATGTAACACTCAACATTTCACTGTCCAAATGCATAAAAACCTAGCACACCTGCCCATCAGCTGAAATCAGTTCCAATCCTCTAAGTGTCTAGTTTATGTTTTCATCAATTAAACAAAGGGATCATATGAATGTACATTTGCAGATCCCTCTTCTCCAGGGCTGTGCTGTGCAGAAGAACAAGAACCACATCCAGTTGGGGTTCAGGAGTCTGACGAGCAAAGGCCACTTGGTGCGGGCTAAAGTCACCAGCACCCTCTGCTCCTTCCCATTCAACCAGCAGCTGGGCCCCCAGGACAAGGCATGAGAAGAAGACAGTGGCGGTGAGCAGGAAAATAGCCACCAAGAAGCTGGCTAAAGCTGTCAAGATCCCCAGGGAGGTCACCATGCCTATGTCTAGAATGTACTGACTGCAGCGGGGACCAAAAAGGCAGAGAAAAGCCCTCAAAAGTTCTAAGCTGCCAAGCCCCAGAAGGTGATCACAATCCTACCTAAAATCAAGACAGGAGTAAGGCTAATGTCATCTCCAAAGCCAGGGCTAAGAAGGTAACACTGAGAAAGAAGTGGAGAGATTTCCATTGGGATGACTCCTGCTCCCCAATGGCTCTGTTATGAATCACCATGGACCACCCGGAGAGATCAAAGTCCTGCAGGACAAACAGCCCCATGGACAGTATAATGAAGTGGTGGCAGTGGGGGGAAGTGCTGTGTTTCGTGTAACACCTGCCAGGTGAGAGATGCACTGCCAGGGCAGCTGCCCATGAGCTCATTCTCTTCGATCTGCTTCTGCTGTTATTTCAGAGCCAGCACTAGCGGGAGTGTGTCCCTGTCACTTTACCAGCTCTAGAACAGGCTCTGTCTGCAGCCCAGCTCTGATTAATCCCACTTTTTAATGTATTCCTACTGCAATACTTTCCCAGTTCTCTGCCCCATTCTAACATTCCGGTCAGAGACTGAATATGGGGAGGGATGGACTAATTTGTGTGACATTCGGTAAGTTGCCATCGTATGTGATTGAACCTCTGCTGGAGGTGGGCAGGAGCCTGTTACACACATAAAATAGCTAAGCTTTACCAAACTACCTGCTACACATTCAAACCTTCCTGTACACACACAATAGAAATTGGGGCTCTGAGAAATGGCAACTTTTCTTTAACACAGATCATTGTTTTCTGTACTTCCAGAGGCACTGAAATAGAAGCACATTACCTTTAAACAGCTGGGATTTCATGATCAGCAGCAAAGCCTCTGTAAATTTACCACCCATAGAGCTGATTGTTTCTAACTGCAGGGTTAGCCAGACCATTCAGTAACATTATCGCTCTGTTCACAAAGCCTTTGGTTAGTGACGAATCATGAGACTTATCC
This sequence comes from Mauremys reevesii, assembly GCF_016161935.1. Classification (NCBI taxonomy): domain Eukaryota; kingdom Metazoa; phylum Chordata; order Testudines; family Geoemydidae; genus Mauremys; species Mauremys reevesii. Next base: position 26,659,333 of record NC_052636.1, on the reverse strand, counting down.
CTTCCTGCTGTAATTCCATTGATTCCAGTGTCTCTTTCCCCATTTCTGGTTCCAAGAAAATAAACAAATTAAAACAACCTTCAGAACTAACATGCTGTGGGAAAGTGGAAATGTTGATAGCTCAAATAATTCAGTTTCTTCTCTGACTTGTGTGTGTCTATCTGCTGTGTGTGTGTGTGTGTAACCGGTGGGGCATTTTGTTTGCCCTGGCAGGTTCAACCCTGTCAGATTTGTCTGTGGGGAGGGGCCAGAGAAAACACACCTTGGCCTTCCAGGTTGGGGTTAGGCAAAGGAATAACAACCCTGTCCCATAAAAAAAACAAATAATGTTACAGAAACAGTGGTAGAAACAGTGATAGAGAAACTGGTAAATAATCACAATGCCCAGGCTTGAAGTAATCGGAAACACAGAATTCAAAAAGCAAAGCTCAGGGGCTATTTGGGGTTTATTCTTTGAGCTTAGCCATGTGCTATAGCACAGGGAGCACTTTGGGACGTCTCCCATCCCACAACGGGGGAAAGGAAAAGGATTCTTAGGTTCTAGCACGGATTGAAGGAGGATGGTAATAGGGAATAAGGGAATCCTCTGACTTACCTAACTACGTCTGTTGTTGCAACGGGTGAAATGACCTTTTTCCCTATCTCTGCCCTGTTCCTGCTCTTTGTTATAGTTCAATATATTTTAAGTGGGAAAAATGATGATGAAAATATCTGCTCTCAGCACAACCTGCAGCAACATCAGAACAACTGGGAATGAAACAATTTGTTCCCCAAGGGAGAACTCGATGACTAATAATTGCTGTGAAATGGGGGAACAGTATAACCGTGATGCTCAGGGTTTGTTTAGACTAGGGAAAGTGATGGAGTTTAGGTCAGGTCAAGGGGAAAGCTAATGCCAATCACTGCACCTGGGCTGCACCTGCACTACAATTTTTTACATTAAGATCACTAACTTGAGCAGCCAATGCCATGTACAGTCCTAGTGGATGTCAGGCACGGGTAGTTTTTGCCTCAGTGTACCTTGTTGGGATCAAACCTCTCTTCCCCCACCTGGAGGTGATGAACATTCCTGGCCGGAGGAACACACTCCTGTGACTCAAAGGAAAGGAGTTGATAGAAAAGATCACAGGACTGACCCGAAGAAGGATGAGGTGCAAAAGGCAGAAGCAGGCAACTGATCTGGTGGAGCTGAGAGACCACAGTGAAGATGGTACAAAAATCACTATGTGGGAATGAGCAAATGTGATTTTTAAAAAATTTTTGGCCAACCCTAGTGAAGGGATTTATTACAGTTCTCTCTCATGTGGCTTTTCTGATGTCTAATGAGGCTTGAGCGCTGATTGTAGCTTTTCCCTTTTCGGAGTGTGATTCTCCTATGTGAGACAACGTTTAAGCTGTGCTTGAAGCTTTTCCCGCACTCAGAGCATGTGTAGGACTTCTCTCCTGTGTGGATTCTCTGATGTAAGATGAGGCCTGAATGATTAAAGAAACATTTCCCACACTCAGAGCATCCATAAGATTACTCACCCATGTGGATTTTCCTATGTGTGATAAGGTGTGAGCTCTGATTGAAGCTTTTCCCACACTCAGCGCATATGTAGGGCTTCTCTCCTGTGTGGATTCTACGATGCGGGATAAGGTGAGAGTTCGATTGAAATTTTCCCACACTCAGTGCACGTGTAGGGCTTCTCTCCTGTGTGGATTCTCTGATGTGCGATAAGGGCAGAGCACTGACTAAAGCATTTCCCACACTCAGCGCATGTGTAGGGCTTCTCTCCTGTGTGGCTTCTCTGATGTGCGATAAGGTAAGAGCTCCGATTGAAGCTTTTCCCGCACTCAGAACACGTGTAGGGCGTCTCCCCAGTGTGGCTTCTCTGATGTGCGATAAGGTCAGAGCTCCGCCCGAAGCTTTTCCCGCACTCAGAGCATGTGTAGGGCGTCTCCCCTGTGTGGATTCTCTGATGTGTAATAAGGTTTGAGCGTCGATTGAAGCTTTTCCCGCACTCAGAGCACGTGTAGGGCGTCTCCCCTGTGTGGATTCTCTCATGTCTGATAAGGTCTGAGCTCTGACTGAAGCTTTTCCCGCACTCATGGCACATGTAGCGTCTCTCTTCCAAGTTGATTCTGTTGCGTGGAATAAGGGCTGAGTGGCTACTGTAGTTTTCCTCTGGCCTCTGCTGAGTCTCACAGGCTTTTGTGTTTTCTGGGAGTGCACAACTCCTGGAAACATTCCCTTTGGATATTCCTGATAACATCCAATGTGGATCTACTTGCACAGTGTCTTCCTGCTGGGGTTTCTCCTCCTCGTTCTCACTCACCAGCCCATCGCCGGATGGGAGACAGAGAGAATCCAGACATAGGTCACTCCCTGTGCCTGAGAAAAAGGAAATGTCAGAGAGAGGAATGGAAACCAAAATATATCTGGGAGAGATCAAACCTATCAGGTGCTGATTTTCCCCAAACCCTTCCACAGAGAAGAGAGGAAGGGATCAGTTCTGGGTCCTCATTGCACCATAACTCTTGGGAAGGTGAGATCAGGGAGGGACCTGCTGCCAGTTGTCAGTCAGAATAGGACGGAAGCCATGAGTGACATCTGCCATAATGATTCCACATCTGCAGGGAACAATCCTGAACTTGAAGAGCTCATGGGGTCTTTGTAGGGCATCCCAAATGTTTCCTGCATTCCTAAGCAGTTGTTGAGTTGTTGAACCAATTCCTCACCTGCAAAGGCAGCTCTCTGGACCACTTCTTTCTCAGAGCCCTGGAGGTCCGGGACCCACGGCTCTTCCCCTCGTTCCAGCTGCGAGATCACATCAGGTTTGGAAACTGGAAACCCTACTGCAGGCAAAGAAAACAAGGGAGGTCAGTGGAATTTGTGGGATACTTGTCACAAAGAATATTCCATAGTTTTAACCCCATCTCATTTTTAGACAGTAACATCTCTAGCTCTCAGGATTCATCTGCTTGCCTGCATCAATATCTCTTTTCTTATAAGTACAGTATTGTGATAGGTTTATTAATTCATATTAAAAAAATATTTGGCTGTAATGCAAGAAACCTACAGGCCAAAAACCTGCATTTTAAGCTAAAGCAAAGTTAGCATAGCTACATCCTGTGCCCTTTTACCCAGAAAAGGAACTGTTTTTCCTATACCCAAATAAAGTGCCTACGCTTAGGTCTAAGACCCTTTACCTAGACCAACAGACAATGAAGAATAGCAAAGGGGATTTTCAAAGTTGCACTCACAGACTGAACAAGTACCCCATAAGTGCGCAGATACCTGTCATCCATACGCACATACATACTAGCCTATGGAGTAAGCGTACCCTAACATTTCTATGGGGGAAGACTGAAATTTGGGCATAAGAGGAAGGATTTCCGGCATTTATTTCTATAAAAAGAGGTAACCTACCTCACTATGGTATCCCCACCCCCACCTCGACCTCCTCCTTCTTCTCTACACTTCACCATCTTCAACTACGTATTCATGCTATCCATCCACGACAGCTATTAACCAGTAATACGCTGCACTTATTTTCTTTTCAAACCTTAAGTTCAAAAGGGACTCGGCTAAGCTTGGTCTCTCTAAACTTTATTTTAATTTGTCTATCAGATTATTTAGTTGACCTAAAAAGTAAATTCCAAAGTAGCTTTGAGAGCTCTTTGCATTAGTTTCCCTTGCAAGAGCTGTGAAACCAGAACCGCCAGAGGCGAGGCCAACAGCAGTTTATCAAAACAGGGTGTGAATATTAACCGAAGTTTGCAGCACATAATATTGTATCATCATATGTATCTCCTGAATAACAGTAATACAATTGTAACTCTGTAATTCTACCGTTTTACAATTTACTCACTATTTCATTGAGTTTAATAAAAAGTCGTTATGACTCTATCTGTCTCCGTGTGAGCTTCCTGTCATACCCCCGAAGGTCCCTTTATCAATTCTGTGGAACCTGATTCGAAACACGAACTTTTATCTTCTGATCAAACAAATTGGCGAGCCTAAACCCATATTAATTAATATAAAATGATTAAGTATTAGTATTAATTAAATAAAATAATTACAATATAAATTAAAACAAGTTGATAAATCAAATCAACATTACTCACACACCCCAAATAAGGCTACGCATCCCAAGGCCATCTTCCTTGGCTCAAAGTGGCAGGAGAGTTACTATTATAACAAATCATATTCATTACCTTAGTGCCTAAGGACCAACTAACAGTGGGCCCCCATTGTGCTAGGCAAAGTGCAAACAGAGAACAGTAGATGGCCCATGCCCTGAAGAATTTACAATCTAAATCAGGGGTAGGCAACCTGCGGCACACAAGCTGATTTTCAGTGGCACTCACACTGCCTGGGTCCTGGCCCTGGTCCGAGGAGGCTCTGCATTTTAATTTAATTTTAAATTAAGCTTCTTAGACATTTTAAAAACCTTATTTACTTTACATACAACAATAGTTTAGTTCTATATTATAGACTTATAGAAAGAGACCTTCTAAAACGTTAAAATGTGTTACTGGCACACGGAACCTTAAATTAGAGTGAATAAATGAAGCTCGGCACAGCACTGCTGAAAGGTTGCCGACCCCGATCTAAATAGACAGGACAGACACAGAATGGGGGAAGGGCTAGAACCCACTGTTAGAATAGAGATATTCAGGCCTGCCTGTAAAGCCTAGACTTTAAGAACCTAGGGGTATTTTTATCACTTTGTCTTTATACGGTAACTAGCTAAGAGTCAAAATCACAGTCTGCCTGTGTATGGGCCTTCTCTCACTAGGATAGGCTGAGGCCTTGTTCTTAGGCTAAGGCCTTTGGCTAATCAGCAGGGGCAGCCATAAGCTGGGAAGCGAAGGGTCACATCCTCACATCCCAAACCAGTCACACTGAACTAAGGTGCTACTGGGCTGTTAGGAAGATGATCCTGTCCTGATAGCGCCCATCACCACCAGATAAAGAAACAGATCTTAAGATGGTTAATGAAAACTTAGTTTGACAGCAGCTGGTCTGGCAAGAAATCACTTCTCAATGGTTGTGGTTGTGAAACCTAATTTCTGTACCGTTTTATCTTTAACAAGGTAAAAGTGGTGGCCACAATCAGTCTGGTTCTCCAATTGTTTCTGTCTGCTGCATAATTAATTTTTCTAGGTGTAAGTTCATTAGGGCAGTGGAATATGCTTGCTTGGAAATAACCCCAATAAACATCGCATTATCTGTGCTTCAGACTTCTGGTGTTTCGCTGCTTGCTGTCTGCGTGACAAGAACCAGGAAGTCGGAGGGTGAAGGAAAACCCTCTAACAAATGGACATGACCTGATAACCAAGAGGTGAGCCTTTAAGGAAGGTTTTAATACACTTTGGAGCGGATCAGGGATTCCCATGAGGACTGAGAGGAGCGATGGTAAACACGCATTTAGATCCTTTTCTTGTTTTATATCTTTTCCCCATAAGGCTGAACCTCTGGCACTGTCATGGATCCATAGGATCTCTGCAATGCCCTGGCTTTTAAACAGTCCTTGGGAGGTGCCCCTTGAATACACTAGACCCCCCAAGGGGTCCCACTCTTCCACAAGGACAGGCCACTTAGCTTCAGCACCTGACACTGAGCCAGTTCCTCGGTGCCCTTCCTCCACACTCCTCTCCACTTCTTCCCATTACTCTCAGCCAGCACCACCTGCCGGCACCTTGGGAGCTTCTTGTGTTCCCTCCTCGTCTCTCACAACCTCCTCCCTCCCTGCTGCTTCTTAGCTCTAACCCTGCACACACCCTCCCCATGTCCTGGCACCCCAGAATTACCTATTCTCCCTTCTCCGCCCCCCCCACAGCTCTGTTCTCCCTTCATCCGTGGGGTCCTGAATGACAACATTATACGCTCTCCTATCAAAAGAGGAGCTCATCTGACTGTCACACAAGCCAGGCAAGAGTCACACATCTATTTCCTCAATTTAGAATTCTACAGGTGGCGTATTTTCCTCTTAAAATGAGGGAAAGGCATCACAGCGACAGTTATTAATATAGTTATTAATGTAGCCAATAAGGACACATTCAATGCAATTTTAAAATGTCTGATGGCACCAAAAAGGCACATGACAAAAATGATACTAGTGGGTGGGAGATTAGGCAAAAAAGGTGGGGGGGGACAAGGAAACTTGTCAAAACTTGTATGATGAATAAAGGTATAAAGTTATTACTGCTCAGGTTCTTTAGAGACCCCACAGCTTCTAATACCCCAGGGGACAGGACTCCTTACCCAGCGAGGTCACCGTCTCATAGTTCTCCTGCATGACATCCCTGTAGAGGGCTCTCTGAGTGGGGTCCAGCAGAGCCCCCTCTTCTCTGGTGAAGTACACAGCCACCTCCTCGAAGGTCACCGGCCTCTGAAAGAGCAAGAGTGCAACATTCAGGACCTGCTGCTCCACTCACAGCCCCACTATTCACGGAACAGCAGCACCAGGTAAATGGAAGCTCCACAAGGCACATGTTAACAGAGTCCCACCCCACCTTGCCTAGAACAGCCAGGCGGCATCAGAGGGTGGAAAGAGAGAACCTTTGTGTCTCCCAACTGACAGATGGAGGCAGGGTCATCACATTTATCACATACCCACTAGCCAGAGTTTGATATAGGAGATGGGGCTGTCTCTGGACCATGCTGGTGGTTCCCTGGTAGGAATCCCAACACTCTCCAAATAAAATATATGGAAGAAAGGGGAAGTTAATAGTAAAGAACAGAAGTTAGAAAGTCAGAATTGTAGAAAGTTGGCAAGGGAAGCTATCAGAAATCAATGACCAATTAATGAAAATAAGAAGGTAGTTTTTAAAAAGTATATTAAGTACAAACTTAATCCCTAACAATGGTAGTGGTAAATTACTAGATGGAAATGGCAGAATCATTAAAATAATGCAGAAGAGGTAAAAGTGTTCAATAAATATTTCTCTCCTGGATTTGGAGATGTAAGTCATATAAGACATTGACGCTGACAGTCTTTCCATCCCAACAATAACTCACGAGGATGTTGAACAGCAGCTATTACAGTTAGACATGTTTAAATAAGCAGGTCCAGATAACTTGTATCCAAGAGTTTTGAAAGACCTGGTGGAGGAGTGTGGAGGACTGTTAATGGTGATTTTAATTAGGACTTGGAACACTGCGGAAATTCCAGAAGACTGGAATAAAGCTAATGCTGTGCCAATATTTTAAAAGGGTAAAAGAGATGACCCAGCTAATTACAAGAGTGTTAGTCTGATACTGGGCAAGACAATGGAGCAGCGAATATGGATTTAATTAATTAAGAATGAAAGGAGGGTAATATAATTAGTACCAATTAAAAGCGTTCAGAGACAACAGATCCAATCAAACTAACGGGATATCCTTATTGCATGAGATCAAAAGTTTGGTTGCAACTAATAGTATTGATGTAATACACCTAAACTTCTGTAAGGCATATGACTTGGTTCAGCACAACATTTTGACCAGAAAACTAGAAAGATACAAAATAAACACAACATACATTAAATAGATTAAAAGCGATGAATATAAATGGGGAACCATGCTTGAGTAGATTTCTTTCTAGGGGGTTCCCACAAAGATTGGTTCTTGGCCCTGTGCTATTTAACATTCTTATCAATGACCTGGAAGAGAATATAAAATCATCACCGATAACATTTGCAGTTGCCACAAAGGTCGGGGTTGGTGGTAACTAATGAAGTATCAGTAGGTTCAGGTTCCAGCACTGGGAGTCTGGGAAGTTTTCCCAGTCCTGGCTAGAGGGTTATTTCCTGTTCCACAAAGAGGGGAAGTTCCATTCCCAACTTCTGTGCCTTGAAATTAGGCCCTGACACTACACCCCACATTCAGCATAGTGGTATGATTATCAAATGATTAGGACATAATTATGATGCATTTTATGCAAGGCATCATATATTCAGTGTCTTTGGAAAAGTTAGGATTTGCTGAATATGATTGTCCTATTTGTGTGCATGTATCATATTCGTAACTGAAGTTATGGATATTGACTCTGTATCTGTATTTCAAATGTGCTTACTCTGGGTAACATCCACAACGAGGCTTTCTGGTACAACAAAGAAGCCAGACAGTGTTCATGGCTCATCAACAAAGACAATGGACCATGGAAGAGCTTAGCCTTCCTGTGAATGTTTCAGCCAGCTTATGAGTCATGGCTACTATGACTCAGCAGGCCATGCGACCAGACCATAGCCACTAAACTCCATTTTGGTACCTCTATTTTTCCACAAACTGGACTGGGACCGGAGTTTGGAACAAATGGTTTCTGCCATACGGAAAAGCTACATAAGGTGGGGTGTGACATCATCTCTTGGCCTCATTCTGCACACAAGAAAACTCCTGGAAACACCTCAGGAACAAAGGCTGAACTGGGGGAAAGTGTTGGTCCCAGGGTAAAGGGATTTCTAGCTTGTGTATGGAAACTTGATGGACAGCTTCTATCATCAGTCAAGGTGAGAAATTGCTAATTCAAATTCTATCCAGATAGTATGTTAGGCTTAGTTTGAGTTTTTGGTTATTTGCTAAGTAATCTGCTTTGATCTGTTTGCTACCACTTACGGCAGGGAAATTGGCTTTTGTCTTCTCTCTCTCCTTGAGTGGCTTAGGGCAGGTCTACACTATGGGGGAAAATCGATATAAGATACGCATCTTCAGCTACGTGAATAACGTAGCTGAAGTCGAAGTATCTTATATTGAATTACCTACCGTCCTCACGGCATGGGATCGATGTCGGGGCTCCCCATGTCGACTCCGCTACCGCCGTTGGGTTGGTGGAGTTACGAGTCGACAGGCAGCGCTCGGGGATCGATATATCGCGTCTAGATGAGATGTGATATATCGATCCCGAGAAATCGATGCTACCTGCCGTCGGCGGGTAGTAAAGACGTACCCGTAGGTAAACCACTCAGGTAGCTTAGTTGGGTGTAAGGTGCCACCTGCTGTCGTGTTGGGTGATAACAGGGCCCCAAGAGGCTGGCTGAATCTCCAGCAAAGCAGTGTGAAAAGGGCCAGTCCAGCTTGAGGGTTAGAGGGCACAGCGGTTCCCAGGACCCCCCAGACTGCACCCCGGGGTAACAACCCATCACACCCTAGAGTCCACAAGTCTCAGCAGGTTTGTCACATCCTGTCCTCCCATTCCACACCTAGATAGTTCCTGCCTCCCACCACCTCGAGCAGCTCCCAGCCTCCTATACATTTACTGCTCCTCTCCCTCCAAGCAGAACCCACCACCAGCTCCCTGAGAATCCCTTACCTGAGCCAGCTCCATTGCAGCCATTTTCTTCCTCCTAGGAGGAGGGGATGATCTGGGGCGAAACGTGGACGTTATTCTGTAGCCTGCCAGGGCAAGAAGGGCAATGTGAGAGAATTCAGACAGGGTTTCTGTCCTTTCCACATGTCTATTCCCCCCAGCATTGTTCCCTGCTAATGGACACTCTAGGTTCTGCCACACTGTGAAGCACAGAGTGACCGTATCCCAGTACAGGCCTAGCCCCCTCCCACCAGGGTGTAACCCTCTGACACATGGTGAACCCCTCCCAGCATCAGAGTCTCTCTGTTACACTTATCAAGTTTGCAGGCGATACCGAGCTGGGAGGGGTTGCAAAATGCTTTGAAGGATAGAACTGAAATTCAAAATGATCTGGACAAACTGGAGAAATGGTCTGAAGTAAATAGGATGAAATTCAATAAGGACAAATCCTTCCGGGAGGAAACTCCCGTTTCTAGGAAAAGGCAGGTGTTAGTAATGGGATATTCGATTATTAGGAACATAGATAGCTGGGTTTGTGATGATCGGGAGAACAGTATGGTGACTTGCCTGCCTGGTGCGAAGGTTGCGGATCTCTCGAGGCATCTAGACAGACTTATGTGTAGTGCTGGGGAGGAGCCGGTGGTCGTGGTACATGTAGGCACCAGTGACATAAGGAGCGGTAGGAGAGATGTCCTGGAAGCCAAATTTAGGCTGCTAGGAAGAGACTGAAATCCAGGACCTCTATGGTGGCATTCTCAGAAATGCTCCCAGTTCCACGCGCAGGGCCAGGTAGTCAGGCAGATATTCAGAGTCTCAACGCGTGGATGAGGCGATGGTGTAGAGAGGAGGGTTCGCGTTCATTAGGAACTGGGAAACTTCTGGGATGGGAGGAGCCTATACAGGAGAGATGGGCTCCACCTAAACCAAAGTGGAACCAGACTGCTGGCACTAAACATTAAAAGGTTGTAGAGCAGTTTTTAAACTAGGAGATGGGGAAAGCCGACTGCTGCAGAGGAGCATGTGGATCGGACACAGACTTCTCTTAGGGAGAGTCTGATGATAGAGAATCTCAGGTTATAGTCAGGAGCAGAAGACGGAAGAGTATAATGTAAAGGCCGGGTCAGATGATAAATAGTCACATAAAAAGAATCAGGCACATCAGAAAAGGGCAGACAAATAAACAGGGGCAGGTTTTAAAGTGCTTGTACACAAATGCTAGAAGTCTAAATAATAAGATGAGTGAACTAGAGTGCCTTGTGATAAAGGAGGATATTGATATAATAGGCATCACAGAAACCTGGTGGACTGAGAGCAATCAATGGGACACAATCATTCCGGGGTACAAAATATATCGGAAGGACAGAACAGGCCGTGCAGGGGGAGGAGTGGCACTATATGTGAAAGAAAGTGTAGATTCAAATGAAGTAAAAATCTTAGCGAATCCACAGGTTCCATAGAGTCTCTATGGATAGAAATTTCATGCTCTAGGAAAATATAACAGTAGGGATCTATTATCGACCACCTGACCAGGACAGTAATAGTGATGATGATATGCTAAGGGAAATTAGAGAGGCTATCAAAATTAAGAACCCAATAATAGTGGGGGATTTCAATTATCCCCATATTGATTGGGAACATTTCACTCTAGATTTAATCCTGAGTGGAGCGCAGGAGCTGGTCAAGAGGTAACTGTAGCAGGACCACTTGGAAATAGTGACCATAATACAATAGCATTCAACATCCCTGTGGTGGGAAGAACACTTCAACAGCCCAACACTGTGGCATTTAATTTCAAAAGGGGAACTATACAAAAATGAGGTTAGTTAAACAAAAGTTAAAAGGTACAGTGACTAAAGTGAAATCCCTGCAAGTTCGTGGGCCCTTTTAAAGACACTATAATAGAGGCCCAACTTCAATGTATACCCCAAATTAAGAAACACAGTAAAAGAACTAAAAAAGAGCCATCGTGGCTTAACAACCATGTAACAGAAGCAGTGAGAGATAAAAAGACTTCCTTTAAAAAGTGGACGTCAAATACTAGTGAGGCAAATAGAAAGGAGCACAAACACTGCCAACTTAAGTGCAAGAGTGTAATAAGAAAAGCTGAAGAGGAGTTTGAAGAACGGCTAGCCAAAAACTCCAAAGGTAATAACAAAATGTTTTTTAAGTACATCAGAAGCAGGAAGCCAGCTAAACAACCAGTGGGGCCCCTCGACGATCAAAATATAAAGGAGCACTTAAAGGCGATAAAGTCATTGCGGAGAAACTAAATGGATTCTTTGCTTCGGTCTTCACGGCTGAGGATGTTAGGGAGATTCCCAAACCTGAGCTGGCTTTTGTAGGTGACAAATCTGAGGAACTGTCACAGATTGAAGTGTCACTAGAGGAGGTTTTGGAATTAATTGATAAACTCAACATTAACAAGTCACCGGGACCAGATGGCATTCACCCAAGAGTTCTGAAAGAACTCAAATGTGAAGTTGCGGAACTATTAACTAAGGTTTGTAACCTGTCCTTTAAATCGGCTTCAGTACCCAATGACTGGAAGTTAGCTAATGTAACGCCAATATTTAAAAAGGGCTCTAGAGGTTTGATCCCGGCAATTACAGACCGGTAAGTCTAACGTCGGTACCGGGCAAATTAGTTGAAACAATAGTTAAAAATAAAATTGTCAGACACATAGAAAAACATAAATTATTGAGCAGTAGTCAACATGGTTTCTGTAAAGGGAAATCGTGTCTTACTAATCTATTAGAGTTCTTTGAAGGGATCAACAAACATGTGGACAAGGGGGATCCGGTGGACAAAGTGTACTTGGATTTCCAGAAAGCCTTTGACAAGGTCCCTCACCAAAGGCTCTTACGTAAATTAAGTTGTCATGGGATAAAGGGGAAGGTCCTTTCATGGATTGAGAACTGGTTAAAAGACAGGGAACAAAGGGTAGGAATTAATGGTAAATTCTCAGAATGGAGAGGGGTAACTAGCGGTGTTCCCCAAGGGTCAGTCCTAGGACCAATCCTATTCAATTTATTCATAAATGATCTGGAGAAAGGGATAAACAGTGAGGTGGCAAAGTTTGCAGATGATACTAAACTGCTCAAGATAGTTAAGACCAAAGCAGACTGTGAAGAACTTCAAAAAGATCTCACAAAACTAAGTGATTGGGCAACAAAATGGCAAATGGAATTTAATGTGGATAAATGTAAAGTAATGCACATTGGAAAAAATAACCCCAACTATACATACAATATGATGGGGGCTAATTTAGCTACAACGAGTCAGGAAAAAGATCTTGGAGTCATTGTGGATAGTTCTCTGAAGATGTCACGCAGTGTGCAGAAGCGATCAAAAAGCAAACAGGATGTTAGGAATCATTAAAAGGGGATAGAGAACAAGACAGAGAATATAGTATTGCCCTTATATAAATCCATGAGTACGCCCACATCTCGAATACTGTGTACAGATGTGGTCTCCTCACCTCAAAAAGATATTCTAGCACTAGAAAGGTTCAGAAAGGGCAACTAAAATGATTAGGGTGTTGGAGAGGATCCCATACGAGGAAAGACTGAAGAGGCTAGGACTCTTCAGCTTGGAAAAAGAGGAGACTAAGGCGGATATGATAAAGGTATATAAAATCATGAGTGATGTTGAGAAAGTGGATAAGAAGTTATTTACTTATTCCCATAATACGAGAACTAGGGGTCACCAAATGAAATTAATAGGCAGCAGGTTTAAAACAAATAAAAGGAAGTTCTTCTTCACATGGCGCACAGTCAACTTGTGGAACTCCTTACCTGAGGAGGTTGTGAAGGCTAGGACTATAACAATGTTTAAAGGGAACTGGATAAATTCATGGTGGCTAAGTCCATAAGTGGCTATTAGCCAGGATGGGTAAGAATGGTGTCCCTAGCCTCTGTTCGTCAGAGGATGGAGATGGATGGCAGCAGGAAGATCACTTGATCATTGCCTGTTAGGTTCACTCCCTCGGGGCACCTGGCATTGGCCACTGTCGGTAGAAAGATACTGGGCTAGATGGACCTTTGGTCTGACCCGGTACGGCCGTTCTTATGTTCTTAAAGTACTCCACTTAGGAAGGAACAATCAGTTGCACACATACAAGACAGGATATGACTGCCTAGGAAGGAGCACTGCAGAAACGGATCTGGGAGTCACAGTGGATCACAAGCTAAATATGAGTCAACAATGCTACGCTGTTGCAAAAAAAGCAAGTATAATTCTGAGCTGTATTAGCAGCAGTATTGTAAGCAAGACATGAGAAGTAATTCTTCCGCTCTACTCCGCACTGATTAGGCCTCAACTGGAGTAATGTGTCCAGTTCTAGATGACACATCTCAGGAAAGATGTGAACAAATTGGAGAATGTCCAGAGAAGAGCAACAAAAATGATGAACGGTCTAGAGAACATGACCTATGAGGAAGACTAAAATATTTGTGTTTGTTTAGTCTGGAGAAGATATCATCAGCTTTAAAGTACATGTTCGTTTAGGAGGAAGAAACATTGTTCTTCTTAACCTCTGGACAGGACAAAAAGCAATGGGCTTAAATTGCAGCAAGGAAGGTTTAGGTTGGACATTAGGAAAAAACTCCCTAACTGTCAGGGTGGTTAAGCACTGGAATAAATTGCCTAGGGAGGTCGTGGAATCTCCATCGTTGGGGATTTTTAAGAGCAGGCTGGACAAACACCTCTCAGGGATGGTCTAGATCAGGGGTGGCCAACATGTGGCTCTTTAGAATTTAATATGCGGCTCCTTGTATAGGCAGCAACTCCGGGGTTGGAGCTACAGGCACCAACTTTCCAGTGTGCTGGGTGTGCTCACTACTCAGCTACAGGCCCTGCCCCCACTCCACCACTTCCCTGAGCCTGCAGTGCCCTTGCTCCATTCCCGCCGCCCCCCCTCCCCCCCAGTGTCTTGCATAGTGTGAACAGCTGATCGGGAGGTGCGAGGAGGGAGGGGGAGGTGCTGATTTCTGTGGCTTCCCATGGGTGGGAGGCGCTGGGAGCAGGGGGTGGGAGCTGATGGGGGGCTGCTGACGTATTACTGTGATTCTTTGGCAATGTACATTGGAAAACTCTGGCTCCTTCTCAGGCTCAGGTTGGCCACTCCTGGTCTAGATAATGCCGTCCTGCCTTGAGGGCAGGGGACTGGACTAGCTACCTCTCGAGGTCCCTTCCAGTTCTGCGATTCTATGAACCAAAGGCCAGAGAAGAGCAGAATCAAAGAAGTCCCTCTGGGGATTCACCCTGTCATTGTCCCCAAGGCAGCTCTCTCAGGTTAACTAAGTTGTTGGATGCTCCAGCCTTTATCCAGTCTCTCCTGGCAGTGCCCCCTTCATGGGCTGGGACTAGCTTTAACCTTTGGCAAGTGTGACCCCGGGGGCTCTGAGACTGGGCCTTCTTGCCTCAGCACATCTTGTTCCTTTCTGTGGCTCCCCAGTGAGTCCAAATGAGTAGATACTCCTCACATAGACTGTGAACATAAGAATGTGTTTAGACTTCATTGAATGCTTGTGAGTTGCTGCCTGGGTTAACATCTGACTAGTTGCACTGTGAGCCTCTGTGGCTCTGTAAATCACCAGACAGGAGAGAGACTTTACCTAGGTGAAGTGCTGATTGGCAACAGAATGCATTACATCCTGCCTGGCAGGAAAGGTCCCCATCAACATCAGAGAGACTATTATGGTATGTTAATGAAGACACAAAAAACTGTTGTTGTGCTCTTGACTTCCCATTAGCTGAGTTTCCAGCTCAGAGCACATGGCAGGAAGAGGATAAAAAACCCCATGCAGAAGGAACTGATTATCTGTATGTTGCTTGGACTCTGGGGGGCAAAGTTTCTAGGCATAAGCAAGAGATCCCCAGCTGCTTAGGCAGGGTTAGTCCTAAGGAAGATATAGCGCTTGCTTATTATAGAAGCTTCTATTACCTTTGAAATTTAGGACTGCAACTCGTCTGCATCTATAGGATTACCTGCTTTAACTTTGTAAACAACTCTCCTTTCCTTTTAAATAAGTCTTAATACAGGTTGTGACAGGACTGGCTACAAGTGTTGTCTTTGTTGGGAGCTCTAAGAGTCATTTGACCTAAGGAAGTGACTGGTCCTTTGGGCCTGGCAGTAACCTGAACATTGCTGTGACTCGTGGGGTAAGGCCGGGGTTCTCAACCAGGGTCTGGGGCCCCTGGGTCGTGAGCAGCTTTCAGGGGGCTGCCAAGCAAGGCCGGCATTAGACTCGCTGAGGCCCAGGGCAGAAAGCTGAAGTCCCAGCGCATGGGGCTGAAGTCCAGGGCCCTGAGCCCCACCATCAGGCCTGAAGCCAAAGCCTAAGCAATGTAGCTTTGTGGGGCCCCTGTGGCATGGGGCCCCAGGCAGTTGTTCTGCTTGCTGCCCCCTAATGCCAGCCCTGGCTTTTATATGCAGAAAACCAGTGGAGTTTTTATAGCATGTTGGGGGGGCCCGAAAAAAAAAGGTTGAGAATCCCTGGAGTAAGGGACCATCTGTCACAAAGGTGAGCTCACCTGCGTGGTGAGATCTATGGGATCACCCAAGAGGACTGTCTGTGATTCCATGTTAATGCTGTTACAGAGCCTGAAGCGTTTACACTGGATTCTAGGTTGGTGAAATCTCCATACAGACCTCACACCCAATTTGGGGTTTGTTCCCTGCTTCTTACCAGTCTGCCTGAGGCTGGTGCTCGTGTGCTCTCGAGTCACTGGGGACAGCGTTACAGAGAGGGGCTGTGACTTCCCCATGGTCACTGAACAGGTCTGTGACAGAGCCAGGAACAGACCCTGTTAACTCCAGAGCCCCGTCACCCGCAGCTTGGGAAGGCCCCCAGAGCACACTGTATTAGGCTGCAGGAAGAGGTGTGCAGGCACTGCAGATGAGCTGCCCTGCCAAGACAGCCTGTGCATCCATGGACAAACCACCTCGCTAGGGGTGTCCTGGGTCAGGAGAAGTCAGTGTCCAGCCTTGTGGGGCTGTGCTCCTGGCTCATACCTCCAGCACTCACTGTTGCCCCTCCCTTACCAGCTGCACTGTTCAGCCAGCCCCAGGCCTCTGTGAGGTCACTTCCCCCAGCCCCCACCTCAAACCTTCAAACTGGGACATGGTGCACCAGTGCCAATCAGAGTGCACTAGTGTAAATTCTGTCTGTACTAAGGGTTTGCACCAGTGCCTAAAACACCAGGGTGGCAGAGACCTTGAGAAACAGCAGTACGGTGGCACTAGAACCTATTTGAGCTCGGTCACAGACAGCCTGGGTGACCTTGGACACGTCAATGTTTCTCCTCCCAACTTCAGTCTCTTTACCCAGCTGCCACTCACTGGGGTCTCCTCTCTCTCCAGAGCTGCTCACCACTACAGTCTGTGTGGGTGTCCCCAGACCTAAGGCAGGTCAGCTCGGGAATAGTCTTACGAGGGGGCTGGGAGTCTCTGTCCCTGGAAGTTTTTAAGAACAAGTAGGACAAAGCTCTGTCAGAGACAATCTACAGATACTTGGTCCTGCCTCAGCAGAGAGCTGGACTTGATGATATCTTGAGGTCTTATCTAGCCCTACATGTCTAGGATGCCATGAAATATATACATATAAAACCCAACATACAGAATAAAACCCACCACAACATAATGTCAGGCAATTCGGGGAGGGGGAGGCGACCACAACCTACACTCCACAGCATAGAATGACAATACAAAGGAGAAGAAAGCAACACGATGCAAGCGATGACATCCTAGGGCAAAAGCAGACAATGGAAAATAGCTCAACTCAAACCAACACAGCACAGGCACCAAACAAGCTGAGGCAAAACAATTCATCATAAAACTGCTACACAACATGGTGCGATCACAGTTCCAAATGGCACCATGCAAAACAGCTCAGCGTAGAACAGGACACAGCACAAAGAGAATTATTTCAGTGAATGCTTGTGAGTTGCTGCCTGGGTTAACATCTGACTAGTTGCACTGTGAGCCTCTGTGGCTCTGTAAATCACCAGACAGGAGAGACTTTACCTAGGTGAAGTGCTGATTGGCAACAGAATGCATTACACCCTGCCTGGCAGGAAAGGTCCATCAACATCAGAGAGACTATTATGGTATGTTAACGAAGACACAAAAAACTGTTGTTGTGCTCTTGACTTCCCATTAGCTGAGTTTCCAGCTCAGAGCACATGGCAGGAAGGGGATAAAAACCTGAGTCACCTGGCATGGGCCAGCTGGGGTTTTAATGGCAGGGTAGAGATACCCTTGGTGTCTGTTCAGCACCTGTCACAATGGGGACCCGATCTCGGTGTTGGTGCAGAGCCCTGCACAACAGGGCCTGACCTCAGTCAGGGACTCTGCAACTCCCAGCATTACAGGATCCCGGATTTTGTTTTAGGGCCCCTGCAGCATCTGACAAAATATGGGGCCAGGATCTCTGTCAGGGTCTGTGCAGTGCCCAGTACAGTGTGTGGGGTGATCTGGGTGCGGTCAGTGCAGGGCCAGACCCAACGGAGACACAGGTCTCAGTTGAGGTCTCTGTAGTGCCCAGCACAATGGAGGCAGCGGTTTGGGTCACAGTCACGCGCTGCCTGGCACAAGGGAGGGGCCCATGATCTCGGTCCAGGTCTGTTTTACCTGGCACAACAGTGGGGTCTGATCTCACCTGGGGTCTCTTCAGTGCCTGGCAGAACAGGGCCCAGATCTCAGTTGGGGTCTCTGCAGCAGCTGTCAGAACAGGAACACGCTCAATACGATAAGAGCCCTGATCTCAGTCAGATATCTGGAGAGAAAAGTGGGAAGATTTTCGAGAATTTGATATCAGTATTTCAGAACTGAGGAGAAAATGGAGCACAAACTAAATATTTGCTAATGTAAGAAAGAAGAACCAACATCTGGGGAGATTTTATGTCACCATTTAACAGTTCAAGAGAAAAGATGGGAAACTGGAGATGATTTTACAGGGTTATTCAATCAACAACAGACTGGGACAGATTCTTCTTGTCACATGGCCAGCAGAGCCCTCGGTGATGTGGCTTTCACAGGGGACAGGAGTGGGAACGTGACTAGCAGGTGATGGGGTGGGGAGGCTGCTGGGTTGGGCAGGTGAGGAGGAAGGAGCTGGGAGGAAACCTGGGGCTGGGCCATCTCCATGGGGACACTTGCTCCTCCCTCCCTTCCTGGCCCTTCCCAGGCCCGTTGCCAGCAGAGTGGCCCCCCCAGCGCAGCCCAGAGGTGTCCCTGTCTCAGGGCCCCCCCAGCCTCTGCCCATTCACCCTCTGCCCAGCTCAGGAATCCCTCGGGGGAACCATTTCCCACCCGCACAAGGACAAATCCCTGCAGGTGGGAATGGGGGAAACCCCCCAAACCTGAGACCTGAACTGGCCATTGGCGAAGGGGAGAAAATGGGGCACAATCGGGGGAACAGGGAACTTCTCAGGGGTTGGGGAGGGGTCACCCTGGGCGCTGCTCGTGGCTCTCTAGGGAGAAAGGGGCAGGACGGGGAGGGTCCCCACGGGAGGGGGCAGCGGTAAATCCGAGGATCTCAGCCCCCTTTCTCTCCCCGCTCCTCGGGGTCACCCGCTCCCCCGCCATTTCCACCCCCAGCCCGGTCTCACCCCGGCACCCCGCGGGGCCCCAGGGCAGAGCCTGGCCGGGCCCGGGGGCGCTGGGCTCCTGCGGGGCAGCAGCTCCGAGCCCCCGCGGGCGCTGCCCCGGGAGCAGATCCCGGCGCTGCGAGATGCCAGGTCCCCCGGGCACTGGGGCAGAGTCACCGCCCGGCCCCGCCCCGGGGCTCGCTCCGGGGCCTGGAGGCTGCAGCTCCGCAGCGGGGCGGGCGGAGCCAGGGCGGCCCAGGGCGGCTCCAGCGGGGCAGGGCCCGGGCCGGGCACGGGGTTAATGAAGGGCTCTCCGCCGCGATCTGCGCATGCCCAGAGCCCCACCAGCACCAACCCTTCTCCGGCCCGGGAGAGGCTCCAACGGCCCCGGGCGAGCCAGGCAGAACCGCAGCAGCCCGCGCGCGTTGCAGCTCTGCTTGGTCTCTCCCTAACGTCACTTCCGGTCCAGGAGCATCAGGAACTACATCTCCCAGCCTGCCCCGGGGCCGCGTTCGCCCTCTTCGCAGCTCAGGTAAGGAGGTTCCAGCAGCTGTTACTGCGCATGCTCCGTGCGAGCCGCTGGTGCTGGGAGAACAAAGCTGCTGCTGCCGCCTCCGCGTGAGCCGGGCCCGGGCTGAGCCGCTGCTGCTCCCCGGGGTCTGTGCGGGGTTCTCCAGCTGGGCCCCGCCCCGGGCAGCACCGGGCTCTGCCCGCCCCAGCCCCGCCCGTAGACCCCGTGGGGTGAGACACCCCGGGAGGGGGGGGCGCTGGGGGGGCGGGCACGTGACTCTGCCCCGGGGAACCCGGGAGAAGCCTCGGAGCCGCCTCGGCCCCAGCGGAGCCGCAGCAGGATCCGCCCCCCCTCCCCGCTGGGATTGGGGGGGGGCGGTGTATTAAATTGCTGTCAATAGCGCTGTGCTACTCCCGGGCACTGCGCATGCTCAGTAGCAGCTGCTGAAGCCGCTGCCCTTCCCCCCGCCCGTATCAGCCGGAACGTTCCGCCGGGCGCTGGCGGCGGGGCTGGGACGGGGCGAGGGAGCAGCAGGGAGCGGGGGCTGAGCAGGGAATTGATGAGGGGGGAGTCAGGCAGGTGGGGGCGGGGCTGGGGCTAAAGGGAAGATCCGGGCTGGGGGCACTGGAGTTGAGCTGGGGGCGCAGGGAGGAAGGTCATTGGGGCGGGAAATATGAATTGGTTTGTGCAGTCAGGAAATTCCCGTGTGGGGAGGTGAGTTCACTGAATCCTGCCCTGTTTGTGCCCTGTCCTCCCACATACAACGTCTCTCCAGCTTTTTCCCTTTTCCCCCTGGTCTCTCTGTATTTCTCAAGTGTCAATTCAAAATCTCTCCCATGGGGCAGTTTTTCCCACCCATTTTATCTGCAGCGATTTGTCCTTGTGTAGGTGGGAAATTGTTGCCCTGAGTCATTCCCCAGCACATGGCTGCCCCTGGAATGGGGATGGGAAGAGGAGCCCGTTTTCATCCCCACCTTGGCAGAGAAGAGCACGTGTCCCCCATGGAGACTGTCCAGACCCCATTTCCCAATCCCACCACTGTCCCCAAACTACCAACACCGTTTGCCCCCGCCCGCAGTTGCCAGTCACCTGCCCGTCCCCACTTCGCCCCTTCCTTTATCCAGGGAGCCTTCCAGCTCCCCCTCCCCCCTTAAATCAGCTCCTCACAGGGCTCCCTAGAAAGGAAGGAGAAAACTCGAAAGAGGTTCCTCCTGGCGCTCACGTCCGTAAACCCGAATACTCCCTCAGTCCTCAGAGAGAGACCTGGAGAAGGAGACTTGCTGAAGCAAAGCCACAGGGGTCTCTGAGGTTTCCCTGGCCCCTCGCCCCTGTCCTGCCTGGCTGATGTCAGCATCTCTCTGTGAGGTCACCACCTCCCCACCACCCTGGACCACTAGTCTGAGGTCCTGCAACAGGCCTTGGGGATGGCACTGCCACACCCCGCCCTGGCTGGGCTAATGTCCTGCCCAGGGCCAGGCACTTTGGAGGTTTGAGCTACTCCTGGGGATCACCCCACTCAAGGAGCTTTTCTGCAGAGCATCCTCAGATGTCTGAGCACACAAGTGCCATGGCAGCGAACTGACACACATGACACCAAAATGAGATCATTAATATACTAACCTAGAAGAGAAGGACAATGCAGCATTAGTAGGAGAAACCCTACTGAACATGCATTACACCTGGCAGCGTCAGCAGAACATATCGGCTACACAACTAAAGAAAGGGATCTGCGTTGCTGTAGACCCTAATGAAGATCACACCCCACCACTGTACTGGGCACTGCACAGAACCTGACAGAGATCCTGGCCCACATTTTGCCAGATACTGCAGGGGCCCTAAACAAAATCAGGGATCCTGTAATGCTGGGAGTTGCAGAGCCCCAACTGAGCTCAGGCTCCCTGTTGGTCAGGACTCTGCACACTGACCAAGATCAGGGTCCCCATTGTAACAGGTGTTGAACAGACACCAAGGGTATCTTTACCCTGCTATTAAAACCCCCCAGCTGGCCCATGCCAGGTGACTCAGGCTCATAGGGCTCAGGCGAAGGGGCTGTTTAATTGCAGTGTAGATGTCTGGGCTCGGGCTGGGGCCAGGCTGTAGGACCCTGCGAGGTGGGAGGGTGCCAGATCTTGGGCTGCAGCCCCAGCCGGAAAATGGACACCACAATTAAACTGCCCCACAGCCTGAGCCGTATGAGCCCAAGTCAGTGGGACCGGGCCAGCCGCGGTGTCTAACAAGTTTGCATGGAGAATTTGGGGCAAAACTGGGAACTGAACCCAGATTGTTTGAATTCTTGCCTCTCCCCTTAACCCCAGGCCCAGCGTGTGTGTGTGCAGCGTTGTTTTGGTCTGTGTTTGCCTTGCATTGGCTTCCAAGGGAGACTGTGGAATTTCCTTCATTGGAGGTTTTTAAGACCAGGTTAGAGATACACCAGTCTGGGAATGTCTAGGGATACTTGGTCCTGCCTCAGCACAGGCAGCTGGAGTAGACGCCCTCTCAAGATCCCTTCCAGGCCTACACTGAAATAATTCTCTTTTGTGCTGTGTCTGTTCTACGCTGAGCTGTTTTGCATGGTGCCATTTGGAACTGTGATCGCACCATGTTGTGGAGCAGTTTCTGTGGTGTTTTGCCTCAGCATGTTTAGTGCCTGTGTTGTGCTGGTTTGAGATGAGCTCTTTTTTTTTTCATTGTGTAATATTGTCCTAGGGTGTGTTAGTTTGCATCGTGTTTTCTTTTCCTCTGTATTGTCATTTTATGCTGTGGCTTTGTTGTTTGTTTTTCTTTTTTTCCCTGAGTTTCCTGACATTATGTTGTGGTGGGTTTTACTCTGGATGTTGTGTTTTATGCGTATATATCGCATGGCATCCTAGAAATGTAGTGCTGGACAGAACCTCAAGATGTCATCAAGTCCAGCTCTCTCTGCCGAGGCAGGACCAAGTATCTGTAGATTGTCTCTGACAGAGCTTTGTCCTATTTGTTCTTAAAAACTTCCAGGAAAGAGACTCCCCAGCCCCCTTGTAAGACTATTCCAGAGCTGACCTGCCTTAGCTCTGGGGACACCCACACAGACTGTAGAGGTGAGCAGCTCTGGAGAGAGGAGACCCGGTGAGTGGGCAGCTGGGGAAAGAGACTAAAGTTGGGAGGAGAAACATTGGCGTGGCCAAGGTCACCCAGGCTGTCTGTGACCGAGCTAGAAATAGGTTCTAGTGCCACCGTACTGCTGTTTTGGCACTGAAGGTCTCTGCCACCCTGGTGTTTTAGGCACTGGTGCAAACCCTTAGTGTAGACAGAAGTTACACTAGTGCACTCTGATTGGTACTGGTGCACCAGGTCCCAGTTTGAAGGTTTGAGGTGGTGGAGGCGGGGAAGTGACCTCACAGAGGCCTGGGGCTGGCTGACCAGTGCAGCTGGGAAGGAGGGGCAGCAGTGAGTGCTGGAGGTATGAGCCAGGGCGCAGCCCCACAGGGCTGGACACTGACTTCTCCTGACCCAGGGGACACCCCTAGCGAGGTGGTTTGTCAGGGATGCACAGGCTGTCTTGGCAGGACAGCTCAGCTGCAGTCCCTGCACACCTCTTCCTGCAGCCTAATACAGTGTGCTCGGGGGCCTTTCCAAGCTGCGGGTGACGGGGCTGTGGAGTTAACAGGGTCTGTTCCTGGCTCTGTCACAGGATTGCATTATGTTTTGAAACAGGCATTTAAACTATGGGTTTTTTATTGGTTTGGGGGGGTAATGAAGTGAACTATGCACATTTCTTGCAGCTGTACTCTTTCTTCTCATCTGTCAGGTTTTCTTGATTGGTTCCTTCTGTAATGCAGGGTATACGTGCCCACCTCTTGCAAGAATCACACTGGACCTTTGATAAGTAACAATTAAGAAATGAAATCACAGAAGTTATAATGTTACACATACTTTGCATTCACTCATGCTGTTCCTTCCACATGGGAGCGTTACCTAATATATGACTATCAGCATGAAGAAAATGATTACTGTTGTGGAATTTTTACAGGAATTATGATCCTTAGCCAGTTTATGGCATATATTTTTCATTCAATCCTACATTTCTTACCATTGTGCAATCCTCAATTTCTTTTTCACAGTTGATAAAGTTGCAGTATATGCAGTAGTCCTCCACGCTTTCTTAAAAATAATTATAGTGTTATGAAATGATGAATATAATACAACCAACTCTGAAAATGCAAACCTTAATTTATTACTTGTCAATATTTTAATGCAGTCAATGGTTTGAACTTTTTTTCTTTTTGGAATCATATTTTCTCAAATTTTTACTTTACTGCACCTGTATCTAAAAATGCAAATTTCATTCAACTGGTCGATCAATAGCAATCATTCACCCCATTCAAATTTTTGAGTACTTAGAGATATTATTGATTCACAGTCACCATTATAGAACCAAACCTATGAGATATCCCATTTTAGGGTATTAAAATAACTGTCTACTATGTGACAAAGTTCCACTCTTCATGTTATCTTCACATGTGCCCAATGAGTCCACAAGACATGGAAGAAAGTAATTACCTGACTCCTTCATTAGAAGAATTGCTATATGTCTTCTAAACGCAGTATTAGCCTCTTGTGTTGTTTCTACCGCACTGATGTCTTTGTGCTGCAAATACGTTTCTGCAACCTAACAACACAGATATTTAGAATACACATAAGTACCAGAGGTGAAAGTGGGCGGTCCAGTGTGCCGGTAGAACTGTCCACTGGTTCCTTCCCGTACATGGCTGACATGACACTTCCGCTGTGGCAGTGCTTTATGCTTTAACGGCGCTGCCCCCTTTATCCCATCTCCCCCGCATCAGCGGCCCAGCCATAGGGTCCGACAATGCTGTTGAATGCTCCTGGCAGGGCTGCCTACAGTGGGAGAGCGAAAGGGGCTCTGGGTTACAATGATTTACAAGCACCTGGTGCTCCTGGCCACTGCAGCAGCAGCAGCTGTCAGGAAGGGCTGGCTGGTAGAATCTGGTCCCCAAGCACCGCACCTTCCACTGGAGACCCCATCCCTTCTTGGGGCCAGAAGCGCACCCCGTACACCCTGGCAAGGACACCGGTGCAGTGCCCACTGGTAATCTCTGGCATTTACTTTCAACATGGATAAGTAAACATACATAACCAATATTAATGGCAATTTGGTATTGTGGAAGTAGGGAAAGAATTAACAAGGATTTGAAGGGGATTTTAATGCATGTCAGTCAGTTAGAAAGAGTCAGGCCACACTGTAACCCTAATGACGTGAGACTTGTAGAAGCGAGGATGGTGTGAGGCGAGAAGGAAAGAACTGTGTAAGGAGTTATTACGACCTTGCAACTGATAACCAAATATGTAGACTGGTGTTTCCTAGAAGTGAGAAAAATAAGATAGCAGGATGGCTTATGTATAAACAAAATGCAGTTGTTGCTCATTATTGTCTGTATTATTGCTTGTTATTGTCTGTAACAAAGGTATAAATGCTTGCTGTAATTGTTTACCTGTTGAGAGACCTGTCCGGGACTGGGGCGACCCTGTGTCCTAGGGCACTCTCTCCCTCTATTGTAATTACTGGAGAAATAATAAAGTATTTGATTTTGCTGCACCCAAAGAAAAAGCGAGAACTGAGTTTTTCTCCGACAGTATTCAATAACTTTAAGATGAGTGGTCATGAGTTGTGGCCATCACTTTGTCTGGGTTGCAGAACAATTTTACTGTTCCAATCAGATGAGGATTTACTAGTTAATCGTTTGATAAAGTTTTGAAATTTTTAGAGAGTACATTGCAGATTGCATAAATGAGCTTTGCTTTCCTTTTTTCCCCCCTCTGGTTTCTGGACATAGATAAAAATCCATTCTCTCTCTTTTTAATTAGTAATTGAAATGACTTATTGCTCACATATATACACACTTGTTTTCATATTATTGTCTCACACTTACACAAAGTATCACCTGATTTGCTGTGCCCCATGTTGATAATACATTCTCAAACATGCAACATGCTACTGTTTTGTGTCCACATTCTGTGAAGTCTTTCCCCAGAGTCAAGTCACACAAGTTCACTCAAAGTCCATTATTAAGCATATTCAGTAGAAGTACATGCTGTTTCAATGTTTACTTGTAGCTAACAGGAAGATATTAGTCTCACTATTGTTACATTCCCTTTAAAAAAATTTCAGTGGAACAGTTAATGTCCAATGTAAAAGTAAAGTATCAGAGGGTAGCCGTGTTAGTCTGGATCTGTAAAAGCAACAAAGAATCCTGTGGCACCTTATAGACTAACAGACATTTTGCAGCATGAGCTTTCGTGGGTGAATACCCACTTCTTGGATACAAGTGGTGGAAATTTCCAGGGGCAGGTTTATATATGCAAGCAAGAAGCAAGCTAGAGATACGAGGTTAGTTCAATCAGGGAGGATGAGGTCCTGTTCTAGCAGTTGAGGTGTGAAAACCAAGGGAGGAGAAACTGGTTCTGTAATTGGCAAGCCATTCACAGTCTTTGTTTAATCCTGAGCTGATGGTGTCAAATTTGCAGATGAACTGGAGCTCAGCAGTTTCTCTTTGAAGTCTGGTCCTGAAGTTTTTGCTGCAGGATGGCCACCTTAAGATCTGCTATTGTGTGGCCAGGAGGTTGAAGTGTTCTCCTACAGGTTTTGTATATTGCCATTCTAATATCTGATTTGTGTCCATTTATCCTTTTCCTTAGAGACTGTCCAGTTTGGCGATGTACATAGCAGAGGGGCATTGCTGGCATATGATGGCATATATTACATTGGTGGACGTGCAAGTGAATGAACCGGTGATGGTGTGGCTGATCTGGTTAGGTCCTGTGATGGTGTTGCTGGTGTAGATATGTGGGCAGAGTTGGCATCGAGGTTTGTTGCATGGGTTGGTTCCTGAGCTAGAGTTACTATGAGTGCGGTGTGCAGTTACTGGTGAGAATATGCTTCAGGTTGGCAGGTTGTCTGTGGGCGAGGAATGTAAAGTAAGTATCTAATAAATCACCTCAATTCCTCAGGCATGTTCTTTCATATCTGATCTCATCACACAAGGGGTCAATTATTAACAATTCCTTTTTCATCAAGGCTATCTGTAAGTTTCAATATATTCACAAATTTTATTGGTAATGAGATTTTTCAAAAACTTTATACTGATTTATCAACAATCATTATGCAATTAACATATTGTCATTTGTAATGTCTCAGTAACACACAAGATATAAGCATATTGTGAAATCAATCAATTCTTTACAGAATGTATTCTTCCAGGATACATGAACAATGTAAAGTGACAGTAGCATTTTTTTATAACATTCACATTCCTCTTTCCTTTGCATGCACTGAACTCACTGAAAACCCGCAACAAGGAAAATTATAGTACAATATAAAACATCTTACATAATAACCCAATGACCTGGTGTGTGGTAAGGAAGCAATAATATATCATTTTGAAGTAATTCACTCTGTTTATTTAAAAAATTAGAAATTCAATTATAGTTTCCAGTGAAGCAAACCATGAAATATACATTATACTGTATTTCCCAAATTCATTACATGTATTACTATTAGACTACTCCTCCACATCAAACATACCACTGCATTTGCTGTTTCACACTGTGTTTAACTCACTGAATTAAATTGTGCTTTTCTCATGCTATGTATGAAAGTGTGTTAGCATTCCCCACTCCCATCCCTATGCATGCTGGCTTGGGAATATCACTACTGTAGTGTCAGCTTTTAAGAGAGCTTCACGTGCAGAGCCGTAACTAGGGATTTTTGCACACAGGCAAGGAACAGAGGCAGCATGTCGGCTCTTCCCTATTGGAGGAAGGCTCCACCAGCAATTTCTGCAAAGAGCCATATGTGCCGCCTCTCCATTGCTGGCGACCAGCGGCAATTCGGCAATGAGTACCCCAGTCCCTCTCAGAGGGAAGGACTTGCTGCGGTGCCACTGAAGGAGAGACTTTCTGAGCCCCTCACTCTCCGTGCCCGAGGCAAATGCCTCACTCGCCTTGCCCTCGTTACGGCAATGTTCACATGCACCACTTCTAGTATTACGGTAAGTTAAAACAAGCACCAGTACATTGGGACATTAATGCTCTATTACAGTGTTTGCATTAGCATATTAAAGCTATAGCACTGAACAGGCGAGTTAGGGCCGGCTTTAGGAAGTTTGGGGCCCACCCAATTAAAACATTTTTTGGGGCCCCAGCAGATGACTTAAAAAGAAAAAAAGTTAAAAAAAAAAAAAAGCCCCTTTCCTTTCTTAGCAACCGGTTCCCTATAAAAATTTCTGATTTAAGGGATGTGCCAGAGTATGCATTTCTGGTACCAATAGGGTGACCATGTGTCCATGTTTAAAAATTCCTCCCAGACAGCAATTTAAGAACCAAAAAGTCTGACATGTCTGGGAAAACACGGCAGTATGATAACCCTACCTACAGTTCTTTTTTACAAAGATGGGCCTGAACTAGAAATGACTCCGCTTCACATGTGTGGGTGCCCGCCACTCCCTGGGAGTGTGCTAGGGTGACCACATGTCCCATTTTATAGAGACAGTCCCAATTTTGGGGTCTTTTTCTTATATAGGATCCTATTAACCTCCACCCCATCCCGATTTTCACACTTGCTGTCTGGTCACCTAGGGTGTGCACATGTGTGTGGGTACCAGCTGCTCTCTTCTCCCATCATTGAAGCAGGTATGCAGGGTTACTGCCCAGGGTGCAGGGCACCAGTGGACATGGGGCTGGCTGCAGGCAGGGCAAGGGTGCAGCAATAGCTGGAGACGAGGGGTGGGCTGGCTGGCTTCAAGCAGGGCCATGGGTGCGGCATGGATTGGCAGTGCTGAAGACAGAGAGTGCGGGAATGGCTGGCTTCAGGCAGGAGGGTGCAGCAGGGGTTGGCTGGAGACAGGGCAGGGAGTGGTTGGCTGGAGACAGGGCAGGGGTGCAGGTACAGGGGTACAGACCACCCGGTATGGTAAGTGCTCCCTTCTCCTCCTCCCTCCCCACCAGGGTAGCAGCAGCCGCCTGGGGCTCCCTGCTTCCACAGACCTGGCCATGTACATAGCTGCCGGAGCCCTGGGGCGGCGGGGCTCAGGGGCTATTTAAAGGACTGGGCGATAGAAGCAATGGGAGCCACGGACTTTTAAGTAGCCCACAGATCCCACAGCCCTACCCCAGGGCTCCAGCAGTGTGGCTGTGGTGGCAATTTAAAGGGCCCCAGGCCCTTTAAATTGTCCCCTGGAAAGCCAGGCCACCCGGTACAGTGCACGACTCTTGCCCATACAGAACCAGGGCTTGGGCACGGGACCCTCTTAGGGGCAGGGCCCGATTCAGAATTGGTTGAGCTGGCCTAAAGCCGGCCCTGCCAGTATATCAGGACATTAGTAGCACACTTTCCCCCACCAATACCTAGCAGTTGCACTGTCATCTCCCATAGCTAGTTACGTTGCAGCTTTATTGTTAAAACTAAATTGGGAATAAAAACGACTGATTCAGAACTTGTTTAATGGTTACTTTATTGCTGAAGGGTGTTGTGGGGTGTAGACTTGGAGAGAGGAAGGTTTCTATGATGTAGGCAAGATCAAGTATTTTATCCAAAACCAGAATACGAATGGTGCTGATCTCCTTGGTGTCTGACCTTGAGCTATTGTCAAAAGTTTGAGGGTGACTCTTCTCCTTCCTCATATTTTGGTTGAGGATTCCATTGATAAAGGGATTGACCTCAAATACCTGGTTGTAGGACTCTTCCACGGTGTAGTTTTCATCTTGGATTGCCTGGTCTAATTATAGTAAAGCATGCACTTTAGTCTTTGTAATTATATGTTATAACTCTTTTGCTTTTTATGAAAACAGGAGTAAAGAAAAGTAGCTGCAATATTTTCATACTAAACTAATGCTGAAAATGTACATAATTTCAATCAGACTCCTAATCTTAATTTTTGCTTAATTTTCTTATGGATTTATTTATTATGGTGGGAAACTGCTATAAGGAAGTACACTTCTCTATATAGGTCATAAGGATCCTATCTGTATGAAACTTGCTGCTCTTTCTATCTTTGATCTGCAGAGTGACTGATGCTTTTCAGACATCAGTTGTGGGTACAGAAGGGTTTCATTGCATCTTCTCTCTTGGCACCAGCTACTGTTCTCCATTCTTGTTGTATTGATAGTGGGTGTGGGTGTCTCTCCTTTCTTTAAAATCATATATGCTAGGGACAGTCTTGTCCTCTTCTCCTCTCCTGATGTCAGTGTAGATGCAGGCAGTGCAAAATGTACTACAGTCATATAGTATCTCAAATGCAAAGCTGCATTTCAGTGATCTGAGGTTTGAAGAACAATGTGGAACTAGCTGTTTTATGGGATGTCTCAATTTCATTCCTGTAGTAACATAACTGGTGATAGGAAAGCAGGAGAGAGAGAGGTGTGTGCTCTGCAAGGCTGCTTGCCACGGGGCCAATGGGTGTGGGTGGGCTGGGTAGGATCGCGGGAGTCACATCTCAGGGATCTGCCCGCTCACGCAGCACTGCTCCAGCTATGAGCTGTCTCCACTGCCTGGGACCTGTGGGGCCCCACCTGCCTCCCTGGGAAGAGCCACCTGGGACTGGTGCAGAGGCTGCGCCAGTCTCAGCCACTCACAGAGGACAGTGGGGAGGGGAGGCTCATCTGGGTCCTGAGGAGCCTGGCCCGGGTAGGCTCTGCTCCTGCTCAGCCTGGCTGCTTCCACCACTCCCAAGAGGCCACTGTTATCCTGCCCCAGGACCAGCTCTGGCTGCGCTGCCATCTCAGCCTCGCAGCCACAGTCACCTCCCATCAGGGCCGGCTACTGTGGCTGGGGCTAGGGTTTGGGAGAGTAGGTCTCTAGGGGTCTGGGTAGGTGCTGGGCACTGGGGAGATCTATGTGTTGGGGGCCTGTCAGTGGGGAGATCTGTGTGTGTGTGGGTGCTGGGAAGTGTGGGGGTCTGTGCGGGTCACTGCAGTTGTGGTGGTGGGGGCACTGGACAGTGAGGGGATCTGTAGGGGCTCTGGGTGGGAAGGTGTGGGGCACTGTGCAGTTGTGGGAGGGCTGTGGGGGTCTTCAGCTGGGGGCACTGGTCAGTGAGAGGATCTGTGGGGTTCTGAGTGGGTGGGGGAGTGATCTGGGAGTGCACTGGGCAGGGGGGTTTGTGGGGGTCTCTAGATGGTGCAGCACTGGGCGTAGGGAGCCGGAGGGGTGCTGGGCAGGGGGTTGGTGGGGGTCTCTGGGGGGTGCGGCGCTGGGCGTAGGGAGCCGGAGGGGTGCAGGGCAGGGGGTTGCTGGGGGTCTCTGGGTGGAGCGGAGCTGGGCGTAGGGAGTCGGAGGGGTGCTGGGCAGGGGGTTGGTGGGGGTCTCTGGGTGGTGCGGCGCTGGACGTAGGGAGCCGGAGGGGTGCTGGGCAGGATGTAGCATGGTGCAGCATGGGCCCACCCCCAAGGGGAAGAAGCACGATGGCAGTGCAGGGCTGGGCTGGACAGCGTGGGTCTGGCAGCTCCTGGTTTGTAAACAGTGCCCTTGTACTGGGCTGGGTGGAGTGGGGCTGTCCCTGCCATGCCATGACTCATATCCCATTGCCCCAAGTCAGCCCCTCGCTCTGAGGACTCTGCCCCCCTGCCTCATGTCCCCATTTCCCCCATGGGGACCCACAAATATGTTTAGCACCGGGCCCACAACAGGTTAATCCAGCCCTGTTTGGGGTGCAGGCTCTGGGATGGAGTTGGGGGTGCAGGAGGGTTGCAGGCTATGGGGAGTTTGAGTGGCGGTGCAGGCTCTGACCTGGGGCAGGGATTGGGGTGCAGGAGGGGTACAGACATGTGGGCTCTGGGAGGAGTTACCAAATCAGCACGTTGTATAAGAGAAAGGAGCTGCAGGGATTTCATATAGACATAGAAAATGATAGAAGAGACTTTACGTAGTCAAAATGTGAGAGGCAGAGTTTGAGGAGGGAGGGAGGGAGGGAGGGCGTCTGTACAATATTTCCCCACATTCAGTCTCCTGGCTGGAGCAGTAACAGCCCGCAGCACTTATATAAGATAGAGGAGCTGCCCTGTCTCACGCTTTGACAGTGTAGGAATCGGGCTGCCTGTGCCTTTAAGCCCCAGCCCCAGGAACCAGCCCCTGCTCCGGGGCTGACACGGGGCACAACTGAAAACAGCCTGTGCCCCCACAGCCGACACCCCCAGATCTGCGAGGCCCAGCAGGGCTCATCCCGAGGGCCACTGTTCCCCCACCCCTCCTAAACGGGGTTTTGTCCCCACACAGGGTCTGGCAGCGTCTCCCCTGGGCTTAACCGCGCTCCACCCCCACCCCGATTTTCCCCTTCAGCCTCTCTCCTGCGCTGCCTGCAGCAGCCAGACCCCTCTGGCCAGTAAATTTGTGTCCCCGCTCAGACCCTGGCAGCCCCGCTGCGATTTGCCCCCTTGAGCATTTTAAACGCCCCCAAAGAGCAGGCAGCAAATGGTGAGTAGAAGTGAGGGCAGAGAGGGCAGTGGCGACAGCGCAGGTTACTGGGCATGCTCAGTTCGGCTGCGCATGCTCAGTGCAGCCAAAGTAACAAATCGGGATGAGTTCATGTTTCTGATGGTACACGGGGCTCCCCAGGAGACAAGCGGGGGCAGGGGCTGGTGTAGCAGCTCCCCCTCCCAGCCCCTGCATTGGGTGTCAGCTGGATCCCAGCTGCTGCAGCCACGCCCTGGCGGCGCTGCAGCCAGGGGTGGGGTTGCGGGGCACAGAGAGGGTCTGGAGCGGCTGGGAGGCGGGGTGGGGGAGGATTGCAGGGCACAGGAAGGCATTAACCCCTCTGTGCCTGGCCGGGGGCTTCTCCGGCTGCAGTGGCACCAGCTCAGGTAGGGGTTATTGGAGGGGTTGCTGGTGGGTTCCTGCTGGAGGGGAAGGGGCAGGAAATACTGAAGAGGTGGCAACTTCTGGGGAGTTAGGTCTGGAGGGGGGCAGGGAATACCTGGGTGAGACTATGGAGGGGGACAGTGTGTGACAAACCTGCTTGGACTTGTTTAATGTGGGCCTAGATCCTCAGAACAAACACTTGGGTGTTGGGGGAGAAAATTCCCTAATTTCTGAAACAGGAAACAGACAAAGCAACTCCCTGGGCAGGGCTCAAAACTGACCAGATTTCAGGGCTGAATCCTCAGCCTGCTAGTCAAGTCTGGTATGACATGGAAAGGGGGCACCCAGCAGGGAGGTGTAGGGAAGAGGTCCCAGCCCCTCACAGCCAGCTGCGGGCCGTCGGGGGTGGGGGGGTGTTGGGTTCCCCACCATGGGGTTGTATCAGCCTCTGGTTAGTAGGTGTGTGATGGATCTGCTGGGAGAGACAAGGGGTCCCTGTTTGTTCTCTCACCGTGATGCCCCCTAGCTGCTCTCAGGACTGGGGGCACAAATTTTCTTAACTGAACCAAAAGTTCCTGCAGTTTTCAAAGAGGAGAAAAGCAAAATCTGTGATTTCACACTCACAGTGTCTGATAAGTGGACAGAAAGTTATCACAGTGACAGGGCTGGTGACTGGGAATGCCCGGCAGTGCTTGGAGCCAGGACTCTGACACGAGTTGATCAGAGAAGGATCATGGTTGGCAGAAGTTCCCACAGCCAGGGCCCAACAGCTATTCCCTGGGGCGCAGCCCCAGAGTCCCCAGCCAGGGACCCCAGATACCCCTCAAAGCCCCACCGGCCAGAAGTCCCCACCAGACCATGACTGTCATGTTGGGAATCCCAAAGGGTTCCCCACCAGAGCCCCAGCAGCCAGAGACTTGCCTACTGAGAACTCAGTTCCTCACTGCCTGCCTAGGACCCGCCCGCACACCACCACCAGCAGGATCTGCCCTGCCATTTGTCTGGGACCCCTCCTCCACCCAGCGGGACCCCTGATGCTTTTCAGTGGGACCCCTCACTCCTGCTTCCCTGGCATCCCCTGACCTGGTGCCAGGGATCCCCTCCCAGCTCTGCGCACTGGGCACAGCAGCGTGCCAGGAGCCAGCCGGGGAAGCCAGACAGAGCCCCTGGCACAGCACCAGGCTCCCTCTAACCCCTGTCCTGCCTCCCAAGAGCGCCCACCGCTGTTCTGCAGCCAGCAGCCCCAGCAATACCCACCTCCAGGACCCACAGCCTCAGGGCTGGGCACATCACAACCACCCCCTGAAACCCCAAATCTCCAGAACCCACCAACCTCACTAGGGTACCCCCTGCAATCTCCCCCACAGACACCTCCCCACCCCGCACAACACTGTTACCTCAGAGTGTCTGCTAAGTGGATGAGAGTTATCACTGCCCCTGCTGGCCAGTCACACGGGAGAGGCCCTGGGGATGTCTCTTGAACCCTGGAAGATCTGGAGGGCAAGAAAGGTAAGAAAAGTCCATGGCCTGTCACTAGCAAATAATGGCCACCCTGGATCCACCCCAGAAGTGGCTGCATCTTAGCACAGGGGGAATCAACCCCTCACAGAGGCCATTTGCTATGGGGTTTGGGATACTTCTGGACCCACACTGCACTCAGAGTGACCTCCTCATCCCGTGCCAGCTGGAGAAAGAAAAGGGTCAGCCAACTCTCCCGTTACCAGCTGGGAACCACTGAGCCCCAAACAGGGGGAGGCCTCTGGCCTTAATGTGTATTAAAGATGTGGCTGGTCTCTTTCATCAGCAAACATTTTAACACAGATAAAGGGGGGGGGGGAGAAATGGTTCTCAAAGGAGAGGGGAAAGATCAACACTGGGAAATGTAACCCCCTGCAACCTCCAGGATGGACAGTGATTCAGGGCAACAGGTTTCCTCTAAGAAAGGAGAAGTTGCTGGGATTGAGAGACACGGGGAACAGCCCCAAACATGAAAGGATTTTTAATTGACATTTGATAACGTAGAAGTGAAAGAGAAAGGGTGGAAATCTGAGAGAGTTTGGCTCTATTTTGCAAATAATAGAGAGGAAAGTGGAAAATCAAAGGGATTTTATATCAGTTTATATCTGATGTGCAGTAAAATGTCAGTGTTTCACATCAGTATTTGATAAATGAATAGAGAGGAAATGGGCAACATTTGCAAACATTTTATATCCATGTTCAAGAAGCTGAGAAAAGGGGTAAATCTGAGATTTTTTATTTTATAATTAGAGAGACAGGAAATCTCAGGGCATATTCAATTAGAAACAGACAACTAGAGAGAAGTGGAGCAAACGTTTAGGGTATTTTATATCAACCTTTGAGATGTGCAGAGAAAACGTGTCACGACCTGCAACTGGAGGTGGAAAATCAGACTCCTGGAGAGACCAGGGAAATGGGAGACAGGAGAGCGGCTCGTTGGCGGGGAAAGGGCGAATCTCCCGGATTTTACAGCCCGGGTGAGACACTGAGCGAGAAGGGGCAGAACTGGAGAGAATTTGTATCGGGGGCGAGAGGCAAGTGGCACCAACAGGGACAGGAGCCAATTAACCCCCTCGCCACGTCCCCCCAGCTCAGCTTTTCCCCCAGGGACCCCCGCCGGGCTCCCCATCCCAGCGGGGCGGATCCTGCTGCGGCTCCGCTGGGGCCGAGGCGGCTCCGCTGGGGCCGAGGCGGTTCGAGGCTTCTCCAGGTTCCCAGGGCAGAGTCACGTGCCCGCCCCCGGGGTCTCTCACTCACCGGGGCAGGGGCGGGCAGAGAGGCTCCAACGGCCCCGCGCGAGCCAGGCAGAGCCGCAGCTGCCCGCGCGCGTTTGCAGCTCGGCGGTCTCTCCCCCAACGTCACTTCCGGTCCAGGAGAGTCAGGAACTACATCTCCCAGCCTGCCCCGGGGCCGTTTCCGCCCTCTCCAGCCCAGGTAAGGGAAGGTTTCAGCAGGTAAAATCGCGCATGCTCCGTGCGAGCCCCGTTCGGGGCAGGAGAACAAAGCTTCTGCTGCCGCCTCCGCGTGAGCCGGGCCCGGCAGGAGGACCTGGGAGTGAGGGGCTGTCGGGAAGGTCAGTGGGACGCGGGGGTGTTGAACTGTCTCTGGGCAGCCAGGAAATTCCCGGTGGGCGGGAAGGGGCAGGGGGTTAATTGGCTCCTGTCCCTGTTGGTGCCACTTGCCTCTCGCCCCGATACAAATTCTCTCCAGTTCTGCCTTTTCTCGCTCAGTGTCTCACCCGGGCTGTAAAATCCGGGAGATTCGCCTTTCCCCGCCAACGAGCCGCTCTCCCGTCTCCCCATTTCCCCTGGTCTCTCCAGAGTCTGATTTCCACCTCAGTTGCAGGTCCTGACACGTTTTTCTGCAGATCAACATTTGCCCCCCTTCGCTCGAGTTTTTGGTTTCTAATTGAACATGCCCTGTTATTTCCCCCCCCCCTTTCTCTCTAATGATAAAATACCAATAAAATCTCAGATTTGCCCCTTTTCTCAGCTTCTTGAACATGGATATAAAATGTTTGCAAATGTTGCCCATTTCCTCTCTATTCATTTAACAAATACTGATGTGAAACACTGACATTTTACTGCACATCAGATATAAACTGATATAAAATCCCTTTGATTTTCCACTTTCCTCTCTATTATTTGCAAAAATAGAGCCAAAATCTCTCAGATTTCCACCCTTTCTCTTTCAGTTCTACGTTATCATCAAATATCAATTAAAAATCCTTTCATGTTTGGAGCTGTTCCCCATGTTTCTCAATCCCAGCAACTTCTCTTTTCTTAGAGAAACCTGTTGCCTGAATCATTCTCCATCCTGGAGGTTGCAGAGGTTAAATTTCCCAGTGTTGATCTTTCCCCTGTCCTTTGAGAGCCATTTCTTCCCCCCCTTTATCTCTGTTAAAATGTTTGCCGAAGAAAGAGACCAGCCACATCTTTAATACACATCACAGCTCAAGGCCTCCCCCTGTTTGGGGCTCAGTGGTCCCCAGCTGGTAGCGGGAGTTGGCTGGACCCTTTTCTTTTCTCCAGCTGGCACGGGATGAGAGGTCACTCTGAGTGCAGTGTGGGTCAAGTATCCCAAACCCCATGACAAATGGTCTCTGTGAGAGGTTGATTCCCACAGTGCTAAGATGTAGCCACCTCTGGGGTGGATCAGAGGCCATTATTTGCTAGTGACAGGCCATGGACATTTCTTACCTATTTTGTCCCTCAGGCCTTCCATACTCCTGTTCAGAGACATCCCCAGGCGCCCTCTGCCTGTGTGACTGGCCAGCAGGGGCGGTGGTCACTTCTATCCACTTCTCAGGCACTGTCAGGTAACAGTGTTGCACTGGGGAAGGGGTGTCTGTGTGGGAGATTTCAGCTGGAGCTGAAGGGGTGTTGTGGTAGTGGGAGTTGTTTAGGTGACTGGGCAGGTGGGACCCTAATCAAATTGGTGGGTTCTGGAGGTCTGGGGGTTGGTTCTGATGTGCCCAGCCCTGAGGCTTTGGGTCCTGGAGTTGGGTGTCGCTGTTGGCTGCAGAACAGCAGGGGTGGGCGTCTCTTGGGGAGGCGGGACAGGGGTTAGAGGAGCCTGGTGCTGTGCCAGGGGCTCTGTCTGGGCTTCCCGCAGACTCCTGGGATCGCTGCCCTGCCCAGTGCACAGGGGTGGGGAGGCGGAGCTCTGGCACTAGCTCAGGGGATGCCAGGCAAGCAAGTGAAGGGTCCCACTGAAAAGCATCAGGGCAGAGGAGGGGGTCCCAGACAAACGACATGGCAGATCCTGCTGGAAATCAGGGGGGTGTCCTAGGCAGGCAGTGAGGGACTGAGTTCCTGACTGAGTCCCTGGCTGCTGGGGGCACTTGGTGGGGAACCCTTTGGGATTCCCAACCTGGCAATCATGGTCTGGTGGGGCTTCCTGGCCAGTGGGGCTTTGAGGGTATCTGGGGTCCCTGGCCAGGGATTCTGGGAGCTGTGTCCCAGGGAATATCTGGTGGGACCCTGGCTAGGGGGTGTCTGTTGCCCCTGGCTGTGGGGTCTGGGCTCTGGGTACTGGGGAGTGTCTGGAGGCTGCTACTAACCATGATCCTTCTCTCTGATCAACTTGTGTCAGAGTCCTGGCTCCAAGCACTGCTGGGCATTCCCCAGTCACATGCCCTGTCACTGTGATAACTTTCTATCCACTTATCAGTCACTGTTAGTGTGAAATCACAGATTTTGCTTTTCTCCTCTTTTGAAAACTGCAGGAACTTTTGGTTCCAGTTTAGAAAATTGTGCCCCCAATCCTTGTCCTAGATCTGGGGTATGAGGAGGTGGGAAGGGGGTCAGCACTGCCACGATGGTCTCTTCCACAGCATTCTGGACTCATTCTTTCTGAAATCTGGTTTCATTGAGACCAATGTTAATCCAGAGTCACTGTATGGAAGGACAAGGAGTGACTCCAGGTGGACAGTGGGACAAATGAGATCAGCGGTTCTCCCTGTCAGGAGGGGCTCTCATTAGCTGCTCTCCTTAGAGAGCTAAGGAGGGAATCTGCTCAAGCGCTCTGTCCCTCTCTGCTCAGGATACTGGGGTTCAGCTTCCTGGGTCAGATGCTGCAGCCTCCATAGTGATCTGGGAGACCAGGCTTAGCAGCTGCTCCCCAGCAGGGTTCTGTGCTGGGAAGTGACCTGAATTAAAGCTGCTTCCCTGCCCGGCCCCAGGGGATGACTTTCTCTAGCTGGTCCTAGCCCCTAGGGCAGCCCTGGGCCCTGTTAATACTAAATTCTGAGCCAGTGTCTCCAGGTAACTGAAAGAAACGAAGGGAAAATGCTGGGGACTGGCCTTAAAATGACTCCACACAAACAAACCCTCCTCGTTTCTCATCCAATTAACAATTGCAGGAGCAAATCCAGCCATGGGGGAGCAAACTACCCAGGAATGGGACTTTCCTACCAGATGGGCAGGGAGAGGGGAAAAGGAGATAGAAGGAGAAAGAGAGACTGAAAGGGGCTGTGGGAGAGAAGAGTTTGGAGAGAGATTTCCAGATCTCTAATCTGCCCAGACAGATGTATTGCTGCACCCTGGATAGAGTCACTTTCCTGTGGAAAAGATGAGAATCAGACAGAGGAAAATCCAGTTCCTGACTCCATATCCCTCCTGCTGGGGTGTGGCTGCCGTGCGGTCAGTGTCTGAGGGGATCTCCCACAGTGACTCCTTTGGTTCTGCTTTTTTCTAGCCTTGTGTTCAGAGACTTTGTTAGGGGGTGAGGGGAGGGGAAGGGAGGTTAAAAATGTCACTGTGGGCTTAGCCTGGCAGGAGAGGCCAGGTCTACACCGTATAAAGAGATCAAGCCTTTCTCAGCATGGCAGACTCTAGGGTGTCTGTCTGCAGGGAAAGGGCCTGGGGGAATCATGCTGTGAAATGTATTAAAGCCTGTTCTGAAACCTTCACAACTGCCCTTCTCGCCCTGCCAGGCTGCAGAATAACGTCCATGTTTCGCTCCAGTTCATCCCGTCCTCTCGTTGGACAGGGGAGAGAAATGGCTGCAGAGGAGCCAGTTCAGGTAGGTATGATCAGGGGGTTGCTGGTGGGTTCCTCCAGCGGGAGAGGGACAACAAATCGTGGGAGATGGGAAGGTTTGCACAGGCTGGTTTGGAGGTTGCAGTCTGGTTTGCAGGAATGCAGGGTGGAGAAAGGGAGGAGGACAGGGTGTGCTAACCCTGCTGGGATTTATTTAATATGTGGCCTAGATCTAGGAACAGACCCAGGAGGTTCGGAGGTGGAAATGCTCTAGTTTGTGGAGCAGTAAATAACCCGCTGCGTGGGGCTGGGAAAACTGACCAGACTCATAGTGCTGGAGCCCGACCTGACTAACCAGCGGCTGCTGTGAGAGATATGAAGGGGCACCCACCAGTGAGGCTTAGGGAGATTCCCCTCCCTTCACATCCAGCTCTTCAGAATGGGGAGGGTGTTGGGCTTCCTACCAGGAGCTGTCCTGGACCCTGCTAGGGCTCCATCTCCTGAATCAGTCAGTGGCTAGTAGATGTGTGATGGCTCTGCTGGGAGAGAGGAGGGCTCTCCTTCGCCCCCTCCCCTAGTGTTTCCTGGATGCTCTGAGCAGGGTGGGGTGGGACTCTGACTACAATCCACCCAGAGTTTCTGTTTGGCTCCTGTCCTCCATGTATAGGGGCTGTGAGTGGGGCAGCAGTTACTGAGTGTTAGACTCTTGCTCTTTCAGGGGGCCGGTGACCTTCGAGGAGGTGGCTGTTTACTTCACCAGGGAAGAGTGGGCTCTGCTGGACCCCACTCAGAGAGCCCTCTACAGGGATGTCATGCAGGAGAACTATGAGAATGTGACCTCGCTGGGTAAGGGTTCCTGTCCCCTCTGTTCTTGGAAGGGAAAGAAGGGACATGGTTCACGGCAGCCCCCCAATGCCACCTCTACTCTGCCCTGTTTCAGCATCACCCCAATATGCCAGTGACACACACGCTACCAGAGACCCTCCCCTGCTGCAGAACACTTTGGGACCAGAGCACAGGAGCCGTATCGCACAGTGTCAAATATCTCCTGTTTCCTCAAGTAAAACTGAGGTTAGGAGCGGCTGTTGAGGAGGATGAAAGGCCCAGGAAGGAGAGCTGTCAATGGGAGCAGAGGAAACCTTCCCATAGTTGGGACCGTCCTCCCAGATGGTGTTAGGGTAACCTCTTGTACTGAGGTTACCCCAGGCATTAAGAAAAGGCAGCCATTAGTAATGGGAGATTTGATCATTAGAAACAAGGATAGCTGGGTTTGTGATGACTGGGAGAACTGTATGGTGACGTGCCTGCTTGGTATAAAGGTTGCTGATTTCTCAAGGCATCTAGATAGATTTATCTGTAGTGCTGGGGAGGCCGGTGGTCGTGGTACATGTAGGCACCAATGACATATGGAACGGTAGGTGAGACGTCCTGGAGGCCAAATTGAGTCTGCAAGGAAAGAGGCTGAAATCTGGGACCTCTATGGTGGCATTCTCAGAAAAGCTTCCAGTTCCACGCACAGGGCCAGGTAGGCAGGCAGAGCTTCAGAGTCTCAGTGGGTGGATGAGATGATGGTGTAGAGAGGAGGCGTTTAGATTGATTGATTAGGAACTGGGAAACTTTGGGGATGGGGAACCTATACAGGAAGGATAGGCTCACCTAAACCAACGTGGAACCAGACTGCTGGCATAACATTAAAAGGTTACAGAGCAGTTTTAAACTAAGAGATGGGGAAAGCCAATGGCTGCAGAGGAGCTCCTGGATCGGACAGAGACTTGTCTTAGAGGAGAGACTAGTGATAGAGTTTCTAGTTCTAGTCCAGCAGAGAGGCTGGAAGAGGATAAAGTGAGGCCAGATCAGGCGAGAAGCATTCACACACACAGAATCTGACTCATCAGAAAAGGGCAGACAAATAAACAGTGACAAGTTTTTCAAGTGCTTGTACACAAATGCTAGAAGTCTAAATAATAGGATGGGTGAATTAGAGTGCCTCGTGTTAAAGGAGAATATTGACATAATAGGCATCACAGAAACCTGGTGGAGTGAGGACAATCAATGGGACACAATCATTTCAGGGTACAAAGTATATCGGAAGGACAGAGCAGGTCATAAGAACAGCCATGCGGGTCAGACCAAGGTCCATCAGCCCAGTATCTCTCTACCGATAGTGGCCAATGCCAGGTTTCCCAGAGGGAGTGAACCTAACAGGCAATGATCAAGTGATCTCTCTCCTACCATCCATCTCCATCCTCTGACAAACAGAGGGTAGGGACACCATTCTTACCCATCCTGGCTAATAGCCATTTATGGACTTAGCCACCATCAATTTATCCAGTTCCCTTTTAAACATTGTTATAGTCCTAGCCTTCACAACCTCCTCAGGTAGAGTTCCACAAGTTGACTGTGCGCTGTGTGAAGAAGAACTTTCTTTTATTTGTTTTAAACCTGCTGCCTATTAATTTCATATGGTGACCCCTAGTTCTTGTATTATGGGAATAAGTAAATAACTTTTCCTTATCCACTTTCTCAACATGACTCATGATTTTATATACCTCTATCATATCCCCCCTTAGTCTTCTCTTTTCCAAGCTGAAGAGACCTAGTCTCTTTAAACTTTCCTCATATGGGACCCTCTCTAAACCCCTAATCATTTTAGTTGCCCTTTTCTGAACCTTTTCTAGTGCTAGAATATCTTTTTTGAGGTGAGACCACCACATCTGTAAACAGTATTCGAGACGTGGGTGTACCATGGATTTATATAAGGGCAATAATATATTCTCAGTCTTATTCTCTATCTCCTTTTTAATGATTCCTAACATCCTGTTTGCTTTTTTGACCACCTCTGCACACTGCGTGGACATCTTCAGAACTATCACGATGACTCAAGATCTTTTTCCTGACTCGTTGTAGCTAAATTAGCCCCCATCATATTGTATGTATAGTTGGTTATTTTTCCAAGGCTCTTACATAAATTATATTATTATGGGATAAGAGGAAGATATTTTCATGGATTGAGAACTGGTTAAAGACAAGGAACAAAGGGTAGGAATAAATGGTAAATTTTCAGAATGGAGAGGTGGGTGTTCCCCAAGGGTCAGTCCTATGACCAATGCGTATTCCAACATATTCATAAATGATCTGGAGAAAGGGAGTAAACTGTGAGGTGGCAAGTTTGCAGATGATACTTGTGACGATGCAGTTCTGGTGGGACCCAACTGAGAGTGACAAATCGCTTAAAACAGGGTAGTTACAGCCCAAGGCTGGGATTTTCCACCTCTAAGGCAAACCAAACCAGCCAGACAAAGAGGGCTTTGGTTTCACCCCACTG
Organism: Mauremys reevesii; assembly: GCF_016161935.1. NCBI lineage: Eukaryota > Metazoa > Chordata > Testudines > Geoemydidae > Mauremys > Mauremys reevesii. The sequence continues at coordinate 26,617,281 of NC_052636.1, read as the reverse complement.
GTTAACCACAAGTCACACAAGCAATTTCATTAGACACTCCAGTCTTCCAGTATCACCACCTGTGCACTCGTCCTGGGGAGGAATGGTTATGAAAACCAACACCCCAATAAAGACAAAGGTTCTCTCGATCCCAAAGAATCAAGCCCCAGACCCAGGTCAATATACACATCAGATCTTACACAAATCATGCTGTTGCCAGTCCTTTGAATCTAAAATCTAAAGGTTTATTCATAAAAGGAAAAAGATAAGATGAGAGCTAGAATTGGTTAAATGGAATCAATTACATGCAGTAATGGCAAAGTTCTTAGTTCAGGCTTGTAGCAGTGATGGAGTAAACTGCAGGTTCAAATCAAGACTCTGGGTACATCCTCCTCTGGGATGGGTCAGTCAGTCCTTTGTTGAGAGCTTCAGTTTGTAGCAAAGTTCCTCAGAGGTAAGCAGGATTGAAAACAAGATGGAGATGAGGCATCCCAGCCTTTTATAGGCTTTTCGAGGTGTAAGAACACTTCTTTGGTTCTTACACCTTTGCTGTCAGAAAATGACAGCAAAATGGAGTCTGGAGTCACATGGGCGAGTCCTGCATACTTTGCTGAGTTACAAGGCGTATCTGCCTTCTCTCAATGGAGTCGGTTGAATAGCTGATGGACCTTAATGGGCCATCAAGCAGGCTAAGCAGAGCTAACACCAACTTGTCTGGGATGTCTCCCAGAAGCACAGCATAAGTTTGAAATACACACAGGATAGAGCCAATACTCATAACTTCAACTACAAAATGATACATACATATAGACACCATAATTATAACCAGCAACCCATAACCTGGTCTTGGACACCTTAGATGACCCCCTGTACATAAGATTTGGTGCCACTACAGGACCTTGGTTGCAACCATGTTCTATATGGTCCCAGATTATATCAATAACGTCACAATACTAAACTGCTCAAGATAGTTAAGACCAAAGCAAACTGTGAAGAACTTCAAAAAGATCTCACAAAACTAAGTGACACAGGCAACAAAATGGCAAATGTGTATAAATGTCAAGTGATGCAGATTGGAAAAAATAACCCCAACTATACATACAATGTGATGGGGGCAAAATTAGGCTAATCAGGAAAAAGATCTTTTTGTCATTGTGGATAGTTCTCTGAAGACATCCAGCAGTGTGCAGCGGAAGTCAAAAAAGCAAACAGGATGTTAGGAATTATTTAGAAAGGGATAGACAGTAATACAGAGAATATCTTATTGCCCTTGTATAAATCAATGGAAATAACTAATTTAGACCCCATCATTTTATATGTATATTTAGGATTATGTTTGCCAATGGGCTGCAATATGTGTTATCCTGACATCTAGCACTGCTGAGATCCTGCATTCAATAATATCCCTGCCCTTCCTGTTCCCGTTCTCCTGAGCCCCATGCTTATGTTTCCAGCTTCCCCAGGACTCTGTCTCTGGACCCATCTGTCAGCAAGCAGTGCCAGGAGACTTCGATTTCTGGGGCGTGGATTTACTTTCTGTGTGTTTTAGGAGACTCTTTTACACTGCTCTACTGTGAGAGCAGCCACTCCTGGGCAGTTCACACGCAGTCTCAGCATGTAACTCGCTCCCAGCTACACAGTATTGAGTGCTGCTAGTCAGTGACTCACAAATTACAGTACCCCACAGGAGAACCCCAGAAAATTCTCTGCTCCCAGACTTTCCCCAGAAATGTGCATCTTGCACTGTCAGCACACTCCTGAACAATGGGAGCTCATATGAAATCTGTTGTTTCATCAGTGGAAAATGACATGCACCAGCCTTGTTATTCAAATGGAGTTTCCAACACACTTTAATCCAAGCACACTGGTTTGATAAAAAGGGAAACAAAATTATTAACTACTGAAAAAAAGATTTGAAGTGACTACAAGTAATGAGGCATAAAAGTCAGAATTGTTTATGAAAGAAATTCAAGATAAAACACAAACTAATGTTTAACCTAACAAGCTAAAGGATTTAAAACAAATGTTTCTCTCACCATCTGCTGAGACAGGCTGGTTTCCTTTCAGCCAGGACTCCCCTAACCTGCCCCTGCCGCCCACATTCAGTTCTTCAGGGGTTGTCATGAGCAGAGGAAAGGGGAGAGAGAAGTCTCATGCATTTCCTCACCTCTTTTATAATTCAGTCCTTTGTACTAGAAATCACTTCAGTTCTCAGCTGAGTCATGGTGACAGGCTGTCATAGATACGAGCTTCAAGTGTCCCTATGATGGAATGTAAATGTCGTCACACCTTCCCCTGGTGGAGAATGGCTATTTGACCAGCTGTTTGCCTTGCTGTCTCTGAGAAACTTAAGGTTAGGGCTGCAGCTTTTCAGTAATATCATACTGTAAAATCTCATCACTTTCCATACAATGTTGCTACACAGTTTAACAGGAGGATATTCAGTAGATTATGTCTTTTCAAATGGTACCTAACAAGCCCTACAGTGATAAATGAAGGGGAGGAGGATCTCCCTTTTATAAACACCCAGCCAGCCAGTGGGCTGTAAAATCCCCTGTTGGTGCAGGTTCTCTGCTTGCTCTACCTCTAAAGGGTTAACAAGCCAACAGGTTTAAAAAAAAAAAGTATTAGACACCTGACCAAGAGCCAATGGAAAGGCTAGAACTTTGTTAAATGTCTGTGTGTTCCCAACATATATATGGGTATTATATATTAATATTAATTATATTATATTATTTACATTAAACCTTCCTACTCCAACTCCCACACTGTCTGACTGAAGCAGAGGGTTTTATCACCCCTGACTGACTGCTGGTGCTCTAATTGGCTTCAGGTGCTCAGTTAATCATGTAGCAAAACTTCCTCCCCTTGCAGAGAATAAGGCTCCCTGCTAACACTCTCCTGCTGTATCCTCTGGCCATGCTGTATCCACAATACCAATGTAATAGTAAATTGCAATGAATCGTGCTATATATACCATGTAAGGAGTCAGTGAAAATGTTATGAGTTTCAAGTATGATAATCTTGTTTCTATCTTTGTATTGTGAGTTACAGATATGTGAGGGTATATCTGTATTCCAGACTGTGCAGTGTTTCTGGTGACACCCCCAGACATGATTGGCATCAGCGCTGCCCAGCCTGTTCGATGGCCCAGCCAGAGTGGTCACCAGCCATACAATGAACCCATGGGGAAAGAAGATTAAGGATACACCTATTGAGTCAGCAAGACATGCAGGAGGTTATACCTGTTGTGGCAAATTGCCGGCACTATTATGATGGGTCTCGTGCTTTCTCTTCTTGGGGAGGGTTCAGGGCACCATTTCTTGCCCCTGAATTGGAATATTAACTGCCCCACTAGTGTCCTAGAGGAGAAGTGGAGAGGAGGACCTGGGCCACCCTCTACTCAGGTCCCAGCCAGGGGCCTGAGGTTAGTGGTGAACCATGAGACTGATGGTTCCTTCCCCGGGCTACTTCCCGCTCCCCACCCTTCAGCTTGTGGGGCTTCCTGCCCTCCCTCTGTACAAGCCAGGTGCCCACTTACCTAGGGTCTTGGACTTCTTAGCCCATTGCAGCACTTCTCCAAACTTTCCTCTACTTCCCTTCAAACTGTTCTCTGCTCCCAATATACCAATCCTTCCTGCTCCCAGCTCCTTCCCTGTCTGATTAGAGCAAGGGTCTTTATCAAGTGACTGACTGCAGGTGCTCTAGAGTGGCTTCAGGTGCTCCTAGTTTCATCATAGCAAACTTTCTTCCCTCTGCAGGGAAAAAGGCTCCCTTCTAACCCTCTCCAGCTGCCCTCTGGCCATGCTGTATTGCACTGTGTACACTGAGAACTCCAAGGCTTTTCCATGCCATGTGCTGTAGAAGCTTGTGTTTGGGACACAGGAATTAGAATCCACTTAGCAAAAAGGAATATAAGAGGCAGCTGCATCATCTCCATTTGTCTTCAATTCCTCTTCTACCTCTGGAGCAACTTCTCTACAAACTGAAGGCTTGAACAAAGGAGTGAATAATGTGGATGTTTGCAGAAGAGCCGTTTCAAGCCAGAAACTCACCAATACTGCTAAGAACCAGATGTATAGATTTCTGAATGTGTCTGACTGCTTTCCCATTTAACAACTCCTATTTCTTTCTTTTATAATAAACCTTTAGTTTAGATGCTTTCTTAACTTATAAACCTTTAGTTTAGATGCCAATGAAATAGCTAGCATCGTAAGTATTTTGATATGATCCAAACCTATACTGACCCTTCTGGTAATGCTGTGGCTGACTCTGGGGTCAGAAGAGACACTTTGTTTATGAGCAGAGGATTTTTGGCTCAACCTCTCACTGTGCTGGACCTAGGTGCTGATTAGGAGCCAGAGAACTTTGGAATGCAATAAAGGGGGCCGTGTGATTTCTTTTTCAGTTTCTCGATAGCTTCAGTGTGGGATCAGAAGCACAGTTGGTGACTGGATTTGGTGAGTTTAACTTCGTGTGTTTAACCACCAGTTTAAGGAGCCTTTGCTCTCCCTTTTCCAGCCTGCCCTGGTCTTGGCATTTTAGTGAGGACCAGCCCCAGGCACGCACAGGGTCACACTAAGTATTAAAAGTTAAGAATTAATAGAATGTTTTTATGAGAACGTTTTATGAAATCAAACAGAACCCCCTTTGTTTTCTTTCTTCTGAGCAGGGTTTCCATTTTCCAAACCTGATGTGATCTCAGCTGGAACAGGGAAGAGAGCCATGGGTCTCAGACCTCACAGGGTTCAGAGGAAAACAGACCCTGAGATCTCCCCTGCAGAGGTGAAAGCATTAAACCAACTCTGAGTGTAGAAAGTGCCTGAAGGAAACATCTGGGATGCCCTACCAAGCTCTTGAGAGGTGTCTCAGTTCATTATTGTTTGCCAGCAGGGTCATATCCTCCAGAGGTAACTATAGCTCATGGCTTCCGTAGATTCTAGCAGACACAGGCAGTAGCACCTCCCTTCCCCTGAAATTTGGATTAGGATTTGAAAGCCAAATTGATCCCCTCCTCTCCTGTTTTGGGAGAAGAGTACAGGGAGTTCAGTTTGTGATTTTTATTTGACCTCCTCAGCACTTAGATTTGTTTTGGCTTTTCACTTTTCATCCTGTGATGTTTGATGTTTCTGTACTTTTTCACAGCAGGTGATGCAATGGCATGTGAGAAGAGGGAGCAGAATTCTCAGCAGAAAAATGTTCCAGCAAGTGGATAAACACAAGGCATTATTTAAAAGATCAAAAAGCCATGTGTCCAGGAGTCATGAGGAGGAGGAAAAATCCTGTGAGATTCAGCCACAGATCCAGAGAGAGAACAAGGAAACCAGCCAGGGGTGAAAATGGGTAAACGTATTTCCTCTCAGGGAACTCAGGAAAGAAAGGACCTCAAGGAAACCACAACAAAGCAGGAAATCATCATTGGAAAGAGAAAAAAATACATGCACAGTGTGTGGAAAAAACTTACGTGACTACTCAGCCCTTCTTAATCATCAGAGAATCCATCAGCGTGACTGGCCCGCCAGATGCTGTGAGTGTGGGAAAACCTTCACTTTCAAATATCAACCCTTTCTGTTCATCAGAGAATCCACACAGGGGACCAGGCCTATGAATGCTGTGAGTGTGGGAGAAAAGCTTCAATCAGAGCTCACAGCTTATCAAACATAGGGAAAATCCACATGGGTGAGAGAAACCTTATGGATGCTCTAAGTGTGCAGGAAATGTTTCTTTATCGTTCAGGTCTCCATCTTACATCAGAGAATCCACACAGGGACAGGCCCTACAAATGGTGAGTCATGCGGAAGAAGCACTTCACTCAGATATGTGGCTTCCCTTTGCTGTTCATCAGAGAATCCACACACAGGAGAGGCCCTACGAATGCAGTGAGTGTGGGAAAACCTTCACCAGCAGCTCAGACCTTTCTAAACATCAGAGAATTCACACAGGAAGAGGCCCTATGAATGCCGTGAGTGTGGGAAAAGCTTCACTCAAAAGATCAGACCTTTTTACCCATCAGAGAATCCACACGGGAGAGGCCCTCTACGAATGCCGTGAGTGTGAGGAAAAACTTCACTAGCAGCTCAGCCCTTTACAAACATCAGAAAATCCACACGGGGAAAGGAGGCCTATGAATGCTGTGAGTGTGGGAAAAACTTCACTAGCAGCTCAGCTCTTTCTGCGACATCAGAGAGAATCCACACGGAGGAAAGGCCCTATGAATGCCAGTAGGTGTGGGAAAAGAAAACTGTCAATCACAGATCAGCCCTTTCTGTTCATCAGAGAAATCCACCACGGGAAAGGCCCTATGAATGCTGTGAGTGTGGGAAAAGCTTCAATACGCAGATCCATGCCCTTTCTGTTCATCAGAGAATCCACACAGGGGAGAGAGGCCCTACGAGATGCCGTGAGTGTGGGAAAAACTTCTCTTGGCACTCAGCCCATATTGCGCCATCAGAGGAATCTGCAATGGCAATGGAACACCATAAAACCCTCTGGGGCTTTATCAATTTTTATCTTTAATACTTTTTCTGATTCCCACAATTTAGTAACTGTTTTAAATCTGTTTGTTAACTATTTGCCTTTTTCAGTATCCCCTCAGCTTGGCCAGATGAGTGGCCCATTTATGCCTTTTGTGGTTTGCCTTCTTTCAGGCTGGGCCCCATTGTCCTTTCTATCAACTCAATTACTCCTGATAACTGGAGTGTGCCCTTCCTATGAGGAACCAGGGAGCATCCACATTTATACCATTACTCCTATTGCAAAGTGATTGTTCGAGAGTCGTCAGTGATACAGTTGTATCCTTGCCCAGTTGTTCTCCACGTTGCTCTGGGTTGCGCCGACAGAGGCAGTTACATTGGGGAATTTTCAATGTTATAGTTAAATAAAGAGAATAGGAAAAAGTGTCATTTCAGCCTCTGTGACACTGGGAGGAGATAGAATTAGTTCAGAGATTCCCTCCTTACCCATCACTCCAGAAGCTGTGTACATTTTGGCTTCTCTGTGCAGAGTTTCTTTTTTCATCACATTCCTATCCCTCCACTTCTCAAAATGTCATATATGAGGAAGAGTTCTCAGCTGTCTAAGTGTGGCGATGATGCTTTGATTTCTTTCCTGCTATATCAGGTTGCTATGAGCTGGAGATGAAAGTGTCAAGAAGACCTGGAAGGGAATTTAAATGGATCCCAAACATAGTGTGATTATTTGGCATTTAAATTCCAGGTTTCATCTATTGGTAAAGCCACTTCTGGCAGAGAGGACTATTTGTCCCCATTTGACCATGGGGATGCTGGGATACTTACAATTTTGTAAATAACATAACTGACCTTCATTGAGAGGTGCTGAGTGAAGCTGCTTTGAAGGATGGATCAAGGAGAGATGTGATGGGAGAATCTCTTGTCCTGAAGATTCTAACTAATCAGATGTAACCTGCTCCTGGAATTTCTCTTGATACTTTCATTTGCCATGTATTCTGTCTCTCTGTGATGTGGGTTTCTCCTCTTTCCTGAAGGCTGTTTGCTCACCCAATTGGATATTAGTTCAGATTCGATAGGGCGTGGCTCAGATTTCTTGGAGGTGAAGACAAATGACCGAGATTTCCTAAAATCCTCATTTGTCACTTCAACAACTTTCCCCTCCATGATGACAGTTCAGAAATTGCAGTTCTTATCAACAGTAGGAGAAACTCTCTGTTACTGCACATGCTAACAAAGAAACAGTAGTGATTTACAAATCTCTATGTCGGAAATGGTGAACAACAGCAGAACCCCCGCTAACTGAAGGAAGTGCATATGATCACAGTGGAGTTCAATTATTTAAGTCAATGGCATTTTCTCAGATGATTTGGGGAGAGAATTCCACATTAAGTGATTTTTAACTTGGCAAAATGCTGCCCATGTATTGACTGGTTCCCGAAGCATTTTTGTAACCCATGCCCCACTAGAAGATCTTTCCTATTTGGATGTGCTCCCCTTCATGATGCAGATGTTGAGAAGAAGTGGTATTTTTGTTCCAATTTATCCTTAATAGATGCTCAAAATGTGTATAAAATGAAATCAAATGTTGGAAATCTAATAGCTGCAGAAAAATAGCTCTTTTTAAATAGAAATTCTAGCTCTGGTAGCAGAAGATTCTGATCCAGGCCTGTATCCAGTCCACTTGCCTGGACCCCTGTCACCAAATTAAAGAAAAGCTGGGCCTTGCGTTTCCGGAAGCCATTGCTTATGACACTGCTGAGATTTTGAGTGGTTTTGTAAAGGATTCTACTTCTGAGAAGTGTAAATTTACCTAAAAGGGCAAAGAAACAAAGGGCATCAGGAATGTATGTTTTATTCGGATGAGGCAAGAAAGGAGTAGCATTGTCCCCCTTCAGGTAGCCCCTGTTCAATTCCAGGTCAGAAAGCTTAAAACTCTTCTGCAAGAATATCCAAAAAATATTGTGTTTCATTTCACTGCATAAAGTACAGTTGTGTGGCAATTAAGTGATGACCCTAAAATTTCATAAAAGCAAAAGAGCGCTGAACAAAAGAGTGAGGAAATCACGGCTGTATCTGAGAAAATGGCTTGGAAAGAAGGAGAGACAAAAAATTGATCAGTCGAGAGAAAAGGCCCTGTTTCCCCTAGTTTGGAGACTTCTCTCACAACTACTGGAATAGAAAAGCTAAACAAATGGTGTCCTATTGTTGCAAGGAGAGATTGAAGTGAGGCCATTTTCTCCAGAAGTAAAGAAAATGGCGTCACGTCAGGAAGTGGGATTTGGAAACCCACGTCTCTATACCGAGAAGCCAGAACACCCAGAGAGAGGAAAAAAGAGTCTTAAAACTGGCACTTTGGACCAGTCCACAATCCTAACGCTACAAAGAATGTGACTTATCAACCCTAGTTTTCATTAATATTTGATGACACTCTTTAGGGGAGGCCAAGATGTGCATCTCTTTCCAACTCCTAGAGACCTTCTCAGCACAGCATTTGATTTTTGAGCACACTCACCCCGGACCTAAGTTTACCACGTTTCCTGGAGTTCCATGAGTTCTGCGGTGTTGGGAGATCTCCCCTGCTCCGCGTTTTGAGCGAACAAAAGATGGGTGCTGGCATTCTGGAGACCCTCAAAATCCTGCCCTGGGGGCTTCATGAACAGTTAAGCAACCAGCATCCACAACACTCTACCATGATAGCATCCCCGTCTGGCAACAACTCCACTTATCAACTAGCTGGGGTCTGAAATCCTCATTTCTTTTGTTCTATCACTGCTTCTTAAGTCTCCACTTTCCTATTAGCTTGTCTGTACCATAATCTGTCTGGTTCTGTGATTGTTTCTGTCTGCTGGATAATTAATTTGTTGGAGTGTAAACAATTAAAGGTAGTGGGGTATAACTTTGGTTGTAGATAATCATGTTTTACAATATGTGTTATTACAAGTTGGTAAGTTACATTTCAGTAAAATGATTGGTTAAGGTATAGCTAAAGCCCAGAACTCCAATTTTACTATATAGTCTGCAGGGTTCAGGTACCCCACAACCCAGTGGCTGCCTTTTAGCCAAGACTTTTAATCAGGGCAATTACATTGATCCTGTAAAATCATTTCCCAGCCGTAGTCCATCACCCCACACATTCCTTAGGGCATTGGAGGCCACCATGTGGACGTTTCATTTCCCTCCTCAATTTCACACAGAAACCCACAATTTCCTTTGCACGATCCAAAGACAGCAGAAACCTCCCATGTGTCTCTTGTCTGAGCTTCAAGCGCATGTCGATTCATTGACACCTTCTCTCCTGCAATGGCAATGGTCATGCCCAGACATGGGACAGGCCACCTTCACCTCTGACAGTGAGATATTGGATCAGCTCTTTCTTTATGCTGCTGTTGTTAGTCCATGAAACATCAGGGGATGGATGCAAGAGCTGAGTTTAGCCTCAACTTCCTGAAACACTGTTCAGCGCCCCAGAGAAATCCTGACTCCGGCTATTGGCATGATCTGGTGGAGATTTGAATAGGAACTGGACGGTCTGAATTGTCAGTGTGGGAATGAACAACAATCTATAGCAATGTCATTAACCACAAACACCTCTAATCATGCTCCCGCCGGGAAGGAAATGGGCAGGAACTCCTTGCTAAAGGCAGCCACTGTTTATTGAGTACCTGAACCTGTGTGCAAAGGGACACCCAGTGAAATTATCGAGTCCATTGCCTGTAACCAGGGGTAGTCGATTATTTTATCAAGATTCAAATTTATTGGTCAAGGTATAAATCAGTATGTATAGACCTTAAGAAAATAATACACTGATGCTAATGGGAAGAATATAGAAATATTTTGCAGTCACTATGGGCATAACTACTGATTGTTTGTGTTTCACTCTTTATATGGCACCACCTTCCTTCCCTTTAGACTTCACAGTTTGCCAAGGGTGCGACTAAGCAACTCTTCAGATACCCAGGGATTTGATGCCCAGCAGCTTTCAATCCTCCGGCTCTGCCAGAGATAAATGTTTATTTCAGAACTTGTCACTGAACTGAAGGAGGAGATCCTTTTTGACAGGTTCCTTGCCTCCTCTTAAAAAGTCATTTATCTGGCAGCCTTGGTTCCCAGAGTCTCTCCTGAGGAAGAAAGTTTCTGTGCAAAATACCAAACCTTTTAACAGAGCGGAGAGAGAAAGGGAGCTTGGCCACATGAATTCTTTTATGTGGGATGACTCTGAACACTGACTGATCTGCACTCTCTTGTGTTTGAAGAGATGTTGAGTTTTGCACTTGGGAACCTATAGAGGCTGAAGCAAATGTTATGGATAGTGACATAAAGCTGAAGGGTTATTTAAGGTTGTAAAAATTGTTTAAAAACACTGAAACCCAAGCATGAACTGCCTGTTATTAAAGGCTGGTTTCCCACATTAAGTTTCCTGGCTCTGCTAGAGAAAATGCCACACAAGGGTCTCTCCTGCCTCGGTGGGAACTCAGGGAGATCGTCCCCCTGCTGCCCTTGGCTCCAGAGGCTGATTTTTTTCTGGGGAGGGGCATGGAATTGATTTGTTTGCTGTTGAGAAGGGAGCCAGGCCAGTTCTCAGGGAATGAGAACTCCCAGCATCTGCCCAGCCCAGCCCAGGCTGCTGCACCTGTCCCAACTCTGTTCCCCTGGGGGTCCCTCGTGTTTGACTCTAGAGCAGGCCGGGAGCACTGCTGAGGCAAGAGGACACCTGGGCTGGGCAGATAGGAGGTTTATGAAGTGGAAATGGTAAAACTGCAGTGAAAGTATTACCTTGGACTCGTGCAAACATTTCTCCATTGGTTTTTGTCTTGCTCCCAGTGGGGACAATGACATGTCCTGCTGCATTAAATCATTTCAAAGAAGGTTTAGGATTTTCATTCTCAGACACGGTGCACAAAGCAGGACTCAACCCAGGGTGCAAACAGATGAGCCACTCACGAGTTTCTGGCAGCCACAATGACGCCTTTGGTGTGAGGCTCAGACCTGCCCCTGTCCCACAGGGAGTGGGGAGTGCCTACAAGGGGCTTGGACCACTGATCTATCAGGTTGCCTAACTCCCCCAAACTTTCAGTAACTCTATCATCAGTGCCCGTAAGTGTAACAAGCTTCATGAGAAAAACCACCACTAGGCTGAACCAAAGGCCCATCTAGCTCTAGATCTTGTCCTCTGACCAGTAGCCAATAGCAGGTGCCCCAAAACCACCCGTGGGAGTTGAACCCAGGATCACCTGTTTTACAAGGCAGGTGCTTTAGCCGAGGCTAAGCCATGGTGCCTGCCTGGAGTGTAAGACATGAGTGTCTGCCCCACACCACGACTCGCTGCCATCTCCACCTGGAAGCCTGATTAAGCTTTCCTTGTGTTTGGATTCTGCAAAGCAGAGGAGCAGGTGACGTTTTCACTTGCAAGCTGTGTGTGTGAGTGAATCTTTGTGAGGTCTGCACTACAAAGTTGTTTCAGCAGAAATATATTGCTCCAGGTGTGAAGAACACACAACGCTCCACTGGTCGGCAGCTTGGTGTGGCTGGTATGTACACACTGCAATGCCATGTCTGGCGACAAAACTGCCCCTGTTTTGGTGACAAAATAAAACCCACACTTCGATGAGAGGCCTAGAGCTTTCTGCATGAGCTTACTGTGACAGAGTTGCCAGAGTGTAAATGCTGCTGGTCATTAAATCACCATGCCAACTGGCCTCTCCTTGGTATCACAATACCTGCCGTGAACTCACCTGCACCATTCCACTGCTAGAAGGCTGGGCCCCTCCCCTTTCCTGGCTCAGGAATTTCTGGCAGCTGAGCCTGCTGCTCTGCTCCGGCAGCCAGGAGCAAATCACTGCTGCCGTGCAATGCTGCTCCTCTGGCACTGCAAAGTAGAGCTTTAAGAGCAGGGGCGGGAACTTCCCATACATGGGGGTGCTACCGGCATCCGAACTGCTGACACCCCATGAGCACGCCCTTCCTCGAGGGGCTCTTACGTTCTAAACAGGGACGGCTGTTTCTAAATAAAATCACTAAAGAGAAGGAGAAAACTCCAGAAAGAGGTTCCTCCTGGTGCTCACGTCCGTGAACTCGAATACTCTCTCAGTCCTCAAGAGAGACCTGGAGAAGGAGACTTGCTGCAGCAAAGCCACAGAAGTCTCTGAGGTCTCCTGGTCCCTCACCCCCCTGTTTCTGCCTGGCTGATGTCAGCATCTCTCTGTGAGGTCACCACCTCCCCACCACCTTGGACCAATAGAGGCTGAGAGGTCCTGCAAAAAGGCCTTTGTGATGTCACTGCACTTCCCGCCCTTGCCTGTGCCAATGCTCCTGCCTGGCGGGTGCACTTTGCAGGTTTCAACTAGTCCCTGGATCCACCCCACTCTCAAGGAAGCGTTCCGTTCTAGGCAGCAAGCCAGACTAGACAGGAAACATCAGACGCTGCTCCCAATGCTGCACTCAGTTTTTCAGAAATGAGTCGACTTTATGGCAGAAGAGACCATTAGAGCATCTAATCTGACCCCTGCATATCACAGGCCTCCTGTAGGACACAAAGAGCTACTTTTGGGGCAAACACATTTCAGAAAGGCATCTAATCTTCGACCGTAAATGACATCAGGAGATGGAAATCCACCACTTTCCTTAGCTTTGTTCCTGTGGTGAATCATCCTGCTTCTGTTGAATATTTGTGCCTTAGTTGCAATATGAATTTGTCTCTTTTCACCTTCCAGCCATTGGATCTTGTTATGCCTTTCTCTGCACTAGATTTAAAGAGCCCTTTAATATGATATTTTCTCTCCAATATGGCACTTCCAACGAAAGTCACCTTTCAATCTTCTTTTGATAGCTAAACAGGGTTGAGCTCTTTCAGTAACTCACTAGAAGGGATTTTCTTAAGCCCCTCAAGGCATTTGGTGGCTCTTTGCTGCCCCGCTCCAATTTCACAACATCTTTTTCAAACGAGGACACCAAAACTGGAGGCAGTATTCCAGTATCAGTCTCCTGATGCTGATGTCACCTCCTGTGACGTTATTGACATAAATCTGTAACTGTATAGATCACTGTTGCGACCACTGTTCTATATTTGCAGCCAATATTGTAGAAGGTGTCGTGCAGGGTCTATGAAGAGAGGGATTCTGATTGGCTGATTATAAGGATGCTATCTCTAGATGTCTATCATTTTTGTAGTTCACGTTATGAATACTGGCTCTATGCTGCCTGTATTTCAATCTTGTGCTCTGCTTCCAGAACACCCAGACAAGCTGGTGTCATTCTGCATAGCCACCTGCTTGATGGCGATAAGGACCATCAGCTCTACAATCGCCCACTGAGAGAGGCAGATACGCCCTTGTGACTCAGCAAGGTCTGCAGGATGCCTATGGAGAGAACTCTGGTTTTCCTGTGCCACGTGCTGGATGGGTGTCTTTGGGACAAAGAAAGCAAAACCACATGCTGAAGACTGCAAGAAGTAATGCCTCGTCTCCATCTTGTCTTCAATCCTGCTTCTTATCTCTGGAGGACTTTGCACTGAAACTGAAGCTCTGTACAAGGACTGAATGACCTTCAGCTTTGAATAGACTCCAGAGACTTGATTTAGACCTGCAGTTTTATTCCATCATATTACAAGCTGTTCAGAACACACATTACTGTGAAGGGTTCAAATCCATGTGCATTTTATATAACAACCTGGTCTGCTATAGTTGTGCCAGTTCTTTTCCAGACCCAAAGTCCAGAGTATGGTAAGGGACCAGAGGCTGTAAATGGTGACCAGCTAAGAGAAAGCTGGGTAAACAAAGCTTGCTTGCAGATAGGCCTGGTCAGCAAAGTGCCCAGGTGTTGGAGCTAAGAACTAAATGATTGTGTCTTATTCAGGTTGCAGACTGAACAAAGAATCCCTATTCCTATTGTGTTTGTTTTCTTCTCTAGGAACCTTCTTCCCACAAAGATCCCAACCTTGGGTTTATGAAAAGTTGGCACGTCAGTATATAAGATATGGCATCCTTCACACTCCTTTAGGGACAATGCCTGCCTTAAGACACACAGAAAACAATCTTTATTGCCACATACTTTCCTCTTTCTTTTCTGTAACCCCTAGGAATGTACCTGTTGGACAATCAAAGGAGTTGCTCCATTCCTATGGATCCCAAATCAAAATTCAACCTATATATATTTTATACTACTAACATTTTATCAAAGTATTAATGGAAATGTTAACTTGCTAACAGGACCATGGGTGGGAAGCATTATGTAACCTGTTAACCATTATTTCTATTGCTATCTTGTCTTGCTGCAAAACGTGTCCCAGGTTTGGAACTGCCTCTGCCGTCCACTCCACACCCGTAAATCCTATATTCAAGTGGTAATTAACAGTGTCTCTGAGCCCTAATAGCCCTCCATGGCACTGTGTGCCAATAAACTCTATTCTTGACCTCTACACGGTGTAGACTTGTGTCCTTCACAGCCACCTGCTGAAGAAAGAGGAGATTCAGCATCCAGCTTGACTGAATGTGTCCTCTCCCCACAGCTTAGTGATCTTTTGAGGAAATGGGAGAAAGACTGCCTTTAGCTTAGCCATAGCTTGCAAAGAAACAGGTCTTTTGGTGACAAGTGTTGAAGGCCATTAGACAAATGTGGAGACAGGAAAAATGTCCCCAATTGAACTGGCATCCATGGATGCTGAAGCCTGTTGAGGCCTTCAGCACTCTGAGAGCAGGTGGTGTCAGAAGAGTCTCTACCAAAACCTTTCCACCAGCAGGGGCCTCTCTGTGCACAGAACTCCTGGTAGCGTGATGGCTGCAGGCAGTGGAGAACTCTATTTTGGCATCTCTTTGTTGGTGAACATCATTGGCTGTTTTAAAAATTCTGGATAGTGATCTTTAGGAAGAAGCTGGCTGAAGTGTCTTCCTTGTAACAGGAGATCCTGGCTTGGCCTGCCAAGTTCTTCCTTACAAGTCTTAGAAATGGGAATGTCACATGGTTTGGAATTTGCAGGTGTTGTCCTGGATTGCATCAAAATGGAACAGTGGCAAATACTTTTTTCTTGCGGCAGGCACCATGGCTTAGCAACCCAAAGCACCTGTCCTAGTAAACAGGAGATCCTGGGTTCAACTCCCAGTGGTGCCTTGTTCTATAGCTTTCATCTCCTCTGCTCACATTTTCCTGTGTCTTTCCGGGGAAACAGAAAGAGGCCTCCTTGGTATCCAAGTAATTGTACTAAGGAAAAGGCTTCTTTGGAAAAAGCATTGGAAAGAATCAAATCACAAGCCTGGAGTTGATAGTAAGGCTGCTGTGACTGGCATTAGCATGGTGGACAGCTAACTACCCAGTGCTGCAACTTTTGAGCCTGCACCACACATCCTTGTGTGATTCGCTGGGATGTCTGCACAGATGTCATATCATCTTCCTTTTGATTGTCACTGATGAAAAATGGAGCCACTGGGAGAAAAGTTCCAGAGACACCTGCCAGGTAAAGTGGAGTTAAGAATGCAGCGCAGTGGTGCCTTGCCAAATGTGCCTCCTCCACCTGCCTTTTGGTCAATCTTTTGAGAAACAGAAGGACTTCCTCTGCCTTGCAAATACAAATGCTTTAAAAGAAACCGGTCGTTTTTCTGACAAGTGTTGGAAGGAGGCACCTAAGAAACGTGGAGACAAGGGAAAGGTCACTGTAACTCAACTTGCATCCACACTTGGCTCTGAGGCGCAACGCAGAGCACTAAGCACTATTACAACACAGCTGGGGACAGAAGGGTCTTTTCCACAGGCATTTTCCACCTGGGGTCCTCTCTGTGCTTAGAATTCCTGATAGTTTGATGTCTGCAGGCCTTGGAGATCACTGACTGCCATCTCTCTCCGCTGTTCCAGTGGAACATCTGCTGTGGTTGTTGAAAGTCCCAACTGATGGGATCTATGGGATGCAACCTGAACAGTGGGACCCCTGAGCCCTGTGTCCGAAGATGAAGAGAGCCTGTTAGTCTAGCACGCTCCCAACTGAACTACTTCCAGCAGCTGCTGGTTTCTTTTTGGCCTCCTGCTTTTCTGTCTGGGATGTTGTTGTCCAGCTGTGGCTGAAAAAGGACGTCATTGCGAGCATTATGAGACAAATTCACTTTTGCCTTCCTTGCTCGGCTTTACTTGCTTCCTCGCCCTATTCCTGCCTTAGTTCCTGGGTTTCCTGAAGGCGGCGGGGCCAAAGTACCAGGGAGGAAGTTGGGCAACTAGACCCTGGTGGCAAAAGTCCTGCAGCCACTTGCCACCACTCTCTTCTCCCAGCATCATAGTGGCACGGGACGGGCCCAGCAGCGCAACAGGCAGTGGACAGAGCCACCCTCGCCTTGACTCCGGCTCATTAAACCCACATCTTCAGTCGCTGATGGCCAATGAGGGCCGACGCCGGCACTGTTGCGCGGACGTTGGCCCGATCTTTGGATCGCTGGCCCTTGCACTTTCAGTTCATGGGGGAAAGAAGCGAGAGAAGCGACCTTTCAGCTAAAGCTGGGGAGTTAACATCCTACGCTGTCTCCAACTGTCACACACTATTTAATACCAGCCCACCTGTGCTGGTGAGTGCTCCATTGCTAGATGTTTATTGCATTTCCAGTTACTGTCAAAAATTAAAAGTTTCTATATGCTTAAAGAAATGCATTTGTTTATTTGTATATATGGCATGAATAAATACAGGTTTACAGAACTAGCCTGCAAATTTATCATCTTATATGACAGAAAATCATGCATCGAGAATTGTGCGTCAAAATCATGAGCTGAGCTACAAATGCAATGAAAAATAAGATATTCAAAAAACACATATGGGAGGGCACCGAAGACATGTCTTGCCTGGGAGAAGCACTTTGGTCTAGGAGGCCTGTCAGAAACAGGAGTTGATATACGCCTATTTCCAGGCTGCAATTTGTGGCGCGCCCTGCTCTGGGAGGATCGCGTTAGCCAGACTGGGCTGGAACAGGCCCGGATTGAGGTGGTGGCTGCAGGGTTTGCAGCGCTCCTGATGGCTCAGACAATAACTGTCTCTCCCAAAGCCTCAGATCTGCGTCCCAGAAGGCTCCTGCGCTGCCTCCACTCCTCTCACAGTCTACAGCAAGGGCAGCAGCAAGAGGGTCAGGATGAGCCATAGGGCACTAGGTGGGTGGCGGGCTTCAGGCCAAGTCTTTGCCTGTCTGGGCATTTTGGCTGAAACCTCAGGGACACGTTGTGAGGCAGAATCTGACATCTTTATGAAGGAGCATAAGGGACATGGGGCGTGCAGACGGCCAGACTAGGTCCGCCTAGCCCAGTATCCTGTCTTCCCATGGCAGCCATTAGTCTTAGGGGAATGAATAGAACAGGGAATCACCAAGTGATCCATCCCCTGTAAGCCTATTCAGCTCCTGGCAAACAGAGACTGAGACACCATCCCTGCCATCCTGGCTCAGAGCATGTCCTCATGAATCGATTTCGCTCTTTTTTGAACCTATTTATAGTCTTGGCCTTCACAACCTCCTCTGGCAAGGAGTTCCTCAGGTTGACTGTATGCGTTGTGTGAAAAATACTTCTGCATTTGTTTTTAAACGGGCTGCTATTGTTTCATTTGGTGACCCCCTAAAGTTCTTGTGTGTTATGAGAGATAACACTCCTTATTTACTTTCCCCACCAGTCATGATTTTATAGACCTCTAGCATATTTCCCCTTAGTCATCTTTTCTCCCAAGCTGAAAAGTCCAGTCTTATTATTCTCCTCATATGAAACTCCCTTTAGTTTAAGACCTTTTCCAATTCAATACATCTTTTAAGATGGGCGACCATGTCTGCATGCAGTATTCAAGATATGGGTGTACCATGGATTATACAGTGGCAATAAGATTTTCTCTCTTATTCTCTATCCCTTTCTTAATTATTCCCAACATTCTATTTAAGCTTTTGCCTGCCACTGGACATTGGTGGATGTTTGCAGAGAACTATCCACAGTGACTCCAAGATCTCTCTCACTTAGTTGGAACAGCTATTTTAGCCCATCGTTTATATGAGAGTTGGGATTATGTTTTGCCAATGTGCATCACTTTGCATTGATCAACATTGAATTTCATGCCAATTTTATTTGCCCTTTCACCCAGTTTTGTGAAATCTCTTTTAGCTCACTCCCGATCCTGCTTTGGACTTAACTATCCTCTGTAGTTTTGGATCATCCATATTTTGTCACCTCGCTGTTCAGATCGTTTATGAAGATGTTGTTAGTCCCAGTGAGGCACCACACTAGTTACCTGTTTGCATCCTGAAAGCTGTCCATTTTATTCCTACCTTTGTTTCCTGGCTTTAACCAGTTATTGATCCGCATGAGACCTTCGGAGTGAGCGTAAGCTGGTACATTCGGTATGAGGTCCTGGCAGCGGGTGCAGCTGTGCCGCCCGGCCAGCTTCACCAGGCTGGTGATTTAAAGGCCCAGGGCTCCTGCAGCCTCCCAAGCCCCCTGGCGGGCCCCGGGGAGCAAATCACTGCCCTGGAACGCTGCTCTCCCGGCGCTACGAACACAGAGCAGAGGCGGGAGGCTTCACACAGTGGAGGTCACTATTGTCTGAACTGTGGCACTCCCATGAAAACCCTTCCTAGGACCCACACTCCACCTCTCCCCGAGGCCACACCACAGAATGCCCTCTCCCCGCCCAAGACTCCCCCTTCCCCCTACATGTTTTGTCCTAACAGCCAGTTAAGAGTGGTGGGGCCACATTCTAACTGTTCAGCACCCCTGACACAGAGCTAAGCAGCAGCAGTGTGTGTGCGTGTGACAGGCTGCTGTGCTGAGCTGAGCCAGTGAGGGAAGCTGGGGCTGGAATGTTGGGGCTGCCCCCCTCCCCTGCTGCCTCAGGCCTGGTTGCTTGCAGCAGCTACAGACATAGAGACAGTGTGCTGACACCTCCCTCTCCCACACACACACAGTGCCTGCCCACGCCCACACACTGCAGTTGAAAAGCAGCTGGCAATCTAATCCAGATGCCCATGGAAGGTGGGATAGAGAAACCTGCATCATGTGATGCTGTACCGGCCATGAGGCATTGAAACCTTCCCAAAACACCCTGCAGCCAGTTGCACAGCTACCACAGGTGCACTCTGTGGCCATCAAGATTCTAGCGTGGATGTGCTCTGGTACTTAAGGGCATAGTGTGGACATGCAGCAACTGTTTAATTAAAACACTTTGTGTTGCAATAGTGTAGACATAAGCTTGAGAGAGAGACAAGACCCAGCTCCTTGAAACTAGAACACACAACTCCTCCGTAGTTGGCAGGATTCAAACTATAGCAGGAGACCCCAATGGATTTCTAGCCCACGCCTTAACCACTCAGCCACAACTACTTGGTTGAGATGGGTCTCTCACCTCTAGTTCTGTTCTCCTGAGTGATCAATTCAGCAGTTCTGTTTCCTCAGACCAGCTTCCACAACACACACACTGTGTGCCATTGTGTAAGTGTGTCCAGGGCGTTTCTGGAAATTCCTGCTCATTTCCCTTCTGGCTGGAGCATGATTAAGTGTTTGTGGTCAATGACGTTGCTGTGGGTGTTGTCCATTTCTGCCTTGATCATTCAGACAGTTCCTTTCTGCCATATCCCCAGCACAGCAGTGATTGCAATAGCAGAGGTGGAGTTTTCTCTGAGACAGTGAGATTTCTTAGGGGTTGGTACTCCTTTCTTTCCCTCACCTAAGATTAAACTCGATTTTTTTATTCCATCCTTGATGTTTCATGGAATAACAACAGACGACCAGGAAGAGGTGGACAGGGCGGGTCAGGAGGCAGAGATGGGTGGGCAGGCGGGTCTCAGGGAGGAGGTGAGAGGTGGGGCGGTGGGCAGGGTGGGGTCACAGGAGGGCAGACAGGTGGGCGGTGGGCAGGGCGGGGTCTCAGGGTGGGGGGCGAGGTGGGGGCAGCAGGCAGGCCTTGGGGTAGGGGTGGGGCACAAGGAGGCCTTCAGGGAGAGGAGCGGGCGGAAGGTGGACCTTGAGCCTCGGCCGGTTAGGCGGGCGTAGGAAGTGGTCAAATGGGGTGAGGCGGGCACAGGTGGGGCACCAGAGGAGAGATGAGTCAAGGGGTGGGTGGGCAGGGCCACGCCCAGAGGGATTCCAGGGGCCTGGGGCAAAACAATTTTGGGGGCCCTTCCATAAAAGGTGCAGTACTCTAGAAGATCCTGTATTCACATGGGGGCCCTGCCTTGAATCTGGGGCAAATTGCCCCCTTTCTCCC